>NC_077229.1:479357946-479994057 GCF_027887165.1 Monodelphis domestica
GGGCCCCAGCTTCCCAGAGCTAAGAGGGCAGTGACTTTCACTGAGACTTGGATAGAAGGATCTGGCCCCTGAGGCTGTCTTGTCGGCCCTGAGGGTTGCTGTTGTTTCAGACGACCCTGCTCTCTGAGGGGGACGGGGCTGAGGCTTTCCGGAGCCTTGGACTCTGCGCTCCTACCCCTTAGGTCCGAGTGATCTCGGTTCTAGCTTTTGAGGGGGGCCGTACCTTTTGATTCAGGTCCAGGTCCAGGAGGAGGATTCCCAGGGTCTGTGCTGTTGATCGTTTTGAATTTCGGCGCCTTAGGAACTTATAGTTTGAGATCAGTCGGGAAGGGTTTTCCGGAGATCTGAACTTTAGCTTTCTCTAAGCCACCATCTTGACCAGAAGTAAGGAAGGAATTTAAAATCAGACAAGAGATAGAGAACATTACAAAATGTAAAATGAATGACTGATTATATCAAATTAAAAAGTTTTTGTACAGACAAATCCAATGCAACCAAAATTAGGAGGAGAGCAACAAACTGGGAAAAAATTTTGTAACAAAACTCTCTGGCAAAGGTTTAATTTCCCAAATATATAAGGAACTAAGTCAAATTTACAAAAAAAAAATCAAATCATTTCCCAATTGACAAATGGTCAAGGAACATGAATGGGTAGTGTGGAAAGGAAACTAGACTGACAGTTTGTGGGGAAAGGGGCCAACTGGGAGTGGCAGTTGGGTCTTGTGACTAGCACTTCCTTCCTGTCGGGAGTGGCAGTTGGGTCTTGTGACTAGCACTTTCTTCCTGCCGGGTTGAGACTTGCTTCCTGGTGTTGGAGGAGGTTGGAGTTTGTTCAGCCCAGTCTGGTGTGGTGTGCCGCCTCTTCTTGATTCAACCCTAAGATTCAGGCCCAATCACTTCTGAAGGTTAGACATGTTCTTGTTTGCTTTCTGTCTACTGCTAAGATTCTAAAAAGACAAAACTGGACTGATATAGAGTAGACGGGAGTGGGAGAACCCTCCGCCAGCCTCTGGGGCCTGGCCTCAGGTCTGAAGCTGAGAAAAACTCCAATCCCAACTGGTTATTAAACTTTATATTATTTGAATTCGCAGTCAGATAAGTGGACTATCTTTTCTGGTCATAGAGAGAGCTAAACTTCAGTTCAGTCATTCTACAACAAATAATACTTATCGGACCCCTGTTGTTTCCTCTCAGCAGGTGGCATCTCCCTCCATTGCTTCACCAAACAGTGTTCCCTCTCTCCCTTTAACTCCTCCTTACCTCTATACAAACCTCCCATTATCCCCATTTTTCCAATCCCATTTCCTTTCCCAATATATATTACAGTAGTTTTCACATGAAGAAATAAAAACTATCAATAAGCACATGAAAAAGTGTTCTAAATCCCTCCTAATTAGTGAAATGCAAATAAAAACAACTCTGAGGTACCACCTCACACCTATCAGACTTGCCAATAAGGCAGCAAAGGAAAGTGATAAATGTTGGAGGGAAGGTGGCAAAATTGGGATGCTAATTCACTGATGGTGGAGTTGTGAATTGGTCCAAACATTCTGTAAGAGAGAGAAAAGACAGGTAGTAGCTTTTGTAAAACTCTAGTGTAAGAATTTGCAGAAGAGGGCTGGTGCACACATGGAACTGAAAGAGAGATTCCAGAGTGTGAGAAAGATATAAAAGGAAACTCACAGAAACAGTTGGGGGGGGGAGTGTTCCTGTCTCTTCAAGGATTTTGAAGAGACCACTTACTGTCATTGGTCTGACTAAGAAGGTTTCTTGACTTTCTTTGGGAGCCATTGCTTCTTGTTTTTTTGTGATCGAGCCACCCAGCAATTGAGTCATTGAGTGAGATATCCTGTCTACCTTGTCTTCTCTGTTGTCATCAATTGAGTTCCTGAGATCTGGTGCCATAAGGGATTTTGTACTATCTAAGAAGAACCCTACCAGAGCCCAGTGACCTGTCTGTGAGAGTGAGGCCTCAGCCATTTTGGCTCAGGCCCTAAAAGGGTGAATTCCTCAGTTACCTCATCCTATATGTTACTGATGAACTATAACTTATCAAATATTGAATATGAGGACCAGTTAGATCAGGAAGTTAGATTGGGGGATTTTTTAAAGTCATAAAGTATAATTGACGTAGCATCAAGAACAAGAAGATAACTCCATGAGGGGTCCATAGATTTTGGGAGGCAATTTAGAGGGAAAACATTAGGGTCACCTTTTCCCTGGTCCTCATCCCTTCCTGAGTTAAAGAAGGTCAATAAACCAATTTACTGTTTTATATCATCAAGAGGCAGTCAAATTGCATCTCAAACCATCATACTGCAGGTAAGGCCTACCATCTGGGCCTATAGCCTGTTACCAACTAAAACTGGGTTCAACACTAGTCCAAGCCTTGTATCACAAATAATTTACATATTTCAATTCTGGTGGACAATTTGGAACTATGCCCAAAGAGCTTTAAAAGACTGCTTGACTTTTGATCCAGCTATACCATTGCTTGGTTTGTCCTCCAAAGAAATAATAAGGAAAAAGTCTTGTACAGAAATACTTTTAGCCTCTCTTTGTGGTGACAAAAAAATGGGAAATGACATGATGTCATCAATTGGGGAATGACTGAACAAATTGTGGTATCTGATGGTGATGGAATACTATTGTGCTGGAAGGAATGATGAACTGGAAGAATTCCATGGGAACTGGAAAGACCTCCAGAAGTTGATGCAGAGTGAATTGAGCAGAATCCAGAGAACATTGTACACAGAGACTGATACATTGTGGCACAATTGAATGGAATGGACTTTTCTACTAGCAGCAATGCAGTGACTCAGAACAATACAGAGGAATTTATGAGAAAGAATGCTGTCCACATTCAGAGAAAGAACTTTGGGAACAGAAATGCAGAAGAAAAACATATCATTGATCACATGGTTTGACAGGGGTATGATTAGAGTTTTGATGGTAAAAGATCACTCTATTGCAAATTTGAATAACATGGAAATAGGTTTTGAATATAATTCAGTGGAATTGCTTGTTTGTTCTAGGAGGGGGAAGTGAAGAGGGATGGGAAAAATTATTAATCATGTAACCTTGTAAAATATTCTAAATAAATAAATAATTAAAAAATTGTTACTAGACACAATGTTCATTTGCCGCTTAATTCACTTTGTATCTGTTCACATAAGTGTTTCCAGCTTTTTCTGAAAACATCTTATTCATCAATTCTTACACCACAATAGTATGCCATTACTCGCATATGCCACAATTTGTTCAGCCATCCCTCAACTGATGAGCATCCTTTTGATTTCCAACTGTCACCATACAAAGAACTAGTATAAATGTTTTTGTATGTGAAATTCTTTCCCTGCCCCACTCAGCTTTTTTAAAACCTATTTCAGATACAGATGTATCTGTAAAGCTCTCAAACAAAAGAAAAAATCCTACAGGAAGCCAGAAAAAGACAATTTAGATATAAAGGAATGCCAATCAGGGTCACACAAGACCGTGCAAGTTCTACTCTGAATGATCATAAGGCATGGAACATGATCTTCAGAAAGACAAGAGAGCTGGGTCTTCAACCAAGAATCAGCTATTCAGCAAAACTGACTATATACTTCCAAGGGAAAGTATGGGCATTCAACAAAATAGAAGATTTCCAAGTTTTTGCAAAGAAAAGACCAGAGTTCTGTGGAAATTCGACACCAAAAAACAAAGAACATGGAATACCTGAAAAGGTAAATATGAAGGAAAGGGAAAAGGAGAAAAATGTTATCTTCTTTTTTACTCAAACTCTCTTCTATAAGGACTACATTTATATCAATCTATGTATACTAACATGTAGGGGAAATGTAATGTGTAAATAGGGGGAAAAGAAAGACCAAATAGAGTAATCTTTCTCACAGAAAGATTCACATGGGAAGGGGAGGGGAAGGAAACTCCTATAAGAAGGAGAGGAAGAGAGTTTTTACTTAAACCTTAATCTCAGGGAAATCAACTCTGAGAGGAGAAAACACCCAGATCCATTGGGATTTTGAATTCTATCTTACCCAACAAGGGTAGGGAGAAGGGAAAACAATGGGGGGTAGGGGAGGAGGGAAAACAAAAGGGGAGGGAAAGAGAGGAAGGAGGGGGAGGGAACAAAAAGGAAGGGACTAGAAAGGGAAACATATCAAGGGAGGGGAAAAGGGGGACTGATTCAAAGTAAATCACTGGACTAAAAGGTAGAGCTGAAGAAGAAAAGGTTAGAATTATGGAAGGATATCATAATGCCAGGGAATCCACAAATGACAGTCATAACGTTGAACGTGAATGGGATGAACTCACCCATAAAACGTAGACGAATAGCAGAATGGATTAGAATCCAAAACCCTACCATATATTGTCTTCAAGAAACACACATGAGGCGGGTTGACACCCACAAGGTCAGAATTAAAGGATGGAGTAAGACCTTCTGGGCCTCAACTGACAGAAAGAAGGCAGGAGTGGTAATCATGATATTTGATAAAGCCAAAGCAAAAATAGACCTGATCAAAAGGGATAGTGAAGGTAATTATATTTTGTTAAAAGGGACTTTAGATAATGAGGAAATATCACTAATCAACATGTATGCACCAAATAATATAGCACCCAAACTTCTAATGGAGAAACTAGGAGAATTGAAGGAAGAAATAGACAGTAAAACCATATTAGTGGGAGACTGAAACCAACCATTATCAAATTTAGATAAATCAAATCAAAAAATAAATAAGAAAGAGGTAAAAGAAATGAATGAAATCTTAGAAAAATTAGAATTAATAGACATATGGAGAAAAATAAATAGGGATAAAAAGGAATACACCTTCTTCTCAGCACCACATGGCACATTCACAAAGATTGACCATACATTAGGTCACAGAAATATAGCACACAAACGCAGAAAAGCAGAAATAATAAATGCAGCCTTTTCAGATCACAAGGCAATAAAAATAATGTTCAGTAATGGTACATGGAAAACCAAATAAAAAACTAATTGGAAATTAAACAATATGATACTCCAAAATCATTTAGTTAGAGAAGAAATCATAGAAACAATTAACAATTTCATCAAGGAAAATGACAATGGCGAGACATCCTTTCAAACCTTTTGGGATGCAGCCAAAGTGGTAATCAGAGGTAAATTCATATCCCTGAGTGCATATATCAACAAACTGGGGAGAGCAGAGATCAATCAATTGGAAATGCAAATGAAAAAACTCGAAAACAATCAAATTAAAACCTCCCAGCAGAAAACCAATCTAGAAATCTTAAAAATTAAGGGAGAAATTAATAAAATTGAAAGTGATAGAACTATTGATTTAATAAATAAGACAAGAAGCTGGTACTTTGAAAAAACAAACAAAATAGACAAAGTACTGGTCAATCTAATTAAAAAAAGGAAGGAAGAAAAGCAAATTAACAGCATCAAAGATGAAAAGGGGGACATCACCTCCGATGAGGAGGAAATTAAGGCAATCATTAAAAATTACTTTGCCCAATTATATGGCAATAAATACACCAATTTAAGTGATATGGATGAATATATACAAAAAAACAAACTGCCTAGACTAACAGAAGAAGAAATAGAATTCTTAAATAATCCCATATCAGAAAATGAAATCCAACAGGCCATCTAAGAACTTCCTAAGAAAAAATCCCCAGGGCCCGATGGATTCACAAGTGAATTCTATCAAACATTCAGAGAACAGTTAATCCCAATACTATACAAACTATTTGACATAATAAGCAAAGAGGGAGTTCTACCAAACTCCTCTTATTACACAAACATGGTACTGATTCCAAAACCAGGCAGGTCAAAAACAGAGAAAGAAAACTATAGACCAATCTCCCTAATGAATATAGATGCAAAAATCTTAAATAGGATACTAGCAAAAAGACTCCAGCAAGTGATCAGAAGCGTCATCCACCATGATCAAGTAGGATTTATACTAGGGATGCAGGGCTGGTTCAATATTAGGAAAACCATCCACATAATTGACCACATCAACAAGCAAACCAACAAGAACCACATAATCTCAAAAGACGCAGAAAAAGCCTTTGATAAAATACAGCACCCATTCCTATTAAAAACACTAGAAAGCATAGGAATAGAAGGGTCGTTCCTAAAAATAATAAACAGTATATATCTAAAACCATTAGCTAATATCATCTGCAATGGGGATAAACTAGATGCATTCCCAATAAGATCAGGAGTAAAACAAGGATGCCCATTATCACCTCTACTATTTGACATTGTACTAGAAACACTAGCAGTAGCAATTAGAGAAGAAAAAGCAATTGAAGGCATCAAAATAGGCAAGGAGGAGACCAAGTAATCACTCTTTGCAGATGACATGATGGTCTACTTAAAGAATCCTAGAGATTCAACCAAAAAGCTAATTAAAATAATCAACAACTTTAGCAAAGTTGCAGGATACAAAATAAACCCACATAAATCATTAGCTTTTCTATATATCGCCAACACAGCTCAGCAGCAAAAACTAGAAAGAGAAATCCCATTCAAAATCACCTTAGACAAAATGAAATACCTAGGAATCTACCTCCCGAGACAAGCACAGGAACTATATGAACACAACTACAAAACACTCTCCACACAACTAAAACTAGACTTGAGCAATTGGAAAAACATTAACTGCTCATGGGTAGGATGGGTAGGATGAGCCAATATAATAAAAATGACCATCCTACCGAAACTTATTTATCTATTTAGTGCCATACCCATGGAACTCCCAAAATATTTTTTACTGGTTTAGAAAAAATCATAAAAAAATTCATCTGGAATAACAAAAGATCAAGGATATCCAGGAAAATAATGAAAAAAAAACACATATGATGGGGGCCTTGCAGTCCCAGACCTTAAACTATATTACAAAGCAGCCCTCATCAAAACAATTTGGTACTGGCTAAGAGACAGAAAGGAAGATCAGTGGAATAGACTGGGGGAAAGCGACCTCAGCAAGACAGTATACGATAAACCCAAAGATCCCAGCTTTTGGGACAAAAATCCATTATTCGATAAAAACTGCTGGGAAAACTGGAAGACAGTGTGGGAGAGATTAGGTTTGGATGAACACCTCACACCCTACACCAAGATAAATTCAAAATGGGTGAATGACTTAAACATAAAGAAGGAAACCATAAGCAAATTGGGTAAACACAGAATAGTATACATGTCAGACCTTTGGGAGGGCAAAGACTTTAAAACCAAGCAAGGCATAGAAAAATCATAAAATGTAAAATAAATAATTTCGACTACATCAAATTAAAAAGCTTTAGTACAAACAAAACCAATATAACTATAATGAGAAGGAAAACAACAAATTGGGAAAAAAATCTTCATAGAAACCTCTGACAAAGGTTTAATTACTCAAATTTATAAAGAGCTAAATCAATTGTACAAAAAATCAAGCCATTCTCTAATTGATAAATGGGCAAGGGACATGGATAGGCAGTTCTCAGATAAAGAAATCAAAACTATTAATAAGCACATGAAGAAGTGTTCTAAATCTCTTATAATCAGAGATGCAAATCAAAACAACTCTGAGGTATCACCTCACACCAAGCAGACTGGCTAGCATGATAGCAAAGAAAAGTAATGAATGCTGGAGGGGATGTGGCAAAGTAGGGACATTAATTCATTGCTGGTGGAGTTTTGAACTGATCCAATCATTCTGGAGGGAAATTTGGAACTATGCCCAAAGGGTGATAAAAGACTCTGCCCTTTGATCCAGCCATAGCATTGCTGGGTCTGTACCCCAAAGAGATAATGGACAAAAAGACTTGTATAAGAATATTCATAATTGTGCTCTTTGTGGTGGCCAAAATCTGGAAAACGAGGGGATGCCCATCAATTGGGGAATGCCTGAGCAAACTGTGGTATATGTTGGTGATGGAATACTATTGTGCTCAAAGGATTAATAAAGTGGAGGAGTTCCATGGAGACTGGAACGACCTCCAGGAAGTGATGCAGAGCAAGAGGAGCAGAACCAGGAGAACATTGTACACAGAAACTAATACACTGTGTTACAATCAAACATAATGGACTTCTCCATTAGTGGCGGTGTAATGTCCCTGAACAATCTGCAGGGATCCAGCAGAAAAAAACATCATTCCTAAGCAGAGGATAAACTGTGGGAATAGAAACACCGAGGAAAAGCAACTTCCTGACTACAGCGGTTGAGGGGACATGACAGAGGAGAGACTCTAAAGGAAACCCTAATGCAGATATTAACAACATAGCAATGGGTTCGAATCAAGAACACAGTGGAATCATATGTCGGCTACGGGGGTGGTGGGAGAGGAAAAGAAAATGATCTTTGTCTTTAATGAATACTTGGAAATGATCAAATAAAATATTATAAAATTAAAAAAAAAAGAATTGCCTCCTAATGTGTGCCACTGTTTCTTCTGGGTCCTGATTAATATCCATGATCAGTTCCACTGTCTCAGCTAATCTATCAATAAAGCTAGCAGGATGCTCGTCTTTCTCTTGGCTTAGCCTGTCAAATTTGCTTCAAGCATTTGGCTTGGAACAAAAGGATTTTATTGCTTGCAGAAGATCTTCTCTGATCTTCCTCAGATATACCAAACTAGTGGGATTTGCAAAATAAAAATCTTTCCTTTCCTCCTCTGTGGGCCAACTGGTCAGGGAACTATCCTTCATGGTCTTATCTATGAATTCTCTGTGTCCATTTGGACACATTAGTACAAAATTAGTACAAAAGAAAATCTGAATCCTGAAAATCCATGTTAAATATTTTCAAGACTCTTTTCAGCTCCTTTAAAGCTTAGTAAGGCTTGTTTAGAAATTTTGGGAACCTCCTTTTTATGGAATCCAATTGATGGGGGGAGAATTGCTTGTGCATTTTGAAATGGACCACACCAGCTGAGTCAGAAATCTTAGCTATATCCCTAAGAGTCAAGATTTTTTCGGTGTCTGTATCTTCTTTAGCTTTTCCCTCAGCCCCTTTCTTATTCTGATTCTTGTCCTTATATTTTTTTCCTTTATCCACCAGTCCTGTTGTTTTTTTTCCATTCCCATCATGAGCCTGTCCTTGTCATTGCTTCTGCAGATATTCCTCACACATTTTCCTGACCATTTGTTCAAGGATGGTATCTACCACAAGAATCTGGGCTGCCTTTTTAGGTATCTTGAATTTAATGATATTTCTAATATATGTCAATGTCTGGATTTCAGTCATAGCAAATACATAGGCCTGAGTTACAATTTGCCATACCACTGTGTTGGTAGTGAATGGCATGGTTGTTATGAAAGCTGTGGCATTAGCTATCATCCCTATGGTGTCCATGACTACACCAGTGACAGAACTGTACAAAATTGTGTACATCCAGTAACAGGCAAAAGCAGCCAATACTAACACTCCACATGCTATTTGTAACATCATCTTCTTCCCTTAATGTATTTCTCTCAGCCTGGGGTGGGTAAGGTTTTTCTTGGGGTGCCAAAATTGTAATAGATACCACTATTAAGAGATTTAGGGTAATATGGCAGTAACACCAGGAAGCAAGCTAGGGAAAGATTGGATCTTGCACTCCTCCCCCCAGATCACTTCCTGTTCCCCTCTCAACTGATTTGAGTGCTCTCTCCAGGAATGGTAATTGATAAAAGTTGATTTATAATAAATAAATATTATTTAAGTTGATTTATTTTAATAACTAACTCTCACCCTCAAGTCTTTAACTAAGAGGTATTTTGTTCTTTAAAATAGAGAAGGGAGAGGGAGGAGGGGAAAAGAGGTAAATAGGTTTTCCTAACTTCCTATATTTTCCTGTTGATTGGAGATTTCACAATGTGTTCAATTCAATAAATAAAATTATTTTTCTCTAAGGGGAGATGTTCACAGCAAAGCTGACAGAGTTTTCTTCTGAGCTAAGCTCCAAAAGTCTTCTCAGTACTCAGTCATATAAATAATCATTGACCAAGAGAGTGTCTGGCTTCTACCTTCCTCCCAGCAGTCAGAGAAGAAGTAAGTTTCAAAACAGCTCAAGCTGCCCAACTACTTCCTTTAAGATTCCATGGAACTGTGACTCCATCTCAGTTGATTGGCAGTTGCCAAAGTTCCAAGCCTCTTGCTTTTTTGCAGATCCATTTTGTCACTTCTCAAAACCCTCATTAACATATGTTGCATATATGTTCAGTACTGATGTTACTTCATTGTCTCTATTACCTTTGATCAAGATATAATTTCCTTCCTCATCTCTTTTAATCTGATCTATTTTTGCTTTAGCTTTATCTGAGGTCATGATAGCTACTTCTGCTTTTTTTAAGAATCTCAGTTAAAGCTCAATAGATTCTGCTCCAGCCTCCTATCTTTACTCTGTGTGTCTCCAATGTGTTTACTGTTATGAGAATTTAAATTTAGATTTTATGCTAAATATGAGAATTCTAAATATTGTGAACTCCAATTTAAAAACATTATAGCATAAATCAAAATGACTTTTAGCAGCTCTATTTACAAAGAGTAGAAACAGTGAAAGTGGAAAATCATAGATAAAGGGACAGAAATTATTGCCTATCTCCTATTACCCTAAGTTTAATCTTAATGCCTCTGGACTGCAAATGCAAATGCAAAAGTGAATCTTACCAGAATCCAAAGTCCTAATTAGGAAGCCAAAATCCAAAGAACTAGGACATGGTGAAGAATCCACTGAGCACCATCAGTGCACATGAAACTAAGACCTCTAAGAACCTCACCATAACTCACATTAAAGGGAGTGTCTCATTGAAGAGCCAAGGAGTCCAGAGGGTCTCCTCCCTGAAGAATCAAGGAAGCAATCACTCCACTCACCACAACAAGTTAACGCAGAATCCTGGGAAAGAGTCTCTTGCTCCAGACCAACTCACAAACTCAGCGACATAGTGGCTGAATCCTTGATAAAACTAAAGCAAAAATAGATTTGATTAAAAGGGATAAGGAAGGAAATTATATCTTGATAAAAGGTAATAGAGACAATCCTTTAAAAATCTCTTTTTAAAAGCAGTTTTCTTGACATCACTTCCTGTCACTCCTCCACTTTATAGGAACCAATCACAGTCTTTCAATTTGCCTAGCACTGCCTAGGGGGTGGTCAGTGGTGTATGGAGTTGTTACCTACTCTACCAAGTGATTTGTGAACTATCATACTTAGTGGCTGGTAAGGCACTAAGTAGGGGTTCTTAAGTTTTTGATTGATTAACTTAAAAGTTGTAGATTGATAGACAAAGAGAGTTTGATTCACTCTTCACACTATAAATAATTTATCATAGAAATCTGATTTTTATTGTACTCTGCTATCTGCTTCCATTTTATGTTTGAGTTCATCCTATTTACATTCACAGTCATAATTACCATCTGTGCCTTCACCTACATCTTGTTTTCCTTTTTTAATCTTTTTTTAATGGATTGTAAAATTTGTATCACAAAAAGGGTTTATTAGAGTCACAGAATTAATGCTTACATTTATACATAAAATATTTCAAGCTCAGTACTGAAAATTACTTCAATATTGTCATTTGTCTAGTTAGCTAGTTAATTTTTTTCTCTTCTACTTCATATGCTTACAACTTAGGTGATCAATAATCTATATTTTTCAAAATATTTATTTAGAAGTTTGATGAAACAATTGTCTTTTTGAAATGAAAATATTTTCTAACCTGGGAAAGAGTCATTCATGAGCAGTCTAATTCTAAATTTATGTGCAGAATAAAAGAAAAAAAAAGTTATATTTTCACTTTAAAGATATATGTCCCAACCCTCCAACCTCTAATAAAAAAAAATCAGGTTTAAACAACCCATAGCATTATTGCTAAGGCCTTAAAGAAATGAAGGTGACAGCCATCCCAGGCCTGATGGCTAAAAAGTAGACTTTAGCATTCCTTTGAAAGTTAATGACATGATATAAATAGTAAAACTTTTCACATTTATTATATTAGCACTGTGTGCAGCTGAAAATAAATATAGAGAATGTTTCAAAACATGTTATGAAAAACTTAAATAAATGATTTTTCAGGAAATTATGCTCAAGCCCCTGGAATTTCAGTGAACAATGTAGCTCAAAGATAAATTTTTCTCTGTCATTGGCTTTCACTCTTCCTCCACATAGGTGCTTTGCTTTTAACCCTCCTCCCACAGTCTTCCTCTCCTATATTACTCCCCTTCCCAACAACCACCCTTCTTATTCTCCTCCAACTTTTCTATGGGCTCTTTTCATCACAACTCCAAGAACCCAATCCCTTATATTATTCCCCTACCCATCACCACCTTTCTTATTCCCTTTCTATTTCTCTGTAGGGTATGATAGGATTCTATACCCCAATGATTCTGGCTGTTATTCCCTCTCTGAGCCAATTCAAATGAGAGTAAGTTTTAAGTATTGCCTGTCACCACCCTTATCCTCCCCCTCCACTATTATTAGTTTTTTTATGTACCTTTTTAGGTAATATAAGTTAACCCATTTTACCTCTCCCTTCCCTTTTCTTTCAGTGTAATATTCTTTTTCATCCCTCGATTTTTTTTCACACATCATCCTAAACAGCTTACTCCCATAGCATCTTATACTTCTGACTACTATGATGATATAAATTTTAAGAAATATCATCTTTCCATGCAGGAATATAAGCTTTGATGTTATTGAATCTCTTAATTTTTTTTTCTTTCTTACTTACCCTTTTATGTTTCTCTTGAATCTTATATTTAAACATGAAAGTTTTGGTATAGGTCTGGTCTTTTAATCAGGAATGCTTGTACATATAATATTTTATTAAACCATTTCCCCCCAAAAAAGAATATAGTCAGCTTTGATAGAGAGGTTATTCTTGGTTGTAAACCTAGTTCCTTTGTCTTCCAGAATATCATATTCCAAACCTTTTAGACTTTTAATGTAGAAGCCACTAAATCTTGTGTAATTCTAACTCTGTTTCCATGATATTTGCATTGTTTCTTTCTGCTTGTATTATTTTTTCCTTTGACTTGAGGTTCTGGAATTTGTCTATAACATTTCTGGGAATTATTATTTGGGGATTTATTGAAGGATTCTTTCAATTTATATTTTATGCTCATGTTCAAGAATATCAGGAAAGTTTTCTTTGATAATTTCTTGTAATAGGATGGTTATGCTTTTGGTTTTCTTTTCTTTTTTTTTTTGTTCTGACTTTCAGACAGTCCATTAATTTGTCTCTCCTGGATCTATTTTCTAGGTCAAAGTTTTTTCATACTTTCTTCTATTTAAAAAAAATATTTTCTTGATGTCTCATTAAGTAATTAGCTTCTATTTGCCTGACTAAATTTTTAAGAATGATTTTCTTCCATGAACTTTTGAACCTCCTTTTCCATTTGGTCATTTTTTTCAATTTTCTTTCAATTCAATTTTCTTTCCTTCATTGGATTAAAAAAAACTCTTTCCAGTTGATGAATTGCCCTTTTATAGGAACTCTTGCCTTTATTAGATTCTTTTTTCCTCTTTTTCCAGTTGACCAATTCTGCCTTTTACACTATTTTATTTTTTTATTACTTTGATTTATTTTCTCCATTTTTAAGCTCTCTTGTTTGATTTTTGAATAATTTTAAATTTCATTCAGAACCTGAGGCCAATTTTCACTTCTCTTTGAAGTTTCACATGTGGTTACTTTGATCTCATTTTCCCTGCTGTGCCAATCTCTTGCTCTTCTTTGTCTCCATAAAAATTGTTTCTATAGTTAGGTGTTTCTTTTGCTGTTTTTAATTTTCCTAGCCTTTTAAAATTTAGTTTTACTTTTATCTTAAAAGTAGACTCTATTTTCAGGTTAGATAATGCACTTGCTTAAGCTTCAGTTTTTCCTTACTGCTACCCTCAGCTCTAGTTCTGGTTTTTGAGAAGTTTAATTTCTTCAAAGGTGATATGGACTAGGAGCACTGAAATTTGCTAATCCATTCTCCTCTATTAACCCCTGATGGTTTGCAGGACTCAGAGCATTGTGGATTATTTTGCCCTGGGGTTAGGAGATTCATAATAGGCTTGACTGAGCCAAGAGTTAGGGCCTTCGGCAGATCCCAACGTCTTGAAGTTGGCCTGTGCCCAGGAATTGAACCTGGTGCAGTAGGTGGTGAGAGGTGACTTGAACTCCATTGTTTGCAGTTTTACTTCTGGTTCCCCTTTACCTGGTGAACAGTCTTTCTATACCTTTTAAGTTGTTTTCCACTAGAGAGATTCTTCAATACATTTCCTTGTTGCTTCTGTAATACCAGTATTCCTTTTGAGGTACTTTTTAAATGTTGGTTTGAGAGTATTCTCTGAGTCATTCCAGCTTTCCTTTCTGCTACGATATTATCATGACTCTGATCCCTTAATGTCTTTATTCTTTTTAAAGTAATTTTTCCCAAATATTTTGGGCTCCTTTTACTAATATATTAATTCTCTTTTCATCTTTTCCCTAGCACCCATACCTGATTAAAATGTGTTTTTAACCTTTTCTTTAGCTAAGAATTCTTGTTAAGTTGGTATCCAAAATGCTTTTTTTCTTTATGCCTTTGCTTGAAGTTGTTTTTTCCTCATTGTCTTTTTCTGAGTTTGTGTCTTGAACTTCTCTGTAAATTAGAATAGTTTTTTAATGTAAAGTTCCCTATTTGTTATTTGTTTATTTTTCAATATATTTCTTGACTTTGAACTTTATGCTAAAGCTGTATCCTGCTCCAAAAGGGAGAGGTGGTGGCATTGCACCAACATTCAGTCTTTCTTATATTGCTGTTTTCAGAGTTAGTCCTGAGAGTTTTCAAATTTTAGACCTTTCCAAGCTGATATGATCAAGGGAGACGTTTAGTCACTACTCTCATGCTCTATGCTCTGGTCCTTACCCAGGTAGGGCCCCTACTCCCTTGTAGACACAAATATTAGCACCCCTCTCTGCTCTAAAATTACTACCAAGAAGGACCCTTGCTCTCTTTAGGCTATGATGATCTTCTCCACTTTTTATCTTCAACCCATACATTGGTATGTGAAATGGAACTGCCAAAAAAAAAAAACAACCCTGGTTTTACATCATTGCAAAAATAGGGGTCATCTATAATTTATTTCTGATCAGTTTTCCAATTCTCTTACCATCTGTGATTCAAGAATTCCAGACACTACTGCTGCTTCTGCTACAAATGCATCCAAGGATTACAGCTTGTTTTTATCACCACAGTCATTTGGGGCCAGCTTCCACCCCAGTGTCACACACATCTTCTTCGAACATAAGATAAATTAGTCTTAGTGTGGAAAATTTTTTTTCCTTAACTTTTTGTTGGCATTTCCCCTCTAGAACTAGCTTTGAGGCATTTTAAAAAGTTGCTTGGTGATGAACAGAGAAAGAATTTTATATGGTGCTTCCTCTATTATATCATCTTGGCCCTGTCCCACCAACTTAAGAAAATTATTGAGAAAAAAATCCATAATTGTTGAGATTTATGCTTCTCTTTGTCTACATAGTAAAAGAGTCCCATGTTCTTTCTACTGTAAATCTTATTATATTAAATATATGTATACAAACACACATATATGTATATATGTACATACATACATATATGGACAAAAATAGAAACAGTTGGCTTTAAAGTTCTTTCTGATTCTACTCAGAAATTTTTATCTGCTTGTAGTCTTTTTTTCTAAATTACTTCAGAAAAGGTAAGATTTGGTTAAGTTTGATTTTATTTTTTACAATACATTTAAAAGATTATCAATAATTATATTAAAATAACAACTTTTAGGAAAGATGCTTTGAATATGAAAACAGTTTGAATATCTTTGAAAATGATAATAGACTCTAATAGACATTTTCTAATAGCAGTGTTCCAGTCCCTGAATAAAATACTTTTTATCACAGATAAATTAATCTTGTAAAAATGAGAAAGTCTTGAACTTATGGCTAATTTACTTAGCAATTCAACTCTCTAATCAATTATTCTCATGGAAACAATTAATACCAAAACTGTGTCCTACTATTATATATGCTGCCACAATATTTCTGAATCTGGGCAATGTAGTGAAAATTGAAGGTACATTAATCCCTAGACTCTGTTTCCAAACCAGGATAGTTCAGTTTTACCTTTACTTTCTGAGCCACCCTCATTCTATGATTATTGGCAAGATACCATCCCCTTTGAAATTTCTTCCATCAGTTAATAACATTGTTATGTGAACTAGCCATTCAATATTTTTCTAGTAATTTTCCTTCAGATGTCTGATTTTCATGAGTAGCCTATGGAGGAAAAGGAATGCTATTTCAAAAGAGCCATGTGGCCTCACAGTACACAATCTGACACAAAACTTTGGCATGATAATGGTACTTTGCTACTTCTATTCACAGGATCCATCTGCTTCTCTTGGGGCTTGGAAACCAGCATTATATGTTGTTGGTGTTTTTCTGCAATAACTTCAATCTGCCAAAACTCTTCTCTTTTTTTGTGGCTTTCTATCCTTTATTATTCTACTGCTATTCCTTTGGCTTCTTAGTTGCCAACATAATCATTTTGATTATAAATGCTATTAGTGCAAACTAACCAAAAGTTTATGTTTCAGTATAGTCAATATTCATAGAAAGAATCATCTGGGAAATAGATATTTATACACAAATAATGTCTTTCATATTTCCATTGTTCAGTTCATTCTCTGAAAGGAAACATTGATAATTTATTGTTCAAATATTAAATCTGTAGCTTTGTATGATGTTCTTTTGGTTCTATTCATTTTACTGTTCATTATCCTGTGCAGTTCTTTCCATTAAAAATTAGCTTGTTGATTTGTTAGGGTACAATAGTATTCCATCACAATCATATTCCACAGTTTGGCCATTCTTAAATTGATGGATATCTATCCCCTCAATTTACAGTTCTTTGTCACCACAAAGAGAGATGACACTTTATTTTGGAACATATAGGTTCTTTTCCTTTTCCCCTAATCTCCTTAGAAAACAGACTGAAAAAATGGTAATTATAAAATGCTTTCCAGAATTGTTGGATCAGTTCATGACTCTAACAATAGTCTATCAGTGTCTCCATTTCCTCACATCCCTTCTAATCATTGTCTATCCTATAGGTAATTCATGGGCCCTTCCCTCTTATAAAAGATGCCTATTCCTACTTCCTAGTTGAGTTAATATTTCTTCATTTCATTTACTTCTTCCCTATAGCAGGATAGAATTGATACCCTGTTAAAACTATTTCAGATGAAAGATGAACATTTATACTCTATTTAGAAATCATAGGGTTTTTTGTCATCTCATTTGATTCAGTACTTTTACTTGAGCTTTTTCCTTGTTTTCCCAGATTTTAGCTCCTTCCCTTATTATCTTATAATTATTTGAATTATATTTTCATATTCTTATTTGTGCATGAATTTTCCATATCTAAAAATAAACTATTAAATGTAGATACCTTGATTTTTCTTTGTATCCCTAGTAAAATGACTAGCATATAGAAGATAAATATGCTTCTCTTGGATAATTTCAAAATTTTGTTCTTTTAACTGCTGTCATGTTTTGTAAGCACCTAGTCATTTGAATGATCCTTATATGCTAATGGAAGCAAAAATTAAATGTCCTGGGAGGACCAGCATGTCTGGTGTGAGGGCTTACTGGTTCTTTTTCATCCACATCTAATGTCTACTTTTCACCCCACCCTCACCTATGACTCCAAGACACATGCACAAAAGCTATACACCAATGAAACCTCCTCAGCAGACAATCTAAGCCAGGCTGGAGGTTAACAACAGACATCAAATCCATCAGCAGATTAAGGGGACGTCTGCCTAGAATATGAAGTGGAATGGGCAAATAAGAAGAATTTGTTGCAATAGCCATTTTGCAAAGGCAAAGTAAATTGGTGCTGTGGATTGCTTAGACCTCAGTCAGATACTGAAAATGCCAAGGTTATCCAGTGCATTTTTGGGCCATTATCAGGCATTTTTATTTTTGTCTTGTCACTGTACTTTGATGACTCTGGAAGACAGTGAGGCTGACAACTTTGTCCAACTCTGCCTCACTTCAATTTGCAGGCAAGTGAAGATGTTACCAAGACACATCATTGGTCTTCAAAAATAAAGAACAAACAATAGCATACACAAAAAGAAATTTAAAAATCACCATTAGAAGGGAAGTGGAGGAATTTCTAACTTCTGCCTAGAATACTAGAAAGCAAGAAGCATATATTAATTATAGGTACTCTACACATGCAGTAAAGGAACTTACATAAAGCCTCCAGAGGCCACAAAGAGGAAGAGTAGATTTATTATTAGAAAGAAATAAATTTCAAATTCAGAGAATTCTCTGACAGCAAGAATAGGAAATTTTCAGCTCAGTCCAAGGTGACAAATCTCAAAAAAGAAGCACAAAATAAATATAATTTTTTTATCAACTCATAATAATGCATAGAGTATGGGGGTTGGAATCAGGCTGTCCTGAGAATAAGTTCTGCCTCCAATACCTTATTGTGTGAGTTTATGCAATTCATTTAATCTTTCTGTCCTGGCTTCCTCATCTATAAAATGAAAGAAAATTCCTTCCAGTTCTAAACCTAAAATACTGTGATACTACAATATATATTGGGAGGTATTATAGATTTGAGAAAAAAGATTAGCAAAATAAGAAACACTGAACTTAGAAAACACCAGATATCAAAGAATATTTTCATGAAACATAAAGAAAATATTATTACAAAAATAAGAAAGAAAATAGAAGAGTTTTGGGGTTGGTATTTCATTTTCTTCCTTCATTGTAAGAATAATATTCAGAAGCATTGATTGCTCAACAATGAGACATTCAACAATCTAAGTAGACAGACTATTTTTTTTTCCAACACACTATTCTTGGGTAGCTATTATCTCTCTCTGAATCAAAAATATTTTACAATCTAATCTCAAAGTACTAACAATAAATGAATTATAAATTTCAAAAGGTTGTTTTTTAGTCTTGGCTGTATGTTAAATTATCTCCTTTGTGCTCTTCATATGAGAAAGTAACTTGTAAGCAAAGGACTAAGAGAGTGGTGTGTGTGTGTAAAGAGACAGAAAGTTAACAGATTCAAACTTTCTTTCCCTAACTTCCTCTTGTACATATATTCAACATGTACACTCTGTTCCTACCTTCCCCCTCTACACTACTGCCAATTGCCTTGCATAGTCAGTTTTCTGTCAAAACAAGTTTTACCGTATGATATACAATTTTTAGTCCTTCAGAACACAAAAGTTCAAGATACAAACTGTTTTCTAACAATTCAATCATTTAAAAATGAAAAATAAATCCTGAGGTATGGCTGATTCTTTCCAACTATTCAAAATAATAAAAATCTACTAGGTTATATATAAGCAGTAGGAGTTAAATGAGGGCTTATTTTCCACCTCCCCACCAAAACACTACATATATACATATATACATACATATATCCATAAATACACCACAAAATACACACATGCATATATTGAAATTTAAGTTGAAAGAAGAATTGATATGTGCTTATATATGTATAAACACTATCTACAATAGATTTATACACACATATATAAATATAAACACAAATATAAATATATATGTTTACATGCATATATATTTTCATTTTCAGCCCTAGAAATGTGAAAACCTTTTTCTCAGCACCAAAGAGATCTCTTTAAAATATTTTTAAAATGTTATAATATTTTTTGAAAATTAAAAAAAAACAGTTATCTCTGCTGAAAGAAAAATTTCATCACATAATGTGATATAGAATATATTTTTTTAATACTTTTCTGGAAGAAGGTGCTTTTTTCAGTGATCTCCATGAGAATATTCATGAAAACCATTCTTGGTCCACTGATGTGAAAACTGAGAAACAAAAGTTTGGTGGTAGAAGTGGTGCTACAATAAATTCTGAAGAAGGGAAGAATGATAAATGCCAACTCAACATATAGAAATGATAGAACTTATTAGATATCTGTCATAAAAAATTAATTTCCCATTCATTAGTATATATTTTTTTATTCTCTGGGATTTATTTAACACTGGTTTGAATATTAAGACCATGAAGCAAAAGGAAACAGGAAATATATAAATGCAGCTTTTATCCATTATGCACTATTTACCCAGCTTTATCTATGTGGCATGTCAAAATGTGGATTTTCTAAGAAATGCTTTAAAGTTCTCTTTACTTTAAGGCACAAATTCTTAACTTTAGGTTTTGAGGTCATTTTGTTAATATTTTGGCAACTATATTACAGTACAATTGGTTTCCATTATATATATATATATATATGTTTATATATTTATATGTATGTATGTATGTATTTTAATGCACTTAAACTATTATCCCCAGAAAAGGACCATAGGCTGTCCCATGAAACAGTTGTGAAACAACTTTCAAGAAGAAAGAAAACTTAAACATAGGCCAAGAAGACCTGGGGCACTGGGGTAAGAGGTGATCACTCATACCAGGAGGCTACAACAAGCAGTGAAGAGCAAGCCACACACCCCAACCCATATCTACCTTACCAGATTTAGAACCTAAGCCCAAGACAAAATCCAGACCCTGAAACCCTGCTTGGGCAAATAGAGGTCCAACTAACCCACACCTCTTGAAATTCCAAACCCGCAGTGTTGTTCAGAATTCCAGCCCAGGGCAATCTGTTCTAAATCAGCCTCATCTGTGTGGGCTTAGAGAGAAGTTCAAGACCTGTAGTGAGGACATAGATCCCAGTTTGAGACAGTTGGTAGACCAAAAGCAAGGAAGTCCTCCTGAACCTCTTGCCAAAAGCTCAAGGTAGAAGCCCAGGATAGGGCAATCTATGGTGTGTCTGACAAGATCAATTCCACAGTGAGACCAAAAGCTTACTCACAAGCCTGAGGCTAGAATTAGAGCAGTCCCTGACCCAATGAAGCACACAGTGAGACCAAAAGCTAATGCCCAAGTCTGAAGAAAGTCTTTCAGCTATCAGAATCTCAAGAGTTAATTGATTCATCAGTGGAAAGTATCCCTCAGAGCTCCCAGTCCTCAGGCCATCATACCATCTTGGAAGACCTGGAATTGGCAGAAACACTCAAATAAAGCTCAGAGTTGTATCAAGAAAGGACTGAAGTTTAAGAGGATACCCCAATCTCCCAGAGAACAGAGCCTACCTATCAAAAGGTAGGGAAAAAAACCACAAAAAACCTCCACACCTAAATATAAAGATTTTTTTTATGGAGGCAATGAGCAAGGTACAGACACAGAAGGAGACAATGAAAGGAAAGGAAACACATACAAAGTCCAAAAGAAAAATATAGATTGGACTCAGAATCTGGAAGAGCTCAAAAAGGGCTTTAAAACCCAATTTAGAGAGGCAGAGGAAATGTGGGGAAGAGAAATAAACACAAAGCAAGAAGAAATGAAAAAGAAGACCCAAAAACTGATGAAGGAAAATCAGGCCTTAACAATTAGAATTGAACAACTAGAAACTAATGATTTCACGAGACATCAAAAAACAATAAAACAAAATCAAAGAATGAAAAAAGAAAAGAAAACATGAACAATTTCATTGATAAAATAACAGACCTGGAAAATAGATCCAGGGGAGACAATTTATGAATAATTATACTACTTGCAAGCTATGATTTAAAAAAAGCTTGAACATCATAATACAAGAAATTATTAAAGAAAATTGCCCAGATATTTTTACAGAAGTAAATGAAATTGAAATTGAAAGAATACACTGATAACTTTCAGAAACAAATCCTCAAATGACAATTTCCAGGAATATAATAGCTAAATTCAAAAAACCTTAAGGAAAGGAGGAAATACAGCAAGCAGCCAGAAAGAAACCATTCAAATACAATGAAGCTACAATCAGGATAACACATGCCCTAGCAGCTTCTACATTAAAAGATAAAAAGGCATGAAATGTGATATTCAGGAAGGCAAAAGATCTAGTTTAACAATACAGAGTTGTCTATCCGGAAAAAATGAGTCTATACTTTCAGGATTACAAATGGACATGTAATAAGATAGAAGATTTTCAATCATTCCTAAGGAATAAACCAGACATAAACAAAAATTTTGAAGTCCAATCATGAGACCTAAGAGAAGCAAAAAAGGTAAGCTAGAAAGAGAAAATTTAAGGGACCCATTAAGGTAAAAATGTTTGTATTTATACAATATCTATACAGAGAATATTTATCATTCTTAAGCATAATTCTTAATAGAGAAGATAGAAGGAATATACTTAGAAAGAGGGTGGGGAAGTAAGCTGGTTATATGATATATAATAAAAAATCAAAGGTTACAAAAGAGGATTCCACTGAGGGAAAAATGAAAGGGGGAAATGGAATGTAGTAAAGTATATAAATAAAAAAGGCATGAAAAATTATTATGGGGAGTATTGAAAGGTGGTGATGGGCAATGCTTAAACTTTACTGTCATCATAACTGGATCAGAGAGGGAAAAACAAATATACTCACTGAGAAATAGAATTTTATCTTACCCTACAGAGAAGTAGAAGGGGAATAAAACAAGGAAAGGGGGAAGTAATTGGAAGGAGGGAGTTGTGGAGGGGGAGTAATAAAAAGTAAAACATTGTTGAGGAGGAATGTAGTGAAAGAAAATAGATCAAGTTCAAAAGGAGAAAATAAAATGGAAGGCAATAACACTTAGTGATCACAACTGTGAATGTGAAAGGGATGAACTCACCTGTAAAATGGAAGTGGATAGCAGAATGGCTTAAAAAGCAAAATCCTACTATATGTTGTTTATGAAAAGCACATTTGAATGAGGGTCATTCATTAAGATAAGGTGGGATTTATACCAGGAATGCAAGGATGGTTTAATATTAGGAAAGCCATTCACATAATTGACCATATCAACAATCAAACCAACAAAAATCATGATTATTTCAATAGATGCAGAAAAACCTTTGACAAAATACAACACTCATTCATATTGAAAACACTAGAAAGTATATGAATAGAAGGCCTTTTCCCAAGAATAATAAATAGTAGATATCTAAAACCATCAGCAACTATCACTTGCAATCGGGATAAATTAAAAGCATTCTAATAATAATAAGAATCAGGAGTGAAACACGGATGCACGTTATCAACTCTATTATTTAGCATTGTACTAGAAAAGCTAGCAGTATCTTAATTAATGAAGAAAAAGAAATTGAAGATATTAAAATAGGTAATGAGGAGACCAAGCTATAACTCTTTACAGATGATATGATGGACTACTTAAATAATCCTAGAGATAATAAACACATGAAAAAATGTTCTAAATCTCTTATAATTGGAGAGATGCAAATGAAAACAACTCTGAGTTATCACCTCACACCTAGCAGATTCGCTAACATGACAGCAAAGGAAAGTGATGAATGCTGGAGGGGATGTGGCAAAGTTGGGACATTAATGCACTGCTGATGAAGTTGTGAATTGATCCAACCATTTTGGAGGGCAATTTGGAACTATGCCCAAAGGGTGCTAATAGACTGCCTGCCCTTTGATCCAGCCATAGCACTACTGGGTCTACTGGGTTTGTACCCTAAAGAAATAATAAGGAAAAAGAAATGTACAAGAATATTCATAGCTGCGTCTTTATGGTGGCAAAAAATTGGAAAATGAGGGGATGTCCTTCAATTGGAGAATGACTGAACAAATTGTGATAGATGTTGATAATTGAATACTATTGTGCTCAAAGGAATAATAAACTGGAGGAATTCCATGTGAACTGGAATGACCTCCAGGAATTAATGCAGAGTGAGAGAAGCAGAACCAGGAGAACATTGTACCCAGTGACTGATACACTGTGGTACAATTGAATGTTATGGACTTCTCTACTGGCAGCAATGCAATGATCCAGGACATTTCTGAAGGACTTGTGAGAAAGAACACTATCCACATTCAGAGGGAAATCTGTGGGAGTAGAAACATAGAAGAAAAACAACTGCTTGATCACATGTGTCAATGGGGATATGATTGGGGTTATAAATCCTAAATGATTATCCTAGTGGAAATATCAAGAATATGGAAATAGGTCTTAACCAAAGATATGTATAAAACCCCGTGGAATTGTGCATCAAATATGAGAATAGGTTAGGGGGAGGGGAGGGACAGAACATGATTTTTGTAATCCTGGAAAAATGCTCTAAATTAATCAATTATTTTTTAAAGCACATTTGAGACAGGGTGACACAGATTAAAGTAAAAGGCTAGAGCAGACTTCATTATGCATCATTTAAAGGAAAAAAAGTAGGAGTAACAACTACGATATCAGACAAAGCTAAAGTAAAAATTGATCTGATTTAAATAGATTAGGAAGTAAATTTCATCTTGCTAAAAGGAATGATAAACAATGAAATAACATCAATATTAAAAATTTATCCTCTAAATGGTATAGATCCAGATTTTTGAAGGAGAAAATAAAGGAGCTAAAAGAGGAAATGTATAATAAAACCATACTAGTGGCAACTACAACCTTCTCCTAGATAAATCAAAACAAAAAAAAATAAATAAGAAAGAAGGGAAATGAATGGCATGTTATAAAAATTATAGTGAATAAATACCAGGATAAAATTGAATATGGATAATAAGGAATATACTTTCTTTTCAGTAGCACATGGTAGACATATGAAAATCAGTCATGTCATGGGGCTTGAAAACATCACAAACAAATGCAAAAAAGCAGAAGTAATAAATGAAACCTTTATAGATCATAATGCAATAAAATTATATTTAATAAGGATTCATGGAGAAGCATATTTAAAATTAATTGGAATCTAAATAATCTAATTGCTCAAAATTTGTGGTTAAGAAACAAATCATAGGAATAATTACTGATTTTCTTGAAGAGACAACTTATCAAAATCTGTGGTATACAGTCAAAGCATTAGTCAGGGAAAAAATGTGTATACCTGTGTACCTATATCAACAAAAGAGGGAAAGAGGAGAACAATAAATTGTTTTTACCACTGAAAAAATTAGAAAGAGAACACATGAAAAATCCTCAGATAAAATGTAAACTGGACATCCTAAATATCCAGAGAGAAATTAATAAAATTGAAAGTAAAAGAACTATTCAACTAATAAATAAGAGTAGGAGGTGGTATTTTGGGGAAAAAACATTTTTCTCCTTTTCCCTTTCCTTCATATTTACCTTTTCAGGTATTCCATGCTCTTTGTTTTTTGGTGTCGAACTTTCCACAGAACTCTGGTCTTTTCTTTGCAAAAACTTGGAAATCTTCTGTTTTGTTGAATGCCCATACTTTCGCTTGGAAGTATATAGTCAGTTTTGCTGGATAGCTGATTCTTGGTTGAAGACCCAGCTCTCTTGCCTTTCTGAAGATCATGTTCCATGCCTTATGATCATTCAGAGTAGAAATTGCAATGTCTTGTGTGACCCTGATTGGCATTCCTTTATATCTAAATTGTCTTTTTCTGGCTTCTTGTAGGATTTTTTCTTTTGTTTGAGAGCTTTGGAATTTGGCAATTACATTCCTGGGAGTTGTCTTTTGGGGGTTTAGTGTAGAGGGTGTTCTGTGAGCTCTGTCAGTGGCTGTATTGGCCCCTTGTTCTAGAATCTCTGGGCAATTTTCTTTGATTATATCTTGTATTACAATGTTGAGTTTGCTGTTTATTTCTGACTTTTCTGGAAGTCCAATTATTCTTAAATTATCTCTTCTCCCTCTATTTTCCAAATCTGTCACCTTGTCAGTGAGATATTTTATGTTCTCTTCTAATTTCTTGGTCTTTTGGCTTTGCTTTATTAGTTCTTGCTTTAAAGCCTGGTTTTCCTTTTCAGTTTGGTCAAACTGGTTTTGTAGATGCGTGAATTTCTTTTGCATTATTTCCCATTTTTCCTCCCAGAAGGCTTCCATCTTTTTGATCATTTCTGATTCATATTCTTCATGGGTTTGTGGAGAGTTTCCATTTCCTTTGGAAGGTTTCAGAGCATTTGCTTGCGTTTCCTCTTCTATCTCCTCTGTGTTTTGTATTTTTGCTCCATAAAATGTGTCCAAAGTTGCCCCCTTCTTCTTGTTTTTTTTTTTTTTTTGAATTTTGGATTTTCTGTGCTTCTGTGGAGTTTGCCATCTCTATCTGAGTGGGGAGGATTAGCTTTTCTTATCTCTGTCTGGCGTTCAGAGGTTTTAGCCCTAGGCAGATTGTCCATTCTATGGCTTGGCCCTTGTTTCTGTGCCTCAGAGGCTTCCCGGAGCTCTGAGGGCTGGTGATAGGATTAACCTCACACTGAGTATGCCCTCAGGCAAGGACCTTCAGTGAGACTCAGATGGAAGGATCTGGTCAGGGGGCTACAGGCTCCTCCTGTCTCTCTCTGTTTCCCTGCTGTCTGGGTGCCCCCTCGACTGGGTCAGGTTGTTTTCAGGATTTGGCCTTCAGCTCCGAGGCCCTTTTGCCAGCCCTGAGGATTACTGTTGTTTCAGATGACCCTGCACTCTGAGTGGGGAGGTGCCGTGGCTTCCTGGAGCTCTGAGGGCTGGTGATAGGATTAACCTCAGACTGAATATGCCCTCAGGCAGGGACCTTTGGTGAGACCCAGATGGAAGGTTCTGATCAGGGGGCTACAAGCTCCCCCCATATCTCTCTGCCTCCCTTCTGTCTGGGTGCCCTAGTGATTGGCTCAGGTCCTTTTCAGGGGGAGGCCCTCAGAACAGCCGTCTCCCGAGCCCCCCCTGCCTGCCCTGAGGTTCTTGCTGCTTACTTGGACTCAGCACTCTGGGTTGGGGGGGTGGGTCCTGGGACCTTCCCTTTGCCTAAGGATCCCCTTAGATCTGAGTGATCTCGGGCTCCAACTCTTGGGCGGCCATACCTTTTGATCCAGGTCCAGAAGGAATGTTTCTGGGGTCTATTCTGCTGTTTGTTTTGGATTTCGATGCCCTAGGAGCATTCCGTTTGAGATCGGTAAGGAAGGGTTTCTGGAGCTCTGAACTTTAGCTTTCTCTAAGCTGCCATCTTGACCGGAAGTCCCCAAATAAGAGCTATTTTGCCTAATTATATGAAAACAAATATGACAATCTAGGTGGAATGGGTGAATATTTACAAAAATATAAATTGATTAGATTAACAAAAGAGGAAATAATAAAATAGATTAAATAATTACTTAAATAATTATATATATATATATATATGTATATATATATGAAATTGAACAAGCCATCAAGGAACTCCCTAATAAAAATTCCCCATGGTCAGATGGATTCACATGTGAATTCTCTCAAACATTTAAAGAACAACTAATTCCAATACTGTACAAGCAATTTGACAAAATAAGCAAAGAAGGCATCTTACCAAATTCTTTTTATGACATAAGTATGGTATGTGAGATTTAAAATAGTAAAGCCCATAAACTGTAGTGATTTAAATAGTGGAAGATATAAATTGTGATAGATATAAGAGAGGGTGAGTAAATTTGACCGCAGAAAATATGTTTCACTACACTGTCTTGGCTTTTAAATCAAATATAAGGTGGTCGCTAGGGAAATATTCCCAATTATTCAAATACCCAAGTCAACTGGGTTTTATAGAGATTTTAATTAATACAAATATGGAATTAAAGAAAAGAGAGAAAGAGAAAAAAAAAGAAAATAAGTATGAAGGGCCTTAAGCTGACATGGCCTAGACCTGAGTCTTAAGAGAGAGAGATCAGTCAGTCAGTCTTTTAACACTCACCACAAGGTCTGCCTAAGCAAGGATTCTAGTGACACCAGGCCAGCATCATCTCAGCTGCTTTCACCAGCTCCTTCCTCCATCTGAATGTTTTAGAATCAGCCCTCCTCAATCTGAATGTTTCAGAATGATTCCTAGCTCTTCTCTGAGCTCTTATTTTTAAGGGCAAAATGTCCTATGTCACCTCCCCTAAGTTCTTCCATCCACCAATCACCGTAGATGTTTTCCAAAAGACAGCCCATTTTGAATTCACAGCTGAGTAGATTAATCTCTTTAGTAAGTCAGAAAAAAAATGCTGCTGTGTCAACTAATTTCATTAAGAGAAAACCTCTGAGTCAGTTTTCACCTTTTAGGTCTAAGTAGTTTACAAGTTGCCCCACCTTTATAGGCACCTAGCATCCCATTGTATCAATTCCAAAAACAGGCATGGCTCAAAGAACTCCTTTCCTTTATAAGTATGGTTTTCAAGTACTTTCACTGTTTAGCAAGGAGTTTTCTGCCCTAAAGCATTCTTAAGTACAGGTGGAATAGAGGTCCTCCCATAGCAAGGAGTTTTCTCCCCTAAAGCAGTCCCAAGTAGGGATGGGGTAGAGATCCTCCCATAGCAAGGAGTTTTCACATTCAAGTAGAGTTCTCACTTTCTGGTAGGGAATTATTTCAAGTAGGGAATTGGAGGATTCCTCAATGTGGAGTAAAAATTTTAACATTCATAAGTCTGTGAAATTTTAAGGTTTACAGGTATTGATTCCCAAGTCAGGAAAACCAAAAACAGAGAAAGAAATCTATATGCCAATCAAAATCTCAGTTCTCAGACAATATCATCAAAGTGCTGGATTCTCATCCAAAAATACCCTAAATTGCTATTAATTAGAGAGATACAAATAAAAACAACTCTTGAGTTACCATCCCACATTTATAAGATTAGTTATCATGACAGAAATGAAAAGGAATAAATTTGGAGAGCATATGGGAAATTGAAGACACAAATGCATTGTTGGGGAAGTTGTGAATTGATTCAGTCACTCAAGAGAGCAATTTGGACTTATGACCAAAGGGCTATAAAACAATACTTATCCTTTGATTCAGCAATACCATTACTAGGTTTGTTTCTCAAAGAGATAATTTAAAAAAGGGAAGAACCTACATATACAAAGATATGTAGCTCTTTTTAAGGGGAATAAAGAGTTAGAAAGTGAGGTGATACCCATCAATTGGGAAATGATTGAATAAATCATTATTTTGGAGTACAATGCAGCCTCTATTGTACTATCTGTAGAGGTTACATTCTAAGATCTATCATAGATATTTGAAACAATAGATATAAAGGAATATTTACCGATACATATGTATATGAATACATACACACATACATATGTGCATACAGATGCTCTCCATTCCGGGATCTTAATTGGATGTATATTTTTTATGTTGTGAGAAAATTTATTTGGGTCAGTTTGAAAACAATAATATTAAACTTTTTGGAAATTTATACAAATAGTTGTATGAAATGTTTTTACAGACAAAAGTCCTCCAATATTTATTTTTCATATAGTGCTTTTAGCTCTACCTTTTTTGGGAGGATTACTTAATTGAGAAGTTAATCTTGCATATTGAGTACTTACAGAAAACTGCAAGTATAGTTTTGACTTATCAAAAGTGAAATTCGTTAATTTAATATGAAATTAGTACTGCCAAAATAATTTTATTCAGATATAAAATTTCATTTAAAAATATACTCTGATTTAAGCATTAAGTGAAAAATAATTGAGAATTAAAAAAAAAAACTTTAAACCACATGAAAATTTTATTCATATTGCCTTAAGCCTAGATGAGTTAAATAAGAAAAAACTTGAATAATTTCAGTTTTATTTCTAATTTAATTTGTAAAATTTTGAAATTAATTTTACAGATGGTACCATCACCCAAAATGATAGTGTATATGGGAGGATAGTAAACCTTGTTAGGCTGACTACTAATTAATTTGTATTACTTAGTTACCAGCTTATATAGGAAAATATATAACTTCATAAATATTATCATTTAAATAATATGCTTCATGTAGTTACCCCACCCTTAACAGACAAATTTAACATTTCTACAATAAAACTTTTTCACCATTAGTTTAAAAGCTCTTTGTTATGATACTAAATTTTGCTTTTATTTTTTCACTTGATACCTTTTTCATATTATTCATTTTTGCAATAAAGCAGTCTTTTAAAACCCAAACCCCAAATCATATGCCCATATAAACAAGTAATGTCATATGTTTTTCTTCTGCGTTTTTACTCCTACAGTTCTTTCTCTCAATCTGAATAGCTTTCTTTCACATAAGTTCCTTAAGACTGTTCTAGACAATTGTATTGATACTTGTAGTAAAGATCATTACATTGGATCATTCAACAATGTTTCAATTTCTGTGTACAATGTTCTCTTAGTTCTGCTCATTTCACTCCAAATAAGTTCATGTAGGTCTTTCCAGTTCTTATAAAATCCCATCAATTCATCATTTAGCACAAGAGTGTTCCATCACCATCATATACCATGATTTGTTTAGGCATTCCTCATTCAAGGGACCATTCTTCAGTTGCCAATTTTTTAGAAAGACAAAGAGTGAACCTATAAATATTTTCATACACCCTTTTTATTATCTCTTTGGGGTAGAAATCTAGTAGTGGTATTGCTGGATCAAAGAGCAGGTGTTCTTTTAAAGCCCTTTGTCCAGAGTTTGAAATTGCCTTCCAGAATGGTTGCATCAATTCACAACTCTACCAGCAAATTAGTGTCCCAATTTTGCCACATCACATCCAATATTTATTATTTTCCTTTACTGTCATATTGGACAATCTGTTAGGTATGAGGTAGTACCTCAGAGGTGTGTTGATTTGCATTTTTCTAAGCAAGAGGGATTTAGAACATTTTTTTATGTGATTATTGATCATTTTAATTTCTTCTTTTGAAAACTACCAATTCATATCCTTTGACTATTTGTCATTTGGAGAATGGCTTGATTTCTTCTACATTTGACTTAGTTCAATTTTGAAAAATTAGACCTTTGTCAGAGATTTTTGTCATAAACATTTTTCCCAGTTTGTAGATTCCCTTCTAATTTTGGTGCATTGGTGTTGTTTGTACAAAATTTTTTCATTTTAATATAAACAACATTATTCCTTTTACATGTTTTAATATTCTCTCTCTCTTGCTTGGTCTTAAAATCCTTCCTTTTCCCCAAATATGACAGATATACTATTCTATGCTCAGTCAATTTACTTATAATTTCCCTCTTTATGTTTAAGTCAATTACATTTGAAATGTTGATCTAAACCTAATTGTTCTCATATTGTTTTCCAATTTTTCCCAGCAGTTTCTTGAGTTCTTGTCCCCAAACCTGGGATCTTTCGGTTTGTCAGTCACTAGCTTGCTGAGGTTATTTACCCCAAGTCTATATTTTAAGGTCTGGTACTGCTAGGCCTCCATCCTTCACATTATTTCATAATTCCCTTTGTATTCTTGATCTATTATTCTTCCAGATGAACTTTTTTATAATTATTTCTAATTTTACAAAAATGTTTTGGTAGTTTGATAAATATGGCATTAAGTAAGTAAATTAATTTAGGTAGGATTGATATTTTTATTATATTAGCTCATCCTATCCATAAGTAATTAATGTTTTTTTCAATTGTTTTGATCTAGTTTTATTTGTGTGAAAAGTATTTTGGAGTTCTGTTCATAGAATATGTGAGTTTGTCTTGGCAAATTGATTCCCAAATATTTTCTATCATCAAGAGTGATTTTAAATGGAGTTTCTCTTTCAAACTCTTGCTGCTGAATTTTGTTGGAAATATATAGAAATGATGATAATTTATGTGGGTTTATTTTGTACCCTGCAACTTTGCTAAAGTTGTTAATTATTTGCACTAGTTTTTTAGTTGATTTTCTTGGATCCTCTAGGCATACCATCATATCATCTGCAAACATTGATAATTTAGTTTCCTCATTGCCTAATCTGCCTTCAATTTCTTTTTCTTCTCTAACTGTGACTGCTTGCATTTCTAGTACAATATTAAATAGTAATGGTGATAATGGGCATCCTTGCTTCACTCCTAATCTTATTGGGAAAGCTTTTAACTCATCCCCATTGCAGATGATACTAGCTGATATCTTCAATTAAATAGTACTTATTATTTTAAGGAAAGGTCCTATTATCCCTACACTTTCTGTTGTTTTCAAAAGGAATGGGTGTTGTATTTTGTCAAAGGCTCTTTCTGCATCTATTGAGATACTCATGTGATTTTTATTAGTTTAGTTGTTGTTATGGTCAATTTTGTGGATGTTTTTTCTAATATTAAACCATCCTTTCATTCCTTGTATAAATCCCACCTGGTCATAGTGAATAATCCTTGTTATAACTTGTTATAGTCTTTTAGCTAGTATTTTATTTAAGATTCTTTCATCTATGTTCATTAAGAAATTTGGTATGTAGTTTCCTTTCTCTCTTTTTGATCTTCCTGGCTTGAGAATCAGTACTATATGTGTGTCATAAAAAGAATTTGTTAAGATTCCTTCTTTGCTTATTTTGTCATATAGTTTGTAGTGTATTGGAATTAATTGATCTTTAAATGTTTGACAAAATTCACTTGTGAATCAATCTGGCCCTGGGGATTTTTCCTTAGGGATTTTTTGATGGGTTTTTCAATTTCTTTTTCTGATATGTATCATTTAAGTGTTCTATTTTCTCTTTTGTTAATCTAGGCAATTTATATTTTTGTAAATATTTGTCCACTTTGCCTAGATTGCTATTGTCATATTATTGAAAGAAATCGCTCTTAATAGTTGCCTTAATTTACTCTTCCGTAGAGGTGAGATATCTCTTTTCATTCATGATAGTGCTAATTTGATTCTCTTCTTTCTTTTTTTAAATTAAATTAATCAATATTTTATCTATTTAATTTTTTTTCAAAATACCAGCTCCCACTCTTATTTATTAATTGATATAGTTCTTTTATTTTCAATTTTATTAATTTCTCCTTTGATTTTCATGATTTCCAAATCTGTCTCTATCTGAGGGTTTTTAATTTGTTGTTTTTCTAGTTTTGTTTAGTAGCATCTCCTCTGTCTCTATTTTTGTAAATATTGGCCCTCATGGTTAAATTTTCCTGTGAATACTGCTTTGACTATTTACCATAACTTATATTTCTCATAAGTTGATATGTTATCTACTCATTGTCACTCTCTTCAATGAAATATTTTTTATGATTTTATCTTTAATACCATTGTTGGAAAATTTGATTATTTAATTTCCAATTAATCTTAAATTTGTCTCTCCATATGAACTCTTATTAATTATAATTTTATCACATTATGATCTGAAAATGTCACATTTATTATTTCTGCTTTTCTGCATTTTTTCATAATGTTTTTATGCTCTAGTACATGGTCAATCTTTTTATATGTATTGTGTTCTCCTGAAAAAAAATGGTATATCCCTTTTTATCCCTATTAAATTTTTTTCCAGATATCTATTGTCTCTAATTTTTCTAAAATTTCATTCATTTCTCTTACTTCTTATAGGTTTATTCAACTTGTCTAGTTCTTATAGAGGAAGTTTGAGGTCCCCCACTTATATGGTTTTATTGTCTATTTCCTCCTGAAGATCCCTTTGTTTCTCCTTTAAAAATTTGAATGCTATCCCATTTGGTGCATCTATGTTTAGTACTGATATTTCTTTAATATTTTACTGCCTTTTATCAAGATGTAATTACCTTCCTTATCTCTTTTAATCAGATCTATTTTTGCTTTTACTTTGTCAGAGATCATAATTGCTACACCTGTGTTCTTTTTCTCAGTTGATTCCTAATAAATTCTACTCTAGCCTCTTACCTTTACTCTGTATATGCCTATATGCCTCATGTGTGTTTTCTGTAAAAAAATGTATGGTGGGATTATGGTTTTTAATCCACTCTGCTATCAGCTTCTGTTTTATAGGTGAATTAATTCCATACACATTAAGTTATAATTACCATTTCTGTGTATATTCCCCATCATTCTGATTTCCTCTTTTAATCCTGCCTTTTCTCCTTTCATTGTTGTTTTATTTCTAACCACAAGAATGCAAATCAAAGTCTCCAATGTTTGAGAAAAATTCAGGGAAAGAAGCTTGCTAACTCCTTGAATCCAGAAAATGAACTGTTTGGAGAAAGATGCCTGCAGAAACCTACATTGGATCAATAAGATCCAGAATGAATTTTGCAGTGCAATTGATTGAACAAAAGAGGGTTGAACACATTTCCTCTGAATGTACACTCTTATGCAAAAGGTAACTACCCCAAATTGGCTTTTTGTCAATGTGCCAAACAAACAATGGTAACTTCTATTTCCCTCTTATCTCTAACTATTGTTGTTTCCTCTTAGAAGGTGCAATATTGTATGCAACTGTATTTAGAAGATTTTTAGAGATACAAGGTGATTATGTCAAATAATCAATTGGAAAGACTAGTCTCCCAAATGATCACAGGGGATATTGTGAAGATGGAATTATCTCTCCCCTGATCATTTTTAGATTTAGTCACCAGAAGTGTACACATTTCACTTACACTTGAGTGGGGGAAGTCTAAAACTCACGTGTGCTAAAAGTTTGTGATAAATCAGAAACAACCGACTTCCCCCTGGGCAGTCCTAAGAAAATTTATAGACTATAATTGGTCCATGTAAAGTGGAGAAAGGTACAGGAAGTGATGCGAAGAAGCATCTTTAAAAGAAGCAGTAACTTCCTGTGAAGGGAGGTCTTCATTCTTTGAAGTTCTGAGTTTGAGTTGGAGGCTGGTGAAGAATCTGCTTCATGGACCTGAGACCTTGGACTTAGTGAGACTGTTCTTAAATATCTCCCTTTGAACTACCACATGGGTGAATGAAAAGGCTGACTTCTTTCCTGATTTTCTGGAGGGACTAGCCTCTGGAGAGGTCAACCTCTTGGGAGAGGCTTCTGTCTGGAGCCCTTGTTTTATTCATCACAGGATTCTTGGCTGAAGGCTGAGGCCCTCTGACTAATTAGCCCTGGCTGGGTTGAGCCAGGGGCCAGAGCAAATTATTTGGTGCATTAGGTTAGATATCTTACCCTATTCTATTTCAAGCTTCCCTTACCTTCTCTTTCTCTCCTTTTGTAAATAAACTATAAAGTCATTCTGACTTGAGTAATATATTTCTTGGCAACTATACTTAAAGAAATAGGTTTATTGTAAGAGGGTCTATCTCAAAATAAAGCCAGACAATACCAAAAGACACTGAGCACTGCGAGAGAACTTCCTATATACCCCAAAGAATATCACAACTTATATATCAAGTTAAAAATAATCCAAAACCATATTAAAAGTGGAGCAATACATAACTCTCATTGGTAGAAGAAGTCACTTGATGATGATTTAGAAGTAACCTGTTGGAAAAGGGGAGACTGGGGGAGCCTGAACTAGTGTCCCAAAGATAAGAGTGGATAGTGTAGGCCTGAGCCAGGTCTAGTTCAAGACCACAATTATTGCTGATGGAGCATGATATAGCAAATATGAAGGGGGTAAGGCTAACACTAAGATTTATGCTAACCCTGATTAAATATACATATGTGTATATATATATACATATATATATATATTACTTAATTCAACCTTAATAATGATATTAGAACAATCACAATAAGCCTACTAAAATCATAACTTATGCTAACTATCTTAGAATTACAATTATGATTATCTCAAGACTGCTTCTAACATTAAAATCTAATCCTTATATAAGGGGCTAGAGAATTTTTCACTCTCATCACTATTTCCCTTCATACCAGTGTTTTGCTTTTAAGCAGTTCCCCTTTCCCCAACCCTTATTTTTCCACTTTTTAACCTCTCCCTTCTTACTCACCTCCTACTTCTCTTTAGGGCTTTTTAATCATGCACCACAATTTCCCCTTCCTTATATTACTCCCCTCCCCCCAAATTCCCTTCCTTATTGCCCTTCTACTTCTCTATAGTGTAAGATAGGATTCTATGCCCCAATAAATATAATTGTTCTTCCCTCTCTGAACCAATTCCAGTGAGAGTAAGGTTTACATATTATTTGTTACCACCCTTATCCTTCCCTTCTTGTAATAATATTCTCTGCCTCTGCTATGCCTCTATTTAGATGGTATAGTTTGTTTCATTTTACCTCTTCCTTTGCATTTCTTAGTAAAATCCTCTTTTGTCCCCTAAATTTTTACATAAACAACTTACTGCCACACTCTCTGCATAATGAAAATAATTTTAAGAGTACAGATATAATTTTTCCATATAAGAGTATAATCAATTCAACCTTGAATTTTTTCTCTTTCTTATTTAGCTTTTTATGATTCTCTTGAACTTTGTATTTGGCCATCATTCTGGTCTTTTCTTCAGGAATGCTTGGAAATCTTCTATTTTTATTAAAAGCCCATACTTTCCCCTGAAAGCATATAGTCAATTTTGATGAGAATGTGATTCTTGATTGTAGACTCAGTTCTTTTGCCTTCCAGAATATCATATTTCAAGTCTTACAGTCCTTCAGTGTGGGAGCTGCCAGATCCTGTGTAATTCTGACTGGGGCTCCATAACATTTGAATTGTTTCTTTCTGACTGTTTGATGTATTTTCTCCTTTACCTCGAAGCTCTTGAACTGAGGGTTGTCATTTGGGGATTTAATATAGGGGGTGATCTGTGGATTCTTTCAATATCTATTTTGCCCTCTTGTTCAAGACTATCAGGGCAGTTTCTTGGATAATTTCTTGTAATATTATGTATAGGCATTTTTTTTTGTCATGGCTTTCAAATTTCACAATAATTCTCAAATTGTCTCTCCTGGATCTATTGTACTGGTCAGATATTTTTTTCAATGAGAAATTTCATGTTTCCTTCTATTTTTTCATTTCTTTGGTTTTGTTTTTATATTTCTTGATGTGAAATCATTAGTTCATACTTGCCCAATTCTAGTCTTTAAATACTGATTTTCATCATGATCTTTTGATTCTTTTTCTATTTGGTCTATTCTGGTTCTCATGACACCCTTTTCATCATTGAAGTTCTCTGACCGTTTTTTCAAGAGGGCATTTCTGGTTTTTAATTTGTTTATTATTTTCTTTTCTTTTTGTATTTCTCTTTAAATCTGGCCAATTTAGTCTTTTAAGGCATTATTTTCTTTTTGTGTTTATTTCATTTCTTTTCCCCACTTTTCCTCCCATTTTCTTCTATCCATCTTACTTTGTTCTTGAACTCTTTTTAGAGCTCTTCAACAGCTCATGTCCAGTTTCCATTATTTTTGGAGAGTTTTTTTGTTCTTGCTTGTTTCTCACTCTCTCCTGTTGCTTCTGTTTTTCATTCTTTTTTTCCTTATAAATTTTCCAGGGTCAAGAGCTTTTTTTTTAGTGTTGTTTACTCATTTCCCCCCTGGAGGACTGGGATTCCTGCATGTTGCAGATTATTTCTATTTTATCTATTGTCTCACAGGGGACAGCCTTGGGATTATCTCAGCTTCTCTGTTGGAGGCTTAAGTGAACCTAGTAATATAGAGCTCTGATCCTGACCTCCAGAGCCTGGTATTTCCAGGGGGAAGTTTGAAGCATTTTTGTTTTTGTACATGTTACAGTCTTTGAGGAGTTTTGCCCTGAGGCTATCTTTCTCATAGCTTCTACTGATGTTGCTGCCTGCTGCTTCTTGAGGTCAGTGCTTTGAAGCTCTCAACCTCACCTTTGGAGCCTGGTATTTCCAAGTGTAGATCCACAGTGTAGCATGTTTTGCCCTGAGACTATCTTTCCTGCCCCTGCTGCTAATGTGTTGTTTCCTTGGTTGCTGAGAATGAGTCCAGTGCTATTAAGCTTTGAATCTACTACCAGGAGCTAGAGCAATCTCCAGGGGTTGGTCTGTGGTTGCCTAGCATTAGAAGATTGCCCTGATCATTGCTCTAACTCTGGTGCTGTAGGGGTAGGGGTGGGGTGGTCACTCTGAGATTTTTCTCATGCAGTTTTGAACCCTTTTAATGTGGAATGTGCAAGGAATATTTCTTTGTGCAGTTTTCCCCCCTTATAATGTGTCTCCTCTCACTGCCTATCTTTTATGCTATATCCAGTGGGAAAGCCCTTTTCCTCATCCTGCTTTGACTCCTGTCCTTTTGAGATGCTTTGTAATGCTTAGTTTTGAAGGAAATTCAGAGCAGCTTCAAGATTTTCCTGCTACTATGCCACCATCTTGGCTTCCTGACTAAGATAATGTCCTCTGTGACAGCACAGGCAGGGAAACTTCTGTGGGCAGTGTGGATGCTCTGAGCATTTCTCCCTTGGGGCCCTAAATTTTTCTTTTAAATAAAATTGGTCTTCCTCAATGAATTGGAGTGTAAGGTGTAATATATATAATCACCTTACTTTCATTTATCATTTTTTTCTGTAAAATTTCAAAATCTTATGAACCACAGCTTTTCTAGTCAGAAACAAAAACTAATGCCTTAGTACAGAATCTGGTGTCAGAACTGTGAGGCCCACACTTTGGTGCTCACAACACCTTACTACAATCCATCACATGGTAATATATCTGCAGTTAAAATGCTATCTCTTAAATGAAACCAGAAGAGTTTAATATGATGATATCCTTCAGTTACCTGTTAAATGCATTTTTCTTTCCTTTATTAGAAGTTTGTATTTAGCTTTGATTGGGCAACAATCTACTTAGTCTTTAAATTCTTTCCATTGAAAAGCTGTTCATTCTTGCAACCACTTCTTGCATGACCATTTAACATTTTTTTCAGTTATCTTCATGACATAGTTGAATGGTCCCGCGCATTAAAAAAGCAGAATACTTGAAAATACTCCAATTTTGCAGCATGAAATATTGAACATAGTTATAGTCAAAATAAGGGTGGTGATTTGTGTGATAAGCTCTGAAATTAATAACTGCTTCTAAGAATCTTGGAACTCAGTAGTCACCATCCTGAGTGGAAATTGCATAGACTTTCACAATAATGTATAGACCTATATAAACTACTTTTTGTAATGGAAAGAGGAAAGAGTATTTGTGATATAGTAGAACTTGAAGGAAGTCATATACACTGTGAACATGACTTGTAATGGATGAATAATGTTCTAAACATAATGAGACTTATGTAGTTGCTTATATAAGAGTTTATGAAGAGTTTGATGAAACCAGTATATTAAAGAAAATCATTAAAGAAGAGGAAGGATATCATATTAAGAATGACTTCAGCCCAAACATATCATGAATCTTCTATGCATTCATAAAGTTTGCTGTAAACTTGAACCTTTGGCAGAAATATTGAAACTGGGAATCTATATCCATAGTAGTTTCCCAGACAGTGCATTTAATCTCTCAAGATATTTGGTTCTCTAAACAAAGTATATATTTCTTCAGTGAGTGTTCAAAAACAAAATAAGAGCTCACAGTTATAAAAAAGAAATATATTAGCATAAAGACTCATTATAAGGAGGAGGATAAGAGGTTTCCAGATTATTACATTCTCTAATCATGTGCCTGGATATACATAAGTAAAAGAAAAATGATAATTAGCAACATTCACCTTCTTCCTCAAGAGGAAATTGACGAATGGTTCCACCAACAGTTTTACTTTTCCTATTTTCCTATAATATATTTAACATTTTATGTTGAAATTTGTTGTAATTTTTGCCCATTTGGCCTTTGTGAATGGAAACCTCAGGATTTGCATTTCTATTATTATTTGTGATTTGGATCTGTGAAAATTTCTCAGTTCTTTTTCTTGTATGTGCTTATTTAGTTAGGTAGGTATTATTTATGTCTTTGATAGTGAATCCTTATTAGAGAAATTTGATGCAAGGTTTTTTTCTCTTTGTCCACTTCCTTTATTGGATTTATTAATGTTGTTTATGTAGAACATTTTCTTTCTCAACTAATTGTAATTATTTATTTTGTCTTTGGCATTTCCTCTATCCCTTATTTGGTTAAGAAAACAATCTTTTGGAGACTTCCAGTCAAGATGACAGCTTAGAGGCAGCCAAAATTCAGATCTCCACAAACCCTTCCTCACCAGTCAAAAATGCAGCTCTTTCAGGGGACTGAAAACCAAATTGAAAAGCAGGACAGGACTAGGGAACACTCTGCCTGGACCCAAATTAAAAGGTAGGCCTCCCAAAAAGCTTGAACTCTAGAACATGCAGGTTTAAGGGGAAAGAAGAAGGAAAGTCCCAGGACCCCTCCCCCACCTACAGTGCTGAGCCTCTAGAGGTGCCTGGAATCCCTGGGCCAGCAAGGACACTAGTCTGGAGGGAGAATCTTACTGACAAAGCTGTGCCAGGCTCAGGGCATAGAACACAGGCAATGTAGAGGCAACTAGAGGAGAAGCACAAAGCAGGCAGCCCAGTCTCAGCTGAAATTTTTCATCTTTCCTCCCCTTCTGGAGGCTTTGGCCTCAGGGCACAGACATTATTGAAGATCAACTTCTCTGCAGTAGATGAATCTCATCAATAATGGCAGATAAGAAGACTTCAGAACGCAGAGAAGCTCAAGCTCCAGCACTTCTCCCCCACAGACTCATTTGAGATTCTTGCTGACTGAGCTCCAAGGCGCAATAGCAGCAATTAACTACAGGCAACAACCTTGACTACAAGGTGAGAAGCCCAGCTTCTTCTCAGCTTCTGCTATCAGCAGGGGAAGATCAGATAGAAGATCAGAAGACCAACAGAAGAACAACCCAAATTCACAGATCCAGCACAAAATGAGAAGAGCAAGACTACAGGCAACTATTGAGGGGGAAAAGGGGAGAACTATGAGTAAACAACAGAGAAAGAAAACAGAAATTACAACTGACAGTTTCTATCCAGGCAATGAACAAAGACCAAATAAAACAGAGGAAGATCAAGGAACACCAAGCAAAAACACAGAAACTCCAGTGAATTAGACCCAGGCTTTGTAAGAACTCAAAATACAACTCAAAACACAATTAAGAGAAGCTGAAGACAACTGGGAAAAGAACTCGAAAAGCAAAATAAATCATCTGGAAATAAAAAAATAGTGTCTTGAAAGATAAAGTTAATCAGCTTGAAAATGAGGCAAAGGAGATGAAATATGAGGCAAAGAAGATGAAAGATGACCTCCAAAGAAAATCAGACCAGAAGGAAAAGGATGACCAAAAAGCCAGGGATGAAATTCAGTCTTTAAAAATTAGGGTACAATAACTAGGAGCAAGTGATTTCACAAAAGAGCAGGAAACTATAAAGCAAAATCAAAAGAATTAAAAAACTGAATAAAATATGAAATATCTCATCCACAAAACAGAAGATATAGGAAACAGGTCCAGGAGAGACAACTTAAGAATCATTGGTCTACTGAAAGACCATGACAAAAGAAAAAACCTGGACATCATTCTGCAGGAAATTATCCAAGAAAACTGCCCCAACATTCTAGAACAAGAGGGAAAAGTGGAGATTGAAAGAATCCACAGATCACCTCCTGTACTTAATCCCAACTGACAACTTCCAGGAATGTTATAGCCAAATTCAAGAACTAAGAGGAAATTCAGATACCATGGAACTACAGTTAGAATAACATGGGATCTGGCTGCATCTACACTGAAGGACCAGAAGGCATGGAATATGATATTCCAGAAAGCAAGGAAACTAGGTCTACAACCAAGAATCAACTACCCAGCAAAACTGATTATATTCTGTTAGATTTAAAATTTTTGAGCATTAAATAGTTGTAGATAAGAGAGTGGGAGCCATAAAATGTGATAATTAAAATGTTTGGGAGCAAGGGAAATATATAACAATTATTGACCGCTGAAATATGTTTTCTACTGTGTCTTGGTTTTATATAAATATAAGATGGTCACCAGGGAATATATTCCCAATTTATGAATATGCCCAAGCCAACTGGGTTTTATAGAGAAATTTAATTTATAATACACTGATTAATCAATAGAAAAAGAGAAAGTAAGAAGGGAATAAGAATGAAGGGCCTCAAGCCAATAAGGCCTAGACCTCAGTCCTAAGAGATAAATCAGTCAGTTGGTTTTATCACTCACCCAAGATCTCTCTAGGTAAGGCTTCTCATGCCAACCTCAGGCTCCACCTTCAAGAGAGCCTCCTTTCAAGAAATGTTTCCAGAGAATCCTCCTCCTGACTCCTCCTGAGTTCTCCTTCCATAGCCTCCTTCAAGACCTCTCCAGGAGCTCTCCCTCCAGGACCTCTCTCCTCTCAGACTTCCTCCAGAGCAAAAACCCCTTCTATCTTTAAGCAAACCATCTAAGTTCCCTCCCCTCAGTTCTCCCATCTACCAATCACTGTCGATCTCCCCCCTCTGCCAATGGTGGCTCTAGCTTAACCCAGGACCGCCCAGAGGTCTGCCCCTTTTGCACATGTCTGTTGAAGGTCATATTCTCAAATAATTAAATCTTGATCTTTGCTGCAGCCCTTCCTAAATCCTGTTACTCTGAGTAGGGTGGAGATTGTAGTTTCCAAGACCTGGTTCTGTCATTCCAAGTATCTCTATTGTATCAATTCTAAAATCAATCATGACTCAAAGAACTTCCTGTTCTATGTTTAAGCATAGGTCAAAGCCCTTTCCATTGTTTAGCAAAAGGTTTCTGTCCTAAAGTAGTCTTAAGTAGGGAGGAGAAGGATCCTCCCATGCCAAGGAGTTTCATATTCCAATAGAGTGCTTACTATCAGTAGGAAATTTTTTCAAGTATGAAATTTCCCAATGGGGAAATTTCCAACATTCAGAAGTCTAAGAAATTTTAAGGTTACAATTCTTTCAGGGGAAAGTATGGTCATTTTAATAGATAGTGAGACTTCCCATCATTCATAAAGAAAAGACTGGACTTGAACAGAAATTTTGATGACCAAACACAGAACCCAAGAAAATCACCAAAAGGTAAGTAAGAAAGGGAGAAAAAGCAAAAAACAAACAAAAAACCCCAACTTTTTTAAGGGCCCCAATAAGTTAAAATGATTGGTATCCCTACAAGAAAAGAGGATATTGGTAACTCTTTAAAAGTTGTTATTTTCACCTGGGTAGCTAGAAGAGCTATACTTAGAGGGAACAATGACAAACTGTATAGGATGAAATGCCAAGACATAAATATGTATATAGATATTTGTATGCATAAATATACATACCTATATCTATATTCCTATAAAATTAGAGGTAAAAAAGAGGTTAATACTAAAAGAAATGGGAAAAGAAACGAAATGGGGTAAATTTATATGTCATATAGAAGAACATGGCAGGAATAGTGGAAAACACCAATATACTGGAAGGGTAAAGAGGTTGGAGACAGGAAATACTTAATTCTTCTGTGCATTGCAACTGACTCAAAGAAGGAAGAACAATCAAATTCATTGGGGGAAGACAATTGATTTGTGTTCTATGGAGAAGTGGAAGACTTTTGAAGAGGGAAGCAGTAAGGGAGGGAGAGGGAGGTGGGTAGTTTAAAAAGACTGTAAAAAAATAAGAGGGGAATAAGAAGGGGTAGAAAAGGAAATAAAATAAGGGTGGGAATAAGGGGGACTGATTAAAAGCAAAACAGTGGTGTAGAAGGAAATTGGAAAAGAAGAAAGGGCAGGGCTAGGAGTGGAAATCAAAATGTTTGGAAATAAACATCTGGTAATCAAAACTCTGAATGTGAATGGAATGAACTCACCAATAAAATGCAAGCAAATAGCAGAGTGGATTAGAATCCAAAACCCTACCATATGCTGTCTATAAGAAATACATATTAGGAAGGTAGTTTAAAGGTAAGTGGATAGAGCAGAATCTATTGGGCATCATCTAAGAAAAAGAAGGCAGGAGTCACAATCATGATATCTGACAATGCCAAAGTAAAAATAGATCTGGTCAAAAGAGATAGGGAGGGCAATTACATCCTGATGAAAAGCAGTATAGACAATGAGGAAATATCAGTACTAAATATGTACCAAAAGGCATAGCATCCAAATTGCTAAAGGAGAAACTAGTAGAGCTCAAGGATGCAATAGATAGAAAAACTATACTAGTAGGAGACCTGAACCTTCCTCTATCCTAACTAGATAAATCAAACCAAAAAATAAATAAGAAAGAGGTAAGAGAAGTTAATGAAATCTTAGAAAAATTAGAGTTAGTAGATATGTGGAGAAAAATAAATAGGAACAAAAAGAAATTACACCTTCTTTTCAGCAGCACATGGTACATTCACAAAGACATGTACTAGGGTATAAAACATTGCAAACAAGTGCAAAAGAGCAGAAATAATAAATGCAACCTTCTCATATCACAATGCAATGAAAATAATAATTAATAAGGGTACATGGAGAGGCAAATCAAAAATTAATTGGAAATAAAATAAAATGATTCTCCAAAATCAGTTAGTTAAAGAATAAACCATAGAAACAATTAATAATTTCATTGAATAAAATGACAATGATGAGACATCCTTTCAAAACCTATGGGATGCAGCCAAAGTAGTACTCAGGGGGAAATTTATATCCTTGAGTTCATATATTAACAAATTAAGAAGGGCAGAGGTCAATGAATTGGGCATGCAAATTAAAAAACTAGAAAGTGCACAAATTAAAAATCCTCAGATGAAAACTAAATTAGAGATACTAAAAATTAAAGGAGAAATTAATAAAATTGAAAGTCAAAAACGATTGATTTAATAAATAAGACTAGAAGCTGGTACTTTAAAAAATAAATTAAATAGACAAAGTACTGGTCAATCTAATTATAAAAAGAAAAGAAGAAAATCAAATTAACACTATCAAAAATGAAAAGGGAGACTTTACCTCTAATTAAGAGGTAATTAAGGAAATCATTAAAAACTATCATGAGGTTTATATATATACATATATAATGTAAATATATGTTGTATATAAATAATATTTTATATAAAATATATATGTTGTCTCATGAACATTAGAATTTCTTACACCAGCCTGCAATGGGCTCTAGAGGGAAATAAAAAGGTATCAAAAGACAAATGAGAAAGGTATTCTGGAAACTTCAGGAGGGAAGTTTGCAGGGAAGCACATTTCTGGGAGCTCTCATGGCTAGTGAGAAGCAGTATTAAATTTTCACTTCAGAAATTAGTGAATAAAACTCAAAGGTTGATCATTTTGTTTATTTCTAGACTTAATAAAGTATAAATAATCTATTTGAAACCTCAAAGATGTCATTCTTAGTTTTTTTTTAGATTGATTATTACTTATTTACCAGAAGATGCCTGGAAATTGTCCAAAGTACATAGTCTTATAGTAGTGCCCCAGTTAAGAAAGTACACAGTTCCTGATCTGGAAAAAGTTATTAAAGCAAGGTTAAGATGATAGGATATAAGAGTTGGACTTTATAGATACTAGACTTTGACTCAGGAAGAACCGAATTCACATCCAAACTCAGAAACTTATTATATGTGTGACCCCTAATTAGATTATCCTGAGTAAGTTTGTTTCTGTTTCTTCATTTATAAAGAAGGGATAATAATAGCCCCTGCTTTCAGAGGTTTTGTGAGGCTTAAATGAGATATTTGAACAGTGTTTTACACATTTAAAGCACTATAGAAATGCTAGCTATTAAATGTAAGTTATTGTGAAATCATGTCAGAAAGATCTAATTTTTTTTTGTTTCCAATTAACTGCTTTCAGTATATCCAACCTATTGCTTTTATAAGTGATTGTTCTTTTTTGTTATATATTGGCATTTTTATAATCTGTTTTAAATAAGAGCCAATTCTTCTGCCTCTTTTTCTCTGTTAAATATGACTTGTTTATTTATTGCTTGTCATCTTTATTCCCAGAATGTTTTCTAGTCAGCTTCTTGAGTCAGAGAAATATAAAAAGAGGCAAATTCAGAACTGATCACCTATAAGTAGGGATGACAGCAAATTTCATCTCTGGGCCTCAATTTCCTTTTAACCTGTAAATTAAAAAATTTGGACTAGATGGTATTTCAAATACTTTCTGGGTTTAAGATTTTTGACCTCATGAAGAGTTTCCTGTGATCATTGCAACTCCATCATCTTTGGAGTATAAAAAGATACTTTTCAGCCACCTTGGAGGTTTAGCATAGAAATAGTATAGAACTTAGTTTGGTATTTGTGATTAGTGGTCTTCAACTAGATGAACTCTAAAATCCCTATAATATGACATCATTAAATGAAGTTTTGATTAGTGCAGTTTCAGTTCATTGAACTAAAACCTTATTGTTTCTTAAATGCATAGCACAGAGAAAACCCTAGTTCAATATTAATTAGTCTGCTTTTGTTTAAAGAAATTAAGACTAGTCATAGTTATTTGAGGACAGAAGCACAAGGGCATAATATTGCACATTAATGTCATTAATTTTTCTTTATAACCCAATGATTACATGTGATTAATTGCTTTAACTAATTTTGACTGAGGTGGTAGCACATATCTAACTTAGTCCTTGCTTTATTAGTACCCCACACAGTTACATTGCATAATAATTCCTAAAATAGCTACCATGAAAATAGAGGTCAATCAGATGTAGGCAGAGGACATTTGGACACCTGCCTCTTGCATGCAAAGCCAGAACAAATTAAATCATTTGTCGCTTAGGAACTGAGCATCAGTGGCAGCATGTGTTGTGGCCTTGAAAGCTCTGTTTTCTTCATGTGCATGAGTCCTTTTCATATCTTGAACAGGGAACAGATGTTTCATCAAAAGACACTTTAAAAAACAGATAATTATGCAGTAAGAGGCTTAATTACATAAGCTTATTCAGGTCCACTTAATTGCCTGACAGAGTCAGTGCCTCCCACTTATTAGAGATAGAGTATCCCATTTTTTGATAGTTTATTAAATCTTTTGATGACTCAAGGAAGAAGATATTGACTTAATTCAGAAAATATCAATTCCTTATATATAGTTAGTGTACAAAAATGTAAATATTTTAATAAAAAACAAAAGTATCACTTTATCAGAAGTAGCTTAGGCTATTCTATAAATGATTAACAACTAAATTATTCAAAGAAAAACCAGCCTATGATAAATGCTTCAATTTCAGTTTGTATTGATTATATTTGAAATATCTCAGTTATAATAAAAAACAGATCAGTCAAATTACTGATTTAAAAGACCATTGAGCTATGTGAATATGAAGTACTTAACTAGTAGTAGAAATTATATAATACATTTCCTCTCCTCCCCATATTCTATGATGCAGTTCAGTTCTTTAGGATGAAGAAAAATACTGCTACGCAATCTTTTATTTCCTTGCTGATCTCCAAATTAATAGTCTGTTTCCATAGAGTCCATTTCCAAAGTTTTTTTAAGACTAAGTCTAAATGTGGTGGGAATTTGGGACCAAAACCAGAAATAAGACTGTCCCAGATCACATCATCTTCTCTTGATATCATTTACATTAATCAATTAAAATCGGCAGACACTTAGGAAGCACCTACTATTTACAGAGCACTCTCTTAAGTGATCTTGATGCAAAGATTAAAAACAACATAATCCCCACCCTCAAGGAGTTGATAATTTACTGGTCAAAAAGTAGGCCTGCAAAAAACTATTCTTATATAAATAACCAAATATATTAAAAAGTAAAAATGTAAGTTATTAGCCATCATATGAAAAATACTTTAAATAATAAGAAAAATAAAAGTTATAATAACTCTAAGGTTCCATCTCCTACCTATCTTATTTGGAGGGATGAAAAGGGAGGAAAAAAACTATTATTGAAGGGGCAGTGGGATGATGAGCACATTAATGTATCTCTGAACAAATTATACCATTCTGGTCAGCAATTATAAATCAGATATGCAAATCACTGATATATGACCTTTGATCTGAGGAATAGTACTATTAGGACTATATCCCAAAGAAACTTTTTTTGACATATCATCTTAAAGAGCTTAGACTTTCTATGTATACCTCTTCTAACTACTATGATAATGATAACTTTTAAGAGTTATAGATATCATATTTCCATATAGTAATATAGGCCATTTGACCTTATTGAAACCCTTACATTTTTTCTTCCTTATTTACCTTTTTATGCTTCTCTTGGATTTTGTATCTGAGTCTCAAATTTTTTCTTTAAGTTTTTCTTTTCCTCAATAATGCTTGGAAAACTTCTCTTTTATTAAATGACCATACTTACCCCTGAAAGAATAGACAGCTTTGCTGGGTAGCTGCTTCTTGGGTTGTAGACTCTTGCCTTCTGGAGTATCATATTCCATGGTTTCCAGTCCTTCAATCTGGAGGCTACCAGGTTCAGTGTGATCTAAACCTCCATGATATATGAATTGTTTCTTTCTAGCTGCTTGTAGTATTTTTCTCCTTGACCTGGGAGCTCTTGAACTTGGCTATCAAGTTCCTGGGATTTGTCATTTGGGGATTTAATGCAGGAGGTGATCTGTTGATTCTTTCTCTTGTTTGAGGCTATCAGGGCAGTTTTCTTAGATAATTTCTTATAGTATGATGTCTAGACTTTTTTTTTTTTTTGGTCATGACTTTCAGGTAGTCCAATAATTCTTAAGTTGTCTCACCTGGATCTCTTTTCCAGGTCAGTTTTTTCAACGATGTGGTTCATATTTCCTTCTATTTTTTCATTCTTTTGGCTTTGTTTTTATAGTTTCTTGATGTCTTGTGAAGTCATTAGCTTCTAATTGACCATTTCCAAATTTTAATGACTGAATCCATGATCTTTTGATCCTCCTTTTCCTTTTGATCTGTTTTTCTTTTCAAGTCATTCTTTCATCCTTTAACTTTTTTGCCTCATTTTCCAGTTGATTCATTTTGGCTTTTAAGACTGTTTTGTTGTTGTTGTTGTTGTTTGTTTATTTGTTTTAATTCATGTGCTTTTGTTTCTGGATGACCTGTTTTTCTTTTTAAGCTGTTGTTTTCCTTTTCTCAATTTTCTTCAACCTGTCCTATTTGATATTTGAATTTTTTTGTGAGCTCTTCAATAACCTGAGTTCAATTCCCTGGATTTTGTCAGGTTTTACTTGTTGTTCCTTAGGTCCCATCCTCCTCTGTTGATTCTGTTCTTTTTTCTTTAGTGCCATAAAAGCTTTCAATCATAACTTCATTCTTTTTCTTCAGTTCTTTATATATTTTCCTCTCCTTTTGGATTGTATACTCATTCTGTTTATTTACCAGACATGGGCATTTGAGCTATTATGCCCCGAAGGGAATCTTAGGCTTTTCTCTCTGCTCTGCTGGTATATTAGATTAGATTGGTTGAGTTGACCTGCTGAGCTAATCTGCCCTGAGTCAAAATCTTCACCAGATGCAGCAGAGACCAAGGGTGCTCCAATCAGCTGGCCTTCCCCCATTCCTCCCTGACCACTGTTGTCAGAGCCCTGAGCTTCAAGTGGTAGTACTACTGTACCCCATCTCAGCTACAGCCTTTGCCCTGGAATTCCTTAGTTAGTCTAAGTCTTAATGCAGGTCTCAGTGCAGTAGGTGGGGAAGGGATGTTGGGGTTTTCCCTTATATCATGGAAATTGACTCTATGCCTACCTTTCAAGTTGTATTCAATAGGAGAGTTCCTGTAGCTCAGCCTTGTTATTTTTGGATATCTCCTTTTTATGAAGCACTTTTTAAAGATTGGTATGAAAGCGTATTCATAGTGGTTTTAGGTTGTGCTGCTTCTAAGCTGCTATCTTGACTTCTACTCCTCCAAAGGAATTTTGAAAGAGGAAAATGACTCACACAAATATTAATAAATCCTTATTTTGAATTATGAAAAGTGAAAAATAGAAGAGTGCCATCACCTGATGAGTAGTTGAAAATCATGTTATTTTAATATAATAGGATATTATTTATATTTATAGAGAAATATAAGTAGGCAGCTAGACAGCTCAATGGATAGAGTGATGGGCTTTGAGTCAGGAAGACCTGAGTTCAAAATCTGACCTCAGATACTTGTAAGCTGTATGACCATAAACTTCTATTTACCTTAATTCAGTAGAAATGGAAATAATATATCATTCCAGGATCTTTGTCAAGAAAATACTTTGGTCAGTATACTCCCTTAGATATAGAAATCCCTGTAGACTTCCTCTGCAAATTAAAGACTTTGATAATAGTCTTGAATTTGGGGCTCTTGAATTTAGCTGTTATATTACTGGATGTTGTCATTTGAAGAATTCTTTCTGGAGGTGACCTGTGAATTCTGTCAATTTAATTTTCTTATTTGAAGATATGTAGGCAGTTTTCTCTGATAATTTCTTGTATTATGATGTCCAAGCTTTTTTTTTTTTAAATCATGGCTTTCAGGTAGTCCAATAATGCTTAAATTGTCTCCCCTGGATCTATTTATTAGGTCAGTTGTTTTTTCAATAAGAGACTTCATGTTTTCTTCTGTTTTTTTTTAATTTTGTTTTCTTGTTTCTTGATTTCTAATCATTTGTTTCTAGCTGCTCAATTCTGATTTTTAAGACCTCATTTTTCTCTGTCAGCTATTGGTTCTCCTTTTACATTTGACTGATTTCTTCTTGCAATGCTTTTATTTCTCTTCCCCACTTTGCCTCTCTTAATTGGTTTTTGAAGTATTTTTTGAGCTCTTCCAAAATCTGTGTCCAATCCACATTTTATTTTGAACTTAGTTTGTATTTGCTTTGTTTTCACTGACCTCTTCTGTGTCTGTATCTTGCTTTTTGTCTCCATAAAAATTCTTTAGAGTTTGGTGCTCTTTTTTTCTTGTCTGCTCATTTTTTCTACCTTTTTATAGGTAGGCTCTATTTTCTGGGAGGTTAGTGTACCCTCTTAAGCAGCATTCCTTCCTTGATGTTACTCTTAGTCTTTTTTCTATTTCTACTGGTTTGAGTTCTTTAAAGATGGTATGATGGTCTGAGGGCTGGAAGTTCTCAGGGCTACCTCCCACAGCTGATTCACCTAACCCTTGAGATGTTAATAGCTTAAAGATTTGTCTCAGACTTGGGCATAAGTTTTGGTCTTACTGTGAGCTTGATAAGGTGAAGGACTGCTCGAATTCTATCCTCAGAGGTAGGTGTAAGTTTTTGATCTCACTGTGTACTTGATCTAATTGAGCACACAGTTGATTACCCTGATCTGAAGCTTCACAGTGAGCTTTCTGCAAAAAGATCCAGACTCCTCTCATGGGTCAATCAACTACTTCAAACTGGGATCTATATCCTTACCATAGACCCAGAATGGGACTCTTGGCTTCACTCTGGACCCACATAGATCAGCCCACTTCAGCACAGACTGCCTTGGGCTGAGATTCTGGACTTTACCACAGGTTTGAAACCTCAAGGAGTGTGCTTTGACATGGACTTTTCTTTGCCCAGGCAGAGTCTCAGAATCTGAATGTTGCTCAGGTTCTGAACCTGGAACAGTAGATTTGGAATGAGGGGTGTGGCTTGCTCTTCACTCCTTGCTATAGCCTTCTTCTGATTGTGCTCCCTCTCACCTCAATGTCACAGATGTTCTCTGCTTACCTTTTAAGTCTTTTAGTGAAAGTTGTTTCTCTTTGTATCCTTGTTGGTTCTTTCACTCCTATATTCTCAGCTTTACTCCTTCATCCTGTTTCTTCCCCCAGAATAATAAAGTGAGAATAGTCTTAATTGAAAAATTGTAATCTGCTAGGGTCAGCGAGGCTGTGTGTGTTAGAAATGAGATTAGAATCTATATCTTCCTATCCCCTGCTCACTGGCCATCTATCTGTCTACTGAGTCATTTGTATAAACAAGTGTGCTGGAATATCCCAGGAAACAATGGGAGAGAAGGTAGAAAAAAAGAACAATGACACAGATTTTCAACTATTATTGAAGACAAAACATTGGCTTAAAAAAAGAGCAGTAGATCAATGGATCAGATACACAAAGAAGAATCAGAAAAAATGTAACTTAATCAAATTTTTCATTTCATAAAAATTGTGGGAAAATTAGAGATCAATTTGGCATAAATTTATCTTACTCTTTATTCTACAATATATTCTGAATGGATATATAAATTCAAATACATGATTTTAAGGATTAAATTATAAAAATTAGAAGAGAAACAGATCATATAACATTTCTATGTGTGGGAGATATATGTTTAAACAAATGAGGAGTAAGAGAGAGTTATAAAGATAAAGAAGCAAAATAGAAAAGTGTCCTTACAAACAAAATTAATGCACCTCAGATAAGAAAGGAAGTGGTCAAATGGTGGTGGTAGGGAGAAATCATATTGAATTTCTCTGATAAGTGGTTGTTTCCAAGATATATAGCCAATATGGCCTAGACCTGAGTCTTAAAAGAGAAATCAGTCAGTTTTTTAACACTCACCACAAGGTCTGACTAAACAAGGATACTAGTGACACCAGGCCAGCATCCTTCCTCAAAGAGTCATCCAGCCAGAGATTGTTTCAAAGGGCCTCTCTCAAGAGCCTCCAGATCTCCTACCCCAGAGGGACAGAGCCCCTCAGAGGAGCTCCTCAAGGAACTCTCCTTCAGAATGAGATTTCCTCCAAGAGCACTTCTCCTCAAAGAGATCTATCTCCAAGGAAAGAGCCCTCAAGCATCAGTCCTCAAGGAAATGAGTCTCTCAGAATGAGATCCTCCAGAATGAGAATCAGAAATCGAGATCCCTGAATGAGATCCAAGCTCTTTTTTTTAAGGGCAAAATTTCCTCTGTCACCTCCCCTAAGTCCTTACATCTACCAATCACTGTAGATGTTTCTAAAGGACCGCCCATTTTGAATTCACAGCTGAGTAGTTTTAATCTCTTTAGTAAGTCAGAAAAAAATGCTGCTGTGTCGACAAAGTTCATTAAGAAAAAACCTCTGAATAAGTTATCACCCTTTTAGGTTTAAGTAGTTTACAAGTTGCCCCACCTATATGGGTACCTAGCATCCCATTGTATCAATTTTAAAAACAGGCATGACTCAAAGAACTTCCTGTCCTTTCTATAAGCATGGGTCAAAGCACTTTCATTGTTCAGCAAGGAGTTTTCTGTCCTAAAGCAGTTTTAAGTAGGGTGGAGTAGGGATAGGCAAGGAGTTTTCACATTCAAGTAGAATTCTCATTATCTGCTAGGGAAATTTTTTAAGTAGAAGATTCCCCAATGGGGAAATTTCCAACATTCATAAGTCTGAGAAATTTTAAGGTTTACAGTATCTACCCACCTCATGTATGTTTCTTGTAGACAACATATAGTAGACAACATAACTCTCCTATTCGTCTATGTTTTATGGGTGAGTTCATCCCATTCATGTTCAAAGTTATGATTGTCACTTGTGAATTCCCTAGCATTTTGATATCCTCTTCTAGTTCTGTGGTTTCTTCTTTTCCTATATCCTTTTATACCAATGGTTTACTATTAATCAATCCCCCTAATCCCCTCCCTTGATATGCTTCCCTTTCTGGTCCCTCCCTTTTGTTCCCTTCTTTTTTTAGGGTCTGTTAATTTCCCTCCCCTCCTCTCCTTCCCTCCATTTTTGTACTCCCTACTCCCTAACCCCCTTAGTTTTACCTTGTCCATTACCCTGTAGGGTAAGATAGAATTCAAGATCCCAATGGATCTAGATGCTCTTCCCTCTCAGAGTTGATTTCACTGAGAGTAAGGTTTAAGTATTAAGCACTCTTCCTCTCCTTCTTATGGGATTATTCTTCCTCTCCCCTTCCCATGTATATCTTTGTGTGAAAAAGATTATTCTATTTATTTTATTTCTTCAAGTATCTCTTGGTACCCTCTTCAATTCCCCCTCACCCTTTTCCTTTTTTTCCTTAACATCTTATATCTCTTAATGACCCAATCTTATAATTACTATTATAATGAATATAGTTTTTATGAGTTACAAATAACATTTTCCCATATATTAATATATATGTATATTAATATATATATATAATTTGATCTAACAGTAGATCTTATAAAAGAGAGTTTGAATACAAAGAAAAAACTTTTTTCTCCTTATACCTATTTTTCATATTACCTTGTCATGTTTCTCTTGATCTTTGTGTTTATATATCAAACTTTCCACTTAGTTCTGGTCTTTTCCTTACCAATACTTGGAAATCTTCTATTTTGTTGAATGTACATACTTTCCCCTGGAAGTATATAGTCAGTTTTGATGGATAGCTAATTCTTGGTTGAAGACCCAGCTCTCTTGCCTTTCTGAATGTCATGTTCCAGGCCTTGCTGTCCTTTAGTGTGGAAGCTGCTAGCTCTTGTGTGATTCTAATTGGTGCTCCTTGGTATCTTAATTGTCTCTTTTTGACTTCTTGTAGTATCTTTTCCTTAGCTTGAAAGCTCTTGAATTTGGCAATTAAATTTCTGGCAGTTTTCTTTTGGGAATTTAGTATAGGGGGTGTTATATGAACTCTTTCAATGTCTGTTTTGCCCCCTTGTTCACCTATTCTTCCTCAAGAAAAAACAGAACAATAGCTTGATTGATCTAAAAACTCATCTTCAGAAAAAATTGGAAGACAGCTTGAGTTTAAGACATATTAAAAATCTTGAGAAAAGCTTGAGTAATCCCAAGATTCAGAAGAGTTTTATCTTCCCATACCCCCTCACCAAATGAGCCTATTTAGTCCCTGTCTCATCCTGTCCTAAACATTTCTGTTCCTACTCAACTATCTCAACAAACCATCTCAACTCCTGCTCAAATTATTCCTCCTCCTATTCAAACTACCTCCAAATCTACCAAAACCCATCCTACCTGACATATTTCCCCTCATACACCCATTTTTCCTCCTATCCCTATCACTCCTACCTACCCCTTCACCTACTCTATTACAACCCAAACATTGAGCTAAGCAAGAAAAACAAAAAATGATTCAGTTAAAATATATATTCCTCTTAAGGAAAGTACTCACACATGGATTGATGTGGAAAAAAAGAAATTCATTGGCCCCCACAAGACCCAAAGTGGACCCCCAACAATGAGCAAGACTACTTAAAACTATGCCAGGCTAGAGAGGCATTACTAACAGCAATGAGAGCTTGTTCTGATAGGCCCAGTACATGGACAAAGTTCAAAAACCTTAAATAAGCAGGATGAAAAATCCCTTTCAGTTTATGGATAGACTTATTGAACTGAGAGAGAGATAAATAGACCTGGATCTTTCCAGAGAAAGGGATGTCAGGCAGATAAGAAGGTAGTTTGTAGAAAACTGTTGTAGTCAAAGATTATTTTAAGTCCAACTGTCCAAACTGGGCTAATATGGATTTAGAAGAATTGAGAAGAGCAGTTTATGTCTTTAATGGTCACAAAAAGAAAGATGGAGATAACAGTGACTTAGTGGAGGCATTAAGAAAAGACATAAAACTTTTAAAGAAGGAAATTAGAAAAGGAAATGCAAATCAAGCAGTGGCCATAGCCCCTTTGCAAGAATCCACAAATGAAACACTAACATATTACTTTTGTGGAAAAAGAGGTCTCTTAATGTTAAACTGTATAAAGTGGAATCAGGTACTCAATAATATAAATTTCAGAAATAATAATTTTAGAAATAAAATAATAGTAATAGAAACAATTATAGAAATAATAACCTGAATGAGGCAAATCATGATCCACACCAAAATTCCCAAACACACCAAAATACACAAAATGGGACTTGTCCATCTATAGTCAGCGTGGAAATTCCCCACAATGTGGGGAACCCCAGAGAAATGGCCAAGGATCTCCATGAAGGTATGAGAGGGGGGAAAGGACTCTGGAATCAGAAAATGAAATCTTTGATTTCCCAGACACTGATGTCTTAATACCAATTATCCTAGTCCATTCTACCCACTTCCCCCCCACACACACACACACCTTAGTAGTGAATCTCAGATAACTCTGAAGGTTGGGAACATGTGTTATGATTGCCACTTAGACAGACACTGGAGCTTCACTATGAGTACTGGTGAGTAAACACAATTTCAAATGCAGTTCTATTGACTCTTTAAATGTAGGTGTATCAGGAGCAACTCTAAATGTGCCAAAGCTTTTCCCTTGAATGGTATCTATGGGACTCCTATCAGTAGAATATTCTTATCTTTTAATGCCAGGTTCTCCTATAAATTTGTTAGGGAGAGACCTATTATTCAAAATTAGAGCAGAATTTCATGCTCTCAAGATGGCACTAAAATGCTAGAATTGCCTGAGGAATCTTTTAATTTGCTTCCTGTACTTTCAGACAGTCATTAGGGAAAGGAACCTTCCAGCTATAAAATCCCAGCTGATATACTTGAGTCTCTCTGGACCACATCTTCTTCCAATATAGGTCTGTTCAAATCAGCTGTTCCTGTTCAAATTAAGACAAATGGTGATCCACCTCCTTCCATTCCTCAGTATCCCCTCTCAAAAGAGGCAATTGATGGAATTACTACAGTGATAAATTGATTGATTGAACTAGGAATAATAATTCCAGGCAAATCTGAATATAATACACCTATTCTGTATATAAATAGACAAAATTAGGTCCCAGTGGAAAACCTGATTCATACAAGAGTTAAGGGCTGTAACAATCATGTCATAAAAGGTACACTGTGGTTCCAAACCCAGCCACAATTATCTATTCTGTTCCCAAAACATCCACATATTTTACTGTGGATCTACTGTAGATTTTTGCTCAGCATTCTTCTCAATCCCTATTCATGAAAATTCCAGGAATATATTTGCCTTCACCTTGAAAAGTTCCTGAGAACATGGTCCAGGCTGCCACAAGGTTTTGTGGACAGTCCCATATTATTCTCATACATTTTAAAACAGGATTTAGAAAATATTAATTTTCAGGACAGCTGATTGATACAATTTGTAGATGATTTGCTCTTGGTCTGACCTAATGCCACAGTATGCTAGGAAGACAGCAAACATTTCTTAGAGCTACATAAGAGAGGCCACAAGGTTTCAATAGGCAAAGATTCAGTGGTGTCATTTCTTCAAAGTAGAATATTTAGGGGTTATCTTAACTGCTTGTGGTCCCTCAATTTCCCCTAAGCTCATTGAAGATTTTCAAAAATTGAGCACCCCCTCCACTAAGAAACATTTGAAAATAATTTTATGGGCAACAAGGTTTTATAGACAGTGTATCCTTGCTATGGGTTAATCACTAAACTCCTTAAATCACTGACAAAAAAGTCAGTCCCTGAACTGCTTAAATTAGAGACAGAACACCTATCAGCTCTTTCAAAATTAAAACAGGCTTGACTTCCAGGTTAAGATGGCTGCTATTTGGAAGCAGGACTCTTCCTCTTCTCACCACTGACTGATAAAGACTACATCTAAAAGACAAAAAAAATGATGTTCAGATGAATAAAGGGACCCCACAGTAGGGCTCAGCATTGAAGGTACATGAGTTTGGGGCATTTCCATGCTTTAGGAGAGTGAAATAGCTCCCACCAAAATGTAAGCTGATCCATCCTCCCCCATCCCACCTACAGTACCAGAATCAGAGTGAGTGAGGAACAACTCTAGCTCCTTAGCTAAGGACTAAGATGACAGATCACCAGGGATCAGCTCTTGAGAGCAGATAGAGTTGGGACCCAAGGAGGCTGAAGAATATGAACCGGGGACTCTGAGATAGAGCAAAGATGGGTTGCAAACAATAGAAGCTGTGGAGACTCAAAAAGTAGCCTCAGGCAAAAAATGTGCTTCATATCCCTATGTACAGAAAGCCTGTCCTGCTCACTCAGACTTCTGGCTGGGAAGGGAAGGAAATACCAGCCCAGCAGTGGCCAGCAATGCCCAAAACCCAGAATCTTCAACCAACAAAATAACAAGAGAAAGGTATTTGACCCTGGATATTTTTTATGGAGAAAAAAAAACCTAGACTACAGAGGAGACCTCAGAGGAAGACAAACAAGAAAACACATCCAAACTTTCCAAAAAATGGAAATTGGTCACAAGCTCTCCAAGAACTCAGGCTGGAATTTGGGAACCAAGTTAAAAATATAGGAGAGACGTGGCAAGAAAAGTGGGGAAAAGTTTAAAAAACAGTTTAAAAGACAGAATCTCAACCTTAGAAAAAGACATCCAGAAATCAAATGAAATGATAAGCATTTTGAAGACCAGAAATGATCTGCTGGAAGCCATAACAAGCAGGATAGACCAAAACAAAAAGGAAAATCAAAATATCATAGTGGAAAACCAGTCTTTAAAGACTAGAATTGGGTGATTAGAAGCTAATGATATCACCAGACAGCAAGAATTAATGAAGCAAAGTAAAAAGACTGACAAAATAGAAAGAAACATGAAATATCTCACTGACAAAAATGACTGACCACGAAAAACAGTTTAGAAAAGAGATGATTTAAAAATCATTGGTCTACCTAAAAACCCAGAAAAAAAAACAGAAACCTGGACATCATGTGACAAGAAATTATCCAAGAAAAGCGTCCTGATGTTCTTGAACAAGATGACAAAATAGACATTGAAAAAGCCTATAAATGACCTTCTACACTAAATCCTCAGAAAACACCCCCCAGGAATGTAATTGCAAAATTCAAGAGCTTACAAGCTAAGGAGAAAATATTGCAAGAAACCAGAAAGTGACAATTCAGATAACAAGGAACACAAATCAAGATTACACAGGATCTGGCAACATCTACACTAAAGGAACACAAGGCTTGGGATATGATATTCATAAAGGCAAGAGAATTGGGTCTATAACCAAGGATAACCTACCCATCAAAATTGACAAAATTTCCAGGGAAAAGTATGGGCATTCAACAAAATAAAATATTTCCAAGTATCTGTAAAGAAAAGACCAGCACTAAGTGGAAAGCTTGATACTGTGAACCTTAAAAATTCTCAGACCCTACTTCATAAGGTTAGGATTGTAAACCTAAAAAAAATTCCCAGACCCTACTTCATAAGGTTGGGTTAAGACCATTCCCCACTTTAAACAATGAAGGAACTTAGATCAGGAATTTGAGACTTCTACTTAGATCAGGAATGTAAAGACCTCTACTCCACCCTTACTTAAGCATACTTTAGGGGAAGATAAAGTTGCAAACTCTTTGCTGAACAATGAAAAGTACTTAATGTAATTAATTACTTACTTAAGTAATTACTTAATAGTTATAATAAGGCAAAAAGTTCTTAAGCTGTGTCTATTTTTAGATCTAATACAAGAGGTGGTCAAGTACCTATAAAGGTCAGGCAACTTGTGAAATTGCAAAAGGCAAAGAGGTTTTTCAGGTGTGACTTTAATCAAAAGTTTAAGTCTTCTTATGTGTGAACTAAGAATGGTCTGTCCTTTGAAAAATGTCTACTGTGATTGGTAGATGGAAGAACTTAGGGGAGGTGACATAGGAGAAAATCCCCTTACTAAGGAGATGAAAATCTGTGATGAAGGACAATCTCCTAAAGGAGGCTCTTGGGACAGTCTCTTGAAACAGTCTCTTGAAGACAGTCTGAGGGAAGCTGACTCTGGCTGGAACTCCCTCTAAGGAGACTCTGTCCCTCTGAATCCTTGCTTGGACAAATCTTGTGGTGAGTGATTAAAGACTGACTGATCTCTCTCTTAAGACTCAGGTCTATACCTTTCCACTAAGGCCCTTCATACTTATTCCTTTCTTATTGACTCTCACTTTCATCTCTATAAAACCCATTTGACTTGGGTATATTTAATAATTGGGAATTTTTTCCCTGGTGACCACCTTATATTTGACTTAAAACAAGACACTGTCTTGAACCATATTTTCTGCGGTCACATTTTTAACAACCACTCTTTTATCTACTACAATTTATATCTTCCACTATTTTAATTATTACAACACCCAAACACAAAAATCAAGAGAAACATGAAATGGTAAAAAGGAGAGGGGAAAATAAAAAAAATATTTTTAATTTCCTACCATAAGGGCTTCAATAAGATAAAATTGTTTATATTCATATATGGAAAAATGTTATTTGTAACTCTCAAAAATTGTATTCACTATTATAGTAATTAGAAGAATTATTCATATGTAGAGGTTTGGGGTACTAAGTGGTCTAAGATGATATGCAAAAAGTAAAATGGAGGGGGAATATAAGATGGCACCAAGAGGAACTTGAAGGAATAAGATAAATAGGATAATCCATACCACACAAAGTGGTGGATAGGAAGGGGAGGAGAAGAATACTATAATTAGAAGGAGAGGAAGAGAATGTTAATAGGTAATACTTAAACCTTACATTTAGAGGAATCAGTTATGAGAGGGAAGAGCATCTAGATCCATTGGGGTACTGAATTCTATCATACCCTACAGGGAAAGCTAGGGAAAAACCAAGGGGTGGAATGGGGCAGGGAGTATGAAAATGGAGGGAAAGTGAGGGGGGAGGGAACTTAATAGACCCTAAAAAAAGAAGGGAAAAAAGGAGAGGGCAGAAAGGGAAGTAAAATAAATGTGGGGATTAGGGGGTACTGGTTAAAAAGAAAACCACTGGTTTAAAACAAAATAGTGAAAGAAGAAAGGGCAGAAATAAGTGAAAAAATCAAAATGTTGGAGAATACACAGGTGGTGATCATAACTCTGAATGTGAATGGGGTGAACTCATAAAAAGGAAGCAAATGACAGAGTGGATTAAAAAAAATCCTACCATATGTTGTCTACAAGAAACACACATGAGCCAGGTAGACACACACACAGCATAAAGGTAAAAAGATGGAATAAAATCTATTGGTCTTCTACTGAGAAGAAGACAGGAGTCACAATCACATCCTGGAGGTTGTTCCAGTTCCCATGAAATTCCTCTACTTTATTATTCCTTTGAGCACAATAGTATTCCATCACCAACATATACCACAATTTGTTCAGCCACTCCTCAATTGAAGGGCATCCCCTCATTTTCCAATGTTTTTGCCACCACAAAGAGCACAGCTATGAATATTCTTGTACATGTGTTTTTCCTTATTATCTCTTTGGGGTACAAACCCAGCAGTGTTATGGCTGGGTAAAAAGGCAGACACTCTTTTAATGCCCTTTGGGCATAGTTCCTAATTGCCCTCCAAAATGGTTGGATCAATTCACAAGTCCACCAGCAATGAATTAATGTCCTGACTTTGCCACATCCCCTCCATCACTCATTACTTTCCATGGCTGTCATGTTAGCCAATCTGCTACATGTGAGGTGGTACCTCAAAGTTGTTTTGATTTGCATCTCTCTAATTTTAAGAGAATTAGAACACTTTTTCATTTGCTTATTAATGGTTTTGATTTCTTTGATTGAAAATTGACTATGCATATTCCTTGCCCATTTATCAGTTGGAGAATGGCTTTTTTTTTGTACAATTGGTTTAGTTCTTTATAAATTTGAGTAATTAGACCTTTGTCAGAGGTTTTTGTTATGAAGATTGTTTCCCAGTTTGTTATTTCTCTTCTAATTTTTGTACATTGCTTTTCTTTGTACAAAACCTTTTTAATTGATGTAATCAAAATTATTGATTTTACATTTTGTGACTCTAAGTCTTGTTTGGTTTTAAAATCTTTCCCTTCCCAAAGGTCTGACATGTATACTATTCTGTGTTCACATGAACACAGGTATTTTCTGATCAGCAAATGACAAGGTATGAAACAACCCTGCTAAACATTGAAAATATTACCTTAAAAAGCTGTACAACTCTTAACTCTGCTACCTTGCTTTCAGATTTACAAACTTCAGGATAACCATTACACAGTTGTGAAACACTAGTGTCCATGGCAGAAAAGCCTCAAAATAATCTCTTGGACACTCCCTTAGACAACCCATATCTAGTCTTATTTACAGATGGTTCTTCTTTTATGAGTGATGGCATATGCTACACTGGAGCTGCTGTAGTCACAGAATTTGCCACTGAGTGGTCAGCTTCACTGCCCTCAAATATTACTGCTCAAGGAGCAGAACTCATAGCCCTGAAACATGCCTGTATAATTGCCAAGGGAAAAAAGGCAATAATTCATACATATTCTGGTTATGCTTTTGGCATTTGTCACTCAGTCACGCTGCTATGGCTCCTGAGATGATTTTTAACCTCAGCTAGAAAATCTATTACTAATGCAGGAAGTATTAATGAAGTTGTTTCTGCTCCCCAGCTACCCAAAGCCCTAGCTGTACTTCATTGCTCTGCCCATACAGGTGGCACTGCCTCTGCCTCTAGGGGAAATGACCAGGCAGATACAGCTACAAAGCTAGTGGCTATAGAAGGAGCTGAATTAATTTTAACATTAGCAAACACTGATTTCTTAAATTTATCACTTTCCTTTAATGAAAAGGAAGTGGGAAAATGGAAGCAAAAATTCAAAGCAAAACAGTTTAACAGAGTATGGGTGTCATCTGAAGGAAAACCATTGCTTCCTAGAAGTTTCTATCACCAATTTTGCCAATCTGTTCATAAGAATGGTCACTTTGGTATGTAGGGCATCATGGACTCTTTCAAAAGAGTATGGATAGCCTCTGGTATAACAACTATAGCCTCTAGAGTTTGTACAGCCTGCTCTACCTGCCAAGCATATAACCAACATGCCTTTCATGACCAACCTTTTGGTGGGCATCCTAAGGCTTACACACCTTTTGAGCACCTGCAGATAGATTTCATAACAATGCCAAAGGCTAGTCAAAGTAGATCAACTGACCAGATCGCCTGAAGCATTTCCTACAGCCTGAGCCACAGTGGCTTTTGTTGTTAAGGTGCTTTTAAAAGAGATTATTCCTCGATTTGACCTGCCAACATGTATTGATGCTGTATTGATTTAGAATCATGAACCCTAGAGACTACATTTCCCACAATCCCCTTTTCATTTTCCTGTTTGTGTGTCTTCTCTTGTGGGGGGGGTTTGAGTTTCTGTTTCTGCCCACATGGGCTCTCTGGTTCCATGGTAGAAGAGGGAGGAGTGGCTCTTGTGTTTTGCTAGCCTTCCTTATACTTCACGATAAATATTTAATAAATATTATTAGAAATAATATTTGGTGTTCTGGATATTAATTTTAATCTCTACATTTTTGGCAGACTACAAAGGCATTTTAGAGCTCAGCCTTTCTTTTTCCTTTTCTTTAAAGCCAGAAGCCCAGTTATAGCCTAACAACCTCCATGGTTTAAAACTGCTCCTGGTTTGCAACCAAAGCTGCTTTTCTACTGGTAGTTTTCAAACCCCCTCTCTAGCTGTCCAGCTGTGGCCCATTCCTCTAGCTGTCCTTCCACCTACCAAGTCTCTGACAGCTGCAAGTATTTGAGTGTTTTTACACCCTGGCCACCCAGCCACGCCCAACTGCCTTAATTTAAGGGACTTTGTGGAGAAACCACTCCCTGCCTATAGCCTGGAGAGCAGCCCTATTAGCCCGATTGACCATTCCTGTCCGCAACTTGGCCAAACCCCAGATAAGTGGCAGGCTCCCCTACTGCCTCAAACTATTACCTCAGTCAAGGCACCCTGGGCCCACCCCGGTGCTGCTAAGTCCTCCAGCTGCTGAAACCTAGTCACACATGGCTTGGATTCTACTACCCGTGGCCCAAAACTGCTGTTGTTTTTTTTTTCCTTAACCAGAGCTAGTTCTGGCCTGGTGCCCACCCCCATGTTGCTGCTGCTTCTGCCACTTCTGCTGCCCTGATTTCCTTTCCAGCTGGTGAGTATAAGCTTCCCTTTCCCCAGTCAGCACAGGAGGGAAGATCCTTTCCGCTCTGAATAGCTGATTGCCCCTTGGCTCCACTAGTCCTTTTGCCTTGGCTAGGAGGGCCCTAGCCCTCTTTTAAATCACCCCAGTTTAACTCCTACACCTCTTTACCAAATTTGCTTTACTTCCATCTCTCAGTCTCCACCAGATTTTGTAGTCATATCCTCCATTTTGGTTTCTGGCAGGCCCTAACCACACCCCTTACCCTGAAAAACCACAGCACTAACACACACCCCCTTGTAGTGCGTCCTCTTGGCCACTAGAGGTGCATTTTGAGCACTGATTTTTTTCTTCTCTCTTTTTTCTTCCTTTTTTTCCCTTTTCTTGCTCTTCTCTTTTATTTTCCTCCTTTTCCTGCTTAACTACAGTGATTGTTTGCTGCCACTAGATGGTAGCAATAAATAAATAAATAAATATTTTTTCTTAAAATTAAAAAAAAATTTCCCCTTTTAAAAAAAATAAAACTCCAATAAAATCCTAAATTTAAATGAGATAAGTTCCCTCACCTTTTACCCCACCCTTTTAATAATAACAATTGAAAAATAGATCAATAAAAGAAATAAATATACATTCTTTTCTTTTCTTTTTTGGTTAAAATGCTAATCAGCATAAATGCTACCATGCATGAAATCCTTTTGCTTTTTGCCCAAATAGAAGCATGTAAAATTCCAAATTCCCTCTTCCTCCTTGTGCTCCTAGGACATTTTATTTTTCTGATCTTCATTCTTAACACAAAAGGTGCCTGTATATGAGAGATTAAAGCAAAATGCACGCCAACAGGAACATTCAATAAAAAAAAATTTCATACACTTACATGACCTAATGAAAAATACTGAGCCCATCCAAAACAAGTCTGAATTTTGCAAGTCTTCTCCTGAACCACAAATAGAGAATGAACCTTTTTCTCCCAAAATGGAGATGAGACATCCCTCTCATATACATCAGGTGCAGACCCTTCACTCTTGTTTTCTGCAACATTTCTCTCATGCTCTGCAACTCCTGGATAATCTTACCTCCCCATATTCTTTTTCTACCCCCTCCCATCGTTTCCTGCCCTTTCTCTTACCCCATGACCAGCCCCAACTCCAAAGAAATCTCATGCTGCTACCATACCTGTTCCTACCCATGTTGAATTGGCATCCCCACAGTCAATTTCTAAGGAATCATAGACATCAGATGACTACTATGAAGGTCTTTTCCCATTGAGTGAAGTAACTGAAATAGGGAGCAATTGGGATGTTGTGACCTTAAGACACCATATTCCTTTTACTTCCCAAGAAATTATAGAACTAAAATATAATATGCCCTCATATGAATCCAAACCTTTGGTTGTAACCAAGAAGATGGCTGATATTTTTTATCAATATGACCCACCCTATAAGGATGTTGAGAATTTGCTCAATGCTTTTCTAACGGAATGTGAGAAAAATAAAATCTCTCATTTTAACAAGGTCCAGGGGCATAGTGCACCACATTGGCCAGCTCAGGATCCTGAATGGGATTATAATAGTGCCATGGACTGGTTACAATTGCATCGTTGTAGGGATGACATTATAACAGCTATGTGAGAATGTTCCAAGAATATGGAAGCATAGTCAAACTTTGAAAGGCTTAGACAATCAAATAATGAAACATCCTCACAATTCATGGATAAACTCATTGAGGTTGAGGGTCAATATCTAGACCTTGATATTTCTAAAGACAAAGATATTAAGCAAATAAGGAGACATTTTGTCAACAACTCTTGCAGTGTTGTCCAAGATTATTTCAAGATGCATTGCCCACGATGGCCTCAGATGGACCTTGAAGAGTTGCAAAACACTGCTTCTTATGTCTTTAAAGGCCAAAAGGAAAAACAGGAAGAGGCTAATAATGTCATAAAAACCTTGAGAAAACACATCAAAATTTTGGAGCTAAAGATTGATATACAAAATAAAAGGCATGTTGATCAACCAATGGTGCTATCGCCTCTCCAAGAACCTAACTATCAGTCCCTTACCTGCCAATTCTGTCCTAAGAAGGGCCATATTATGATGAACTGTAGGAATTTTTCCCGGGTACTGATGAACTATATCAATCAGAGAAATTCTTATAGGAACAATTACAGGAATGAAAATTATAATGGTGATTTCAGGAATCATACTTTTAGGACTGATAATAATCCTAGGGACATAAATCAGGCACATGACAACTCATACGAAATGACCCCACAGCATTATATTTTGAGTGGAGCTCGCCCTGAACCACCCAGGGAGCTAATGCCCTTCAGGGTGGAGCCCAAGGTACTACTCAAAGAATGTGGAGGTGTATGGGGGCATGGGGTTGGAGCACAGGAATCAGAGGATACAACCTTTGAATTTCCAGACCCTGACATCTCGCAGCCCGTGGTCCCTATCCACTGCCCCATGTAACATTAAAGGTTGGTAACACCTATTATGATTGCCTTTTGGACATTGGAGTTTCCCAGTATGTATTGAAGAGTACACCTGATTCATATTGCAGTTCAATTGGCTCACTTAGTGTCAGGGAGTAAAAGGGACACCCCTAAAGGTTCCCAAGCTTTCCCCTAGAATAGAGTCCATAGGACCCCTTAGTGTGGAATACTCTTTCCTCTTAATGCCTGATTCCTCTTTAAATTTCCTGGGGAGTGTCAAGATAATTTTAGGGTCATGACTTAAAATCTAGATTTAATTGGTCTCCAGGGAAAATCCCAAATAAAATACCCAAGTAAGTCTTGAAATTTATGATAATTTAATTAATATAGAAGGAAAGAATTTAAGGAGAAGGAGGAAAGAGGATATAGGATTCCTCCTGCCTGCTCTGTGCTGGGGGAGTTTAAAATTCCTGCCTCTAGGTCTCTGAAGAAGATTAGAGGCTTCTAAGGGGATAAAGTTGGAAAAGTAAAGGAGAAACAGCCAGAAACTCACCACCACACCGGACAAATAGCTCATAGCAACACTAAGATGCCGGAACGCTCAGCATGCTGCTCTCAGCTAACTCTCCACCACCAATAAGGCTCTGGAGAGAAAGCAAAAACCCCAAATATATAGACCTTTCACCCTTGTGTCTCCTCATCTGAATTTTCATGTCTACCAATCATATCAAAGGTTTTTCTCCAGGACTGCCCATACTTTTAGTTCTCATCTTCTTTGATTTGATTATATCTTTAGAGTTACTTAACACTTCTTTGTTAAGTTCACCTTTTGTGTTACTTGACTTTTTTGTGATTAATTTAACCTTTATAGTTACTTAACACCTTTTTGTATTGAGATCTAAAAATAGACTTAGCTTAAAGTTCTAGCTTCACCATAAGGTGAGAATTAAGTACCTTCATTGTTCAATCAGGAGATTACAACTTTATCTTCCTCTAAAGTACAGTCTAAGTAGGGTGGAGTAATTTAGAGATCCCGGGACATTCCTGATTTTGTTAAACTGAATATCTTCATTGTTACAAACAGAAAATAGCTAAATCCAATCTTCACAGGAGAGAGCTTTTGTACAAGCTTAAGGACACAATAACTTTCTCTCCAGATGGCTCTATGACACTGAAACTGCCTGAGGAATCCTTAACTTTACTCCCTGTACTTCTTTCAGATACTCATGAAACGAAGAAGACTCCTATTTTTGAGATCCCAATTGATATACCTGAGTCTCTTTGGGTCACATCATCTTCTGATGTTGGCCTACTTAAATTGGCTGTCTCTGTCCAAATTCAATCAAAATCTAGCCCATTTCCTTCCATTCCTTGGTTCCCTCTTTTGAAGGAGGCAATTGATGGCATTACACTGGTAATAAATTCCCTGATTGACCAAGGCATCATAATTCCCTGTAAATCTGAATACAACATGCCCATGCTGGCTGTTAAAAAGCCAAAACTTGGGCCTGATGGCAAGCATCTCTATTGCTTTGTCCAGGACTTGAGAGCTATGAACAATCATGTTATAAAGAGATACCCTATAGTTACCAACATAAATGCTGTTATTGCTTCTATTCCTAGCACAACTTTATACTTTACAGTAGTAGACTTGTGCTCAGCTTTCTTCTCTATACCCATACATGAGAACTCCAGGCATATCTTTGCTTTCACCTGGAAGGGCTCCCAGGGGACCTGGGCTTGTCTGCCCCCAAGGTTTTGTGGACAGCCCTACTCTGTTCACACAAATCTTAACTGCTGATACAGATGCTGTAAAATTTAAATACAGCTGTTTAATTCAGTATATGGATGATTTACTCTTGACCCCACCAAATGATGAAGTATGTCAAGCGGATAGCAAACACCTCCTCTTAGAGCTACATAAGAGATTCTACAAGGTCTCCAAGAACAAAGTTCAGTGGTGTCTCTCCAAGGTACAATATTTAGGCTTTATTTTGACTGCTGGGTCCCATTTAATTTCTCCCAAGCATATTGAAAATATCCCAAAGTTAAGAGCTCCTACTAATAAAAAGCAATTGAAAGCTATTCTTGGAGAAACAGGATTTTGTCAGCAATGGATCCCTTGCTTTGGGGGAAAACACTAAGCCCCTTGTAACACTCACGAGAAACTCAGTCCCTGAACCACATAAATTGGAAACAGAACACCTAATAGATCTTTCAAATTTAAAACAAGCTATCCTGTCTGCCCCTGCTCTAGGCATAGCAAATTATGATAAACCATTTACCTTATATGTTCATGAACATAAAGGGGTAGCTTCAGGTGTTCTAACTCAACTTTTGGGACCTGCTCAATGCCCAGTAGCCTATTATTCAGCCCAGCTTGACCCAGTAGTTGCTGGTGCACCACTATGCCTTAGAGGAGTAGCTGCTTCAGCTTTACTGGTAACCAAATCTGCTGATCTGGTGTTGGGATGCCCTCTGACCATAATGTGCCCACAAGAGGTCGAGGCATTGTTATTAAGACATAGGACACAGGCATTTAGTGACCAAAGAATTACTAGGTATGAGATAACCCTATTAAATAATGAACATATCACACTAAAAAGCTGTGGAGTTCTAAATCCTGCAACCTTGTTCCCTGATTTACCAATTTCCAGAGAACCTTTACTCAGTTATACATCTTTAGTGTCCACTGTTGATAAACCTCATAATGATTTATTGGACACCCCTTTGGATGATTCGGATTTAATATTATTTACAGATGATTCTTCTTTTATGAGGGATGGTGTGCTCTATACAGGAGCTTCGGTAGTTACTGAATTTGATACTCTGGTCAGCTTCCTTGCCCTCAAATGTAAGCACACAGGGTACAGAGCTCACAGCTTTGAAACAGGGCTGTATTATTGCAAAGAACAAAAGAGTCCCAATTTACACAGACCCCCCTCTATGCCATTGGCATATGTCATGCTGTTGGCATACTAGAGCTTCAGATGAGATTCTTAACATCAGCTGGAAAATGAATTGCCAATGCAAACCTTATTACTGAACTTCTTTCTGCCATCCAGATCCCCAAAGCTATAGCTATTGTTCACTGCTCTGCACATACAGGTGGCATTGACCCTGTCTCCAGGAGAAATAGCCAAGCAGATATTGCAGCAAAACTAGCAGCCTTAGAAGGCCCTGAATTAGTTATGCCACTAACAATTACTGATGATTTGGATCTATCCCTTTCTTATAATGACAAGTAAGTAGAAAAATGGAAACAGAAATTTAAAGTAAAAAAGAAAATGGAGTATGGGTATCATCAGATAGCAAACCCTTACTCCCTAGAGCTTTCTATAACCAGATTTGTCACTCTATTCATAAACTTGGTCATTTTGGCACCCAAGGAATTGTAGACTCTGTTAAAAGAGTATGGATAGCACCTGGAATAACTACAATTGCCTCCAAAGTATGTACAGCTTGTCCTATCTGTCAGGCCTTTAATCAACATGCCTTTTGAAGAAAAGCATTTGGTGGATGTCCTCTTGCTTACACACCATTTGAGCACCTACAAATTGACTTTATCTCTATGACAAAAACTGGACAGTATAAATTTTGTCTGATCATAGTTGATCAACTGACCAGGTGGCCTGAGGTATTTCCTACTGCTCATGCCACAGTGGCCTTTGTTGCTAACATCCTTTTGAAATAAATTATTCCTCATTTTGGCCTGCCATCATGTATTGAATTGGATAAAGGAACTCATTTTACCAATTCAGAGTTTCTCAAATTTATTCATGTCTGGGGATAACTCCTAAATTTCATAGACCATATCATCCCCAGAGCTCTGGCTAAGTTGAACAAATGAAATTAAATTTTCAAATCCAAGTACATCCTCTGCTACTTCAATCACTCTGTTGAGGAACTTTAATGGATGTTCCCCATTTTCCTGTCTCAATTTCTCAAATTGTCCCCCACTATCTAGTCTTTTTGAAAAAAAATTAATTGCTTCAAATAGATCTCTCTGGCCTTTTTTAGATAACGCAGATTTGCATTATTAGATAACTCTAAGTCTGTTCCTTACTCTGGCCATGATGTTAAATTTGGACCATTTCTAGTTTCATCAATGAATTGTTGTTTTTCCATTTTTGAAAATAATTCTGAGAACAAATGAATAAAGAACTTAAAACCATGATTGGCAAATTATGCATGGAGACTCATTTAGAGTGGCCTGAAATTCTACCTCTGGCCCTATTTTATCTCAGAAGCAGACACAGAGGCGATTTACACATCTCACCATTTGAGATGCTATTTGGACATCCACCTATTCAGGCACAACCATTTGCCCCTGACTATACCTCACTGTGAGGAGGGGATACAACCATTGCTACATATATCAGGTAATTACAAAGAAAATTGAAAGAATACCAATATTGCCACTAAGAGATCAAACAAGCCTACAACCAGACAGTGGATAATTCATATTAAAACACACATGGTATTTATAGCAGCAGACATTGAAAGTCTGAAAAATGGATGCCTTTCTGGTTTTCAGAGCCTGGGCAATTTTTGAAAGAATTTAAAAGATAAATTAGGCTTTATGATCCAAATTTCCAGGACACTGAAATTCTTCTCTCAGAATTATTTTCAAAAATGCTATATGGACATGCAATTTGGCAAGGGACAATGTGTAAACCAGCTTTCATTGCAATGATAGGTAGAGATTGTCAATTAACAAAATATATACAAGCTTTACAAACAAGAATAGCAGATTTGCATGAAATAGGCTTGATACAACAACAATTTTCACAACATCAAACCAGGAGACAAATATACTTAAGAAATTTCAATAGAAAATTGACTACAGATGTAAGATGGACTGGACCACTTGAAGTATTGCTTACTACCCCAACAGCTATAAAATTGCAGGGAAAGACTCATGGTTCCACTGTTCCCATGTAAAACCAGAAAAATTCAACATCACTGAAACAGACACAGAAGATAATTAGTCAAAAGATAGAACTGAGAAATGAAAACAAAAACTGATTAACATAAAAAGTACACCACAAAGAAATAATAGTGACACATGATGTTTGAAACATCAAGATCCAAGCAGTCAAGGATGCCACAATGAGAAGACAACTTCCAGCCCAGAGGAAAAGCATCCCAGAGGAAAATATTTTTAACCAGCCCAGAGGAAATGATTTTAAACAAGCCCAGAGGAAAAGCATCAAGAAAAGCTACTAGAGAGAAGAAACAAAGAGAAAAAGCTGAAATAGACAGCTAAGACTTTGAACTTTGTAAATTTGTTTATATAAGAAGAGGAAGACAGAAAACAAGACATATGTAAGACTAAGTGCATTGAAATAATAAAACAAAATTAATTTCACATATTAGGGAAATAGCATGCAACACTATATAACTTGGAAGAAAGCAGAGATCCATCAGTCAACATGAGAAGTGGAAATCTGAAGAAACTTGATAAGTATTAATTCAACACAACCACAAAATCACAAACTGACATATTGGGAGACTTGTTTAAATAAATAAGTATCTGAAATTGCATTTATGCAAAATGCAAATATGTATAGTTAGTCCCATAAGGTCTTAGGCACATAGAAAGATTAATAGATATTTCTATTTTGACTGACATTAAGATTAGGGAACTATGTATATTATTGTATTATATGTAAATAATCTCTATAAATAATGTATATACTATAATTAAGTTAGTAACATAGTGATAGAGTCTAAATATTTAGCATAGCATGTATATATGTTGTACATAAGATTAGGTAATAGATTAGACTAGAGACTTAGAGAATATTTATAATAAATATGGAATATATTAGGAGTAAGTTAAGCATAGACAGTTATCTTAGGAATAGACTTAAGCTGCATTTGCAGATAGTAGGCTTTTAGTTGTTTATTGTAAAGCTGATGCTGAAATTGTGTTTAATGGAAATATATATAAATAAAATAGTTAGCAAATAATAATAGATATGTAAAATAGGAAAACTGTTTTAGCTTAACTTTGCAAGAGTAAGTAGTATTAGCACTAAGACTCAAATTTCTTTGTAATGGTTTTGTTCAAATATTTATTGGACTGAATTTATTGTAAAACCCTAAAACTACCCTTACCCAAATTTTCCTGCATAGAATTCCTTCCAATAGATAAAGTTAGCATAGAATAGTGATAGAGTAATTGAGGGAAGTTTATTATTTTGTGGGAAGTAGTTAGAAATTAGATTTAGTCGATTGGTAAGTATAATAAATATGTGACCTTGGGAAGGTCACAATAAAAAAAGGGGAAGATTGTGGAAAGGAAAACTGAAGCAAGTTTTGGACTTTCTGCCAATCAGATAGAACAAACAGCAGTTGGAATGTTAGAGAGAAGATATTGACAAGAATAATAGTTGGTGGGGGGAGGGACAACTGGGAGTGGCAGTTAGTCTCATGACACTCTGTCTTCCTGGCCCTCAGGCTGTTAGGAGCCTCTCCTAGAAGTGCCTCTATTCCTGATTTTCCCAACTGTGTGCTCTACCTGGATTCCTGTGATCATGTCATCCAACAAAAGTATTTAAGGGGAGTGTAAGGCTGGTCTTTAGGGTCATCAGCCCAAAGAGCCCAACCAGCTCTTAAGGTCAGACTTTTTCTTCCTCTTGCTGTCTACTGCTAAGATTTCTGAACTTAAGAAAGTTAGCACAGATTAACATAGACAGGAATAAAAGAAACCCTTCAGAAGCCTGTGAGGCTAGGCCTCAGCTCAAAAATTGAGAGAGACTCAAACCCAATCTAGGGAAATCCTGATTCTCTCTTTCCCTGATACCTATCAATCCAAACTTGTTATGAAAATTCATCTTTGTTTAAATGACCTCAGTCAGATAAGAGGACTATCATTTCAAGTGGACATAGAGGGAGCTGAACCTCAGGACTGCCATTCAACCATAGACCCCTGCTGGTGACCTTGGTCTGGAGAGAGGATTGTCCCTCAGGAGGGTACATGCTTACTTGCTCTGGGGTATCTTCAACATTAATCAATAGAGAAGACAACCCCTCAGGCTCTCTTAGCCTGCCCATTTCTTCGAACCCCATTTTAAAAGATAGCCTATCAGAAGGGGGTATCTTCCTCCTTTTACCTCACTGGAAGCCATATTCCCTCTGTCCCTGCAAATCCTCCATTCCCTGTTACAAAACTTCAGTATCTCCTGTTCTTCAATTCCATACATAATCCCAATAATATTAAAATATCCATTTACCATTTGTCATTTGGGGAATAATTTGATTTCTTGTAAATATAAACTAAGGTTCCTTATATATTTGGGAAATTAAACCTCTGGCAGAGAATTTTGTTATATAAACATTCACCCAATTTGTTGCTTTCCTTCTAATTTTGGTGCATTGGTTTTGTTCATACAAAACCTTTTTAATTTGATATCACCAGAAGTCATTCAGTTTACATTTTGTAATGTTCCCTGTCTTTTACTTGGTCTTAAATTCTTTCCTTTCCCACGCATCTGACAATTCTATATTAACCTAACTAATTTATGATTTCAATTTTTAAAATTTAAGTCATTTACCCATTTTGAATTTATCTTGGTATAGGGTAGAAGATGTTGATCTAAACATATTTTTCCCATACTATTTGTCAATTTTCCCATCAGCTTTTGTCAAATAGTGAAATCTTGTCCCCAAAGCTGGGAACTTTGGGTTTATCAAACACCAGCTTACTGAGGTCATTGATCCAACCTTCTCTCTCTTAGTCAGTACCAAATTGTTTTGATGACCACTGCTTTATAGTACTATTTAAGATCTGGTACTGCCAGGCTCACATACTTCACATTTTTTTCATTAGTTCCCTTGATACTCTTGATATTTGATACCCTACTGAGTATACTTACTTTTCCCTCTCTGAGCCAATTACAATGACAGTAAATTTTAAGCATTACCTGTTACCACCCTTATCTTCCCTTCTCTGTATTGATTTTTCTCACCTCTTAATGTTATATAATTTACCCCATTCTCTATACCTTCCCTTTTCTCTCAGGGCAATGCTCTCTTTCAGCCCTTGATTGATTTTTATGTCATATGTATGCATACATGTTATATGATGCATTCATATTCCATATCATCATATTTACATATACCTCATTTGTCATTATATACATCATATTATCATAATTAGCATACTTTCTGAGTAAATTCCTTTTATCTTATCTACTACTGAGAGTAATTTTTGAGAATTACAGAAATTCTCTTTCCATGTAGACAGATATAAACATTTTTACATTAATGAGTCCCTTAAATTTTCTCTTTCTTATCTACTTTTCTGGGCTTCTCTTGTGACTTATGTTTAGCTTTCAAATTTTTTGTTTATGTCTGGCTTATTCCTCAAGAATGTTTGGAAATCTCATCTTATTAAATAACCATTTCCCCCCCTAAAAGAATATACTCAGTTTAGCTGGATAGGTGACTATGAGTTATAAGCCCAAATCTTTTGCCTTCCTTAATATCATATTCCATGCCTAACTATCCTTTAATGTAGAATCCATTAGGTCCTGAGTGATCCTGATTTTATCTCCATGTTATTTGGATGTTCCTTTCTGGCTGCTTGAAGTATTTTTTCCATAGCTTGATGGCTCTTGAATTTAGCTATTACATTCCTGGAAGTTGTAAATTGAGTATTTCTTTCTGGAGGTGATCTGTGTATTCTTTCAATTTCAATTTTATTTTATATTTTGAGGACCTCTGGGCATTTATCTTTGATAATTTCTTGTAATATGATGTCCAAGGTATTTTTCTTGATCATGGCTCCATATCTATTTTCTGGGTCAGTTGTTTTTTCAATAAGATATTTCATGTTTTCCTCTTTTTTCTTCATTCCTTTGATTCTGCTTAATTGTTTCTTGATTTCTCACTAAACCATCAGTTTCTAGATGGTCATTTCTCATTTTTAAGACCTGGTTTTCCTCTGTCAGTTTTTGGTTCTCCTTTTTCAATTGGCCCATCTCTTCTTACATCACTTTAATTACTTTTCTCCACTTTTCTTTTATTGTTTTTTGAAGTCTTTATTGAGTTCTTCCAAACTCTGTCAAATCTATATTTTTCTTTTTTACTTTGCATATGTTTCCTTTGCTTTCACTGTCTCCTTCTGTGTTTGTACCTTGTTCTTTGTCTCCATAAAAATTTACTTAGAGTTAGGTGCTTTTTTGGTTGTTTAGTCATTTTTCCTCTTCCTATCCTATTCCTATAGGTAGACTCTGTATTCTGGGAAGTTGGGGTACCCTCTTAAACTTCAGTTCTTCCTTGATGCTATTTTTGCCTTATTTTCTGGGTTGTTACTAGTTTACCACATGGTATGGGGCCTGAGAGCTCTGATAGCCCCCTTCCCCTGCTGATTAAATTGACCTTTGAGTTGCTGATAGCTTAAAAACTTTCTTTACGCTTGGGTGTCAGATTTTCATCTCATTTTGAACTTTTTCAGGTTAGAGGCTGATCAAATTCTAGGCCCATGCTTAGACTCAAGTTTTTATCTCAAGGTGTTGTCCTTGATTCAATCAGGCACACCTTTGATTGCCCTGTCCTGGGGCTCCACTCTTAATTTTGGGAAAAAAGATCCCTAGGAGGCTCCCCTGAGAACTATGTCCTTACCCCAAATCCTAGATTATGTCCTCATCCCAAACCCAAACTGGAATTCCTGGCTTCACCTATGCAGATCAGTCCCCTTCAGCCCAGATTGCCTTGGGCTGGGACTCCTGACTTCTCCATAAGTTTGAAATTTTAAGGGGGTGTGATTTGGCTTTTACCACTATTAACCAAGGACAGATCTCAGGGTCTAACTTGCCTAGGGCTGAAGTTTTGAACCTGTTAGAGCAGATGTGGGCTGAGTATGTGGTGAGGGGGTTGTGGTTTGCTCTTGCCTTGCTCTTCATTTATTGCTAAACATCTTGCTAGCTCTGTTCCCCTCTCACCTCAGTTCCCTAGATGGTCTCTGCCTACCTTTTGGATTTTTCTTTCTCTTTTTTTAAAGATCATTTTACTCTGCCTCCTTGTTGGTTAACTCCTGTATTTGTTTTGTGGCAATATTTTACTCTTGGTTGGAGAGGATTTTCTTGGTGAAAAGGCACTGCTATACTAGTTGGTTCCACCCCCAGAAGTGATTGTTGGCATATTTTTTTAAGGCATTAATTTCTTTAGCACTTTTTTTGGTTCTCCTTTACCAAGATATTGATTCTTTTTTCATGTTTTTCCTTTATCATTCTCATTTCTTTCCCCAATTTTTTTCTACTTCTCATTTGATTTTTAAAATCTTTTTCTGAGCTCCTCTGTTAATTCTTTTTGGACTTGAAATTAATTATTTTTTGTTCTTGGAGTCTTTGGATGCTACTGACTGTTTTGTCTTCTTCTGAGTTTGAGTTTACCATGCCATGCATATAACTTTCTAGGTTTGGTTTATTTTTTGGTTGTTGTTGTTTGTTCATTTCCTTGCCTTTTTCTTTTCTTTTAGTTTAAAAAAATCTATTAAAGTTGGGTTCTGTTATCTGTGGTCAAGGAAACACTATTCCAGGCTCCTGGTTATTAATGCAGTTAGCTGCCTTCTAAGCTGACACTGGGGAATCTATCCTGCTTTCTTTTTTTCCAAGGAGGTATGATGTAAGGAAAAGTATATTTAATTCTCTCTGGTCCTGTGCTCTGGTATATGAATAACACCAAACACTCTTTTATCCTTTGAAACTGTGATCAGAGTCCCCTGCCTCCCCTGTGTCTGCAAGTGCTGGTATATGCTGGTGCTTCTCCTCACCCTATGACTGCACCTCAGGATTATGACCTGGTTATGTGTATTGACAATATGACAAAAATTTGCAACCAGAGCCTGCAAAGAGTCCCCCTGTAATCTCCTTCTGAATAGTTGTCCAACCTCTCTTACTGTCCATGCCTGAGAATTTCAGAAGTCTTCTACTGCTTCATTTGTGCTCAGAGCCCACTCTGGTTCACTGTGCTCTATCTCTGCCCTAGTGAGTGCCAACCTTCCAAGTTGTTCTTAGTTGAAAAATTTACCTCACTTTGTCTTTTTTGTGAGTTATACTGCTCCAAAATTCATTTTAAGACTTTATATAATTGCTTTTTTGGAGAGTAATTCGGTAGAATTCAGATAGGTCTCTATAAATTCCCTGACATCTTGTCTCTGCCTCCCTCAAGTGCAATTCTTTTAAATAACAATGTTAGATCTGATTTCTGCTCTCCACTTTCATTTTAGGGGTTAATTTATCTCATTCACATTCAAAATTTTTATTAATATTTGGAAATTTCCCGCTGTCTTGTTTTTTCTATTTTATCTTTCCCTCTCCCTTTTTATCCTGTCCAATAAAATTCTATTTTGCTACTTACCACTGTTTTCCTCAATCAGTCTTCCCTTTTATCTCTCCTTCCTTTCTCTTATTCCTTCCCCTTCCCTTTTCAGTAAAATAGATTTCTAAATCAATTGATTGTGTGTGGGTGTGAGTGTATTCTTCCCTCTTTGAACCAATTCAATTAAAAGTGAGATTCAAACATTATCTATTCTTCAACACTCCTTCCTCCACTGTAAATTTTTCTTTCATAATTGTCTTGTTGCTGTTGCTGTCTGATTATTTTCCTTCCTTTTTTCTTTCTATTTCTTCACTTTTAACTTTATATTATAATTTTGTGTTCTTTTCCTAAGATAGAGTTAGAGAGGTGCTGTCCTAGTGCTTTTTAAATACTACTTTTCTTTTTTCAAAGCTAGCTTGGGACATATGGAATTTTTCAGTACTTGTAAATTGGTGTGATCTAGGGAAAGGTATGATCAATCTTCCCTTGTGATCTGAATTGTAACTGTATAAATTACTTTTCAGTGCTTCTGTTTCCTTTGAGTATAAATGAAACTGTTCCTCAGGGCCCCTACTGTCCTCTGATTTTAAGTGATATTGCTCCTCAGGGTTCCTGATCCCTTGTCAATGCCAATTATATTACTTCTCAATTTTCCAGTCTCTTGGGACAACAAGCAATCCTCTCCATCCTGGAACTATGACCCAGAAGTGTATTTTTCCAGGGGACTTTCCAAATAATGTTCTGTCCTGTGCCGCAGGCAAAGTCCAGCCTCAATTGCGATTCCAGGGGTTACCGACAGGTGGCGAACGATCAGTCAAGAAAATAAAAATTGGAAGATAGATGTATATTTATGGCCATTGGCATGCTTTGCATCTGATAGCTCCTCCACCATCTCCTGGCTTGGTGTTTATTTTTCTACCCATTTTCTTGGTACACAGATACATTACCTAACACACATGTCTAAATAGAGATAATTGGAAAAGTGATACATTGACTTTTAACAAATCACTTGATTAACATTCTGTATTCTTGTATTATGATTATTGATTCTTGACAGAATAAAGGTTTCACACAAGATAAATTATTTCATCACAGGTGGCTTAATTTTCTCATTACCCTGTGAGAAGTTTTGAGCTTAGAAACAATCAAGGAAATTTACTTATTAGAAGTAATCAATCAAAAGTTCTTAAAGACAATTCAACAATCATACCATTGAGGTTGAGAGGTACTGGGAACACAATTCAGGTTTAATATTAGACTGATCATTTTTCAGGGTTTACTAGGAAGTTTCTCACTGGCGAGATACTGGTTTGTGAAGTTGAGTTACTGAGGCATGTTGAAGCTTAGTGTACCTGTACATTTTGTATGGGACTTTATGATTGATTTGTGTGTTGGCTTCATGAGAATAAGTTTCTGTAAGTGAGAAAGTTCTGGGCTTGACTTGTAGGTGTGGTTTTACTGGGAATTATGTACCTAAGTAGAAGTTAACCCATAGTAGTCTTTTGGGATTGGGTTTGAAGGTCTGATATTTTGGTGATGTTTTGGGGAATTAGGGTACAGTTATTTTGCTCTTGCATTATTCCTTCTGAGACTAGGGGGAATAATAATCATGTTAATTCCTTAGCTAAGGGATATTAATGAGAGAGGTTATGCAAAGGGGATAGAGTGGGCAGTCACATCTTGCCAAGGGCCACTATGTGGCCTCCTTAGCTACCATGCATGACTCTGTCAAGGTATCATGGTCTGATGGCTCCCAGCAGTCCTGTAACTAGTGCTAGCCCTTGGATCCTCTTAAGTCTCTTTCTGACCAGTTACCCTATACCCTCCCTGTCCCTGGTTTGGAAGCTCTGAAAGCCACTGCTGTTTCTATTGCCTCCACCAGTTTCCTCAGTTTTTATGGCTCTTAAGTAGACTGGGCCTACCTCTACGTTATGACATAGACTCTTCTTCCTACCTCCTAAGCTGTCTTGGGCTAGAAAAAATATCTTACCCTAACCTCTTGTTCATTTTCTCTGCTACTTTAGAATTTTATTTTAAGACATTATTTTAAAGTTGAAGTGGAAGGAGAATTTTGGGAGAGTTCAGCTGCTTCCTCTATTTTGCCATCTTGGCTCCCCATTCATATTCCTTCTGTCACTGTCTTCTTCATCCCTCACTCACATGAATTAGTGCCCTTAAGAAGTGTAACTCTACTTTCAGGAGTTATTGCACATTTCTATGTAATCATTTCTTTTCTTAAAAATCCCTTACCTTCCATATTGGAACCAATACAATGTATTGCTTCCAAGACTGAAGAGCTATAATGGCTTTACAATTAAGATTAAATAACTTGCCCAAGATCACACAGCTAGGAAATGTCTGAGGCCAGATTTGAACCCAAGACTTCCAATCTCTAGACCTGGCATTAAATCCAAAGAGCCACCTCTCTCATTTACTTTGTCTCTCTTACTAATGGCTTCTTTCTTTTGGCCTATGAACAAAAATCCTTGTCATCCCATTTTCAACAAACTTTCACTTAATCTGTCATTCTATATCTCTTCTCACCTTTGTGGTCAAACATTAAAAGTTATTTTTTTTTGTCTCCTCTGACTTTCTTCTTAACCCCTTAGAATCTTACTACCAACTTCATTATTTCACCAAAACTACACTCTCCAAAGTGATTAGTGATCTCTAAATTGTCCAGTTTTCATTCTTCTCAAATTCTCTGCAGTCTTTGATGCCACTGATAATTGTATTTTTCTTATTACTTTATTTTCTCTTTGTTTTTAAGATACTACTCCCTCCTTGTTCTTTTCTTAACTATTAGACCAGTCCTATCAGTCTTCTTGTTTAAATTGTTACTTTCTGTTTTAGTATAAATTCTAAGACAGAAGAGTGATAAGGGCTAGGCAAATGAAGTTAGATGATTTGCCCAGCATCACATTTGTAGGAAATGTCTGGACCTCAATTGAATTCAGATCCTCTGGGCTCCAGGCCTGGCACTCTATCTACTATTCAGCCTAGATGCTCCCTCCTCAGTCTCCTTTGTTAGATACTCAACCAGATCATACTTTCTAATCTTAGGTGTCCCTCAGGGCTCTGTCCTGGTCCCTGGTCCCGCTTCTCTTCTCCTGTATTACTTGTATTGCCTGTATTACTTCACTTGGTGATCTCATCAGCTTCCATTCATTTAATTACCATCTCTATACTATTTATTCTGAAGTCCAATAGACATTTTAAACTAAACATGTCCAAAATAGAATTCATTATCTTTCTTTCTAAGCCCTCCTACACAACTATCTTCTCATCATCTTCCCAGTTTCTCATGCTCAAAAATATTGATGTTATTCTTGATTACTTATTATTTTATCCAAATATCCAATCTGTTGGCAAGACCTATTAGCTTTGCCTTTGTAACATCTCTCAAATTTTATTCCTTAACTTCTCTGATAATGTCATCACCCAGGTACTGGCCCTCCTCACTTTATGCCTGGAGCATTGCTATAATTTGAGGGTAAGTTTGCTTGCTTCAATGCTTTTCCCTCTCTAATCATTCTTCCATTCAGTCACAAAAGTGATTTTCATAGAGTACTTCTCCAATCCCATTTCTCCTAGTTAATAAGCTCCAGTGGCACCCTATTTGTCTCCAGGGTCAAATACAGAATCCATTGTTTGGTTCAAAGATATTAATAAACTACTTCCACCTAGCCATTTCTGCAATTCTTACATCTTATTCCCCAATGCATACTCCTTGATCCAGTGCCTAAATCATAGTAGATGGTTAATAAATGCTTATTATTGACTGAATGACTGACACACACTTCCTCTGGCTTCTCTCACTTCTCTCTCCAGTTACTGGGCAACATGTCTCCTTGCTCTTCCAGTCCTGATCATGTTGATTCTGCATAATGGTTTGGTTTCCACTGGAGACAAGGAGGCAATACTTCAGTTACACTCAAGTTCAAATTACTAGACTGTAACTGTTTAAATAAAATGGATTCATATGTAAAAATGAGAGGCTTAATCGTTCTTTAAAAACACATACATTAAGTATGTTACAGCAAATTTTAAAGATTTCAATTAACTTCTTTCCCTAGTCTAAGCCAAAGAAGAAAAAGAGATTAGAGAAAAAAGCAAGCACTTCTCAGAGGGAATATAGAATTTTATTAGATTCTCTCAAGATTCTTCTCTACTGAGAAAACTTAATCTGAATGTCATAAACCTATATAAGAATTTAAAAATTCTACCCAGGATAAAATATTTTTCTTATTCTCAATATTTGAGCAAATTAACCACTTCTTTGACATAAAGAAGAAAAAAAAGAAGTAGCTATGACTTGTAAGAGAAGAATAATAGTGATGGAATTAAAAGATTCAAATAAAATTAACTTGCTCTCCACCTAAGTGTTATAGCTGCTGAAAAACTCATTTATTCTTTGATTACTCATCTTTTAAAGTAATCATCTTAAAGTACCAAGAGAAAATAATACCAGATGATGGAAACAAAGGGAAAATAATTGTATATTATGGGACAAGAGTACCATTATTAATTTTATGTCAATAGTTTTAAAAACTATAGTTTCTTAACTCATTTGAAATTAAATAAATCCAACCTTGAAGACCATTTTACACACTTGAAGACCATTTTACACAAACTTGGCATATAGAATTGTTTTCATTTGTTGCACTAATCGATTCTGTATTTCTCTCCCCTACCAAAAAAGAAAACATTTCCATTGCACAAAAAATCTCTTCTTTATAGATTGGAGGAGGGGAAGAAATATAAATCTTGCCAGGATAGGGATAGTTATGAAGGATAACAATTCTGGTACTGACAATGACAGTGTCCTGAGGACAATACATTTTTATCCTTCCTATTCCAGTCAAATTAATCAGATAACAAATCTCTAATAACCTTCTTTGGCTCCCCATGAAGTGAATATATGCAATGAAATATCTGGCAGAAGGAAGGCTCAGTCCAAGCAACCTGAACTGAGAATTCTGTTACTTGGAAGAGCTACACTTCCTTGTCCTGGTGTAGGAAAAGTTTCCTTGGGGCCCTATTGTTTGGAATGTGATGAAGGTTTAGCACAATTTCCAAGGATAGCTATTACCCTCATTCTAATGAAAATATAATGAAGGACTACCTAAGATCTCTGAATGAAGGTAAATGAGCATAGTGTGTTTGCCTTAGCTACAATAGGGCTCAATACTCATATACAGCCAAGAAAGAACTGAGCAGCCTTTGTAAAGGAAAAAAGAAGAATCAGCATATTATATGAGCACAAAGAACATTGAACTAAAAGTATAATGTATTAAAATATAACTGGAAACATTTTTATCTTTTGTGAATATTTAATTTTCTGAAAGCTCACCATCTGTATATCACAATGTTCCAATGCTTGTGTGTGATTTTCTCAGTTAAATTTTTAAAAATAAAACATGTCTTTATCATTCTCCCAGTGATGCCCTGAAACTTGATTAATGCTCATTGATTCCTTTGATCTAATTCTCTGCATTTCAGAACAAAGTCAGCAGTGTTGCACAAATCTCTTTGGGGGTGGGGAAGAAGAGAACAATGGAGAGAAAGCAGGACATTCTCGTTGTTTTTATAGTGTCCTGTCCAACTGTTCATTGGCATTTTGAATGCTGTTTAATTTTTGCTGATGTCTTTTAATCTTATGCTTCATGTGAATCTAAATACAGTTCCATTGATATGCAGCCTACTGTGTATTATGATATCTTGTGCCCTGTTGCACTGTAGAAGCCTGCAGCTGTCTAAAGCTTAATTATGCATGAATCCAAAGCCCAGATGCTTGGCCAATAGTGCCTCAACAGAGTACAGTTTCTCACTTGTTTTTGTTTGAATTATAATTGAGCGAATCTTTATTTCTAGTCACATTTTTGGTCCTATTCCCATGTTCCTTTGCCTCTGGTTACTGTTTTATGAGTAAGCATCTGAAAGAACCTTTTGCCACCCTGAAGAGCATCGAAATCTGATACAAGAGGGGTCATTCATGTGTTTGACAAAACCTTTCACCTTGATAACAGTTTTGAAAGGTAAAAAATCCTCTCCCTCCTCCCCCATTTTCCCTACAATCAGTGTAACTCCAGATGGTTGGCAGTTAAAAAAAAGTGAATAGTTAAATAGGGGCTGGCATGTCAGCTGAAACAAAGAAGGCATGGAGCCAGCCTGCTAAAAGAGGAAGTTGTTTCAGTGAATAAAGACCTACACCTGCCAAAAGAAGGTAACAGAAACCTGTAAAAGATTTGTAACCATAATCACCCTTTGTTCAAGTCTTTTGTTAACTGTTTTCAAGCAGATATGCTTTTCAATCCACAAAATCAACAGATAACTAGGTCAGCAGGTGAAAAGAAAAAGCACAAATGGGGGAATCAAAGATCCTCAGAAATAGCTTCCAAAAAAAAAGAGGTAGACAATTCATGAATATCACATATGCTATGGGTCTAACTTCTTATCAAAGTGACAATAGTTTCCTGAGGATTGTCTATGACTAAGCTGTTATTATTATTTTCTCATCAAGCATAGGTGTAAATGTGATGGTTCTGTGATTTTTTAAAAAAATATTTCCTTTGGATAAAAGTGAGTATAAACAAAACAAAAAGGAGAGAATAAAGGATATGCTTATTATAGATTTAAAGAAAATATATCCTTGAAATATAAAACTTACAGTGTAATCTTGACAATTAAATAGTTTTTTTATCATACCTTCAAACATGTAATCAAAAATTATTCTTCCTAATCTTTTTTTCCCCATAATGTCAGATAATCTCTTTCAAAAACATCTGGGCCCAGTATTTCCTGACTGATCTATATCACATTATGTGAATTCTTTAGTTCTTTTGTTTCTACCAATCTCCTATATTTTCCTTTTATCACTCAATTCATACTGGACTATTTACTTTGTAAAACATACTCTTTGCTACAATACAATACTAATGTTAATATAATATGCATTAACTATTAATGCTATTTCCTTTTCAAGTTGGCATATCTACTTGTTAAAAATGAACAAATGTCCCTTATGAGAAACTAACATTTTAAGTGCTATAGATATAATACCATAAAGCAAATGCTTGAATGTACAATGTAGCTGAGGAGAAGATTGTTTTAATATTTCATTTTTTCTAATTACATGTTAAAATAATTTTCGCATGCATTTTACTTTTTAGCATTTAAAAATTTTTTTAGTTTCAAATTTCTTTCCTCCCCTTTTCTCACTCCTTTTTTGAGTAGGAAAGGAATTTGATAAAGTTTATTTATATATGTGCAGTCATACAAAACATATTTCCATATTAATCATGTTTTGAAATGAAATGCAGACCAAAAAATTCGACAAAGGATAAGGAAATTTTAAAAACTTACATTCAGACTCCACCAATCCTTTCTGATGATTTTCATTATAAGTCCTATGGAATTGTCTTGAGTCATTGTATTGCTGAGAATAGCTAATTTCTTCCCTAGATTATATCATCCAATATTGATGTTTACTGTACACCATGTTCTCCTGGTTCTTTTAATTTCATTTTGCATCAATTCGTGTATTTCCATATTTCTCTTGTCATTTATTATATCAAAATAGTATAACACCACAACCATATACTGCAACTTGTTTAGTTAATGAGCATTCAAAAGGGAAATTTTTCTTCCCACATCAAGTCTCTATTATGATGAAATAAATGAAGATGCAGATTACATTTATAATTGAAAGCCTCCAAGTAACTGTAACTTTGAGCATATGTAAATACATATGAACACAATGTGAGTTTAAATATCAATTTCTAGCTCCATGGTAGTTCAGGTTTTATGTAATTTGGAGACACGTACTGTTTAAAAAATCAGCACAAAGTGGGCAGCTGGGTTGAAAGTCAGGCCCAGAAATAGGAGGTCTTGGGTTCAAATATGGCTTCATACACTTCCTAGCTGTGTGACCCTGGGCAAGTCACTTAACCCTCATTGCCTAGCCCTTACCACTCCTCTGCCTTAGGACCAATGCCCGGTATTGATTTTAAGACAGAAGCTAAGGTTTTAAAAAACAAAAGATCAGCACAAATACTAGTACATGTCTATAGTTCTCTTCAATAATTGTTTAAAGCTACTTCTTTTAAATTATATGATATGCACCAAAATCTCAGGGAAAGGTCAAAGAAACTCAAAAGAAGAATTTAAGCCTCCAGTTGTGTTTTCAGTTGGAAAGCAAAAAAAAAAAAATTAAGATTTAATTCAATAAGCATCTATTAAATACTTACTATATGTTAGGCCTAGACTCTAAGGATAAAAAAAAATAAGCTATCCCTGTTTCCAAAGATATTGCATTTTATTGAAGGAAGAACTAGATGGTTGAATACTTGCCCAATTAACTTGAAAAAAAAACCATACACAGAACCACTAAAATGGTCAGGAAAACAAATCTTTAATCAGGTAAGAGACAAGTTCATAATATTCAGCTGCCACACAGAGTCAAGCACTTAAAAACCACACAGAGTCAAGGGCTTTAGGACTACAGTGTCTTTGAGAAAATGCACCATGATTCTCCAAAAAGTAACAGAACTTGGGGGTCTTATATACCTTTTGGGGGGAAACAAGGTCAAGGAAGAATGACTGACTAGCTCTACATTGGATACAAGGAAGGGAGGAGCCCAGGGCATAACTGACAGGAAGAGACTGATGCTTTACACTAGCTACAAAAAAAAGAAAAAGGTTTTCAGCCAGGGACTGGACTACTGAGTTAATGTTGATAAACTTTTAAAACTAAACAAGGATACCTAAGGCTTGATTGACTATTAATATTATCTAAACAGGATCATGAAGTACCTCAAAGTCTATTGTTTAGTTCAGAGGCAGAGTCAGTCAGGTCACTGAGGTCAGTCAGGAGTTTCCCCCAAAACAGAGTTTCTAAAGGAGAAAGGAGCAAACTTGGGTTTTCCAGAAATAGAGTTGACAGCCCTATTTGTAAAACTGCCTTCCCTCCATCAGATAGAGATTTAATTTTGTCCTTAATATTCATTCTTCATTTGATTTAAGCATTTCATATGACAAAAATATTTACTGACATGCCAAATAGAATTTCATTTTTAAAAAGTTTATTGATGCATTTTATTTTTATAGCACCACAGTTTCCCCCTAGTATTCTTTCCTGCCCATTTCAAGAGAATAATCTGATGTAATGAATAGTATTTTTAAGGACAAAAAGAAGGAAAATGAGCATAAATTATGAACATATCAAAAAAAGTTTATAAATATATGCATTGTCACACTTATGGATCTTAACTGCAAAAGGGTGGGTGGAGGAAGGGAATTTCCTTATATGTCTTCCTTCAAGCAATAATTATTCTTTATAGTATATAACAATAAATTTTAATGATTTTGTGGTTGCTCATTTAAGTTACATTTTGTTGCCATTGTATATATCATTTTCTTGGCTCTACTTTGTTCTGCATCAATTTATGCAAATATTTCCATATTTCTCTGTATTTAGCACACTCAAAATTTCAGAGTATAGCAATATTCCATTACATTCATGTACATCCACATACATTCATTCTCAAAAAAAACCCAAAATGATATCACTGGTGATGTCTTTTGACTCATGCATAAATTGGACTTAAGTGATGTAAGAGTTGCACAGAGTTGCTGGCCTCACTTTCTATTCCAGAGTCATTGAAGTGCATGGCAAAATCCATCTTTTGTCAGGAAGACTGATTAAGATGGCTTAAGATGCAGTGGCTATCATCAGCTTCATTCAAGAACCAAAATTTATTTATCCTTTTCCCAAATGATAGACATCTTTGTTTCCAATTCTTTGCTATCACAAAAAGGAACTAAAATACCAGAAGAGTTTTCTTAGCATTGTTAATATAAGTATTTTGTTTTTTATGGAAATTTTCTTTTCAATGGCCTCCTTGGGGTATCAGTCCAGTAATGACATTTTATTTACTTTGTTTGCACAATTATGAATTACTTCCCAAAATATTGTGCTGATTCACCAATAATGTACTGGTGTGATTATCTTCTCATTACCCTTCCAACATTTGCCATTTCTATGTTTTCTCATCTTTGCTAATTGGTGGGTATAATGAGAAATCTTTTTGGAATTTTTTATTTGTGTTTCTCTTATTTATAACATTCTTTCATTTCGTTGTCAACAGTTTACAATTTTCTTCCAAGAACTGTTAGTACCCTTTGACATTTATCCACAGGAGAATGCTTATCATTATACAAATATATGTGCATATACACATGTATTCATGAATGTTTATATGTGTGTTACTGTGTTAACTTTTAAATGTCTTAAAAAGAAGTGTTAGGGAAATTTGATTTTTAAAAAGGGTTTTCCCCCTATTTGACTTCTATTGGCATTAATATTTTTGTGCAGAAGCTTTACAATTTCATATAATCAAACTTTTCTCTCTTATAATTTATAATTACATCTATAACTTTCTTTTAAGAATATATCTGCTATTTATAATTGAGAAGTATATAATCTCTTCTAATATTTTATAGCATGATATTTAATATTAATATTATATACTCTGAAATATAATGTAAGATAAAAGTCATAAAGCTATAGCTAATTTGTGCTAGGTTGCTTTCCAGTTTTCTCCAAAGGTTTTTTTTTTTTTTAGTGAAGAAATTTTTTTCCTAAGTAAATGGTTTCTGTATTAGCAAAGATAGGGTTATTGAGTTGCATTGTTTCTAATTTTTTATTATCTAGCCAGTCTCATTGATATTCCTCTCTGTTTTTAATATCAGAACATTTTTATGATCATTATTCTTGAAATATAATTTGAGAGGAGCAGTTAGGTAATTCAGTGTTTTGAGTGCCAGGCCTAGAAATGGGAGGTCCTGAGTTCAAATCTGACCTTAGATACTTCCAAGTTGTATTTCCCTGAGCAAGTTACTTAACCTTCAATGCCTAGTCCTTACCACTCTTCTGCCTTGGAACTAATACAAAGTATTGAATCTAAGACAGAAAGTAAGTGTTTTAAAAATATATAGTTTGAGGTCTGGAAATAAAATTCCCTACTTGTCTTTTCATAATTTCCCTTAATTTTCTAGATTTTTTTTTCTTAAGTGAATTTTATTATTATCTTATTAAGTTCAATAAAACATTATTTTGCTTGATTGGTAAAGCATTAAAATTTTAAATCAACTTTGATAGTTTTATAATTTTTAATTTATTATCACAGACTAGACATAAGCACTGTATTCCTATAGCTATTAAATTATTTCTTTAAGAAGTATTTTGTAATGAAATATCCTTTTTTGTTCTTTCAAATGTTTATTCCCAGAAGTTTTACACATTTTATAGTTATTTGGAATGAGACTTTCTCCATTTTGCCTCTTAGATTTTATTATTATGTACAATTGAAGTATTGCAGAAGGGTAAACTGGATATAAGGATAACTGATGGGACATAAACCTATCACTAAGTTAATTGGGGATGATTACCCCAAATGTGTGAAGATTTCTCATAGTTGAATGGGAAGATGAGAACAAATTTTCCTAAAGTCTATAAGGGTGACTGATGTAGTTGTTGAGGACTGCTTAGAGCTTGGTGAGACATTGAGAATGCCACAATCATCCACTTCATTCTGGAACATTACCAGTTCTGATTTTTGTCTGCCCACTGGATTCTGATAACTTTGCAAGAGAGTGAGACTGACAATTTTATGCAACTCTGCCTCACATAAATACAATTCAGGAACAAGTCAAGACCACCTCATAATGTGATTTGTCCTCTTCAAAAAAAATAAAGGACAAACACCTACAGAACTATGTTTAAGGTACTAGGGTAAGCAGTTCATAAATATAATCCCATATGATCCTTATTGCAACCATAGGAGATAGGTATTATTATTATTATCCACAATTTTTAGCTAAGGAAATAGAGAAAACAAAAGTTATGTGAGTTATGCAAGTTAGTGTCTGAGGTTAAATTTAAATTTAGCTTTTCCTGATTCCATGTCCAAAGCTCTATCCATTGCTCCCAGGGGCCCAAATTAATTGTCTCCATTAACATTTTTGTTGATTCCCTACAATTATCCAAGTAAATCATATCAACAAAAATGAATAGTTTTATCTTTACTTATCCTTTCAACTTTAATTTCTTTATCTTATCTTATTGTTATTGCTAATTTTTCCAGAAAGATGTCAAATACTAATGGGAATGCTTTCTTCACTACCATATTTATTAGAAGCAATATCTAGTGTATAGTATATCACATTGCATGTGATCCTTGCTTTTTGTTTTACGTCCTTTGACTGCTTCCTCTTAATGTGCCATCATCACTCTTCTCTCCAACTCCTTGATTTTTTAGATTCAATACATGCATAGTACTTTTTTGCAGACTCTCATCTACTTTTTGTCGCTTAATTGTGTTTCTTCTTAAACAAGATATTGTGTTTTTAAAAAATTTTATTATTGATTCACTATTTTAAAATTTTATTAGACTCTCTAACTCCTTTCATTATAGTTATGACAGCTGGGTTTCTGTTTTCCTCCATTTGTTTCTTTTTTTCCAAATTATTATTTTTTCTCTTTTCAAATAGAGTACTATCTTTAATTATTTTAGTTCAATCTGTTTTTAAGGCAAATCTTTTCCTATTGACTCTCTTTCTTAACATCCTCAGGACCCTCCCATCTTCTTCTCCAATTTTGGAATTTTTAAAAATTATTATTTCCTTTTTCCTACCTTTACCCATTTCTTTTCCCCACTTTTCCCTCTCAGTTAAGTAAAATAGAATATCCCTTTTCTCTTTTATCTTCCTTTTCAAATTGTTTATTTATTTTTTCTTTCATTTCATGCAACTTTTTAATAAAATGATTTCTTTGCTTCATACTCATTAATTTTTCCTTTCTTTCAGTTCTATACTTTTATTCTATATTCTTATATGCATTTAATCTTTTAATCTTTGTATTCCTCATTAAAATAAATCTTTTGAGGGATCTATTTTGCATTGCTTTTAGGGGAAGGAAAAGAAGGGAGCATTTATTTTGTACCTATTACAGACTAGGCACAGTAATAAGAGATTACAAATAATATCTCATTTAATCTTCAAATTGGGTTGCAGCTTGAGGTCTTTTGCTCTTCAGAATGCATTATTCCGTTCCTTCCTATGGTTCCTGGTGGATAAATAAGAGTTTTGTTATTAAAAATTTGTTCCCTTTACATATATCTTTTTCCTGGTTAATCAGTTAACATATGTTAATTGACTACTATATGCCAGCTACTGTGTTCAGTCCTTTTGATATAATCTGCTTGCAGAACTTGTCCTTTGTCAATGTCAAGTTGTCCTGTGCTCAATTTAAATGTTACATATTCAAAATTTGTAGCATATGTTTTTTTTTTCTGAAGGCAATATATAATTCTTTTTTCCAATTGCCACTTTGTTTCTGTGTTCATAAGTTCTGGCAGTGTTCTTCCATTATTTTATTGCATAATGTTCAGCTTTCTTATTTCTCAGGTTCTTCTGGGAGATGAATAATTCTTAGATTTTCTACTTCAGAGTACTTTGGAGAGTAAGATATTTTCTTGTATGATGATCATATATTCTTTTAAAGTTGTTGCTATTTGCTTCTCTTTTTTATAGATTCTCCTTAATTTCTGTGTATTTGCATTCCCAACCAGTTATACTCTCTTTTGTTTCTTTATTGAGACTTGCCATCATGGATTCAAGTTTTTCTCTTCTGCCAATTATTTCTGCTTTGCATATCATAAATTTTGCTTTTAAAATTATAAGTCCTCTTTTATACCATACAAGAACATCATGCTATGATTGCTAGTAGAGTTGTGAATTGATCCAACCATTCTGGAGGGCAATTTGGAACTATACCCAAAAAGCACTAAAGGAATAATAAAGTGGGATCTGGAATGACCTCCAGGAAGTGATGCAGAACGAAAGGAGCAGAACCAGGAGAACATTGTATACATTGTACACTGTGGTACAATTGAATGTAATGGACTTCTCCATTAGTGGCAATGCAGTGATCCTGAACAACCCAGAGGGATATAGGAGGAAAAAAATTAAAAAAAACTATCCACATTCAGAGGAAAAAACTGTGGGAGTAGAAACACAGAAGAAAAACAACTGCTTCAATACATGGGTCAAGAGGGATATGAATGGGGACATAGACCCTAAATGAACATCCTAGTGCAAACATCAACAACATGGAAACAGGTTCTGATCAAAGTCACATGTAATACCCAGTGGAATTGCACATCAGCTATGGGAAGGGCGGGGAGAGGGGAGGGAGGAATAGATATGATTTTTATAACCAAGGAATACAAATTAAAAAGAAAAACATAATGCTATGGTTCTGTGGTGTTTTGGAGATTCATAGGGTCATCTGCCTCATCAGATGTTGATTTATTCTCCCTTGTCTTTTAATACTTATTTGTAATACAAATTCATTTTTTTTTGTTTTCCTTGCTTATATTCAAAGACTTCAAGATTTTTTTCTCCTGAGATCTTTGATTTTTTTTTTTTTTTTGCAATTTCCCCTTTATATTATTCTGTTGCTTTCTTCCTGGTTTCCTCTTTTGATAAGTTTCCCTTAGTTCTGGATCTCAAATTGTTCCAGGCTTTTTTGATGCTGAGCAATTCATGGCTCACTATCCTTGGTCTCTGCCCTAAGAAAAGAATTGGCTCCAACTATATGGTGAACTCTCAAGATTAATAGAATAAGACACAATCTCTCATACACTCTTGCCCTGCCCTAAAAACTTCTGTTCCTCTTTTCTGTGCCCAAGCTCTCTGACAGGAAAGAGTGTGGTCACTTCTTACTATCATGACAGTGCTCACTAGACTCTTTCCCTTAGGCTTAGTGGAATGATAAAGAGAAATTTATACACACTTGTCCTGCCCTATTTTCCTCTGTTTCTCTGTTCTCTGGCCAAGCTCTATTGCAGAACAGAATGTTATTATTCCTCATTATCAAGATACTCCTCACTGTGGCTTGATAGATGCACATGCATGTATGGGTACACACACACACACACACACACACACACATACACACACACACACACACACACACACACACACACACACACACACACACACACAGGCACCAGGAAAAATTTTCCCTAACAGATCTCTCCTTCAGTTCCCTCAAAGTGATTATTCTTATTTACTCATCATTATGCAAAAGTTACTATATCCACATCAGGTGTAATTACAAAGCTACCACTCCTTACTCATGGCACTTCAGCCTATACATATTTCTGCTGCATTGATTCCAGTGATACTCTGAAGAGGGGGCATTGGAGTATTGTTAAGTTCCATTGCAAGGTCAGCTTTTACATCCGGGCTTCCAAAATTGTGATAAGCTATCAAGATAGAGTTCTCAGTGGGCTTGTTAGGGAATAGAGATTACCTTTCTGTGTTGCTAGTTCATTGCATTTTTATCTTCCTTATAATTCTGTGTGTCCTAGGCCATAGAGATAACTAAAATGGCTTTATCTCTGGTTCATTATTCCTCTTTTGGAAAATTTGAGAGGTAATAAAGATAAAAGAAAATATCTATTCTTCCATCATTTTGGTTATGTGCCCTGGAATTCTCAAACTGAATTAAAAAAACAACATGTAATATCCTATAAAGGTTATAGAACTTACAAAGAAGATGAGAAAATGATAAAAAAAAAAACACAGCCTGGTTTCTGTTTCATAGGCATATGCACATCATATCAGTTATAGGCTAGATTCTTTTCTTTATAGATAATCAAATGAAATGCAGCTCTCTATACCCGCATTTCCTGCCCCAATTCCCTTACTTCCTATCATTCCTTCATATCATATCCTAAGTTCTATCATAGCACAGAATGCTGATATTCCTCACTAGCATGGCACTTATTATTATTATTACTCAATATTTGGATATATGTATATATTCATGTTTTTATGTATATTTATACATACATTTCACCAGAGCCAGACAAATTCTTCCTTGAGGTCTCCCCTCAAGTTCTTTCAAAGACAGTATTTTTCATTACTCATAGCTACCATATCCTTATCAGATATTGTGATTATAAAACTGAATGGGAGTCTGGAAAGTGGGCATTGCCAGATTAATAATCCTACTGAGAGAATAATAAGACCTCAAATCTGCTTAATTTAGAAGAATTAGTAGCACATGTTTGAAAACATCCAAAGACTTCCTTATAGGGCTTAACATATTAGGACCCCTGTTTATCCCAGATTGCCTGTGATAATCTGTTCAAAACATTGTTAAACAATACTTCACCTTCATAATAAAATACCCTGTTGTCTTAAATATTACAAAAGTTTATTGCAGGATGGCCATGAAATGTTGAAAGACTATTTTTCTCAAAATCATCTTCTTTACACTCTGAAAAGCTACTAACAGATGTGCAGACTAAATCAGATGACAGAGTTTGATGTATATTGTAGCAGACAAGAATGGCTGAAGGATTCTATAATGCATCAGTATGACCTGACACAGCTAAAAAGATGAACACATTTGTCATCCATGATTCATTCATTTTGAAAGCAAATCTTCTTAAATGTGTCAATTATAGTTTCTCACAAAAAAGATTGTGCACAATTCCAAAGCAATGTCCTTGGTTTAGAAGAAGAGAACAAAGAAAAATACAGTTGGTTTAGTCCAAAAAGTATAAGAAAACTCCAAACATCTTTGGCCATCACTCAGAAAATATTTGCTTTTTTCTTAAGTTTTTCCTTTTTTCACTTCTCAAAACTAAGAATAGTATGAGGACTGAGGATGTAATAGTCCAGACTCACAGAAATCTTCAGTGTAAAATTAGGAATTTATGAGGGAGTGAGACTTAAAATCAATTTAAGCATTTTACAAGAAAGTTATTATCCATAGCTCATATAACATGTTTATTTCTTTTCTTAAATATTTATTGGTAGATGTCTTCTAGTTAAGTAGTTAAGATCCTAGATTGACCCCATATAGCTTTCTCAACAGTATATAAAGCTGGAACAGATGGTACAGTGCATAATGAACTGGATTCAGAGTAGAAAAGGAAGGGGGGGGCTGCTTTTTTTTTTGAGAGAAAGGAATTGCAAAGTTATTTTTCTGACCTCAAATTCCTCAATAAATCAAAGGCCAATCTTTAAAATACTAACACTTTATTATTCCATATGGCAGCAAGATATGAAGTACTTATGATCCCAAAGACCTAAAGATGATTCTTGCACAGGATAAAATGGAGAGGTGCATAATAGGAGTAAGTAATATATAACATATATATGTATATATAATATAATTATGTATACAACATATGTGATATATACATATAACATATATATTAAATAACAAATGACCTCTGAAGAAAAACAGGAGGAAAGTACATCATCAATGATAAAAAGAAAATGTTTTGGTTTGAAAAAAAGCAAGGAAGACCTCCAAAGGAGGAGTAAACCCCTTGTGTCAAACTCTGGAAAGAATATGGAAAAGAATGAAGACAATAGGCAACTATGAAAGAATCATAGTTCCCAATATATCTAATAATAATAATAATAATAATCTATAATTTATATGATAATCTTCATAACTTTTAAAGAAAGATTAAGTTTTTTTTTTCTTTTTTTCAATCCCACATCCCTCTACCTTTTCTCAAATGACAGTTTCCAAATTCACCACTATCCAAATCATCTTTTTGTAGAAATGTTCTAGTTCTTGTCTCTTCAGAATGTGGTTCTAGAATTGAATACAGCACAGAGTGAAATAGAATTGTACCATACCTTGATCTGGATACATCTCTTTTAGTAAAATATGAATGCATTAAATTTTCCATAATAAATATCTAGGATGACTTGTGCTTTGAGATTTTAATGCAAATGTCATGAGGAATCAAATTTTTCAGTAAACTTAAGAGATGGTTCCAGTAAAGGACAGACTTTCTGAGACAGTGGTTGAAAGTGTTGGAATGGATTTGACACTAGAAAGCCTAGATTCAATGTGTAACTCCTATGCTTAATAACTGTATTTCTTTGGTCAAATCATTTAAATTCTCTAAGCCTTATTTTCCTTAAGTATAAAATGAGAATTGAATTAGTTTACCTACAAGAAGCCTTCTCTTCTAAATTTTTGATCCTATGAACTGTCTTAATTAGATATTGATGTTTTGACAAACATTAGGCTTGAAATTACAAAAAGGATCTTCGAAAAGGATAAGTATAGATTAAATAATAAAGGGAAAGAAGAAAAAGGGTCACACTTAGAGATGTAGTTGAAGAATTTTTTTTTGACAAAGACTTCAGGAGAACAGCTAGACCATGTTCCATGTCCTTGTGGAGACTATAACTTCAATTAAATAATGGGGTTAGATCTAAAACCACAAAAGGAAGAAATATGCTTAAGGGCCAATGCTGATAGTTGGACAGCTTTTCTGAAGAGAGAATGAATTGGATTTTTTGTTAAAAGGTTTGTTTAAAAAGTCCCATTGAATTGTTAAGCTTTGTACTTATTATTTTTCTTCCAATATAGTGCTCAAGTCCTGAAATTCCATTTATATTTAAGAGTCCTAATTCTCCAGTATCCTGCTTGCCCTGACCATTCCATGTTTATCTTATTGAAGGATAAGAAGAACAAAAAAACCCCACTAAGGAGAGCTCAATTGTGTTTCTTCCCTAGAATATGGAGAGAGAAGGTCCTCATCATTTGAAAAGATCAATTTTTGTTTCAGTTTAAAGGATTACAATATATTCAGGTGACTGTCACATGCCCAGAAAATCGGGAAAGTTATGCTTTATTTGCTTTCAACTGATGAAGAGCATAAATCTTTCAGTTGACTATATTAAGCATATTATCCATTACTATTTTTCAAGTAATGTTCACAAAAGCATCTGAGTGGCTATGTATACAAAACACTACAAATAAAACATATCTACATATAATTAACATTGATTAATGCAACCACTGTTCTTTGTTATTTCTCTAAATATTTAATCTGACAGGATTTAAAATACTGTCATATGCAACAGTGACTTATATCTAGGTCATGGAAAGTCATCACAATTTTTAAAAAATTAAATACCTTATGATTAAGATACAAAAGTGTTTTAGGAGCACAATTCAGAAATGGTAGCAATGAGCTGCCGTTTGATAGAAAAGTTTCCCCCAAACACCCCAGGGACATGTTAATCAAAGCTTTTTAATGGATTTAGTCGGATCTCTGACAGGCTTTGTTCTCTAGATGAAATTTGTAGGATAGAGCTGCAAGTTATCAATAAGACACAGTAATTGCTGAAAGTGATTGAGTTCTGTTCCTTAAACCACATTATCTAGTCTCTGTTTTTTCAGCCAAGGGCCAAAGATAGCTTATAGTAGGACCAAAAATATGACTTGTTCTTTCATCTCAAAACATATATTGATAAAAATTAAACAAGAAAATTACAATAAAGATCCATGTTCTTTTCCTTTGTCCTTGTTATTTATAGGAATTAGGCAGTTATGATATATTTAATATCACATATAAATTCCATTTAAAGCAACATTAGACCTGAGACTTGCTCTCATGGACTGGGACCATCAATGGTGTCTTTGTGCATAAAGTTATTTATCCTATGTATGTTGTAAGTGCAAGCACTCTAATATCTGAACTAATTACTATTGATGGCAAATCATTTATAATGTCAATTGTTTTGATAATGACTTCAAATGACCAAATTTTGATATTAAAATGAAATAATTTCAGCATTAATTCAAAATTGAATTTTTCCATAGTTTTTGAATGAAGTCACAATAACCATTCTGTAAAGATGAAACTAAATAAACAGTAAGAAACAATAAAACTGTGTGACAAATATGATCAAGATAGAAGCAAGTCACAACTCAAGGAAAAAATCCTGGTTTTAGGTCTCTTCACAATCAAACAGTACTCCTCTAATCATTGGTAGACATATAGAAATCCCACTGCTGAAGATCTAAAATCTAACTACCATTAACTTAACATCAAGCATACTAAGAATAATTTAACTTAAGCACATTTGAAAAAAAGTTTTGTTTAGATTTTTTCACTTTTTTCACTTTTTATTTTATTTGTGATTTTTTATTGTGTGTGTTTTTTAAAACCCTTACCTTCCATCTTGGAATTAATACTGTGTATTGGTTCTAACATGGAAGAGTGGAAAGGGATAGGCAATGGGGGTTAAGTGACTTGCCCAGGGTCATACAGCTGGGAAGTGTCTGAGGCCAGATTTGAACCTAGGACCTCCCATCTCTAGGCCTGGTCCTCAATCTACTGAGTTACCCAGTTGCCCCCTATTTTGAGGTTTTTGTTTTACATGAACATTCTCTGACAACTTGAGTAATATGTAAATATATTTTCCACATATATATATATATATATATATACATATATGTATGTATGTATGTATAATCTAGGTCAAAGTTACTTACTATCTCAGGGAAGGGGTAGGGAAGGGAAGGAGATAATTTGGATCTTATAATTTTGGAAAATACATGTTAAAATGTATTATATGTAATTGGGAAAATGAAATATTTAAAAATAATCCTATTTGTTGTTAATGATTGACTTTGTTACTTAGAATATAGATCTCTAGTGAATTTTTTACTCTTAATTAGTAGGAACTCATACTTGGAAACAAATATTGTTGCCATCTTTAGCTGTCACACAGGGAATAAGTTTCTGAAGCCAGATTTGAACTCAGGAACATAGCTCTTATCAACTCCAGACCCAGTACTCTATTCACTGTGCAAACTAGCTAATTCTGAGAACCTAGAATGTAGTAGAACTAACAACCATATATGATGACAGTACACCTGATAGATGAGTGTGCAACTAGAACTCGCTGCCTCTGACAGAAGCAGCTGGCGAACCCACATTAACCATGCCGCTGCCACCTTTGAAGATGAACAACGTCGACATCTTGTTGCTGTTCATGAACGCCGACACCAGGCCACAACTGCACCTCCTGTAACAACTGGCGTTCCATGCCCCATGTGCCACAAACTTTGTACCTCAGCCTTTGGACTTCAAAGCCACATGAGGGTACATCAATAGATGAAAATGCACAAAGACAATTGTTATTCTCGGTCACCGAGAGACTAACACTACTACACCTGATAAATCTTAGTTCTTCTACTTAGTATAGGATGTTGGGCATATTCTGGGTGCCTCATTACCCACAGTCTATAAAATGGAGGTGATTAAAGCAGTATTAAATGAGATGATGCATGTAGAGGATGTTATAAATATCAATGCTTATTTTTAAGGAAAAATCAGAGCCAAGAGTACACAATGAGAATAAGTATAATTCAACCACACACAATTTCTCTGAAAAAAAATCAAAAGGGGGAGGATAGAGCCAAAATAGCAGCTGTGTAGCAGTGAAAGTTGAAACCACTCTGATAATCCTTTGAAACCAATCTTTAAGAAGCACCTCAAAAAGACACAAGTCAAAGACCAACAGCAAGATGGAGTGAGGCAGCTCTCTTACTGAATACAACTTGAAAGGTTTGCAGAAAGAATCAATTTTCATGAGATAAAGGGAGAAACAGTCAATATGTATGTACATACATACATGCATATAAGACTACATATATACAAATACACAATAAAACTGAGTGAGAATTCATGAGAAACTAAGGAAAGATAAATTGTCTTATTCTTATGGAAAGATAATTGTAGTCTCTTAGAACTTTATAATCACCAGGGATCTTAAAGAGAATATTATGAGAATGCATGTGATATTTTTATGTTTAGATAATCTCAAAAGAATGTAATGGGAGGGGGGAGTGGAATGCATAAGTAGAGAGGGAAAAGGAGAGGAAGAATACTAGAAGATATTTCAAATAAAATTAAGTGAAGATAAATTATTTTTATACCATAAGAAGAGGACAGTAAGGGGTGGTGTGGAAAGGAAAACTGAGTCAAGCTATGGGTCTTTATCCCACTCAGGTGGAACTGACAGCAGTTGGAATGTTGGAGTGAAGATATTGACAACAATGACAGTTGGTGGGGGGAGGGGCATCTTGGAGAGTGATAGTTGCTCTTGAGTGGATTCTCTTTCCTGGCCCTGGGACTGGAAGGAGCACTCTTTTTCTGTCTCTGGATAAAAGTATCTCTATTCCTGGATTGTTCACAAATGTGTGCTCTACTTGGATTCCTGTGATTATGTCATCTACAAAAGTATTTTAGGGGAATGGTTTGAACTGTAAGGCCAGTCTTTAGGGGCATCAACCCAAAGAGATAGGTCCAACCAGCTCTGAAGGTCAGAAAATTTTCTTCCTCTTGCTGTCTACTTTGAACTTACAAAAGCTAGTAAAGATTAGCATAGACAGGAATAAAAGAAACCCTCCACCAGCCTTTGAGGCCTGACCTCAGCTAAAAAGTTGAGAGAGACTCAAACCCAATCTGGGGAAAAGTCTAGGGAACCTCTCTTCCCTCTATCCTGATACCATCCCTATCCAAACTTGTTATTAAATTCATCTTTATTTAAATAACCTGTAGTGAGATAAGAGGAGAACTATCATTTTAGGGGAACTTAGAGGGAGCAGAACCTAAGGACAGCCATTCAACCATAAATAGTCCTTATTGGACTCCTGCTGGGTGACTTGATGGGGGCAGAGAGGCTTACCCCTCAGGAAGGTCCATGCCTACCTGCCTTGGGGTATCTTCAATATCAATCAATAGAGAAGACATCCCCTCAAGCTATCATAGTTGGCCCATTTCTCGGGAACCCCATTTTCCACAGGCAGCCTCTCAGCAAAGGGTATCTCTCTTCTTTTACCTCACCATCATTCGTATTCACTCTGTCCCTTCAACTCCTTCATTCCCTGTTAAAAAGCCTTCCTTAGGGTGCAAAAAGGCTTCTAATTTAACAGGAAAATAGGATGAAAAGGGGTTGTGGAAGAAAGGAGTAGGGACAAGAAAAAAAAGTAAATTAAAGGAGGACAGATGGCGTGAAAAAGAATAGGAAAAATATAGAAGAAAAAGAATGAAGGAAAATATATAGCAACCATAACTGAATTAGAATTGGATGAGCTCACCAATAATACATTAGAGGATAGAAGAATGGATTAGAAATCTAAATTCAACAACCTATATTAAAAAAAATAAGAAACACATTTGAAATTAAAAAGTTTTAGAATAAGGAATTGAAATAGAATCTATTGCACTTCAGCTGAAATAAAAAAGAAAGTAGAGGTAGAAATAATGTTCTTAGATAAAGCAAAAACAGAAATAGTCTTTATCAAAACAGATAAAAGAGAAAATACATTTTTCTAAAAAATATATCCAGGTAATGAATTAACATAAATACTAAATATTTATACATGAAATGATGCAGTATTTGTATTCTTAAAGGAAAATTAAATTATTTGCAGTAAGAAATGAGTAGTGCAATTAAGTAGTGGGATATCTAAATTTACCTTTCTCAGATCTATGTAAATCAAATGAGAAAAAAAAGTAAGGAGCGGAATAGAATTTTAGAAAAGTTAAATATGATAGGCCTATAGTGAATAAGAAAAGTATCCATTTCTCTGTTTTTCATGTCATCTACAGAGAAATTAACAATTTATTATATATCAAGCCATTACAAAAATGCAGAAAAGCAAAATAGCAAATGTATCTTTTCCTGAGAATAATGCAATAAAAATCACCTTCATAAAGGATCTTTGAAGCAAAGAAAGAATAAAAAGTAATTGGAAACAAAATTAAAAGGAAAAAATTATAGAAACAATTTCATTAAAATACTGACAAGATTTAAACACCTTACCAAAATTTGTGGAATTCAGTCAAAATAGTATGAAAGGGAAAATGCATGTCCTTAAATAAATAAAAAAGAGAAATATTGTTCAATAATTTGGACATGCAGTTTTAAAAAATGTAGAAAACCAATAAATTAAAAGCCCCTAATGAAACATCAAAATAGATAGATTAACAATGTTGAAAGAAAAATTGAACTCTATAAAATTCATACTTTGTGTAAGAAAAATAAAATAATTATCTAATTATCTAATTTGATATTTTTAAAGAAAGAGTACTATCACAAGACCATTATAAAGAGGGGAAAAGTGAACTCACAATAAAAGAAAAATTAAAAAAAAAACATCTGGGCAAATAAATTTTGATTTTAAATATATTTTTGTACTTATATTAAAAATATAAAGGGAGCAGGAAATAAAGTCTATAATCAAAGAAAAATGCAGAGCCAGATGGATTTATAAGGAAAATCTGCCAAACATTTTAAAAGAATAATTATCATATTACATAAACTCTGAAAATATGAAGAAAAGATGGTGCTTTCTATGACAGAAATATGCCCTTCATACTGTGTAATTAGAATTTGCTCCTGAGGACTCTCTTTCCCATGCATCCCATGTGCGTATTTTCGTTACATACTTTTGGAGGTTGGGTGAGAGCCAGGTAAGAGAATTTTACCCCATGTTTTTACTCAAATTTTTTAAAAACTTTTGTTCTGTTATTTCTTCTACTTCAAGTGATTACTAATAGATCTTATAAAATATAATACTTATTGTTATTACTATAAATTTAAATCTTACAATACATCAACCAGGGATAGTTGTACATTTTAAATAGATGCAAAATTTAAAATACAATATTAAAATGGTGACTCAGCAATGCATTACAGAGACCATACTCTATGACTAGGATAGATTTATACCAGCATTACAGAGTTGATTCAATATTGGGAAAAACATTTTAATAATACCATTTTAATAATAAAAACAAAAAAGTCAGCATAAGACAAAATGCAACAGTGATTCTTGTTTTTTAAAAAAATTCAAAAGTATATGAATAAATTGAGCTTTTATTAAAATAATAAGTAGTATCTAACTAAAGATATTGTGATATGAAAAATTATCAAGGGGGTGATTTCTGAAAAATCTTGGAAGAACCATATGAACCAACATAAAATGAGGTGAAGAACACTAGGAGAAGGATTCATAAGCAATAGCAATATTGTAAAAATAATTAACTTTGAAAGACTTAGGAATTCTAATCAATACAAAAATTTCAAAGGACTCATAATGAAACCTATCATCAACTTTCAGGTTGAGAAATTGTGGTTTCAGAGAGCATATTAAAGCAACTTGTCTTCTCTCTCTCTCTCTCTCTTTATTTGGAGGGGGGACAGAGGTAATGGGTGAATTATTTTTTAATATGATTACACATATTTTTAATGGGTTTTGTTTTTTGTTTTTTGTTTTTTGTTTTTTTGGTTTCCAAATAAATGGGGAATTAGAGGGTAGAGGGAGATAATTTTGAACTAAAAGTAAATTAAAATTGAACTAAAAAAAAATCAATACTATAGAACTTAACCACCATGTATAATATTGTTCCTATGGGTAAAAAGCATTAAGAATTCCAGGTTAAAATGGCATTCCTATTATAACCACAAAGGAAACTTTTGTCTTTCAGCTCTGCCAAATTGTAGGAGGGTAGATTGGTAATAGTCAAACACTTAGGCGAAGTAGGTAATCATAGTAGGGAGATTTCTAGCTATCATCTAATTCAAGAGCTCTAAGTCTATGGTTGAAAGATGTGAAAGGAAGAGCGCAGAGACAGAAGTGAAAAATCATGAAATTATGATTCTGGAGCCTGAGTTTGGGAAAAACCTTCCCTAAGTGAAAGCTCAGGGAAAAGATATTAGTTCTATTCTTCATTTCAACCTCTGGTGATATTTTTATAAGCTACCAATTCAGACTTGCTCAGGGCTAGTCTGTTCCACAAAGCTGGCTCAATTCTGATCCCATATTGTTTCCTTAACAGGCTTGAAAAATTGCCATTGGATCTGTAATACCAAAAATGTCCATCTGATTTTGGGATTTGACTTTCTTTAGTCTTCTGATATAGCATATCTCCTCTGTTTCTCTGTTTCTCTGTCTCTCCATCTCGGTCTTTTATCTATCTCTGTCTCTCTGTTTCTCTTTTTCTCTCTCCTCTTTTCCTCTAGTACTTAAAGCAAATGCATAGCAAAAGTTTCTTCAAAGGCAAAGGAATAAAACATTTGAGAACATGGGAATCTTTATGTATATTCTTGCCTTCCCAGTGTCTTTTAACTTTTCCCCTCTATCTTAACATCTTTCTATATTCTAAGTTTTACAGAAACTACTGGAACAACTAGAAAGGCAGGGATAAAACATAAAGAATTATTTGAATGACTTTCATTTTAAAAATATTTTGTATAACCTTATTAAAATCATTATAAACTGGAAATCATGTAGATCATACAAACAGGCTCATTTGAGGCTTTCTTCCTCTTTTTAGCAACCTTTATTTTCAGGTATGTAGTTTCCTATCACAGAAGAGGAAATTGATTTTTAGAAATAATATATCCCTACTGAGTGATTATGATTTAAAATAGGATTATAGGGAAAAGTTGATGCCTAGCCCAAAGGAGTGAATTCCATTTGACAATCATTTATTAAATCCTTACCATATGCAAAGTAGAATAAAAAAGTAATAATAGTTCCTGTCCTCATGTAATTTGTATTCTATTTGGGAGCATAATCAGACAAAGATAAAAATAATATTATACACAATAGGGTGTGATAAGGGCAAAGAAAAGATCTAAACAGAGTGTTAAGAGAAATTGGAGATAGAGCTTTCACCTGGAGAAAATCAGAGAAGCCTGGAGGAGATAAAAAGAGAAAATATATCATCACCTGGGGAAATCAAAGTAATACATAGATAGTGTTAGAAAAAGCTTCAAGGGGGAGTCAAGATCTCAGCCTAGAAGGAGCAGAAGTTCAGACCACTGAATACCCTTCCTAACCAATCACAAACTGAATGCTCCTAGGGGCCTGAAAATTGAACTTAACAACAAGACAGAGCCAAGGAGCCCTCCTCCTGGACTTAATTCAAAAGGTATGCCCCTCAAAAAGCCAGAATCCAAGAACACTTGGGTTTAAGGGGAAGACAGAAGGAAGGTCCCAGGACCCATCCCCCCTCCCACCCAGAGCGCTGAGACTCCAATGGCAGCGGGAACTTTTGGGCAGGCAAAGGTGCTGGTTTGGAGGGTGCACCTTGCAGGCAGGACTGTGCCAAGTTCAGAGCATCCAATACAAATGGCGGGGAAGGAGCTAGAGAGGGAGCATAGACCTGGCAGCCTGGCCAGAGCTGTGGAGATCCTCCATATTTGCTCCAGCCTTCCAGAAGGTTTTGGACTCAGAGCACACCCAGCCAAACTAAGCTGAACTTAATCCCATCAAAAGTCTCCAGAACTCAGGGAAGCCCAGGCTCCACACCCATCCTCATTGACTGCTGGACTTTAATCCAATCAAAAGCCTCCAGAGGACAGGGAAGCTCAAACCCCCAACAACCCTTCCCCAGAGACTATACTGAGAGATCTTCTGTTCAACTCCAAGTTTAAACTTCTGTTGAAAATCCAAGGAGGAGACTGACAGAAGCCTACAAAACCAAAAAAATGAGAGGAGAAAGAGCACAGACAAATATGGGGAGTAAATAAGGGGTGAATTTGAGCAAACAACAGAAAAAGAAGAAAGAAACTACAATAGACACCTTCTACTCAGCAAAAGAAACAGAGGGGAGAGATCAGCAAACAATAAATCAGAAATCCAAGTGAATTGGATACAGGCTGTGGAAGAACTCAAAACACAATTACGAGAGGCTGAAGACAATGGGGAAAGAACTTAAAAATTAAGATAAGTCATCTAGAAACAGAGGCACTTGAACTAAAATGAGAAAATAGTGTCTTGAAAGCCAAAATCAACCATCTGGAAAATGAGGCAAAGGAGATGAAAGATGAGGCAAAGGAGATGAAAGATGAGGTAAAGAGGATGAAAGATGACCTTCAAAGAAAATTAGACCAGAAGGAAAAGGATGATCAAAATGCCAGGGATCCAGTCTTTAAGAACCAGAATACAAGAACTGGAATTCAGTGACATCACAAGGCAGCAGGACACTATAAAACAAAATGAAAAGAATGAAAAAATTGAGCAAAATATGAAGCATCTGATTCAAAAAATAGATGATGTAGAAAATCATTCAAGAAGAGACAATTTAAGAATCATTGGTCTACCAGAAGACCATGACAAAAGAAAAAGCCTGGACATAATACTACAGGAAATTATTCAGGAAAACTTCCCCGATATCCAAGAACAAAAGGGGAAAGTGGAGATTGAAAGAATCCACAGATCATCTCCTGAATTTAATCCCCAACTTTTTTTTTGGCAGCCCAAACCATCTCTTTATTAAGGCTTGAAGTTTCAGACAGAGAGACAGACAAGAACCTGTTTGTTCTCACCAAAGAATTCCTCTCTCCCCTCCCAACCTGGCCCACCCTTCCCCTGATTTAATGTCACTTTGTTCTCTGGGAGAGATGGTTCCTCCACCATCCAGAGGCCACGAGCTCACTTACTTTGGCCAAACTAGGCCACTGGGAACCCCAGCTTTTGTTCCTTTGGAGGAAGGGGCTGGTGGGAGAGGGAGAGAGGAAGGAAGGGCCTGGCAAAGGAGTCAACCTGCTCTTGGCTTCTCAGTCAGTACAAAGGAAGACTTGCCCAGAACAGATATGTGGTCATGCCTGGAAGGCCCAGGCATGACCACAGCTGATAAAGATTTGACTCACAGGGTGCCTGGTCTGGGGAGTGATGGGTGGGGGTGGGGGTGGGAGGGTGGCCCAGGTGGCCAGGAATGTGGCCAGGTGGCCAAATTCAAAACTTATCAGACTAAAGAAAAGATATTACAAGCTACCAAGAAGAAGTCATTCAGATACCATGGAACCACAGTGAGGATAACATAGGATCTGGCTGCATCCACACTGAAGGACAGAAAGATATGGAATATGATATTCTGGAAAGCAAGGGAACTATGTCTACAACCAAGAATCAACTACCCAGTAAAAATGACTATATTTTTACAGGGGAAAGTATGGTCACTCAACACAATAGAAGAATTCCAAGCATTCATAAAGAAAAGACCAAATCTGGATAGAAAATTTGATGTCCAAGCACAGAACTCAAGAGAATCATCAAAAGGTAATTAAAAAAGAGGGGAAAAAGAAAAACAAAATAAAACAACAATAAAAAAAATTTTAAGAGACTCAATAAGTTAAAATGAAATGTATCCCTATAAGAAAAGAGATGATTGGTAACTCTTAAAAACTGTTGCTATCACTTCAGCAGCTAGAAGAATTACACTTAGAGGGAACAGTGACAAACTGTATAGGATGAAAGGACAAGACATAAATAGGTATGTAGATATATGCATGAATAAATACATATATGTGTGTGTACGTATATATATATATGTATATATATATACAACTAGAGCTAAAAAAAGAGGTTAATACTAAAAGAAATGGGAAAAGAAACAAATGGGGGTAAATTTATATGTCACAAAGAAGCTCATGGCAGGAGGGGAGAGAACATCGATACACCAAAAGGGTAAAGAGGTTGGAGATAGGAAATACTTAACTCTTACATGCTTTGAATCTGACCCAAAGAGGGAAGAACAATCTAATCCTTTGGGGCAGAGAATAGATTTGTGCCCTATAGAGGAGTAAAAGGGTAACAAATGGACTGGTGAGGAGGGAAAAAGTGCAAGATAGGGAGAGGGTGGGGGTCATTTTTAAGACTACACAGAAAATAATGGGGGATAAGAAGGGATGGGGGTAGAAAGGGAAGTAAAATAAGGGTGGGAACTCGGGGGACTGATTATATACAAACACTGGTATAGAAGGAAATAGTGAAAGAAGAAAAGGCAGGACCAGGAGTAGAAATCAAAATGCTGAGAAATACACAGCTAGTAACTCTGAATGTGAATGGAATGAACTCACCCATAAAATGCAAGTGAATAAAAGAGTGGATTAGAATCCAAAACCCTACCATATGCTGTTTACAAGAAACACACATGAACAGGATAGATACGCATAGGGTGAAAGTAAGAGGATGGAGCCAAATCTACTGGGCATCAACTGATAAAAAGAAGGCAGGAGTCCCAATCAATCTGACAAAACCAAATTAAAATAAATCTAGTTAAAAGAGATAGGTAAGGTAATTACATCCTGAGAAAAGGCAGTATAGACAATAAGGAAATATCTGTACTCAACATGTATGCACCAAATGGCATAGCCTCCAAATTTCTAAAGGAGAAACTAGAGGAGCTCAAGGATGAAATAGACAGAAAAACTATACTAGTGGGAGACATGAACCTTCCTCTATCCAAACTAGATAAATCAAGCCAAAAAATAAATAAGAAAGAGGTAAGAGAAGTGAATTAAAACTTAGAAAAATTAGAGTTAGTAGACATGTGGAGAAAAATAAACAAGGACAAAAAGGAATATACCTTCTTTTCAGCAGCACATGGTACATTCACAAAAATTGACCATGTATTAGGGCATAAAAACATTGCAAATACGTGCAAAAGGGCAAAAATAATAAATGTAACCTTCTAAGATCATAATGCAATGAAAATAATAATAAGTAAGGATACATGGAGAGATAAATAAAAAATTAATTGGAAATTAAATAATACAATTCTCCAAAACCTGTTAGTTAAAGAACAAATTGTAGAAACAATTAATAACTTCATAGAAGAAAATTAAAATGATGAGACATCCTTTCAAAACTTCTGGGATGCAGCCAAAGCAGTACTCAGGGGGAAATTTATAAAGCAATTAGAGAAGGAAAAGAAATTGAAGGTATTAAAATTGGCAACGAGGAAAACAAGCTATTATTCTTTGTGGATGATATGATGGTATACTTAAAGAATCCTGGAGAATCAACCAAAAAGTTATTCGAAATAATCAACAACTTTAGTAAAGCTGCAGGATACAAAATAAACCGACATAAGTCATCAGCATTTCTATATATCTCCAATCCATCTCAGCAGCAAGAATTAGAAAGAGAAATTCCATTTAAAATCACCCTAGACAATATAAAATACTTAGGAATCTATCTGCCAAGACAAACACAGGAACTATATGAACACACCTACAAAACACTCTCCACACAGCTAAAACTACATCTAAACAATTGGAAAAACATTGATTGCCCATGGGTGGGATGAGCTAACATAATAAAAATGACAATCCTACCCAAATCAATTTACTTATTTAGTGCCATACCCATTGAACTTCCAAAAAACTTCTTTACAGAATTAGAAAAAAAATTAACAAAGTTCATTTGGAAGAACAAAAAATCAAGGATATCCAGGGAAATCATGAAAAAAAATACAAAGGAAGGAGGACTTGCAGTTCCAGATCTCAAACTATACTATAAAGCAGTGGTTATCAAAACAATTTGGTACTGGCTAAAAGACAGAAAGGAGGATCAGTGGAATAGACTTGGGGTAAATGACTTCAGCAGGACAATCTATGATAAACCCAAAGATCCCAGTTTTTGTGACCAAAACCCACTTTTTGATAAAAACTGCTGGGAAAATTGGAAGACAGTGTGGGAGAGATTAGGTTTGGATCAACATCTCACCCCCTACACCAAGATAAACTCAGAATGGGTGAATAACCTGAATATAAAGAAGGAAACTATAAGCAAATTAGGTGAATGCAGAACAATATACTTGTCAGATCTTTGGGAAAGGAAATACTTTAAAACCAAGTAAGAGCTAGAAAAAAATCACAAAATGTAAAATCAATAATTTTGATTACATCAAATTAAAAAGATTTTGTACAAACAAAATGAATGCATCCAAAATTAGAAGGGAAGCAACAAATTGGGAAACAATCTTCATTACAAAAATGTCTAACAATGGTCTAATTACTCAAATTTATAAAGAACTAACCAGTTGTACAAAAAATCAAGCCATTCTCCATTTGAAAAATTGTCAAGGGACATGAATAGGCAATTTTCAGTTAAAGAAATCAAAATTATTAATAAGCACACGAAAAAGTGCTCTAAATCTCTTATAATCAGAGATATGCAAATCAAAACAATTCTGAGGTATCACGTCACACCTTGCAGATTGGCTAACATGACAGGAAAGGAAAGTAATGAATGCTGGAGGGGATGTGGCAATGTTGGGACATTAATTCATTGCTGGTGGAGTTGTGAATTAATCCAACCATTCTGGAGGGCAATTTGGAACTATGCCCAAAGGGCAATAAAAGACTGTCTGCTCTTTGATCCAGCCATAGCACTGCTGGGTTTGTACCCCAAAGTGATAATAAGGAAAAAGACATGTACAAGAATATTCATAGCTATGCTTTGTGGTGGCAAAAAATTGGAAAATAAGGCGATGCCCTTCAATTGGGGAATGGTTGAATAAATTGTGGTATATGTTGGTGATGGAATACTATTGTGCTCAAAGGAATAATAAAGTGGAGGAATTCCATGGGGACTGGAACAACCTCCAGGAATTAATGCAGAGTGAGAGGAGCAGAACCAGGAAAACATTGTACAGAGAAACTGATACACCGTGGTACAATCGAATGTAATGGACTCTCCATTAGTGGCAATGCAATGACCCTGAACAACTTGGAGGAACCTACGAGAAAAACCACTATCCATATCCAGAGGAAACACTGTGGGAGTAAAAATACCAAAGAAAACAATTGCTTAAATACATGGGTTGAAGGCACATTGTTGGGGATATAGACTAAATGAACATCCTAGTGTGAACAATAACATGGAAATAGGTTCTGATCAAGGACACATGTAATACCCAATGAAATTGCGTGTTGTCTGCAGGAAGAGTGGGTGGAGGGGAGAGATGGAAATAATGTGATTATTGTAACCAAGGAATAATGTTCTAAATTGACTAAATAAACTTATTCAAATGGGGAAACAAAGAAATAGCTTCAAGGGATGGAGAAGAGAGTGAGAAAGAGAAGTAACAATAATAGTAGTAAACATAGCTATAGTAGCAGTAATACTAGTACTAGTGGTAGTATATAATTTGACTATAAAAGGGGCTGTAACACAGAGTGAAAAAATATTGAAAAGAAAAGTTGAATCCATTGTGGAAAGTTATAAATTCCAGGCCAAGAAATTTATGTTTTGTCTTATTGGCCAATGGTTTTCAAAGTATAGGTTCCAAACCCTTGTTGTGTTATGGCATGTTATTAATTAATAACTAATCTGACAAGTATAAAATGGGTTACATTCCATTATCCCCATCCTAGCCAATGACAAGGCTGTAGAACCATTAGAATCTTCCCTCTTCTTGCCCATTATCACAGAGTCATTATTACTGTACAGGTACCTGAAGTTCCAGTTCATCATTCATGAAGACCAAATAGTATACCCATATTCTTCCTTTCACAATAGCATTAAAAAGCCCCAATTTCCATTTTTTGTTGAGTTAGAGCAAATCACAAACTATGTAAAGTCATACATTCATGGTAAACTGCATTACAAGTTTCATAACATTCTCTATTCCCTCTAACTCACCCTTTTGAATTTCTTTTTTTCTTTGATATATATCACTTTCCTCCAAGTTACCCAAGCTAATAGTCATTCATTATGTTTGATTCCTCACATACCTTTATTTTCTGTCTTAATATCAATTCTAAATACCTACCAAATTGATATTCTTAAAGTACAAATTGGATCATATCATTTTGCTACTTAATAAATTCCTTTAACTGGTTTATATTGGCTATAGTATCAAATCATAATTTATCTTTGTTTTCTTTTCTAAATTTCTATTTTTATGTAATTTTTAGAATATGTATAATTATTAGTATGGTAGTATCTCTATGTTCTAAAGAGTAAATATATATGTATTTAAAATGTAATGTATGTATATATGTACATACAAATATATAGCAAGTGTTCCAAAAATTTTACCAAAGCATTGATGAAATAATATTAGATCACTTCTATAACCACTGCAGTTTTTTGAATAGGAAAGTTGCATGAAGATTATTTTTCCAACATGTTCTTAACTGTTGATGAATGGAAGAGAAGAGAAAGGAGAGGCTGAGAGAGCTGAGAGCATCTTATTACAAATGTGTTAATAATGGAAGTAAGAGAGGCCAATGATGATAGCTCACATATTTTTGAACAGAATATATATATATATATAATTTATTAAGTGACCATTAAGTGACTCAGTGGATAGAATACAAGATTTGGGGTCAGAAAGATTTGAGTTTGAATTTTTCCTCAGTAACTTATTATCCTAAGTCACTTGACCTGTAACACCCTTAGTTTTCTCATCTACAATATAGGGACTTATATAGCACTTATGTCCTCAAATTGCTGTAATGATCAAATGATTGGTAATATTTTTTTGCAAACCTTTAAAAGTGCTATATAAATGCTAGCTATTATTGTAATTATTTTTTGTTGTGGATGAATGTTAGGACATGGAGGTATTAATGGAATAAATACAAAGAAGTATAATTAACTACAAAGTAATTCAGGAGAAATGATACTAAGAACTAGAAAAAAAATTAATGTGAAAATTTGTGCTTGAAATACATCTTGAAATAAGAGAGGAATTTTATGAGAGAGAGAAGCAAGATGGTCATACATTCCAGGTAAAAAGGACATTAAGGGTAAAGGCATGGAAATAAGGGATTAAATACATTGTAAGAGGATCAAAAAGGTCAGGAGAGGAAGAAATGTATAATGGGTCTAAAAAGATAGGTAGGATCCAGGTTGCAAAAAATGTAAATACTGAATAGGGAAGTCTATGTTTTATTAAGTGGCAATAAATGGTCCCTGGAGTTTATACAATAGGGGGATATTATAGTAAATTTACACTTAAGAAAAATCATTTTTTCAGCTGTTTACAGGATGAACTGGATTAGAGAGAGTTGCGGCACAGTGCTCAATTATCAGAACATTGCAGTAATCTAGGGGAAAGATAAGGAGAATCTACACCAAGGTGTAGCTATTTGAATCTTCAATAAAAATATGACGTTTGGGAGAAAAGTTTCTTGACACATTGAATATGATACATATCCAGATTGAAATGTTTGATGAACAATTGTTGTAGTATTAAAATCAGGGGAAAATCTGAAATAATCTGTCTATATAACCATTGTTGAAAAAGTCACCAAGACTAAAAGGGTAGAGAAAGAAGAAGCTTTCCAGACACCTAATTCTATGAATCAACTCCAACAGCCAATATGCCATTTTCTGCAAGCAAAGGAGCAACTTCTTCCATCAAGCATACTGCATTTGAAGTGAACTTGAACAAATACTTTGAAGCACCCACTATAGTTTTGAACCCACTCTCCTGTTGTTGATATTTTGGGATTGTATCTGTTTGTTAGTAAGAAGGTTGTTGGCTTAACTTTGTAACAAGGTTGATACAGGCTGGGAAGAACAGAGGCCCTTTTAACAGTAAGGCCTTCTCTGGGATTTAGACTGACAAAACTGTGGAGGCAGTTGTTAAAAACAAAAGGTTTAACAGACAGATAAAAGCAGTAAATATCCCTTAAATACCAATGGATTTCTATTTCCAACTAACCCAACTCAGTGTCCCTCACAGGATCTACTTCCATCTGGTAAAAACCCGACCTACTCTCTCTCCTTATTACTAACTTACCCAATTTCTAAGTATCTAAGCTTATTTCTAATTATTATCATTATTATATATTGTTCAGTACTGCCTCCTTGTAGTACAGTTAGGTTTCCTAATTCTAGTCAGTCAGGGTTTTGACCTAATGATTTCTGGCCTGGAAAGGCCAAGCTCAGCCTGCTACACTGTAACAGAGGAACAAAATCCAGATTTTCCTTTTCTAACTGTAGATCTTCCTTTCACAGCTCTTCCCCAAACTTCCAACTTCCTCCTCTTTCCACAACTGTCACTCTGGTTCAAGGAATTTCCAAGAACCAGCTTTTTGCCACCTCTCTAGGCAGGGAACACCAGCAGAGAGATATAAAGGCAGTTGAACTCCACAGAATTTCCAGCTCCCAGATCTTCCAGAATTCCTAAATCAGATCTTAACTCAAGGTTCCATCTCAAGGCAGGCAGTCTACCAACCTGATAGTATTCAATCTCGTCACTTACTTATCAAATTCCAAATCTTATTTTACCCCTAATACTTCCCAAGGATCAAAATAGCATTGGGAATTAGGTGCCCCTAATTCAGGGATTTTTCTAAGTTGCACTCATGGTTCTTCATCCCTTTGACAAAAATATATTCAGAGGTACGGCCATGATGGTTGAGAAAAGTCAGGGACTTGCCTGAGCTGTCCCAAGTCCTCCCTCTTCCACCAATAACTTTAAAATAATGTCTCAAAATACATTCTGGAGCAGCAGAACCCCCAAGGGTCATGTCAAACAACTTTCCAACCCAAGGCAACAAAGAAGGTTGGCAGGACAGGTCATTCATACTGGGGCAAGACTCAGACTATGGCAACACAGCAAGAGGCTGTGCCTCATCAAGCCAATGCAGACCTGAAGATTGCAGACTGAATTTACAGCAGTGGTTTCTGGACCTCAGCCCACAGATCAGGGGTCCCCAAACATTTTACACAGGGGGCCAGTTCACTGTTCCTCAGACCTTTGGACGACCAGATTATATAAAAACAAACAAACAACAACAACAAAAAAACTATGAACAAATCTGTATACCACTCTCTGGGATAGCAGAGGCTGCAGTTCTGGCTGTGATGGGCCTGTCACACCTTGCACAGGTCCATCACTGCCACCACTATACCAGGCAGCAGTATATACAGTGTGGAATTCCCTCTCCCAGATCTCTGCTGATTATGCTGATGTCTTCCACTGTGCAGCCACATAATCCTTTGTGCGGCTCCTCGTTCTCATTCAGGAACACTCAGAACAAGGTGCCACATAAAGGGTTATGTCACCGGAAGTAGTACTGTATGTGAGCTATGCCATGCTTTGTGGTGCCACCACATACAGTACTCTAGGAGCACAGGATGCAGATGCCTCTCACTGACCACCAATGAAAGAGGTGCCCATTCCAGAAGTGTGTGGGGGCTGGATAAGTGGCCTCAGGGGGCTATATGTGACCTGCCGGCCATAGATTGGGGACCCCTGCCACAAATTTACCATTTGTGAAAGTTGTTTACAAGTGTCCCAATGTGTAAAGGACTCCATTGCTTTTCTAATAAATGTATCCTGAGCATATTCTTGGCTCACAGACCCACAGTGCAGAGGAGCACTAGCAAACTAGAATTTATACTTTCAGGGGAGCATGGACCTTGGTCCATAATGAAAAAGAATGCTGAGAGTTATTCATGAACTACTCTTTAGATCATTCTATTTTAGAAGAACTAAAAATGACAGACCAACAGAACTAGCTCTGAAAACATCTGTCCCAAAAATCTGAAGCTTGGAACAGTGCCCTGACCACCCTGGGATTAGATTTTTACTTTAAAACAGTTACAAGTCAAGAAATATGGAGGGGAGATGAGCAAATAACAAGAAAAGAACTGAACCATAGAGAGTTACTATAGTATAGGGAATCTCAAAACAAACAGAATACAAAAAAAGTCAAGTCAGAAGAACACAATAAAGTAAAAATATTATATCTAAAGCCTGAAAGAAAAATGGGAATTCATCTTGCAACTAAAAAAAAAACAAATTCTGGAAGAGCTCAAAAAAGATTTGAAAAATCAAATAAGAGAGGTAGATAAAAACTGAGAAAAGAAATGGGAGTGATCTAAGAAAATAATGAAAAAAGAGTCAACAGATTTGTAAAGGAGGCACAAAAAAATATCCTAAAGATGATAACACATTAAAAAGTGCAATAAGTTAAATGGTAAAAAAAAAAAGGCATAAAAAATTCAGTGAAGAGAACTCCTTAAAAATCAGAATTTTTCAATTGGGGAATGGCTGAGCAAATTGTGGTATCTGTTGGTGATGGAATACTATTGTGCTCAAAGGAATAATAAAGTGGAGGAGTTCCATGGAGACTGGAACAACCTCCAGGAAGTGATGCAGAGCGAGAGGAGCAGAACCAGGAGAACCTTGTACACAGAGACTAATACACTGTGGTATAATCGAACGTAATGGACTTCTCCTTTAGTGGCGGTGTAATGTCCCTGAACAATTTGCAGGGATCTAGGAGAAAAAACCACCATTCATAAGCAGAGGATAAATTGTGGGAGTAGAAACACTGAGGAAAAGCAACTGCCTGACTACAGTGGTTGAGGGGACATGACAGAGGAGAGACTCTAAATGAGCACTCTACTGCAAATATTATCAACATAGCAATGGGTTCAAATCAAGAAAACATGTAATGCCCAGTGGATTTACGTGTCGGCTATGGGGGGTGGGGGGAAGGAAAAGAAAATGATCTATGTCTTTAATGAATAATGCTTGGAAATGATCAAATCAAATATTAAAAAAAATCAGAATTTTTCAATGTAAAAATATATTCTTAAAAAAATCACTGAAGAGGACAATCTCTTAAAATACAGAATTGGCAATTTGGAACTATGCCCAAAAGGTGCTAAAAGACTGCTAGCCCTTTGATCCAGCTAAAGCACTGTTGGGCTTGTACTCCCAAAGAGATAATAGGGGGAAAGGCGTGTACTAGCTGTTTGTGGTGGCAAAAAATTGGAAAATGAGGGAATGCCCTCCAATTGGGGAATGGTTGAAAAAATTTTGGTATATGTTGGTGATGGAATACTATTGTGCCCAAAGGAATAATAAACTGGAGAAATTCCATGCAACCTGAAACAACCTCCAGGAAGTGATGCAGAGTGAAAGGAACAGAACCAGGAGAACATTGTACACAGAGACTGATATACTGTTGTACAATTGAATGTAATTGACTTCTCTACTAGCAGCAATGCAATGACACAAGACAATTCTGAGAGATTTATGAGAAAGAATACTATTCACATTCGGAGCAAGAACTATGGGAATAGAAACACAGAAGAAAAGCAACTGCTTGATCATATGGGTTGATGGCTATATGATTGAGAATATAGACTCTAACTGATCATTCTAGTGCAAATATCAATAATAGGGAATTGGGTTTTGATCAATGACACATGTAAAACCCAGTAGAATTGTGCATGAACTATGGGAATGGGGTGGGGGCAGGGTAAGGAAAGAATATGAATCATGGAAAATATTCAAAATTAATTAATTAAATAGAATGTCTTCTGAAAATAAATAAATATTTTTTTAACATGAAAACAAGGGAAAAAAAGAAAATATAGAATTGGGTAAATGGAAAAAGTGCCAGAATTCACTGAAGAAAATAATGCCTTAAAAATTAGATTGGGTAAGTGGAAGCTAATGACTTTTGCTGAAAGAGATCCCCAAAACTTCTTCCACTATTATAGTTAAATTCCATAACTCTGAGATCAAGGAAATAATAATGAAAGCAACCAGAAAGGAATAATTCATATTTCATGCACCCACTGTCAGAATAACATAAGATTGAGGAACATGTAGACATTAAAGGATTGGAAGGTTTGAAATATTATATTGAAATATTATATTCTCCCAAATATACTTCTCCCAAATAGGATTATGACCAAGAATCATTGACCCAGCCAAACTAAATATTATCCTCTATGGGAGAAGTAGTTATTTAATTAGTTTGATTACTATCAAGCATTTCTTTTGAAAAGGCTAGAGCTGAATAAATAAATTGACTTTCAAATATAAGAATAACCTGAAAAGGGGCTGTTAGGTGGTTCAGAGGATTCAGAGCCAGGCCCAGAGACAAGAGGTCCTGCATTTAAATCTAGCCTCAGATACTTCCCACCTTTGTGACTATAGGCAAGTCACTTAACTCCCATTACCCAGCCCTTATTACTCTTGTGTCTTGGAACTCATTGTTTTTTTTCCTGTGAGATATCTTTTTATTTTTATTTTTTTTATATTTTATTTGATCATTTCCAAGTATTATTCATTAAAGACATAGATCATTTTCTTTTCCTCCCCCCACCCCCATAGCCAACGCATAAATCCACTGGGCATTACATGTTTTCTTTTTTTTTTTTTAAACATTATTTTATTTGGTCGTTTCCATACATTATTCACTGGAAACAGAGATCATTTTCTTTTCCTCCCCCCCCCCCCCACCTTTCCCTCTCCCATAGCCGACACACGATTCCACTGGTTATCACGTGTTCTTGACTCGAACCCATTTCCCTGTTGTTGGAATGTGCATTATAGTGTTCATTTAGAGTTTCTCCTCAGTCTTATCCCCTACAACCCTGTAGTCAAGCAGTTGCTTTTCATCTGTGTTTTTACTCCCACAGTTTATCCTCTGCTTGTGGGTAGTATTTTTTAGATCCCTGCAGATTGTTCAGGGACATTGCATTGATACTAATAGAGAAGTCCATCATCTTCAATTGTACCACAATGTATCAGTCTCTGTGTACAATGTTTTTTTGGTTCTGCTCCTTTCGCTCTGCATCACTTCCTGGAGGTTGTTCCAGTCGCCATGGAATTCCTCTACTTTATTATTCCTTTTAGCACAATAGTATTCCATCACCAACATATACCACAATTTGTTCAGCCATTCCCCAATTGACGGGCATCCCCTTGTTTTCCAATTTTTGGCCACCACAAAGAGCGCAGATATGAATATTTTTGTACAAGTCTTTTTGTCCATTATCTCTTTGGGGTACAGACCCAGCAGTGCTATGGCTGGAACAAAGGGCAGACATTCTTTTATTGCCCTTTGGGCATAGTTCGAAATTGCCCTCCAGAATGGTTGGATCAATTCACAACTCCACCAGCAATGAATTAATGTCCCCACTTTGCCACATACCCTCCAGCATTCATTACTTTCCATAGCTGTCATGTTAGCCAATCTCCTAGGTGTGAGGTGACACCTCAGAGTTGTTTTGATTTGCATCTCTCTGATTATAAGAGATGTAGAAAGAGTTTAGAAAGAGTTACAAAATGCAAAATAAATAATCTGGAATACATCAAATTAAAAAGTTTTTGTACAAACAAAACCAATGTAACCAAAATCAGAAGGGTAGTGACAAATTGGGAAGCAATCTTCATAAAAACCTCTGACAAAGGTTTAATTACTCAAATTTATAAAGAACTAAATCAATTGTAAAAAAAATCAAGCCATTCTCCAATTGACAAATGTGTAAGGGACAAGAACAGGCAGTTCACAGCCTTTCTAATTTTTCTAATTCTAATCTTTCTAATTCTTGCTTGGTTTTGAAGCCTTTCCCTTCCCAAAGGTCTGACATGTATACTATTCTGTGTTCACCTAATTTTCTTATCGTTTCCTTCTTTATGTTCAAGTAATTCACCCATTTTGAATTTATCTTGGTGTAGGGTGTGACTTGTTGATCTAAACCTAATCTTTCCCACACTGTCCTCCAATTTTCCCAGCAGTTTTTATTGAATAGTGGATTTTTGTCCCAAAAGTTGGGATCTTTGGGTTTGTCATATACTGTCTTGCTGAGGTTGCTTGCCCCCAGTCTATTCCACTGATCTTCCTTTCTGTCTCTTAGCCAGTACCAAATTGTTTTGATGACCGCTGCTTTATAATATAGTCTGAGATCTGGGACTGCAAGACCCCCTTCCTTTGTATTTTTTTTTCATTGTTTCCCTGGATATTCTTGATCTTTTTTTCTTCCAAATGAACTTTGTTATGGTTTTTTCTAAATCAGTAAAAAAAATTTTGGAAGTTCCATGGGTATGGCACTAAATAGATAGATGAGTTTGGATAGGATGGTCATTTTTATTATATTGACTGGTCCTACCGATGAGCAGTTAATGTTTTTCCAATTGTTCAAGTCTAGTTTTAGTTGTGTGGAAAGTGTTTTGTAGTTGTGTTCATATAGATCCTGTGTTTGTCTCGGGAGATAGATTCCTAAGTATTTTATTTTGTCAAAGGTAATTTTGAATGGGATTTCTCTTTCTAGTTCTTGCTGCTGAGCTGTGTTGGAATTATATAGAAATGCTGATGACTTATGTGGGTTTATTTTGTATCCTGCAACTTTGCTAAAGTTATTGATTATTTTGATTAGCTTTTTGGTTGAATCTCTAGAATTCTTTAAGTAGACCATCATGTCATCTGCAAAGAGCGATAATTTGGTCTCCTCCTTGCCTATTTTAATGCCTTCAATTTCTTTTTCTTCTCTAATTGCTACTGCTAGTGTTTCTAGTACAATGTCAAATAATAGAGGTGATAATGGGCATCCTTCTTTCACTCCTGATCTTAATGGGAATGGATTTAGTTTATCCCCATTGCAGATGATATTAGTTGATGGTTTTAGATATATACTGTTTATTATTTTTAGGAATGACCCTTCTATTCCTATGCTTTCTAGTGTTTTTAGTAGGAATGGGTGTTGTATTTTATCAAAGGCTTTTTCTGCATCTATTGAGATAATCATGTGGTTCTTGTTGGTTTGCTTGTTGATGTGGTCAATTATGTGGATAGTTTTCCTAATGTTGAACCAGCCCTGCATCCCTGGTATAAATCCTACTTGATCATGGTGGATGACCCTTCTGATCACTTGCTGGAGTCTTTTTGCTAGCATCCTATTTAAGATTTTTGCATCTATATTCATTAGGGAGATTGGTCTATAATTTTCTTTCTCTGTTTTTGGCCTGCCTGGCTTTGGAATCAGTACCATGTCTGTGTCATAAAAGTTGTTTGGTAGAACTCCCTCTTTGCTTATTATGTCAAATAGTTTGTATACTATTGGGATTAACTGTTCTCTGAATGTTTGATAGAATTCACTGGTGAATCCGTCAGGCCCTGGGGATTTTTTCTTAGGAAGTTCTTTGATGGTCTGTTGGATTTCTTTTTCTGATATGGGATTATTTAAGAAAACTATTTCTTCTTCTCTTAGTCTAAGCAATTTATATTTTTGTAAATATTCATCCGTATCACCTAGGTTGGTATATTTATTGCCATAAAGTTGGGCAAAGTAGTTTTTAATGATTCCCTTAATTTCTTCTTCATTGGAGGTGAGATCCCCCTTTTCATCCTTGATGTTGTTAATTTGCCTTTCTTCTTTCCTTTTTTTAATTAGATTGACCAGTACTTTGTCTATTTTGTCTGTTTTTTCAAAGTACCAGCTTCTAGTCTTGTTTATTAGCTCAATAGTTCTGTCACTTTCGATTTTATTAATTTCTCCCTTAATTTGTAGGATTTCTAGTTTGGTTTTCTTCTGGGGGTTTTTAATTTATTTGTTCTCAAGTTTTTTGATTTGCATTTCCAATTTCTTGATATTTGTCCTCCCTAATTTGTTAATATATGCACTCAGGGATATGAATTTTCCGCTAAGTACTGCCTTGGCTGCATCCCATAAGGTTTGAAAGGATGTCTCGCTGTTGTCATTTTCTTCAATGAAATTATTAATTGTTTCTATGATTTCTTCTCTAACTATCTGATTTTGGAGTATCATATTATTTAATTTCCAATTAATTTTTGATTTGGCTCTCCATGTACCCTTGCTGATCAATATTTTAATTGCCTTGTGATCTGAAAAGGCTGCATTTATTATTTCTGCTTTTCTGCATTTGAGTGCCATGTTTCTGTGACCTAGTGTATGATCTATTTTTGTGAATGTGCCATGTGGTGCTGAAAAAAAGGTGTATTCCTTTTTGTCCCTATTTATTTTTCTCCATATGTCTATTAACTCTAATTTTTCTAAGATTTCATTCACCTCTTTTACCTCTTTCTTGTTTATTTTTTCATTTGATTTATATAAATTTGATAGTGGTTGGTTCAAGTCTCCCACTAATATGGTTTTACTGTCTATTTCCTCCTTCAATTCTCCTAGTTTCTCTATTAAAAATTTGGATGCTATACCATTTGGTGCATACATGTTGATTAGTGATATTTCCTCATTGTCTATATTTCCTTTTAACAGAATATATTTACCTTCCCTATCCCTTTTGATCAGGTCTATTTTTGCTTTGGCTTTGTTAGATATCATGATTGCAACTCCTGCCTTCTTTCTATCAGTTGAGGCCCAAAAGGTCTTTCTCCAACCTTTAATTCTAACCTTGTGAGTGTCAACCCACCTCATATGTGTTTCTTGAAGTTAAAAAATGGTAGGGTTTTGGGTTCTAATCCAATCTGCTATTTGTCTACGTTTTATGGATGAGTTCATCCCATTCACATTCAAAGTTATGATTGTCATTTGTGGATTTGCTGGCATTTTGATATCTTTCCCTAGTTTTGACCTTTCTTCTTTAGCTATCTCCTTTTGAACCAGTGATTTACTTTAGGCCAGTCCCCCTAGTCCACTCCCTTGAGATGCTTCCCTTTCTAGCCCCTCCCTTTTTATGCTCCCTTCCCCTACCCCCTATCCTTCCCTCTCTTTCTCTACTCCTTCCCTCCCCTTAATTTTCCTTTCTTTCTTGCCCTAATGGATAAGATAGAATTCAGAATCCCACTGGATCTAGATGTTCTTCCCTCTCAGATTTGATTTCACTGAGAGTAAGGTTTAAGTAATTCCACTTCATGCTCTCTTCCTCTCCTTCTCATATGAGAGTTCTTCCCCTCCCCTTCCCATGTGTATCTGTATATGGGAAAGATTATTCTATTAAGTCCCCCCCATTTCTTTAAGTAAATCTTAGTGTTATCGACGGTTCCCCCCTCCCTTTTCCTTTCTTTGCCCCCACTTCCCCAAATTTTCTTAATGCCCCAATCTTTCTGTATGCATGTTTCTTCTAACTAGTCTTATGATGCATACAATTTTTGAGTTACACAAAACATTTTCCCCACATATTAATATATATAATTTGATGCAAATGTACTCCTTATAGAAGAGAGTTTGACTTAAAGAAAAAGATAAGATTTATCTCCTTTTCCCTTTCTTTCATATTTACCTTTTCATGTTTCTCTTGCTTTCTATGCTTGGATATCAAATTTTCCACAGAGCTCTGGTCTTTTCTTAGCAAATGCTTGGAAATCTTCTATTTTGTTGAATGCCCATACTTTCCCCTGGAAGTATATAGTCAGTTTTGCTGGGTAGTTGATTCTTGGTTGGAGACCCAGCTCTCTTGCCTTTCTAAATATTATGTTCCATGCTTTGCGGTCTCTTAGTGTGTTAGCTGCTAAGTCCTGTGTGATCCTTATGGGAGCCCCCTTATATCTGAAGCTCCTCTTCTTGGCTTCTTGTAGGATTTTCTCCTTTTCTTGGAAGCTCTTGAATTTGGCAATTACATTCCTAGGGGTTGTCTTTTGGGGATTTAGTATAGAGGGTGTTCTATGAACCCTTTCTATTTCTATTTTGCCCCCTTGCTCCAGAACGTGGGGGCAATATTCTTTTATAATGTCCTGTAGAATAATATCGAGTTTATTGTTTATCTCTGGTTTTTCTGGGAGACTGATAATTCGGAGGTTGTCTCTTCTCCCTCTGTTTTCCAAGTCTGTGACCTTTTCAGTGAGGTATTTTATGTTTTCTTCTAATTCATTAATTTTTTGGGTTTGCTTTATTGATTCTTGCTGTTTTATGGTCTCACTTTCTTCAAGTTGCTTAATTCTGGTCGTTAGGGACTGGTTTTGCTTTTCAGCTTTGTCTGCCCTTCTATTGGATGCTTCAAGCTCTTTTTCCAATTGAGCAGTCTTATCTGTCAGATTGCTGATCTCTTTCTCCCATTTTTCTTTCCAGGTTTCCATCTTTTGAATAAGTTCCAGTTTGAGATATTCTAGATCTTGTTGATAGTTTCCATTTTGGGAGGCATGTTCTGATTTTTTTTGGATTTCCTCCTCATTCTCCTCTTTTCCTTGGGTACTTCCAACATAAAAGTTTTCAATAGTCACCTTTTTCCCTTTCTTCCTGGAGCCTTGATTTTGGGCCATGTGAGCCATCCCTTTGGTGGTTTTATTCACCTTTCCTTTTTGGTCTGGGGTCTGGGTGATATGGGCAGGTTTTCTGTGAATTTAGGTTGCCTCAGATTAGTTCTTCCCAGCCTCCGAGGTTTCTTAGAGAGCTGGGCCCTTGATCACAGCCAAACTGCCCAGGTGTTCAGCTCTGCCCAGATAATCAGCGCGTGGTCCGCCCCTGGTTTTTAGTTCTGCCCAGATGCTCTGCGCAACTGCCCTGAGTACAGCTCAGCAGACCCCCTTGCTCAGCGCTGGGTTCTCCCATGAAACCGCCCTGAGATGTTTTTTCCTGGCAGTCCCCAGATCCCAAGGACCCTGGAGTGCCCCCCTCCCCAGACAGAATCGTTCCCCACTCACTCGCTGTCCCAGTGAGTGCTCCGGTAGCTCACTCTGGTTTGGTGGGGGGGGGGGTTGGATGGGGGAGGTGGAAGGGTGGCTCAGTTCACGTTTCTGTGAAAGCTTTTCCTCCTTCTTATTATAGTGTGGAAATGTTCAAACCCCATGTACCTTCGCCTCTGTGGGGTACTGGGGAGTACTAGGGAGTCCTTCTGTTCCTCCAAAGGTGATTTTTATGCTCCTTTGATGTAGTCTATTTCGTTCGGTGCCGGGGAGAGGAAGCCTGTGACGTCTAGATCGCAGCCATGATTACCTGGAAGTCCAGTGTGATAAATGTTTTTGATGGAATACCATTGTCCTACATATGATCAGTAGAATGGTTTTAGAAAAATTTGGAAAGACTTAAATGAATCAATGTAATGTGAAGTGAGCAGAACTTCACAGTAGCAGCATAACCAACTGTTATGCTGTTCTCATGTGTTAGTTGATATTCTGAATGAAGAATGATACATATTTTTTAATTCTATTTTTTCCTTTTCCTTCTCATTTCCTTGTTGTTGTTTTTCTTGGTTATTGTTTTCTCTTACAGTGTATCTAATATGAAAAAATGTTTCACTTGATTTTACATCTATAACCTATATAAAATTACTTGCTCTGATGGAGGAAACAAGTGAGTGAAGGAAAAAATTTGGAACTCAAAATTATTTTTAAATAAATGCTAAAAATTGTTTTTACATGTAGTTGGGGAAAATAAAATATTAAATTAACAATAGAATAAAGTAACATATAGATATCCACAAATAAAATCAGTCTCCAAAGTTATTAAAAGGCAGGTAAAATCAGGCAAATTACTTGGTGTTGCAAGAGTATCCTGTTAAACACTAAAATTTAATTTTATATTCTTTTTAAGTAAAGGGCTCAGAACTAGGCACCCTTTAAACCTATCTGGGTTCAAATTGATCCAATATTTTCCCAAATCTTCATCATAACTTCATTGCTGACAACAATCCCAGCTTATGGTGTTAGCATCCATAACAAGGGAGGACTATGTTTGTACCTCTTGCAATAAGCTTTTCATTAAATATCCTTTAAAAAACTAATTAATATTAATTTGTTGGATGAGACTAGGTTACTAATCAGGGAGTAAACTGGTAATATTAAGAAGATAAAAGATTTCCAGTTGATGTTGGAAAGAAATAAACAGAATAAGAACTCTAGCTGATAGTATTAGAGACACTCCCCAATCCCTCCATTGTACACTTAAAGTTTTGAGAGGGTTTTATATAACTTTACTGAATATGAGGGAGAAACTTTAGTCTTCAGGGGAAGTAGGAATAAAGGAACTTAACTGATCTTGGCTAAAAACAAAAAATCTATGGCATGTACTCCAATTCCTGGATGCCTTGCTTTTTTTTTTCTTTCTATCTTTACAACTAGAGTTGTCCAAGAAGTTGAGTCCAGAAAAAGTAGAAAGGTTCAGAATGGGAATGTGGTTGGAATAGGAAGATAATATTGAATAATAATTTCTTTGGGAAGTCCAGTTCATAGTGTTCAATAGACTAGAATTTAATAATTTAGAATACTAAAGTAGAGACACTAGAACTAGACATAAAGACCTTAGATTCATTTGCATAGAGATGATAACTAAATTCCTCAAAGTGACTGAAGCCACCAAATGAGAACATAATGAGAGAAGTCATTCCAGGATAGAACTTTCAGGTGTGTCCAGTTAGAGAGTGTGATATAAATGAGAAGATAGTCAAGAAGATGAAGAATTATATATTATGCAAGCAGGGGAAAAACCAAGAGAGTCATAAAAACCGAGAACAGAAAAGGTATCTAGGTGGAGAAGGTGTCAAATGTCAAATGGTGCAGAGAAGTTAATAAGTAAGAGGGTGAAGAGAAGATCTTTAGATTTAGTAAATAAGAAATCACTTGTAACTGAAGAGAATAGTTTCACTTAAGTTGAGGTTGATAATTAGATTTTCAGTGATTGAAAAGTGAGTGGGAAGAGAAAAAATGAAAAAGAGTTTAAACTTTGAGAAAAAAAAGAGGAGAAATATTGGATGATAATTTCAAGAGATGATAGGACCTAGAGATGTGTTTTTTAAAAGAATGACAAAAGACCTGAGTATGTTTGTGTACAAAGGGGAGTAAACAATAGATGGGATAGATGGAAGATTAAAGTTGAGGAAGGAAGAGATAGTTATTAAAGGTTAAATCTTCTCGGGAAGATAGTAACAATTAGGACCCAGGCTACATGTAAATGGTTTGGCCTTAATGAAGAAAGAGACCACATCATACCAGAGCCTAGAAGAAAGGAATAGAGAAATAAAGTGGTCTAACGGTAGAGAAAAAGGGTAGAAAGGAAGAGGCTCTCAACAGATGATATCTATTTTCTCATTAAATTGAGAATATCATCACTTGAAAAGACTGAGAAATATTATCCCCTATCCACCCAATAAGGATATCCCAGAGCTTGGAATAAAGGACTAAAGAAAGAATATGAGGAAGCTCTCAAAAGATAACCTCTATTTTCTCTTTAAATCTTTAAATTGTAGAGGCAACATCTTCAATTGAAAGGACCAAGAAACATTATGCCTTGTCCACTGAAAAAGAAATGATGAAGTATAAGGTCTGACACATTTGAAAATTAATCTTCATTAAAATGTCACTTTGAGATGTCATCTATTTGAGAAAGCTGTTTCTGTGAGTTCAGACTGATGGCAACTTTCCCATATACACAATATGTAATTTTGCATACTCAATCAACACACACTCCTCTTTCAAATATGTAAAGTGACAGACACTGTCAACTACATTGCCACAGGCTGAATTTTATCTCGCCAAGTGGCATATATTTGGATTCTATATCTTATTTCTAGGAATTTTTCCTTGACATCTTAACAGAGCAACTCAATCTTGGCCTTCCAAATTTGTTAAAATCCAGTAGGCCTGTTCTACTAGTTTCAAGCTGTTTCAAAAAATTCAAAACTTAAAATATACCTCTCAAAATGAGCATTTCTAAATACACAAATAACAGAAAAAAGTGATTATGTATAAAACCATTAATATTTATTATGCATAGCTAAGGGTATTTTAAACTACATAATGCATTGAAACATGCAATAAGTTTAAAACTGTTCTGCTTATCTGTGTTTCCTAAGGTTCTCTTATTACTAATGTGTAGGATATTGTATATATCTTCAGATTTTTTTAAGTGTTGATCAATTTTTGGTCAAAACCTGGTTTTACTCCTATGTTACACTTTTTTGGGGTAGTAGTTGGTCATCTTTGCTTTCTTTTTGGGTCACATGGGCTCTGACTTCCTCTTCTAATGTCTAACTCAGGATATATACCTGCTCTCAGAGTATCAGTGGTTTTTAAGCAGTGGTATGCTGGTAAATGTTTAATAACCATCTGTACTGAAGAAAAAAGTATACTTGATGAACTTAGTCTGCATTAGTAACATTTTCTCCATCATTTCCTTTGAGGTTATATAATCAATAAAATATTTAAAATATTAACCTCTTCCTTGTTTTATAGTATTTGCTAATTTACAAGGTATTGTTTGTAAAATAAAATTATTATAACCCAGATGGAAATGTAAACAAGAAACTTGGAAACAATTTCAGCAAATTTCTCTGTTACAAGTCTTATTTCTCAAATATATGGAGAATATATAAGCCAAATGAATAAAAAGAGAAGTCATTTTCCAATTGATAAATGGTCAAAGGATATGAACAGGCAATTTTAAATGAAGAAATCAAAATGGAAAACAATATGAAATTATGCAAATAAAATTCCCTGGAAATCACATTGATAGACATATAATTCAAGGAGGTTAATGATAAAAAGAAAGCTCCCACATATACCAAAAAACATACAGAAGAATTATTGTAGTATCAAAGAACTAAAAACAAACTAGATGCTCATGGATTGAGAAAGTATGCCTAGCAGCTGTCTTCATTGAGATATGATGTGTATATCTAGGAGAGTATAGTCTGGGTTTATTTGGGAATGTTGATAACTATTGTTTTTATTATGCCATCTAAATAAATAAGTGTTTTTCTTAAGAGACAACCATAATGAATCTGCATTCTGGTTGCATGTAGGAAGCATAGCAGAGGGTGCTCATATGTAAGGGATATAGACCGATAGTATTATAAAGAGAACCTGAATCTGGGCAACCTACCCAGTGGTGAGTATGCTTTGGGCAAAAATTTAAACTGGAGTATTTATTATATATGCTATTTTCATAGTATCTCAACCACAGATTAGTGTTGTGGAATTGAACATCTCTACTTGTACATAGAAATGTCAAATAAAAGTGTATTTCCTTTGTTTTTAACTGTAATAATTCGAACTCTAATGAAAGTACTTATTTTTCTCATGTAAATCATCAATACATAAAAACATTCTTGCAAACTTCTATTAATGTATCATCAAAATAGAAAGAAGACTTTCAGTTTTATGTATTTCAAATTGAGAAGGATTTAATTGCTTCCAACTGCATTTATTTATTCTATATTTTACTTAAATATTATGAACTAATTATTAACACAAACAGAATTAGTATTTATTAATATTTTTACTTCTTTTCTATGAAGTTAATTTTCAAAGCATATTTCTGGATATTATAAATTCACATGGATTTTACTATTAAGACACCTTCAAAATATTTCCAGGGGTCTTTTATGTCCACACTGACTTTAATATGAATGAGAAAATCTTCAGTGTTAAGTTTTATGAAACTAATCTATCTAAACTATCTATTCCTCTTTTTGAATAAGACAAGAATAGACTTTTTCACTTAGATTTCTGTAATTAACAAAGTCTAAGTCTAGTTGTATTTAAAATAAGGCAAACACTCTACTCATGATTCAGTCATTTATGACCTATTTGTGGGGATTTTCTAATTGAACAAAATAATTCAATGAATTAATGAATTTTGCACAAAGCAAAATTGCCAAAATGATTTTTTAATCAAAATAGGGCATGATTATTTGAAACCACATAGCTACAGGGAGGAGTAAATATAGAGGAAAGAAAATTGAATTTGGAGTTAGAAAATAAGGGTTCAAATGCTAGTGGCTCTATCACTTATTTATATGTATGACTTCAAGCAAGTTGCTTTAATCTCTGGGCCCTAAGTTCCTAATATTGCAAAATAAGCAGGTTGGATAAGATGACTTCTGAAGTACCTTTTAGCTATGTAGCTATCATCTACAAATTGTGGTGTAGGGGAAAAGATACACACAGAAGAAAATTGCCTAAAAACATTTGCAAACAACATGTCAAAGAAAAAAAGTCAAATTGAACAGAAATCCTATAAGAATTCCCAGAATTGCTTAAAAAATAGGAGAGAAAAATTGAGAGAAAATGAATAAAAAATAAGAGCAGCAAACAAAAAAAAATTGGAAAGGAGAGTAATATAAGAATATTATGAAAAGAGGATTAACAGCTTTGTAAAAAAGGCACAAAATACTGAAGAAAATAATTTCTGAAAAATTTAAATGATGAATCAAAGCTAATGACTTCATGAGAAATCAGGAGATAATAAAACAAAATCAAAAGGAAGGAAAAAGAACATAGGAAAAACAACTGCTCTGGGAAATAGAGCAAGGACAAAAATGAAGAATTACTGAATTACTTTAAAGTCATAATCAAGTAAATAGTCAAGATAATCACATTTCAATAAATTATACAGGAAATCTTCCTATAGAGCATAGAACCAAAGACAAAAGTATAAATAAAAAATTAACTGATCACTTCCTCAAAGAATTTCCAAAGGCAAGAAAATGTTTTCTATATAACATCTTCATGAATGATAGGGCTCCACATCCTCAAGCAGGCTAGCCATTTTAGGTGATGGGAAAAGGTCTAACTTCATAAACCCTATAGTTAGTAACATTCAGTCTTTCTCGTGGCATTTGTTTCAATATAAAACACAGTGGAAAATAGTTTAATTCAATGAAAAATGAGAGTATTTCAATCTGTATAGTTTGACGCTTTGAAATTTTGATTTTTGAATTATTATGTGAATAGCAAACTCTGAAATAGTTACTTATGTAGAGATTTCATTCAATCATTTTCAAGAGCCCTCCTTTTCCCTTTCAAGAAATCTTAAGATTATTTTTTGAATGATCTTTAAAGGCATATTATTTCTTTGCAAGCAAAGTTGATTTCATTTATCTTGCCCCATTTCAGTGAGTAATGGTTTTTATCCCCTATGGCAACGCCTACAACAAAATTCTACTCCAAAGTAACACTTTTTGTGTGTGTGTGTGTGTCTTTCTTGAAGATTCTGTTAGCAAAGAGCATTGAAAATGTTCATATATGATCAGAATAGGAACAGACTATTTCTACTTGTTTAAAATTAATACTGCTAAATGCTGTAGAAAGAAACTGCAATAAAATAAAAATAGTTGAGATATCCTTAAATTTTATGGAAAAAATCTGATAAAGTAACATGTGGGCAACAAAAAAACTAGAGGTCTTAAAACAAGGACTTAAAGCCTATGAGGTCAAATTTGTTGAAATTATACTCAAGATTCTAATTAGGCTTTGGATGAATATACCTCATTCAAAAGAAATAGGATAGGCGAATTGTGTGGGTAGCATAAAAATGCAATAGAGAGGAGATATAGAACTTAGATTAGGAGAAGCATGGTAAGAAGATTTTAGGTGTAGTTCAATGGAGGAAGAAATAGCAGAAATGTTGTCTTAAGTGTATACCATAGAGAACATATTAAGAAAAAGTAAAAAGATGAAGACTCTGGGAAATACCTTAAAATTCTGCCCAGAAGCAGACATACTAGTGGTCAGACTTCAAATAGCTGAGTATTTAGAGGAATTCTCTCTCCCTCTACCAAAAACTTCTTGATTTCTTTTGATAACTTTATATTTCAAAAGGTTAAGGAACCAGGAAGGGAAAATACTATTCTCAAACAATAAACATTTAACCAGCACATATTATGTGCCAGAATCTTGCCTACAATTTAACAAGTGAGACAACATACAAATAAATTTATACAAAGGAAGCTACTTACATGATAAAGAGATGATAAGAGGAAGATAAATAAGAGAGAGGGAAGGCCCTGAAACTAAGAGGGATTGTGGAAGGAAAGGCTTCCTTTAGAAGTTGGAAATTTAGTTGGAATTTAAAGGAGTCTAATGAGGTCAGTAATCTGAATAGAGAAGAAAGATGATTTCAGGAACTGGGCAGTAGAAACAGAGAAAATGTCTGGAATAAGAAATAGAATATGTTGTCCATGGGATAGCCAGGAGACCACTGGGTGCCACTGGGTTGAAGAATATCTGTGGAGGAAGAGGTGTAAGTAAGAGGAGGAAAAACTATGAAAGGCTCTGAATGCCAATAGAACATTTTATATCTGATCCTGGAGGGAGTGGGGAAACACTGAAGCTTATTGAATAGACGAATGACATGATCAAACAAATGCTTTAGGAAAATTACTTTAGTGACTAAATAAAGGATAGATTAGAGTGAGGAGAAAGCCAAGCAGGAATACTACTAGTAGGCTATTGAAATAAACCCAGCCTAGAACGATGAGGGCCTGTACTAGAGTGATGGAAAAGTCAGAAGAAAAAAGGGGACATATTTGAGAGATGTTGCAAAGGTAAAAACAAATGTTGGAAACAGATTTGTTATAGGTGAAATGAAACATAGTGGGCGATCCAGGATAAGTCCAATGTGAGAGGCTGAAGGATTAGGAGGACGGTATTACCTTCTACAGAAATAGGGAAGGTAGGAGGTGAGAAGAGTTTAGGTGAAAACATAATGATTCCATTTTAGGTGTATTGAGTTTAAGATGTCCTAAAAGAAAATGGGAGATATGAGAGTAGAGGTAAGCAGAAAGTTTTGGATCTATTTCACACTAATGGCAAATTGGTTTCTTGAGGGAGAAATAAGAACACTGGGAAAAATAGTTATTCTTTCCACAAGCTTGTGAGGGGTTAGGAGAAGGCTGAGAATACCCTGGCATATATTATAGATTTTTGGAAAAGTGGATTTGGGATTCCATGCAGAAAAATTCTAAAAGATTCTGATATACATATGATTATCTGAGAAATAAAATGCTAGAGACCCAGATGATATACTTCAAATAAGAAGAAAAAATAAGAATTATATGAGTTCTTATTTATTTTTAGCCTTTAAAGTTTTGAGTTATAAATTCTTTTGCTCCTGACAATTCTGTCTCCATTCATTGAGAAGGCAAACAATATATCAGAAGGGAATTTCTCTCCCCATTATGTTGCTTCATTTGACATCATCAATCAGTCCGCTGGAGGTCACTTACCCCTGAAATATACAAGTATAGACAAACCCTCAGAGAGAGGAAGTTGAATCCAAAGAGATGGGAAACTGATCCCACAGGCATTGCCCAGGGCAGTCCCAGGCAAATTAAGGAATTGTGGTTAGTCCCTGAGGTGTGATGTGGGAGACCTATTGGGTAGAGAAAACTGCTTGTAAGGTGAGAACAGGACATTATTCTCACTCTTCTGGCTGGAGCTTAGAACCTGAAAGAACCCATATCAGTGGTGAGCTTCATAGCTCATCATAGCTGCTGGTAGATTAGTAGGCTAAGCAACTCTCTACCTCTTTCCTACATTTCCCTCTCTTTACTATCACTATTTTGGTGTAATAAAGCTATTGAAAGTAATAATGGCCTTATAATTTAATTTTAACTATTATACAATGTGATATTATACATGTGGAGTCATGAAAAACATCTCCATGTTAGTCATGTTTCAAAAAAGCAAGAAAAATAAAATGAAAAAAGTATGCTTCAATCTGCATTTAGAATTGATCAATTATGTATCTGGATTTAGATAACATTTTCATCGTGAGTTTTTTTTTATTGTTCTGGATCTATGCATTGATTAGAATCACTAAGTCTTTCACAATTGATTATCATTTCCATATTACTGTTACAATATAAAATTGTATTTTGGTTGAGTTTACTTCACTTTGCATCAGTTCATGTTTTTTCAGGTTTTTCTGAAACTAATCATCTCACAATTTCTTATATCACAATAGTATTCCATGACAATAAATACCAAAACTTGTGTAACCATTCCTGAATCATTGGGAATCCTTTCAAACTGAATTATTTACCATAACAAGAAGAGATACTATAAATATTTTTCTACATATAGGTAAATTTCTTTTTTCATTTGATTTATTTCACTTAGAGACATAGAAGTGGTATTGGTTGGATATTTATAAGTTTATAAGTCTTGGCATAGTTCCAATTGTTCTCCAAAATGACTGGTTCAGTTCAAAATCTTTCCAATAGTGCATTCATATATCTATTTTCTTCTTCTTCTATAAGATTTATCATTTTCCTTTTCTGTCAGTTAGCATATCTGATAGATATGAGGTAATATCTCAGAATTATTTTAATTTTAATTTTTCTAATTAATAGTGATTTAGGAGTTCCAAAGGTAGAGCCAAGATGGCAGAGTAATCCTCAGCAGTTCTGTGCCACCATGAGAATCCTCTCCCACCAATGGCTAAAATATTTCCATAAAACAAATACAGGAGTGAAAGAACCAACAAGGAGACAGAGTGAAACAACTTTCAAGACAAGAAAAATGCCCCAAATAGGCAATGAACATCTGGGGCACTGGGGTAAGGGGAGAGCAGACTCAGCAAAAAGCTGTAGCAAAGAGGGAAGAGCAAGACCAGAGCGAGCCACACACCCCAACCCCACATCTGCTATCCAAGGTTCAGGAACATATATATGCCTGAGCCAACATCCAGCTCCTGAGACCCTGCCTAAACAAATAGTGGTACAAATCAACCCATACCCCCTTGATATTTCAAACCTATGGAGAACTCCAGAGCTCCAGCCCAGGGAATTCTAGTCTGGGCTTGGGACAAGGACTTAATTCATACTTTGGGGTGGATGATAGTAGTAGTAGTCTCTTGGTAACTGAGAATGACAATTGTCTCTGTGCATTTTCATCTGTGATGTACCCTCATATGGCTTTGAAGTCCAAAGACTGAGGCGCAAAGTTTGTGGCACATGGGGCATGGGACGCCAGTTGTTAGGGAGGTGTGGTTGCGGTCTGATGTCAGTGTTCACGCACAGCGGCAAGACTTTGACGTCATTCGTCTTCAAAGGTGGTGGTGGCATGACGTGTAAATATGCCAGCTGCAAGTTCTAGTTGCTTTGGTGTAATGCCAGCCCACTTCAAGTTTGACTTTAGCTGATCCTTGTATCTTTTCTTTGGTCGGCCTTGTTTCCTGAGTCCAGCTAACTGTTCACCATAGAATACCTGTCTTGGTGTTCACTGTGGGTCCATGTGGATGACATGTCCAGACCATCGTAGCTGGATTTTGAGGACCATGGCTTCAATACTGGTGGAGTTGGCTCTGTTGAGGACTTCCTGATTGGTGATTTGGTCCTGCCATCGGATCCTCATGATTGACCGGAGAGAGCGTTGGTGGAATTGCTCCAGCTGTTTCATGTGCTTCCGGTACAGTGTCCATGTCTCGCAACCGTACAGGAGCAAGCTGAGGACTACTGCTTTATATACTTTGAGCTTCGTCACAGGGCTTACACTGCTGTGTTGGAGGACTTTGGAGTGCAGCCGCCCGAGTGCCTGGCTGGCCTTTTGGATCCTGGCATTAATCTCGTGGTCTAGGGACCCATCTGTGGTGATGGTGCTGCCCAGGTACTTGAAAGTGCTGACGCTGGAAAGCTATGTGCCATCGATTGTAATGCACGGCTGGTTAGTTGGCCTCCCTTGTGCGCATTGGAACAGCACCTCTGTTTTCTTGAGGCTAATGGTCAGGCTAAGTGCTGAAGAACTCCAAAATATTTTAGCCTAAAACTTAGGGCTGAGCTCCAAGATAATTAAGGGTGTGCCTGATTGGATCAAGCACACAGGGAGACCAAATACTTGAGACTAATTTGATCAGTCCCTGACCTGATAAAGATCAGAGTGAGATCAAAAGCTTATATCTAAGTCTGAGGTAAGTCTTTAAGCTATCAGCATCACAAGGGTCAATTGAATCAGCAGGCAAAGGGAGTGCTCAGATCTCTCCTACCTCAGATCATTACATCATTTCCCCAAGCCTACTAATAATTAGATAGGAAAATGAGCAAACAGAAAAAAAAGCACCTACATCTAAAGAATTTTTATGGAGACAAAAAGCAAGGTACAAACATAGAAGGGAACAATGAAAAGAAAGGAAACACACCCAAAGTCCAAAAGAAAAATAGGAATTGGACATAGATTCCAGAAGAACTCCAAAAGGACTATAAAAACCAATTAAGAGAGGTGGTGGAAAAGTGGGAAGGAAAAATAAAAGAGATGCAAGGAAAAAAGGAAAATGATGCAAGAAGAAATGGGCCAATTAAAAAAGGAGAACCGAAACCAAAAAATCAGGCCTTAAAAATCAAAATTGACCATCTAGAAACTAATGATTTCATGAGAAATCAAAAAACAATAAAGCAGTAACAAAGGAATGAAAAAATCCAGAGGAAAACATGAAATTTCTTATTGAAAACAGACTGACCTAGAAAACAGATGAAACAGATGTAGGAGAGACAATTTGAGAATTATTGGACTACCTGAAAGCTATGGTGAAGAAAAAAATCTTGGACATCATATTACAAGAAGTTATCAAAGCTAACTGCCCAGAGATCCACAAAAATTAAAACAAAATTGGAATTGAAAGATTTGCAGATCACCTCCAGAAAGAAATGCTCAAATGACAACTTTCAGGACTATAATAGCTAAATTCAGGAGCCACAAAGACAGGAAAAAGATCTGGGTTTACAACCCAGAGCCACCTAACCAGCAAAACTGAGTATATTATTTCTGAGCAAAAATGAAGATTCTACAAGGCAGAAGATTTCCAAGCATTCCTGAGGAATAAGCCGGACCTAAACAAAAAATCTGAAGTCCAAATATGAGACACAAGAATAACTCAAAAAGGAAAATAAGAAAGAGAATATTTAAGGGACTCATTAAAGGAAAAATATTTATAAGTTGCTGTGGAAAGAGGATTTCTGTAATTCTCAACCTATTCAGAAGGTGGTTTTGAAGACTTCATTGCTGACCCTACTCCAAATTGTATTAATACTTTTGTGACTGAGGGTCATTTGTTAATATACTGTGCCTTTATCTTTAGACAACTTTTATTTTCATGTCCTGTTGGTTCAGTAATGTTCAAGATATCAATTGTTTTGACAAAATAAATTTACTGAACTTGGGATAAAATCAAACCTTGGCACATAGGTGTGATACAACTTAAACAGGAATCATCGATTCATTCATAAATATTACTAGGAAAAACTTATGCTATAGCCTGCATTAGGGTTTTTGATACTTGCAGATTTGGAAAAACCAAGCTAAAACCCAAAACAAACATCTTGAAGCACATCAATGGAATTAGTTTCTAATGTGGCAACTGTACTAAGTTAAAATTCTGATTTTCTCACTCCATCCTTGTACTTAGGTAGTACTTAGGTACTTAGAACCTGATAGTCTTTAATAAACCATTCCAGTCATGATGAGGTGATATATGAATACATGCATATATTCAAAGCACTGTTTTCGAAGTTAATGCAGTAAATACAGCAATTCCTCTTTCAATGTTTAGGCAGATCATTAATGTGAGCTAGTCAAATGTGGGCAGAATATTACAGGGAAAGTTTAAAGGTCTAATAACTTGAAATACTTTTTAGGAGAATTCATCTATTTAGACTTTTAAAATGCCTGCCATAAATGAAAAGTGAAATGGTAGAATGGCTGACCACAGCAATGACTCCTTAAGAGCCTGGCTGATTTTGGTCTAATAATGTATGCTAGTGTTGATGTTTTTTGGTTAAGAGGTACAAACAGGAAGAATTATGCAGCAGGCTTTATTTTAATGCATTCACATTCTCTCTTACAGCTGAGTTGAGATATTAAACTGGCTTGCTGTAGACTTTGCAAAATGGCTCCAGAAGAGTAACAAACTGAAATCTTTGAGAGGTTAAAAATATGTACATAACTGCACAAGGTGTCAATTCTACTATCAGTGCAGTTTTAGTCAGTTTTAGTTGCATAGGTTTCCATTGTATTCATAGTCTGTTTATGCTAAATCTGGCCAAAGATGAGTATTGTCCACCACTAAAATGCCTCTGCCACTTGTAATTTCTGTACTAACTTTGTGGCCAGAGTGCAGAGATCAAAACTCTCAATCTTTTTTCAGTGTCATAGGAAGGTGGAAAAAATCTCCTAAAGGGGAATAGATTTTCAAGTGTATTGTGCCTTGTTCTAAAACTTTTATTAAATAGGTGCACTTGACAGTATTGATATCATTTGTTATGGTGCTTTTTCAATTAATCTAGGTTTAGACCCTTGTACATTTTGCCCATAACTTTTTACAAAATACTTCTTTTATTGCACATTCAGAGAATTTTATGTGTGTGTGTGTGTGTGTGTGTGTGTGTGTGTGTGTGTGTGTGTCTTGTGTGCGCATCCTTAAACTTCCAATCTTATTTTGTCTCTTGGAAATTTTTGAATGCAGCTTGTCTAAGAAGGAGTAGGGACTAGATTCTAAAATTTATTTGGGACCATGGGAAGGATAGTTGGGAAGAAAACTATTTATACACAACAGATTTCTAGATACTTTTTGCTGCTAGTTTTGTGTAATATTTATTGAACATTTTGACAAATACTTATTTTTGTAAGCCTAAAAGTGATTCCTTAAAAGTTTAAAGAAACTTGACCAAAAGTCAGTACAAAAACAGTAGCACTTTGGTGCAGCTGAGTATCTCAGTGGATTGAGAGCCAGGCCTAGAGACAGGAGGTCCTAGGTTCAAATTTGGCCTCAGACACTTCCCAGATGTGTAACCCTGGGCAAGTCACTTGACCCCCATTGCCTAGCCCTTACCACTCTTCTGCCTTACACAGTATTGACTCCAAAATGGAAGGTAAGGGTTTTATTTAAAAAACAAACAGTAGCACTTGAATGTTGAATGTGTGAAATATGTGTGAAATTGTGTATTTTGGGGTAGTGTGAGCTTTTAATGTTAAGTAATATTAAACTCTTAAGTCAAATTAAGCAGAACCAGCCACTGGCAGTGTAGTCATAACTTTCTGATGTTAGTAAAACAAAATTGGCAACCTGAAATTAAAACATGCCAAGGTTTTGATGCACTTTTCTTAAGATATTAATGAAACACTTCTAAACACTGATGTGAAGTGTCCATATTCTCAGATATTTGTTGCATTAGTTTTGTTTAGTTGTGTGTGTGTGTGTGTGTTTTCCATGAATGTCTGACACTGCAATCCTCAAACATGTGGTTATCTTTGTTGTATTGGCATAATCAGTGACTTATACATTCAGCAGTAACATTTTAACAAGTTTTATCAGCCAGCAATATTTTCAGTTCATAAATAAATATTAAAAAATCATATGCAAAAATGGATTTAAACCTGCTGAATATGAAGATTGAACTACAAGTTTCTGTAGGTTTAGTAATTGATTATTGTATTAGTTTAGATGCCAGCACTGCATGTACTGTGCATATTCTGATTTTATTAAAATAAAAAAAATTGAACTGCAGTCCACTTTTCTTTGTTGCTCTCACTTGAAGCCCAATATTATGTGAAATAAATTGTTTGCTTTGTGAAAAAAAAAATTCCTGCCGTTATTTTCACCTCACAAATGAAATGGGAGAGTTTTTAAGTTTTTATTCTAACATCCAGTACAGATTAAGTTGTTTATTAGAAATAACACTAATTACATTTTAGTGGCTCATGTCAGTAACTATTTGGGTACAGTGAGGCTGGGTTTGGAGTTGAAAATTCCACATTTGCCACCAACTAGGTATGTGACCGGTGTACAAGTTCATGAACAATCTTTGTGTATAGTGAGTGGAATATATGCTGGATAATCTTTTAAGATTTTGTTCAACTAGAAATGCTAAGGATTTTGACAGAAACTGAGGCACTGATGGTAAAGAGAAATAAGTATATTGCAAGATACAAAGGTTACGAGTTGGGCTAAGTCCTATTGAACTTAATGTATTCTAATTTGTTAGCATCAAGATCCAAATTAAATTCCTAGAAATGATATATTAAGTACCTACTCTATGCAGGGCATTTTGCCAGTAGATGTTGTGGATATGAGAAAAACTAACCCTTCCATCAAGGAATGCAATATCTAAGAAATTAAAAGTTGTTACACAAGTAAAAAGAAAGTATCATGAACAGGTATCTGAAAATAAAGAAGTGAAGCATTAGCTTAGATCTCAGGCTTAGAAGGCAGTAATCATCTCAACTATTTGCTGAGTGAGTAGAAAAATAGATAAGGAAGACCTGACACAAATGTAGTCCAGAGCTGATAAATATAATTGATTTGTTTAGCAGTGTTTAGGTTTAGTCTACACAGTGACTAAACAGTATCCAAGTGACTAAACAGTGTAATATTTTAAAATTGAGAATGGAAGGAGTTGTTCTTAGGATCTGTGGCTAAGGGAAAATCAACCAAACTCTGAGGGATTAGAGTTGTTTTATATGTATAGCTTATGCAAAAGTGAGCTTTTGTGCAAAATGCATTTAAAATATAGTGTCAAGTGGGGGGAATTGTTATAACTTTTGGTCACTTATCCCTATAAATGGTCATATGATGACTGGATAGTAGACGTTAAAGAGGGATTTGATCCCAAAACTACCAGATTACAAACATAAAATCACTAATAAAAATGCAAATTAGCAACTGAAGCTTCATTGCAGCAATAAAATTGGCAAATGTCAATAAAGGATGGAAGTGCTTATAGGGTTGCAGGAAGACAGGCACACTAATTTAATACTTGGAACTGTGGACTGGCCTAACCATTCTGGAAAAGATTTTGGAATTCTATATCAAGTCACTGAACTGCATTCTGGCCATTTTTCCTCTTGTGCTGTTACATGCCACTCTGGACCCTTGGCCTACAACCTGCGCTTCTACCTTGGTCCTTTCACTCTTGATTGATGTGAGTTCACCATATCCAGCAGGCACAGATTCAACACTGTGCACTCTGAAAATCCTATCAAGAATGGGCAATCAACTGCCTAAAACTCATCTCACCATTCCTATGACTTCCCAGAATAAAACTTTGCTATTGTCCCTGTGTGTTGTTTTCCTCTATGATAATATAAGCTCTTTAAGGGTAGGAACTATTGCTTTTTATATTTGTATCTCCAGTGCTTAGCACAGTGCCTATCATGTAGTAAATGCTTAATAAATGCTTTAATTCATTAAAAAATTTAGTCTTAGTAGTAGAAAAAAGGAACTTAGAAAGAGGATGAAGTAAGCTGATTATGATGATATGATATATATGTAAATGTGATGATATGGAATAAAATGTATCTATGATATGATATTTATACATATGAATGGCATTTAAAAGTCAATCAAGGGCTGAAAGAGAGGGTTTTGCTGGGAGAAAAGGGAAGGGAGAGAAAGAATGAGGTAAATTATATAACATAAAGAAGGAGGAAAAATCAATACAGAGAGGGGAGGATACAGTTGGTGATAGGCAATGCTTAAACTTTACTCTCTCTGAAGAAAAGGAGAAGGGGAACAAGGTAAGGGAAGAAGTAGGTAAGAGAAGGGAGGGGGAATTTGGAACGGGTGGTGACAAAAAACAAAATACTGGTGGAGGAATAACAGAGTGAAAGGGAATAGGGAAGGATATAAAGGGGATAAAACTATGGAGGGTAATGCACAGTTAGTGATCATAATTCATAATGTGAATGGGATTAACTCACCCATTAAATGGAAGTGGATGGCAGAGTGGATTAAAAATCAAAATCCTACTCTATGATGTTTATAAGAAACACATTTGAGGTGTGATGACACACACAGATTCAAGGTAAAAGACTGGAGCAGAATTTATTATGCATCATCTAAAGTAAAAAAAAAAAAGGCAGGAGTAGCAATCATGATACCAAACAAAGCTAAAATAGAAATTGATCTGATTAAAAGAGATAAGGAAGGAAATTACATTTTGCTAAAAGGTACTATAAACAATGAAGTAATATCATTTCTAAATATTTCTGCACCAGTGGTATAGTGTCTAGATTTCTAAAGGAAAAATTAAAGGAGCTCAAAGAGGAAATAGATAGTAAGACCATATAAGTAGGGGATCTCAACCTTCCCCTTTCAGAAGTAGATAAATCAAACTGTAAAATAAATAAGACAAAGTAAGGGAAGTGAATGAAATGCTAGAAAATTAGAGTTAATATATATCTGGAGAAAACTGCACTGGGATAAAAAAGAATATACCTTCTTCTTAGCAGTGCATGGTACATATGCAAAGATCAACCACGTACTGTGGCATAAATATATTGAAAACAAATACAGAAAAGCAAAAATAATAAATACAATTTTCTCAGATCATAATGCAATAAAAATTATAATTAAGAAGGGCCATTTCTCAATATAATAAACAGAACATATTTAAAGTATTACCTGCAATGGGGACTAATTAGGAGCCTTCCAAATAAGATCAGGAGTGAAACAGGGATGCCCATTATCTCCTCTACTATTTAATATTGTACTATCAATGCTAGAAGTAGCAATTAGAGAAGAAAAAGAAATTGAACGTATTATAATAGACAGTGAGTAGACCAAGCTATCACTCTTTGTAGATGATATGATGGTCTACTTAAATAATCCTACAGAATCACTTAAAAAGGCTAGTGGAAATAATTAACAACTTTAGCAAAGTTGCAGGGTATAAGATAAACCCATAAAAATCATCAGCATTTCTATATATTTCCAACAAAACTTAGCAGTAGGAGTTAGAAAGAAAAACTCAATATAAATCACTCTAGAAAACATAAAACATTTAGGAATTTATCTACCAAGATAAACACAGAAGTTATATGAACACAACTACAAAACACTTTCCACACAATTAAAACTATATCTAAATGATAGGAAAAACATTAATTGCTCCTGGGTAGGATGAGCTAACATATTAAAAATGACAACCCTACCCAAAATAATCTGTTCTTTCAGTGCTACACCTATCAAAGCATCAAAAATCTTTTTTTTTATTGAATTAGAAAAAATTATAACAAAGTTCATCTGGAAGAACAAAAGATCAAGAATATAAAAGGAATTAATGAAAAAAAAAATGTGATGTATAGTTGTCTAGCAGTACCAGAACTTCAACTTTACTATAAAGCAGTGGTCATCAAAACAGCATGTTACTGCCTAAGAGACAGAAAGTTTGATCAATAGAATGGCATCAGCAAGCTAATGTTCAAAAAACTCAAAGATCCCAGTTTTTTGGACAGGAATTTAGTATTTGAAAAAAAATTCTGGGAAAATTGGAAAACAGTATGGGAAAAATTAAGTTTAGATCAACATCTTACACCCTATACCAAAATAAATTCAAAATGGGTAAATAACTTAAATATAAAGAATGAAATCATGAATAAATTAGGTTTACATAGAATAATATACCTGTCAGATCTATGGGAAAGGAAAGAATTTAAGACCAAGCAAGAGATAGAAGACATTACAAAATATAAAATAAATGACTTTGATTATATCAAATAAGAAAGGTTTTGTACAAACAAAACCAATGTAGCCAAAATTAGAAGGAAGGCAACAAACTGGGAGTGCATTTTTTAATGAAACTCTCTGACAATGGCTTAATCTCCCAAATACATGAGAAACTCAGTCAATTGTACAAAATAATCAATCCATTCCCCAAATGATAAATGATCAAGAGACATGAATAGGCAGTTTCAGATAAAGAAATAAAAACTATCAACAAGCATAGGAAAAAGTGTCCTAAATCTCTCATAATTAGAGAAATGCAAATCAAACCCACTCTGAGATATTACCTCATACTTAGCAGATTTGCCAATATGACAGTAAAGGAAAATAATAAATGTTGGAGGGAATGTGACAAAATTAGGACACTAATACACAGCTGGTAGAGTTGTGAACTGATCAAACCATTCTGGAAGACAATTTGCAACTATGCCCAAAGGGGTTTAAAAGACTGCTTGTCCTTTGATCCAGTCATACCACTGATGGGTTTGTACTCCAAAGAGATAATTGGAGGAAATACTTGTATAAAAATATTCATAACTGTGCTCTTTGTAGTGGCAAAAAACCTAGAAAATGAAAGGGTGTCCATTGATTCAGAAATGGCTGAAAAAATTGTGCTATCTGATGGTGATGGAATATTATTGTCCCAAAAGGAATAATAAACTGGAGGAATTCCTTGTGAACTGGAAAGACCTCCAGGAACTGATGTAGAGTGAAAGGAACAGAACAAGGAAAACATTGTACATAGAAACTGATACATTGTGGCACAATTAAATGTAATAGACTTTTTTACTAGCAGCAATGCCATCACCCAGGACAATCCAGAGAGATTTATGAGAAAGAACACTATCCACATCCAGAGAATGAACTGTGGGGAAAGAATCACAAGAAAAACATATAATTAATCCTGTAGTTTGAAAGAGATATGATTAGGGTTTTGATGTTAAAAGATCACTCTATCGAAAATATGAATAACATGTAAATAGGTTTTGAACAATGATATATGTAAAACTCAGTGGAATTGCCTCTCAGCACCAAGAGGAGAGAGTAAAGGAAGGGAGGAATCAGCAATCATGTAACCTTGAAAAATATTCTAAACAAACAAATAAATAAATAACAGATGCCATTTATTTATTTATTTTTATTTTTTATTTGGTCATTTCCAAACATAATTCATTGGAAACAAAGATCATTTTCTTTTCTTCCCTCCCCCACCTCCCACCACCTCTCCCATAGCCCACACGCAATTCCACTGGGTATCACATGTGTTCTTGATTCAAACCCATTTCCATGTTGTTGGTATTTGCATTAGAGTGTTCAGCCATGTCCCCTTCACCCCTGTAGTCAAGCAGTTTCTTTTCATCGGTGTTTTTACTCCCACAGTTTATCTTCTGCTTGTGGATAGTGTTTTTTAGATCCCTGCAGATTGTTTAGGGACATTGCATTGCCACTAATGGAGAAGTCCATCACCTTCGATTGTACCACAATGTATCAGTCTCTGTGTACAATGTTTTCCTGGTTCTGCTCCTTTCACTCTGCATCACTTCCTGGAGGTTGTTCCAGTCTCCATGGAATTCCTCCACTTTATTATTCCTTTTGGCACAATAGTATTCCATCACCAACATATACCACAATTTATTCAGCCATTCCCCAATTGATGGGCATCCCCTCATTTTCCAATTTTTGGCCACCATAAAGAGTGCAGCTATGAATATTCTTGTACAAGTCTTCTTCCTTATTATCTCTTTGGGGTACAAGCCCAGCAGTGCTATGGCTGGATCATAGGGCAGACAGTCTTTTATCACCCTTTGGGCATAGTTCCAAATTGCCCTCCAGAATGGTTGGATTAATTCACAACTCCACCAGCAATGAATTAGTGTCCCTACTTTGCCACATCCCCTCCAGCATTCATTACTTTCCAAAGCTGTCATGTTAGCCAATCTGCTAGGTGTGAGGTGATACCTCAGAGTTGTTTTGATTTGCATCTCTCTGATTATAAGAGATGTAGAACACTTTTTCATGTGCTTATTAATAGTTTTGATTTCTTTGGCTGAGAACTGCCTGTTCATGTCCTTTGCCCATCTATCAATTGGAGAATGGCTTGATTTTTTTATACAATTGATTTAGCTCTTTGTAAATTTGAGTAATTAAACCTTTGTCAGAGGTTTTTATGAAGATTGTTTCTCAATTTGTTGCTACCCTTCTGATTTTAGTTACATTGATTTGTTTGTACAAAAACTTTTTAATTTGATGTAGTCAAAATTATTTATTTTACATTTTGTGACTCTTTCTAAGTCTTGCTTGGTTTTAAAATCTTTCCCTTCCCAAAGGTCTGACAGGTATGCTATTCTGTGTTCACCCAATTTACTTATAGTTTCCTTCTTTATGTTCAAGTCATTCACCCATTCTGAATTTATCTTGCTGTGTGGTATGAGGTATGGATCCAAACCTAATCTCTCCCACAATGTCTTCCAATTTTCCCAGCAGTTTTTATTAAATAACGGATTTTTGTCCCAAAAGCTGGGGTCTTTGGGTTTGTCATAAACTGTCTTGCTGAGATCATTTATGCCAAGTCTATTCCACTGATCCTCCTTTCTGTCTCTTAGCCAGTACCAAATTGTTTTGATAACCACTGCTTTATCGTATAGTTTGAGATCTGGGACTGCAAGTCCTCCTTCCTTTGCATTTTTTTTTTATGATTTCCCTGGATATCCTTGATCTTTTGTTCTTCCAAATGAACTTAGTTATGGTTTTTTTATAATTCAGTAAAGAAGTTTTTTGGTAGTTCAATGGGTATGGCACTAAATAAGTAAATTAATTTGGGTAGGATTGTCATTTTTATTATGTTAGCTCGTCCCACCCATGAGCAATCAATGTTTTTTCCAGTTGTTTAGATCTAGTTTTAGCTGTGTGGAAAGTGTTTTGAAGTTGAGTTCATATAGTTCCTGTGTTTGTCTCGGCAGATAGATTCCTAAGTATTTTATATTGTCTAGGGTGATTTTGAATGGTATTTCACTTTCTAATTGTTGCTGCAGAAATGGGTTAGAGATATATAGAAATGCTGATGACTTATGCGTGTTTATTTTGTATCCTGCAACTTTGCTCAAGTTGTTGATTGTTTCAACTAGCTTTTTGGTTGATTCTCTAGGATTCCTTAAATAAAACATCATATCATCTGCAAAGAGTGATAGCTTAGTCTCCTCATTGCCAATTTTAATACCTTCAATTTCTTTTTCTTCTCTAACTGCTACTGCTAATGTTTCTAGTACAATGTTAAATAATAGAGGTGATAATGGGCATCCTTGTTTTACTCCTGATCTTATTGGAAAGGCTTCTAGTTTATCCCCATTGCAGATGATGTTTGCTGATGGTTTTAGATATATACTGTTTATTATTTTTAGGAAAGGCCCTTCTATTCCTATACTTTCTAGTGTTTTCAATAGGAATGAATGTTGTATTTTATCAAAGGATTTTTCTGCATCTATTGAGATAATCATGTGATTTTTGTCAGTTTGCTTGTTAATATGGTCAATTATGTGGATGGTTTTCCTAATATTGAACCATCCTTGCATTCCTGGGGTGAATCCTGCCTGGTCATAGTGGATGACCCTTGTGATGACTTGCTGGAGTCTTTTTGCTAGTATCCTATTTAACATTTTTGCATCTACATTCATGAGGGAGATTGGTCTATAGTTTTCTTTCTCTGTTTTTGCCCTGCCTGGCTTTGGGATCAGTACCATGTTTGTGTCATAGAATGAATTTGGTAGAACTCCTTCTTGGCCTATTCTGTCAAATAGTTTGTTTAATATTGGGATTAGATGTTCTTTGAATGTTTGATAGAATTCATTTGTGAATCCATCTGGACCTGGGGATTTTTTCTTAGGGAGTTCTTTGATGGCTTGTTCAATTTCTTTTTCTGAAATGGGGTTGTTAAAGTAATTTTGGTCTTTTAGTCTAGGCAATTTATATTTTTGTAAGTATTCATCCATATCACCTAGATTGCCATATTTTTTGCCATATAATTGGGCATAGTAGTATTTAATGATTGCCTTAATTTCCTCTTCATTAGAGGTGAGGTCTCCTTTTTCATCTTGGATACTGTCAATTTGGTTTGTTTCTTTCCTTTTTTTAATTAGACTGACCAGTACTTTGTCTATTTTATTTGTTTTTTTCAAAGTACCAGCTTCTAGTCTTATTTATTAAATCAATAGTTCTTTGACTTTCACTTTTATTAATTTCTCCTTTGAGTTTTAGGATCTCTAATTTAGTCTTCATCTGATGATTTTTAATTTGTTTACTTTCTAATTTTTTAATTTGCATGCCCAATTCATTTACCTCTGCCCTTCTTAATTTGTTAATATATGAACTCAAGGATATAAATTTTCCCCTGAGTACTGCTTTGGCTGTATCCCAAAGGGTTTGAAAGGATGTCTCATCATTGTCATTTTCTTCAATGAAGTTATTAATTGTTTCTATGATTTGTTCTTTAACTAACTGGTTTTGGAGAATCGTATTGTTTAATTTCCAATTAATTTTTGATTTACCTATCCATGTTCCCTTACTAATTATTATTTTCATTGCATTGTGATATGAGAAAGTTGCATTTATTATTTCTTCTCTTTTGCACTTCTTTGCAATGTTTTTATGCCCCAATACATGATCAATTTTTGTTAATGTACCATGTGCCGCAGAAAAGAAGGTATATTCCTTTTTGTCCCTATTTATTTTTCTCCACACGTCTACTAACTCTAATTTTTCTAAGATTTCATTCACTTCTCTTACCACTTTCTTATTTATTTTTTTTGTTTTATTTATCTAGTTCAGATAGAGGAAGGTTCAGTATAGTTTTTCTATTTCATCCTTGAGTTCCTCTAGTTTCTCCTTTAGAAATTTGGATGCTATGCCATTTGGTACATACATGTTGAGTACAGATATTTCCTCACTGTCTATACTCCCTATCTCTTTTAACTAGATTTATTTTTACTTTGGCTTTGTCGGATATCATGATTGCGACATCTGCCTTCTTTTTGTCAGTTGATGCCCAATAGATTTGGCTCCACCCTCTTACTTTCACCCTATGTGTATCTTTCTCATATGTGTTTCTTGTAGACAGCATATAGTAGGGTTTTGGAGTCTAATCCACTCTGCTATTCGCTTGCTTTTTATGGGCGAGTTCATTCCATTCACATTCAGAGTTATGATTACTAGCTGTGTATTTCCCAGCATTTTGAATTCTGCTCCTTTACCTGCCTTTTCTTCTTTCACTATTTCCTTCTACACCAATGTTTGTTTTTGAACAGTCCCCCTTGCTCCCACCCTTATTTTACTTCCCTTTCTACCCCCCTCCCTATTTATCCCCCCTTTATTTTCCCTGTAGTCTTTCTAAAATTAACCCCCTGCTCCCTCCCTCTCTTGTACTGCTTCCCTCCCCACCAGACTGTTTGTTACCCTTCTACTCCCCTGTAGGGTGCAAATCTTTTCTCTGCCCCCAATGGATTGGATCGTTTTTTCTCTCTTTGAGTCACTTTCAAAGCAAGTAAAAGTTGAGTATTTCCTGTCTCTGATCTCTTTACCCTTCCAGTGTATTGATGTTTTCCCCCCTCCCACCATGAGCTTCTTTATGACATATAAATTTACCCCCATTTGTTTCTTTTCCCATTTCTTTTAATATTAACCTATTTTAAGCTCTAGTTATATATATAAATATGCATACTCATGAGTATGTATTTTTGCATGCATATATCTATATAACTATTTATGTCTTGTCCTTTCATCCTGTACAGTTTGTTGCTCTTCCCTCTAAGTATAGTTCTTTTTGCTGCCCAGGTAATAACAACAGTTTTTAAGAGTTACCAATGACCTCTTTTCTTATAGGGATAAATATCATTTTAACTTATTGAGTCTCTTAAAATTATTTTTTTGCTTTTGTTTTTCTTTTTTCCCCTCTTTTTTAATTACCTTTTGATGATTCTCTTGAGTTCTGTGCTTGGACATCAAATTTTCTGTTCAGGTCTGGTCTTTTCTTTACAAATTCTTGAAATTCTTCTATTTTCTTAAATGACTATACTTTCCCCTGTAAGAATATAGTCAGTTTTGCTGGGTAGTTGATTCTTGGTTGTAGACCTAGTTCCCTTGCTTTCTGGAATATCGTATTCTATTCCTTTCTTTTTTTTTTTCAGTGTGGATGCAGCCAGAACCTGAGTTATCCTCACTGTGGTTCCTTGGTATCTGAATGACTTCTTCTTGGAAGCTTGTAATATCTTTTCTTTGGTCTGATAGTTCTTGAATTTGGCTATAACATTCCTGGGTGTTGTCAGTTGGGGATTAAGTACAGGAGGTGATCTGTGGATTCTATCTATCTCCACTTTTCCCTCTTGTTCAAGGATTTCAGGGCAGTTTTCTTTAATAATTTCCTGTAATATAATGTCCAGGCTTTTTCTTTTGTCATTTCTGGTAGGCCAATAATTCTTAAATTGTCTCTCCTTGAACGATTTTCTAAATCCTCTGTTTTGTGAATGAGATGCTTCATATTTTCCTCAAATTTTTCATTCTTTTGGTTTTGTTTTATAGTGTCCTGCTGCCTTGTGAGGTTGCTCAATTCTAGTTGTTGTATTCTGGTTCTTAAAGATTGGATTTCATCCTTAGTTTTTTGGTCGTCCTTTTCCTTTTGGTCGGATTTTCTTTGGGGGTCATCTTTCATCTTCTTCACCTCATCTTTCATCTGCTTTGCCTCATCTTTCATCTCCTTTGCCTCATTTTCCAGCTGGTTGATTTTGGCTTTCAAGACACTATTTTCTGTTTCCAGATGACTTATCTTAGTTTTTAAGTTCTTTTCCCAATTGTCTTCAGCTTCTTTTAATTGTGTTTTGAATTGCATTTTGAGTTCTTCCAAAGCCTGTATCCAATTCGCTGGGATTTCTGATTTTTCCTTTGCTTGGTCCTCCCCCTGTGTTTCATTCGCTCTTTCCTCATTACCTGTGCAGAAGTTGTCTATTGTAATTTCTTTCTTCTTTTTCTGTTGTTTGCTTGAGTTTACCCCTTCTTTGCTCCCCATATTTGGCTGTGCTCTTGCTCCTCTCATTTTGTTTTTGTTTTGGGGCTGTCAGTCTCCCCTATTGGAGCTTTGTCAGATCTCTTGGTACAGTCTCTAGGGGAGGAATGTTAGCTTCCCTGCCCTCTGGAGGCTTTTGATTGGATTGAGTTCAACTGGGCTGGGCTGTATGTGGTATGAAGCTCTGAGGCTCTGAAGACTCCTGGAAGGCTGGACCACCCAGGCTCTCTCCAGTTCTCTCCAGCTGCTTCTCTGCTGTCTGCAAGTGCCTTTGTCCGCCTCCCTAAACTCTGAGGAGTTCTGATGGGATTAGATTTAACTGGAATCGTCTGGATGTGCCCCAAGGCAATGGTGAGACTGGAGCCCAATGGAGGGACCCAGCCATGTCCCATTTCTACCTGGCTTCCTCCCCGCTGTCCAGGCTGCATGCTCCGAGCCCAGCACCCCGCTGCTCACAAGGTAGACCCTGCAAACCAGCACCTTTGCCTGCTCAGAGGTTCTTGCTGCTGCTGGAGGATCAGCCCTCTGGGCTGTGGGGGAGGGGTACTGGGACCTACCCTCTGCCTTCCCCTTAGCCCTAAGTATTCTTGGATTCCAGCTTTTAGGGGGCATATCTTTTGATTTGAGTCCAGAAGGAGGGTTCCCCACTTCTGTCCTGTTGTTCAGATTGAATTTTGGTGCCCTAGGAGCATTCAGTCTATATCTGTTAAGGAAGGGTCTTCCACGATGTCTGAACTTTTGCTGTTTGCTAAGCTGACATCTTGACCCTTCCTCGGCATGCATTTATTTTTGAAAATTATATTATCTTATCTTTAAATTCTATACTATGCAATTTGGAACAATATAAGTGTACCAGCTAGAGGTCCAAATAGGACCTCTTAATTTTAGTTTAAAATGAAGTACTGTGTATAAACTGATGGAATTGCTTATCAGCCTTGGGAGGAGGGAGGAAAGAGGGGATGAAGAGAGCATGAATCACGTAAACATGGAAATATATTCTAAAAACTTGAATTAAAAATGTAAAAAAATTCAATTCAATTAATTGGGATATGATAGTGATATTTCATAATTAATAAAATATCAATTAAAACATTATAGGTGTTTTCCTTTTAATATGACCTTTGAATTATATTCAGACAGATATATTTTAGTATTATAAAACTCTGTGCCTCAGCCTTTGGACTTCAAAGCCACATGAGGGTACATCAATAGATGATAATGCACAAAGACAATCATCATTCTCGGCTTCCGAGAGACTACTACTACTACTATTTTATTATATAGACACAGAGTCCTAGTAAAAGACAGAAGCTCCATAATATGCCTTTCAAAAGTACTGTTGTAATATGGTGAAAGGCACAACTGATGATAGGACACACGAAAATGTCGAGTTGATTAGATGCCTCAATTACAAAAATACTTCACATGCTTTATTTCTTTTATTCTCCTGCTCTTTGATGCTGTAAACTTGAGCAGGTCATAGGACTATAGAATACCTTTATTTTTTTTTATTTCTATCAATGAGAAGAGCTTTGAAACATTGGTTTTATATAAAAGACTAATCTAAGTGTTTGGCCCCTTAGAGAAGAAAGACCAAAATGAATTTCCTTCCACAATTTCCTTAGAATGTACATTTTTTCCTAAATACCATAGATAAAACATCAGTGTGCCTAAGTAGAGAATGTAGACACTGTAGTGAAAAGTAGACTCTTTCCCCCATCTCATCTTTTTTAATTTATTTTAACTTATAGCAAACTATGAAATAGGTTAGACCCATAATATAAATTAACAATTTTAACCTGTGAAACCAGATATATAACAAAGTTAAATCAAGAAGGTACAAATATTAATAAAGAATGATTAATTACTTTTGTCTTAGGTGACTACTTCAATCTGGTATCTCTGGAAACTAGAGTACTATCCAAAAATGTGCCAAATCTAGGCACAAGAAAGTTACCCAAACTGTCTAGTCTTGCTAATACTTCTGAATTTCTCCTCATCCTGATCTGACTCCCAAGACCTCAGTAAAAATTAAACCAGAATATGAAGATTATGGTATCCTAAGTATGGAATTGAAAAATATCATCTAATACAAACCACTCATTTACATTGTAGGAGTGGGGTGTATGGGGTGCTCAGGGAGGGGTAGTATCTGTGGTATGGAGAGCTTGTCATGCCCTCTTAGGGCAGCTCTCCAGCCTCTGACCCCCACCTGACACCCAGCTCTCACTTGTGGCTCCCAGTAGCTGCTAACATGAGGCAGTGGCCACACCCCGGGCAACGGCTTCAACAGGCCGGCTAAACCTTGTGAGGGTAGCCATCGGGTCGTCGACCCCTGGTGAACCAGGGCTTTGCTCACCCAGCATGTGAAGACTGCTTCGGCAAAACAGGCGGAAGAAACCAATAAGAAGGTTCAATGGCTGAGAGGGTGACGCAGCAAAGCACTGTGGAGTGCTTAGGGCATGTTGGAGCAGAAAGGACAACATGGCCATCCAATGCAGCTGAGGAAGTCTCCAGGTGAAACGACTTTTTGTACCACTAGACCCAGGCTTCCAACGCCGAGAGAGTGGGACTGTCTCTGTGCATCGACTTTTCCAGTTAAATCTCCTTCACACACAAGTATCTTTGTGCACACTCATCTACCCTAACCCCATCCACCCTCTTCAAGACCTGCTGCGATGGGGGAGTGGCCACACAACAGGTGGAGGTGACCACTGGCAGTTGTAGTCACGATCCTGCACGTAGGTGGCCCATAGACCAGTGGTCGCTAGGCCCTGTAGGGCAGCAGGGATGTTGGGCAGCATCCTGGGCGACTGAGCAGCCCTCTCTAGGACAGCACTGCTCACCCTAATCAAGGGAGGGGACTAGAAAAGGTGTCCCAAACATTGCCTGCCCTACAAACACCTGGTCAGCACACCGCGGCTGGCGGGTCATCCCTTTAAGCAGTCGAAATCAAAGAAAACAAAATACAAAGAAAGTCCTACTAGGAGCATGGGACATCAGAACATTACTTGACAGAGAGAATACCCCAAGACCTGAGAGAAGAACAGCTCTAATCGGTAAAGAACTGGCACGATATAACATTGACATCGCAGCATTAAGTGAAACACGCTTACCAGAAGAGGGATTACTCAGCGAACCCACCACTGGATACACCTTCTTCTGGAAAGGTAGAGCCTCAAATGAAGACAGAATCCACAGTGTTGGCCTGGCTATCAAGACCAGTTTGCTCAAACAGCTGCCAGACTTGCCTGTGGGCATCAGTGAGAGGCTCATGAAGATCCGTTTACCTTTCAGCAAAGACTGGTATGCCACAATCATCAGCACATATGCCCCAGCACTGACCATCACAGAGGAGACCATCAAGCAGTTCTACTCTGACCTGAGTGCCATCCTGCACTCAGTGCCCACCAATGAGAAGCTGATACTACTGGGAGACTTCAATGTCCGCGTTGGCCAAGACCATGAAAGATGGAAAGGACTGCATGGCAAACACGGCGTGGGCAAAATGAACAACAAAGGCCTACTGCTACTCAGCAAATGCTCAGAGTTCGAACTCACACCACAAACACTGTGTTCAGAATGGAGAACAAATATAAAACAATGTGGATGCACCCACGATCAAAACAGTGGCATCTCATTGACTACATCATTATACGCGGGCGAGACATCCAGCATGTACAGATCATCAGAGCCATGAGAGGAGCTGAATGCTGGACAGACCACCAATTGGTTAGAGCAACTCTTCAAATGCGCATTGCGCCTCGCCATCCAAAATGCGCCCAGACAGTTTGCACATTTTACAACGTGAGTCGTCTTAGAGATCCATCTTATTTGTAAACATACCAGTCCTGCCTGAATGACAAGCTGTCTGCCAAGGGGCCACTCACTGGAAGCTCAACAGAGAAATGGAACCATTTCAGAAACGCAGTGAAAGAAACATCAAAGGCAGTCATAGGCCCCAAACAACGCAACCACCAGGAATGGTTCCACAAGAACAACACTGCTATTGAAGACCTATTGAGCAAGAAGAACAAAGCCTTTATGGAGTGGCAAAATAACCCAAACTCTGCTCCTAAAAAGGACAGATTCAAGTCTCTCCAAGCCATGGCAGTGTGAGATCAGGAAGATGCAAGACTCATGGTGGGGAAAAAAGGCAGAAGAAATCCAGCGTTTTGCTGATACAAAAAAACTACAAACAATTTTTCAGTGCCGTCAAGACTATCTATGGGCCATTAAAACCCACCACCACTCCCTTGCTATCCTCTCACGGTGACACTCTCATAAAAGATAAAAAAGGCATCAGCAACAGGTGGAAAGAACACTTCAGTCAGCTTCTCAACCGACCCTCTTCAGTCGACTAAAGTGCCCTTGACCAGATCCCCAAAACCACACCATTGAACAACTTGACATCCCTCCTTTAATAGAGGAAGTCCAAAAAGCCATTAAACAAATGAGTGCAGGTAAGGCACCCGGTAAAGATGGGATCCCAACCCAGGTGTACAAGGCCTTAAATGGAAAGGCATTCCACATAGTGCTGACCAGCATATGGGAAGAGGAAGACATGCCCCCAGAACTCAGAGATGCCTCCATTGTAGCCCTATACAAGAACAAAGGCGCACGAGCAGCCTATGACAACTACAGAGACATCTCACTACTCTCCACTACTGTAAAGATCCTCGCCAGTGTTATACTCAACAGACTCCTGTCATCTGCTTCAGAGCAGAACCTGCCTGAATCACAATGTGGCTTCCAACCAGATCGCAGCACCATCAACATGGTCTTCACAGTGAGGCAAATGCAGGAAAAATGCCTTGAGCAGTCTCTACATTGTCTTCATAGACCTGACAAAGGCATTTGACACAGTGAACAGGGACACATTGTGGGTGATCCTTAGCAAGTTTGGTTGCCCAGCAAAATTCATCAAACTGACCCAGCTCTTTCATATCGACATGACAGGGGAAGTCCTATCTGATAGAGAGACTTCCGATCGTTTCAACATCTCCAATGTCATGAAACAAGGCTGTGTCCTCGCTCCAGTACTATTCAACCTATACTTCACCCAAGTATTATGACATGCTCTGATGGATCTAGACCTGGGCATCTACATCAAATATCGACTGGATAGCTCAGTATTTGACCTTCGCCTCCTGACTACAAGAACAAAGACAACAGAGAGACTCATCCTGGAAGCTCTCTTCGCAGATGACTGCGCTCTCATGGCCCACCAAGAAAATCATCTCCAAACCATTATGGACAGGTTCTCTACCACAACAAAACTATTTGGCCTGACTATCAGCCTCAGCAAAACAGAGGTGCTGTTCCAACCTGCACCAGGGAGGCCAACTAACCAGCCGTGCATTACAATCGATGGCATGCAGCTTTCTAATGTCAACACTTTCAAGTACCTGGGCAACACCATTGCCAATGACGGGTCCCTAGACCATGAGATTAATGCCAGGACCCAAAATGCCAGCATGGCACTTGGGCGGCTGAGCTCCAAAGTCCTCCAACACAGAGGTGTAAGCACTGCGACGAAGCTCAAAGTGTATAACGCAATGATTCTCAGCTTGCTCCTGTACGGTTGCGAGACATGGACACTGTACCGGAAGCACGTGAAACAGCTGGAGCAATTCCACCAACGGAATTGGTCTCTCTCTGGTCAATCATGAGGATCCAATGGCAGGACCAAATCACCAATCAGGAAGTCCTCAACAGAGCCAACTCCACCAGTATTGAAGCCATGGTCCTCAAAATCCAGCTACGATGGTCTGGACATGTCATCCACATGGACCCACAGTGAACACCAAGACAGGTATTCTATGGTGAACAGTTAGCTGGACTCAGGAAACAAGGCCGACCAAAGAAAAGATACAAGGATCAGCTAAAGTCAAACTTGAAGTGGGCTGGCATTACACCAAAGCAACTAGAACTTGCTGCCTCTGTCAGAAGCAACTGGCGAATCCACATTAACCATGCTGCCGCCACCTTTGAAGATGAACAACGTCGATTTCTTGCTGCTGTGCGTGAATGCCAACACCAGGCCACAACCACACCTCTGGTAATAACTGGAGTCCCATGCCCCATATGCCATAAACTTTGCACCTCAGTCTTTGGACTTCAAAGCCACATGATGGTACATCAATAGATGATAATGCACAAGACAATTATCATTCTCAGTCACCGAGAGACTGACTACCACTAGACTGGTTACTTTCCAATGAAAATCATGCACAATAATCCTTGGGTACCTGCACAATTGCCTGAGGACAAACTACATGGTGAAATGTTTTGATGTCAAGAAATGGAGGAGCCTAGCTTTCAACTTCTTAACATTTGCATATTCTGCAACTTTCTCCTATTCATTTACTTGTTGTGAATAAAATGTCTTTTGATTGGTTACTTAACTAGATTTGAGTATACATATAAAATTTGTATACTGTTATTTCTAGTCCCTCATTAGATATAGATATAGACAGTAAAATCCAGAGATTAAAGGATTTAGAAAAGCAGACAGAGGTAGTAAGTTTAATTTTAACCTAGCCTGTCAGATTCATTTCAGAGATATTTCTCTTTTATCATATTTACAAAAGGAAGTAATTATATTTAGGCAGCATTCATTGATTTTACTTCTTAAATGTTTAGTGTTCTTAAATATTCATTCCAAATGGGCTCACATTTCATGTGTAAAACTAACTTCCCTATGACCAACACCAGAGTCACTGAACCTGAAGGATAAATTCAGTATCTGGACCAAAGTGCTGACAGATTTTGTGAGATTAAGATAAGTGTCAGAAGAAAGCAATTTGGACACTATTCTTGTTATCTGCATTCTATAATCTTGTAATGTGAAGTCATTGTAAGGAGTTCAGAGACCAGTGGCAAAGATAAGCAAATGTTAATGAAAATTGGATTATTTCACCTATAATGGTGAAGCCTTAAAGATTAAGTTAATTGTTTTCTTTAAGAACACCAAAATATTTAAGGCAGACACTTTTTGAGAAAAGAAGTTTCTAAGATTTTAAAAATATGAGCTAGAGCAGGAATTCAGAGTTAATTAATGAGATGCTTCATTTTAGGAGTTTATGAGGCAGTGTGAAAGTAATGAATTAAGTAGCAATCTGATGAGTGGGATGTTTGTCCTTGGGACAATCTGAGTGGTATATTATTCTTTTACTTGCACATTTCATGGGATTACTAGATGAGGAAGACTAATTACATATGGGGTTTGAGAATTTGAACAGAGACCAATAATATAATCCTAAAGGAAATCTGGGTGAAAGAACAAATCATACAAACAATTGACTTAGTTACTTATTAGTTATTAAGGAAATTTATTAAATGTATTATTTATTAAGGAAAATTACAATGAGACAATGTAGCAAAACTTTTGGGATGTAGATAAAGCTTAAGGGAAAACATCCATATTTTAATCAACAAAAGAGAGAGAGAGAAAATGGAACAACGAATTGGACATGGAACTTTAAAAAAAAGAAAAGAAACACATTTTTAAAGCCAACTAAGCACAAAATTTGAAAGAAAAAACTTTTATGCAATAAAACTGAATGATTTTTATAAAAAGAATAAAATAAACATCTGGTATTTTGGGGTAGAGACTTATATTTATATTTGGCTATTTCCAATACTTGCCAAGGCCTACTCACCAAGGAAAATGGAAAATTGTAGCATCAAAGAGATTTAAAATAAAAAAGAACATGCAGTGTCACTGGAAAAAAGCATACATCACTTATCTCATCCACAAGCTAACTAAACATTTTAACATTTCAAGGAGCATGTTTTTGTACAAGTATTTAGGAATTAAGACTCATTCAATAATTCTACATAAGTAAACCAATACACCAGATTCCTTTGAGCAATAATTCAATCTAGTGATCCTTGGAGTACTTCAATGCTACCTAAAATCATATGCTATACTCCCAATCCTTTACCTCTGCCTTCCCTCACCTGAAAAATGACATGTATAGATTAATAAGATATAGTATTGGAAGGGACCACAGAGATCCACATAGTCTATGCCCCTATTTTTAAAGATAAGGAAACTGAGAGATTAAGCCTAAGGCCATACAGGTAGCAAGAAGCATAACTGGCATTTGAATTCATATCTGAATCACAGTTTAGTATTCTTTCTACTTCCTATATATTTTAAGTATATATATTATGTATTAGATTGTAATGATATATCATACTTCTATCAAATCTTTTTTCTTCCTGGTTAAATACCTGTCCTGTCCCACTTAAACTGTTTGTCAGAGGGTGTTATCTTAGGATACTTTATCATTCTAATTCTCTTCCTTTGGGTGCTATCTAGTTTAACATTGACATTCTTTAAATGTAAGGCCTTGGATATAGTATAGCAAATCGCATTAATACACTATTGGTGAAGGTGGAAACAGATCAAAAAATTCCAAGAAGTAAATTACTCCATCCACATTTTCAAATTTCCCTGTACTTTGTTGTATTTCATGTGTATTTCTCACTCCAACTGAAACTTCCTCTTTCTCCAAATTCCTTCATTTTTTCCCCAGGCTTACTTGGAAAGCCCCAGTGGAACCCAAGTTTTACATTTAGTAATGGAGAGATCTTTGCCAGTGACCTTGGAGTTGATAAAATAACCTAGCTAAAAATGTATCACTTGGGATAATTTTTCTTTCTTTATACAAAATAGCAGGTGTGTTACTTGAAGAACAAAGTAGCATTGTTTGTTATTTCTAATTATTACCTTACCTAATAATAAAAGGACAATAACTGATTTTGATTCTAAAATTTTTTGTGTATAGGCAGAATATTGTCATGAAAATGCAAAATATTATGATCATCACTCTACCTATGCAAATTCAAAACATGATGGCCACAAAATAATTAACAGTAGAGAAAGGCATCATGATACTAGCCATAAGTACTAAATATAAATAATTATTTCAGTCATAAAATGGCACTGAGGAATTTATAATCTAGTTTGTGCTTAAAAGCAAGGAGTTCTCTCTTCTACATCCTACATCTGGTTCTGTAACCCAAGACTCTCTATTTTGTGATATTATGAGGATGAGTGGATACTAATTTGAACCCAGACTAAAATGAAACTAATCTAGGATTTTCAATGTTCTTTGAGATGTTGAATGATTTGTTGTGGGAAATTCAGCCAAAGGCTTTTGTTGTTGACATCAAAAGTGGTAGGTCATTCTGGACCTGCTGAGTACATTCTGAGCTCAAGCAAAAATTGATTTTCTTTTTCAAAAAGCATCTGGCATTACAATGAATAGCATTCTTTCGATTTTTCTTCTCCAGTGAAGCATTTAGTGAATGCAGCAGGCATAATAGGCTGAAGTAAACAGTGTCAGGTTCTGTTATATCAAGAGCTCTTTTAAACCAAGCAGACAAGCTACCATCATTGCCTAAAACCCTGGAAATCATGGCAGAGTCAGAAAACGAGTTTGTTTCCTGACAACTGTTTTCATGTCATCTTGAAAAATGGAAGGAGATGCTTTCCTAATTACTACAGCTGTGACATGCTCCATTGTGATACTGGTTCATAAATGAATGAAAGTGCCCAGGTGAGGTGGTAATAGAATTAGAACCTCAGTGAGATATATTTTTGTGTATTTTGGAGAACTAGCTCTCTCGATGTCTCATGAAATGTGGGTAAATATTCAGCTATATTTACTAAACTCTCTGAAAATAATTATTGGCCCTTTTGTTTCAAATGATACAGTACTGTAAGTGGGCCAACATACTAACAAAATGGTTTACTATGTTTTTTTCAGGGCTAAATATTCTGGAACAAAATTCATAAGTAGCAGCACTGTCTGAGTAGAGCAGGTGTTGTTAAAGTGGGTTGGGTAATAGGATGAAACTGCCTTTGAAAAGGCTGAAAAGAAGAGAATATTCAAATGTATTTCCAGTCCTGATAACCTGGATTTGTGACAGTTTCATATGGGTGCAGTTCATTTCTCACCTGAATTAATCATTCAATAAATCAAAAGCCTATTAAAACTCTTAAATGTTTAATAGGATGATTTATATCTTGTTAGGTATGAATCTCTTTGATTAGGTCAATTAAAAACAATGCAATTAGCTAAAAAGATCAGCTATGCTTATTGGACCTATTTATAAAATTACAGCCAGTCTATTTTTGATTGAATTTAGAGTGGTCCTATGCAGAAGAAAGAAATGTCATTCCTAGAGCTGAGGGTTTTAATTCAAGTCCAGCCCCTAAGAGGGACACTTGAATATTTATTTCTCCTGCCCCTCCCCTTCACTGACCATACCAATGAAGAGGAGTAACTGATAGGAAACAATGTATCCATTGCATATCACAACAAAAATCATACTGAGGAAAAATGTAGTTCAAGGTAGATATAAAAGGTTAGCAACCCAAGGGAATAAAAAGCTTTAGGTGGTATGATCCCTTCCTTATTCCATCTCAGGGTATGCCAGCAATAGATTTTATAAAGAGATTTATAATATAGACACATGACCCAGCACAGAGCTCCACCTAAGGAGAATATAAGGAAAACTCCACACAGCTAGGGGAAAAAATCCTAGTGCCAAGATTTGTAAATTGTCCTTTTACCACAGTAAGGGTTAAAAATTAAAGTTTGGACTAAAAATATAAAAATTTGGTCACCAAAATTATTACTCAAGTCAGAATGACTTTTTATGGTAGTTTATTTACAAAAGGAGAAAGAGTGAAAGTAAAGATATCTGAGAGAAAGTAGATAATTACTCCAGTCCAGTCCACACCAGGCAGATCTTCAGAGGCCCCAGAAAAGGGGGGCCCAAAGGTAAATTAAACAAGGGTTCTAGCCACAGGGCCTCCTCCAAGATGAGGGGCCTCTCTAGAGGCTAGTACTTCCAGAAAAGACAAGAAAAGGAGTCAGCCTTTTTCACTCACCCATGTGGTAGTTCTAAGGGAAAATCCAAGAGCTGTCCAAGGTCCCAAGTTGGAGTACCTTTAAGGTCAAATTTGAAGGTGAAAGAGCTGGTCACAGGAAGGTTTTCTCTCCTTTAAAGACCATTCCTTTCATCACGTCCTGTGCCTTCCTTCCACTTTATATGGACCAATTGCATCTATAGCTTTGCATAGGACTGCCCAGGGGGCAGACAGTCGATTTCTGATTCGTCACCCACTATGGCACATGTGGGTCACAGACCTCCCCATACTTAAGGATAAGTGGTGTGTATATACATCTGGTGATTAAATCTAAAAGTGGACAAGGAGAGAGTTAATTCCATCTTACACCACATTTCTTTTTTGTACTTTAAATCTGAATATGCTTTGCTCAGGAACCTTGAGTATATAACACAATATAGAACTGTGTTTTTTTTTTGTTTTTTTTTTGAGGGTGGGCCAGGTGGAGGTGGAATAGAAAAATGTTTTATAGTAATTTTTTCTAAGCCACCATAAACTTTTCTAGAAGTCAAATGAAGATAACTGATAATAAATGGGAACCACACTTATGGGGACTAATGAGCAATAGAAATAATAATCTCAAGCACCTTCAAGTTACTCTTAAATATACGTGGAAAAAATCATTCTCTAGGGTCTTTGATGGAAATAAAAAAGCACTGAGGGAGTGTTAAAGTACTAAATAAACAAATTTGCTTTTTTAGTGTAGTAGTTATGATGATATGAGAGTAATGCAATGTACTGCATAGAGAACTGGCCATGGAGTCACTTCTGACATATGAACTTGAATAAGTCACTTACCACTCTCAGCTCCTCAGTGACTCTGAAAGATTAGAAATTTCAAAGTATATGTCCATATACACTGGTAGAATGAGCTTCTTCAAAACAGGGAAATTCCAACTCAGGACTAAATTTAACACCAGAACAAGAACAAAATTATTGTATCTCCTCAGTCCCAATTGGCTGGAACAACTCCTGTCCTCTATTTTTTTAATGCTTTCAAAGTTTGTCATATCATTGCCCATTTAACTTACTTATAGACTTTTAGAAAGAATTGGAATACCACATAACCATGATCCAAAAGTACATAGATTTCAATGTAAATACCATTTTCATCTAGCTAATTAAGGAATTGCATTTCTCCTACACAATACCCTTTGGATGAGGTGATGACAATTTTAATGGGCCTAGTGCCTGTCTATTATAATTGTTATGTGTGACTGGTGGAAGAAGGAAAAATGAGAATATAATATTTGGTTGAAAAACCTGTTCTGGTGATTCTGAGGTCTTGCATCTCTAAGCAAGTATGGAAGGAATGAGTTTCATTATAAAATTGTATTGTCATGATAATTTAGATGAAATCTTCCCTAATATTTTTGTCATCACTTAATGATATTCATCAAAACTGAGAGCAGAAAATGTTTCTCATTAAATTTCCTATTGTTTTATTTTGTTAGGTTTTTCTTAAAATAGTATATTAATGTGGTACCCAATTGACTTTTCTTATAAAGGAAACAAATCTTCTGTGTAGCTTTATTAGTTGTAGTTGAAAGCAATTAATAAATTCATTGCAGTGACCATGAGTCTATTTGTATACTTACTTTATGTATTTATTTCTCCCTGAGTTTCAACTACTGGAAGGCTGTTATAAAGTCACATTAGAAGTAATTCTTTCTATATCTACTTTTGGACTCAATAGGCAATTGGAAACAGTAAAGGTTTGAACTTCCCTTGTCACTTTGCCAGTAATTTCTCATTACCAATTGCTTTCCAAACAATTCCACCAGAAAAACAATTATAATCTTTGTAGTGCAATCTTCCTTGTTCCTGAAACTCTTCAAAATCTTTGGATAGTGACTCAAAAGATAATTAAGATAAACACATTTACATATACCAATTTTAAATTTGTACTGCTTCTGATAACTTTTTTAAAAAAATAAAGTGTCCTTTCCCTTTAACTTTAGCACATAGCCATTGGCATTATTGTCATTTTGAATTGTATTATTGACATAATTCTGGAGTCAGCATAATCACATTGAGATATAATTAGGAAAAAGTTTCAAGAACAAAAGGTAAGAAAAGAAAAAGAAAAATATTTTGATGACTATTAATATTAATAGGACTGTATATTATGAGTTGAATAGCATGTTGTTTTTAGCAAAGAAATCAGGAAAAGGACTTTCTATTCCAATAACAAATTCCACTGCACATCTAATTCCCTATAATCTCAGAATTAGAAGGTCTATCAGAGATAATCTAAATTAATTCATATATAATTAGTCAAATTTTCTGCAACATATTTAATAAGTGATCATCCAGTCTGTGTTCCAAGCCCACTCATGAGGAGTGTACACATCCACTTCTGAATAGTTTTTATTGTTGGAACATTTTTTTTAGATTAAACATTATCAACTTTTATGCAACTTGTACCCATTGCTCCTTTTTATTTTAATTTTATTTTTCACACAATTACATGTAAAAAACTATTTTAACATTTTTAAAAAATTTTGAGTCCCAAGTTTTCCCCCTTGCTCTCTCACTGAAACAGTAAGCATTATGATATAGATATCTTATGTGCAATCATGTAAAACATTTTCTCATATTAATCTTTTTATGGATTTTTTGTTTGGAAGCAAAACAAATATACAAATAAACAAATAAAGAAAGGAAATGAAGTTTTGTATGCTTTCATCTAGATTCAGACATCAGTTCTTTCTCTGGAGGCAGATGGCACATTTCACCATGAGTACTTCGAAATTGTCTTAGATCAATATATTGCTGAGAATAATTAAGTCATCATAGAATATTGCTATTACTGTGTAAAAAAAAGTTCTCCTGGTTATACTCACTGCATTTTGCCTTGCTTTATCTTTCCAGATTTTTCTGAAAATTATGCTGATCATCATGCTTATACAATAGTATTCCATTATTATCAGATGTCATAACTTATTCAGGAATTCCCCAATTGGTGGGCAAGTCCTCCCTTTTTGCCACCACAAAAATAGCTGCTATAAAATAATGCTGTGCCTATAGGTCCTTTTCTTTTTTTTTTTATCTCTTTGGCAAACAGACCTAGTGTTATGCATCATTTTATAGTTCTTTCAGCATGGTTCCAAATTGCTCAACAGAATGATCAAATCAATTTACAGTTATCCCAATAGTGCATTAAAGTCTCAATTTTCACATATCCTCTCCAACTTTTGTCATTTCCTTTTGTCTAAAAGTAGTCAATCTGACACGTGTGAGGTGGTACCTCAGAGTTGTTTTAATTTGTACTTCTCTAATTAATTGTAATTTAGAGTGTGTTTCACAGAACTATAGATCTACCTTTGATTTTGTCGTCTGAAAACTACTATTCATATCTCTTGACTATTAATCAGGGAATTACGTGATTTCTAATACACTGAATTTTTTCACTGTGTATTTGAGAAATTGGTCTTTAATTGAGAAAATTGTAAAACAAAAATTCACCACTATGGTTATTGTGTATTACCTTCTATTTCTATTTCCCCCATTTTTATCTTTCTCTCCTTTTACTCGGTCCATCCTGAAGTATTTTCCTTTCAGTCACTGCCTCTCCCAATTTCCCCTCCCTCATATAACACCCCCCTTATAATTTTATCCCTTTCCCCTCCTATTTCCTTTAGGGTAAGATAAATTTTTATACCCAATGTGTATGTTCTTTCTTCTTTGAGTCAATTCTGATCAGAGTAAAGTTCAAGCAAGCACTCTCCTCCCTTTTTCCCTCCTTTTATAGAAAGGAAATGAAAATTCTTTGGGTCTTGTCAATCTAAATACATCCAAGTGTGCTCTTAGGCCACTTCTTTCTTTCTTATCCATATGCATAGCCAGTCTAATTATCCTCTTAATAAGGGATAACCTAATCTTGAATCCATAATAGTCTTTTGTGATCAATACTTCCTTTTTAGGAGTTCAGTATTGTAAACCTTAAAATTTCTTAGACTTATAAATGTTGGAAATTTCACCATTGGGAAATTTCATACTTGGAAAATTTCTTACTGATAGTCTATTGGAATGTGAACCCCATTGGCATGGGAGGTTCTTTCTCCTCTCTGCTTAAGATTACTTTAGGACAGAAACCTTTTGCTAAATAATGGAAAGGGCTTTGACCTATGCTTAAGCATAGAACAGGAAGTTCTTTGAGTTATGATTGATTTTAGAATTGATACGATCTCCACCCTACTCAGTCCTAACAGGATTTAGGAAGGGCTGCAGCATAGATCAAAATTTAATTATTTGAGAATATGACCTTCAACAGACATGTGCAAAGCCACAGACCTCTGGGCGATCTTGGGTTAAGCTAGAGCCACCATTGGCACAGGGAAGACATGGACAGTGATTGGTAGATGTGAGAACTGAGGGGAGGGAACTTGGATGGTTTCCTTAAAGATAGCAGGGTCTGAGGACTAGAGGTGGGTGGTTGGAGAGTTTTTGCTCTGAGAGGTTGTGCTCTGAGAAGCTTCCTCTGAAGGAAGCTGGAGGTGGAGGCCCCTGAGACTGTTTCTCCATTTTGGTCACGTGAGGGATAGGGACTGATCTCTTTCCTTTGCCTCAGCTATCTAAGGGCTTGGGCCTTTTGGCCCAGCCTAAACAGAGGGGGTATTTAAGCCCTATTCCCTTCTCTCTCTTTTTCTCTCTATCTCTAATACCTTTCTTCCTCCTGTTTGTAATTAAACTCCATAAAAGGTTGACTGCTGACTTGAGTTTTCATTTAGGAATTACATAGCTGAATTCCTTGGCGACCTTAAATTAATATATATCAGTCTTTTAAAGTGATTTCCTTATCACAGTATCCATCCTGTTTATAATACATTCTAGATTCTTACAAGGAATCAATATCAAAGTCTAAAATAATCTACCATGGTTGGAGGTTCCACTGTTCCTTATTTCTAAGTCAATACATTTTCTCTTTCTCCAGTTCTGTAATGCCCTACTCATTCTCTGTGCTTTTTCAGAGATCTTGGTAGCTTAACAAAAACATCTTTAATTCCATGAATGATATTTCATCTAATTCTGATAACATGAACTCACAGAAGTCAGGTGGTTCTCTTTTACTTTGCTCAACTTCTAGAAACCTAGTCTAAGTTTGAATAAGGTGCTCATTCATCACCTATCTTTGAAAACAATCTTTATAGTTGTTGGGGGTAGGTTTATTTTTTAGGAAGAGTACACTAGAACCCTAAGATAGTCAGCAATTTGCTGGCATTAAATCTTGAAGAAACTTAGTTCTTGAGAAAAATTTAAAAAAAAACTTTAGACCTATTGACTTCAAAAAATTATATATATATATTGACATTAAAATTGACATATAAATTGACATTAAAAAATTATATAAATATATATATGTGTGTGTGTGTGTGTGTGTGTGTGTGTGTGTGTGTGTGTGTGTGTATAGTAGTAGTAGTCTCTGGGTAACCGAGGATGATGATTGTCTTTGTGCGTTTTCATCTATGGTGTACCCTTGGGATTAGGATAGATGAGTGTGCCAAAGACACTTGTGGGTGAAGAAGATTTAAGTGGAAAGGTGGATGCACAGAGACAGTCCCACTCTCTTGGCATTGGAAGCCTGGGTCCACTGGCACAAAAAGTCGTTATGCCTGGAGACTTCCTCAGCTGCATTGGATGGCCATGTTGTCCTTTCTGCTCCAACATGCCCTAAGCACTCCACAGTGCTTTGCTGCGTCACCCTCTCAGCCATTGAACCTTCTTATTGGTTTCTTCCGCCTGTTCTGCTGAAGCAGTCTTCACATGCTGGGTGAGCAAAGCCCTGGTTCACCAGGGGTCGATGACCAGATGGCTACCTTCACAAGGTTTAGCCGGCCTGTTGAAGCCGTTGCCCGGGGTATGGCCGCTGCCGCATGCTAGCAGCTACTAGGAGCCACAAGTGAGAGCTGGGTGTCAGGTGAAGGTCAGAGGTTGGAGAGCTGCCCTAAGAGGGCATGACAAGCTCTCCATACCAGAGATACTACCCATATATATATATATATATATATATATATATATATATATATATATATATATATGTTTGTGTGTCCTTGACTTAATATATGTGTTTGTGTGTCTTAATCACATCCCTGTTAGGGACTTCATTTTCTTTACCTGAAAAACTAATGAGATGAACTAGATTATTTACAATGTCTCTTATCAATTTAATTTTAACATTTTGGACTAATTCAAAAGCATCACAAATTTCAAGTCTAAAACTTTTTTTAATCATGAAAATAAAGAATTTAAATCATTTTAAAAACAAAAAAGAGCTTTTTTAAAAGTTGAAAGAGCAAGATAAATGATATTTTAACCTACTTCATGCATGTGATAAAAATTAATGGATATTTTAGCCTGTAATGCTCCAAGTTTTTAAAGTTCTTAAAGTAAAAAATAAATTCCCAAGAAGTTAAAGCACTTTAAAAGTAAAAACAAAAACAAAAACAAAACAAAAACAAACAAACAATAAAATACTCTTTAAGGTTTTTCAAGAGATATTATCAGTGGACAACTCTTGTAACTTTCACCATTTGGAGGTCAACTTATCCTCTATAAAATCTATCACTTTTGAAATTAGCAGGATCATGTGACCTATGACAACAGCATTTTCCCCCTTTTGTCATTATAACACTTTGCAAGACCAAAGCTCTTTCAGTTACAAAAAAAAATAGATATAATGTACAGTTCTGCAGAGATAAAACCTCTCACTCATTCAGAAAGGAGAGCATGAATATGAAAGAAAAATACAAAAATGACATTTTGCATTGCAGGTTCATTTTTGTTAAATATGTAAAGAATGTTATGACCAATAGGTAGCAGCAGAATTAGCTTTACTCAGCTTATAATAACTTCAATGAGAGGAAAAGGAAAAATTTGACAATAATAGGAATGAAATTAGGTCATAAAAATTATATGAAACATAAAACAACTTTTAATGGCATAAAAATGGGTTAGAAACTCTTCAAAATGACTAAACAGTCAGGATAGAGATTTTAATCTGGTATAGGTTTCATACCTTCTATCTCAAAAATGACTAAAAAGTTTGAGTCAAGAGATTTTTCCCAAAGTTTAGGGTGAATAAGATTCAGAAAGTTAGGATATAGTGAGCAAAGAGGCAAACAAAATTTCCTTATTTCCTAGTTGAAATAATCATGGAATAATGCTATGATAATGGAGAAAATGTTTTAAGAAATCAGAATCATTCTTCAGTTTTTAAAGTATATTGTATAAATGGAGATAGTGAACCTTTGGACTTCATCCTCCAGAAGTCCCTTAGTATTTCCCAAAATTCCCTTTAATCCCTCCTGCACCTCCACATTTGTGTGATTGTATTTAAGTTTGCTGTAACTACTCCCTCACTCTCTTCTCTCATGACCAGATTGGGTTTTAGGTAGTTTTTTTACTTTAGTTATTATTAATGAACTTTTTACAATTTAATACTTAGTCTGTTGAATATTAATTTTAAAACCCACTTTTGGGTTTAAAACCCATTTATGGATGACCACTTCAGGATATGAATTCTAAAAAGTTTTGAGCAGATAACCTTGCAGTAAAGATAGCTTTTTCAGTGACACTAAGTTTGTTTGGTCTCTGCCCATCACAAGCATCCAGTGGCTGGGTCTTCTTGAGGCCCAGCTTGCCTGCTTTCATACCTTCACAGCCAGTGCTTCTCTGCCCTCTGCTACCAGTTCTGCCACTGATGCCCATTTTCCTGTTTCCTGCCTCTCATCTCCACTAACCCTGCCACCCTTGTGCACACCAGTCCAGTGTGCTACTCCACTTCTGCTTCCCACTGCTATCTCTGATTTGAGTCTCTGTACAGAGGGTGAGACCCCAATCCTTTTAACTCCACTTTCCCTCCCACATGGGTTTTTTGTGCTAGTCATTTTTAGTGTGGGGAAAAGAAGCCCCACTCCTTCTAGTTTCCAAGCAGATTTTTTTTTAAGCTGACCCTGGACTCCTAGATTAGAAGACTGTCATTCAAGTTTTTCACAGGGAGGGCAGTTAGACCAAAATCAGTAGATTCAAAGTCAGTTTTGGGGAATATGCCTATTTTATCCTTCTTTCTCTTGACCCAAAACAAGAAGGAGTACTCTTTCTATCATATGCAAATATGCTATTTTCCCTCATAGTTTTGCCCTTAGGGAAGAGAGAACAGAAGAATAGAAGAATAGCTCTTAAAAGCCCTTTAGACAAAAAAAGTCTCTTTACCTTCCAGTCAGGGTCTCCTTTTGTTTAACTTTTATTTAATAAGTAAACTTGTTATGTCATGGCTCACTCCATGAAAGAGCACTGCATTACCTATCTCAAGCAGCTCAAAGTTTTGGAGTGTCTTTTCTTACTACTGTTCCTGGGTGCAATGGTCTTTACATTTAGCTTGAATAATCCTGAGATTCAGAGGTAAGATTTATCTTCCTACATAACTTTGGCATTTGGGCATGCCCAACCTCTACAATACATCTAATTTGAGCTTCCTCCATACTATGTTCAGTGCAGAATTCTCCCTCACTCAGATGAACTTCAGAGCTCTGACAAAAGAAATGTGAATGGATGAAAAGTACAGGGGAAGGGGGAGAAAACTTAATGAGCTCTGGAGGTGAATTTTAAACCTTTTCAGACTCCATTGTATTATTCCTTGCTAATCGTTTTCAATTTATTACCCTCCTTAATAGTGCACAAGTTTGAGTTGGAAAAAATGATTTTTTTTATTTCACTGACTATGATATTGCTGATTGCTTTAAGATTTAAATTTTTTTAGTTTATCTGTATTAATATAATCAATATTTTTATGTTATACTGAATAATTTTAAGCTACTATATTTTGCCTATATGGCTCTTTATTTTGTACCTTTGCTGAAGAACAAAATATCACTGTGTAAATCCATAAACATCTTGCCCAAACCCTTGTCACTACATCCATCAAAGATCACATGTTGCCTTAAAAGCCTTTGCTGCCTTTTTGCCTTTGTTAATTGTCACATAGATGATGATGGATGGACTTCAACAAAACTGGTTACAATTATAAACAATCATTGGATAATTTAATGAGCTAAGAATTTAAATTGTAATTTTAAGGTGTCTTCAGAAATAATTTTAGATAAATAGTGGTTTCTGAACAAATTATATATATATATATGTATGTATATATATATATATATTATAAAGTATATTGTATTAAAGGTAGAAAATCAAAAAGAAGTTCTTACTACAGGAAAAAAAAAGTTTATATAAAGCAGGAAGCCAAAAAAAGATTCTGTGTTTGCATAATAAATTTACTCTACAGTTTAATTTACTTCCACCAAATAAACTAGATTTCTTGGTGATGGCTTCAATACATGGGTCAAAGTGATGTGGTTGAGGTTGTAGACTACATGAACATCCTAGTTCAAATGAAAACATGAAAATAGGTTCTGATCAAGGACACAAGTATTACCCAATGAAATTGCACCAAGGCTTTGGGAAGAGTGGATGGATGGGAGGGAGGGAAACAATGTGATTATTGTAACCAAGGAATAATGTTTTAAATTGACTAAATAAACTAATTCAAATGGAAAAAAAGGAAAAAAATTAAAAGAGCATTCCTTCTGGGCAATAAACCTTTGGATCACCACTGTATATGTGTGAATTTAATGCTTTTAAAAAGCCTGCCAGAAAGTTTATTTGAAAAAGAAAATCTAAGACAGTAATAATCTCTACTGTGTCCTCCTATATACATCAGCTCCAATGTGATGAAACTTTCTTAAGAAGGAAGGCAGATAATCACTTAGAACACATGTTGCTTAACTAATTTGAGCAGTACATTAGGACTAAGAAATTGAATTCTAGTCTCTGATTTTAGCTACTTGGTTTCAAGGTTCCTTATCTTTATAATTCAAGGATGAATTAACACTATTATCCTGAAATTAATTGTTATAGTTTACTTAAAGGATTAGTACAGGGGGCAGCTTGTTGGCTCACTGGATTGAGAGCCAGACCTAGAGACGGGAGATCCTAGATTAAAATCTGGCCTCAGATTTCCCAGCTGTGTGACCCTGGGCAAGTCACTTAACCTCCATTGCCTAGCCCTTACCACTCTTTATGTCTTGGAGTCAATTCCAAGACAACAGAAGGTAAGGGTTTTTAAAAAATAAATAAATAAAGGATTAGTACAAGTTAATATTACTATTAGTTCTGATAGTGGTCACTTTCTTGACTTTCTAGGTAAGAAAAACTAAATTGAAACCATTAGCAACTAACCACAAATCTATCTTTCATCCTGTTTCTAATAGATGCCCAGGTTATTCTAAGGGAATTGCAAGTTGAACTTCTACCACTAATTTACCCTCATGTCTTTCTTCCTGATTTTGCAATAACCAATAATTATTTCATACTTAATTCTGCCATTAAAAGAGGAAATAGAAAAGAATTCTGGCTGTGGGAGACTTGAACATCTTTGCATTATACTTACTCAAACATTGCTCTTCTAAATCATTTCCAAATTGAAGGCTCCATGCCTATTCTTTTCTTGAGCAATAGCATGATCTTTAGAAAACTATATGACATGAAGCCAGAGAAAATACATCAGAGAATAGAAATATGGGTCACATCTTACCTTTCCAAAAATATCTAATCACAGGGCTTATCTCTCACAAAACCCTACTCATTAATGCCCCAAACTACCTCACTCTCATCAATCCCAACATTGCCCTCAAAGGGTTAAACAACCTACAACATGATTTGATTATTAATTTACAGACTGAGAAAGACATGAAATTGAAAACCCTCATTTTAAAGATTGTCAAAGTGGGGCCCAGAGGTTAAATTTTTTTTCTGTCATATAATTAGGAATTGCTATTTTAATTCACTTCTGTGGTTCTAAATCCAGCTGAAAACTCTGCTACAAAATCAAATAGCTGTCTCTATTATACTTTGCTGTCCTTTACCTTCTGTTTTGAGGATAGACCACTCAGATTTACTGTAACCTAATCAAATCTCAGTTACCCACACATTTCAAAGGTCAAATTCCATCCTTTCCTCCAGATCACCTAAAGGCAATGACATGTACTGTTGCTTCCAGGCAGTAAATACCAGGAGATCAAAATGTGTATCTCTCCCTCTTTTTGTTTATGGTGATACAGTGAGTTGCACATGATGAGCAAATACAGACTGGTAGCTATCTGCTTTGTAGATGTCTTTCCTTCCAAATCTTCTCTTCTTCCAAACATTAAGGATGACCCCATCCTTCAAATCAACTAGGCCTTTGTCAGAGGTTTTTATTATAAAGATTATTTCCCCAATTTGTTGCTTCCCTTCTAATTTTGTTTGCATTGCTTTTGTTTGAACAAAAACTTTTACATTTAATGTAATCAAAATTATTTATTTTACATTTAGTACTTTTTTCCAACTCCTTTCCCAAAGATCTGACAGATATACTATTCTGGTTTCACTTAATTTAGTTATAGTTTACTTCCTTATACTCAAGTCATTCACTTATTCTGAGTTTATCTTGGTGTAGGGTGTGAGATGTTGATCTAAAACTAATCTCTCCTATATTCTTTTCCAGTTTTCCCAATAGTTTTTAGCAAATAGTGAATTTTTGTCCCAAAAGCTGGGATCTTTGGATTTATCATAGACTGTCTTGCTGAGGTAATTTACTCCAAGTCTATTCCACTGATCCTCCCTTCTGTCTCCTAAGTTGTACCATATTGTTTTGATGGCCACTGCTTTATAGTACAGATTTATATCTGGTACTGCTAAGCCCCCCTCTTTCACATTTTTTTCTTATTATTTCCCTTGATATTCTTGATCTTTTGTTCTTCTAAATGTATGTTGTCATAGGTTTTTTTCTAATTCAGCAAAAAATTTCTTCATTGTGTGATAGTTTTGGCACTGAAGAAGTAAATCAATTTGGGTAGGATTTTAAATTTTATTGTTAGTTTATCCTACCCATAAGCAATTAATGTTTATTCCAGTTATTTAAATCTAGTTTCCTCTGTAAAAGGTTTCATAGTTGTGACATATAGTTCCTCTGTGTCTTGGTAAATATATTCCTAAATATTTTATATTGTCTCAGGGGATTCTAAATGGAATTTCTCTTTCTAACTCCTGCTGTTGTGATGTGTTGGAAGTATATAGAAATGCTGATGATTTATGTAGGTTTATTTTATACCCTGCAACTTTTCCAAAGTTGTTGATTATTTCCACTAGCTTTTTAGATGATTCTCTAGGATTCTTTAAGTAGAACATCATATCATCTGCAAAGAATGACAGGTTGGTCTCCTCATTGCCAATTTTAATACTTTCAATTTCTTTTTCTTCTCTAATTTCTACTGCTAGTGTTTCTAGTACAATGTTGAATAATAAAGATGATAATGGGCATCCTTTTTTCACTCCTGATTTTATTGCAAAGGCTTATAGTTTATCCCGATTGCAGATGATGTTTGCTGATGGTTTTGGATAGATAGTGTTTATTATTTTTAGTAAAGGCCCTTCTATTCCTATACTTTCTAGTGTTTTCAATAGGAATGGGTGTTGTATTTTATCAAAGGCTTTTTCTGCATCTATTGAGATAATCATGTGGTTTTTGTCAGTTTGCTTGTTAATATGGTCAATTATGAGGATGGCTTTCCTAATATTGAACCATCCTTGCATTCCTGGTATGAATCCAAACTGGTCATAGTGAATAACCCTTGTGATGACTTGCTGGAGTCTTTTTGCTAGTATCCTATTTAAGATTTTTGCATCTATATTCATTAAGTATATTTGTCTATAGTTTTCTTTCTATGTTTTTGATCTGTCTGGTTTTGGGATCAGTACTATGTTTGTGTCATAAAATGAATTTGGTAGAACTCCTTCTTTGCTTATTCTGTCAAATAGTTTGTTTAATATTGGGATTAGATGTTCTTTGAATGTTTGATAGAATTCATTTGTGAATCCATCTGGACCTGGGGACTTTTTTTGGGGGAGTTCTTTGATGGCTTGTTCAATTTCTTTTTCTGATATGGGGTTGTTTAGGTAATCTATTTTTTCCTCTATTAGTCTAGGTAATTTATATTTTTGTAAGTATTCATCCATATCACCTATATTGCTATATTTGTTGCCATATTATTGGGTCTAATAGTTTTTAATGATTGCCTTAATTTCCTCTTCATTAGAGGTAAAGTCTCCCTTTTCATCTTGGATACTGCCAATTTGATTTTCTTCTTTCCTTGTTTTAATTAGACTGACCAGTACTTTGTCTATTTTATTTGTTTTTTCAAAGTACCAGCTTCTAGTCTTATTTATTAAATCAATAGTTCCTTGACTTTCAATTTGATTATTTTCTGCTTTGATTTTTAGGATCTCTAATTTAGTCTTCATCTGAGGATTTATAATTTGTTCACTTTCTAGTTTTTTTAAATTTGCATGCCCAATTCATTGACTTCTGCCCTCCCTAATTTGTTAATATATGAACTCAAGGATATAAATTTCCTCCTCAGTACTGCTTTGGCTGCATCCCATAGATTTGAAAGGATGTCTCGTCAGTGTAATTTTTCTTCAATCATGTTATTAATTATTTCTGTGATTTTTTCTTTAACAGGTTTTGGAGAATCATTTTCTTTAATTTCCAATTAAATTTTTATTTACCTCTCCATGTACCCTTACTAATTATTATTTTCATTACATTGTGATCTGAGAAGATTGCATTTATTATTTCTGCTCTTTTGCACTTGTTTGCAATATTTTTATGCCCTAATATATGGTCAATTTTTTAAATGTACCATGTGCTGCTGAAATGTATTCCATTTTGTCCCTATTTATTTTTCTCCTCATATGTACTAACTGTAATTTTTCTAAGATCTCATTCACTTCTCTTAGCTCTATCTTATTTATTTTTTTATTGATTTATCTAGTTCTGATAGAGGAAGTTTCAGGTCTCCTACTAGTATAGTTTTTTCTCTCTATTTCATCCTTGAGCTCCACTAGTTTCTCCTTTAGAAATCTGAATGCTATGCCATTTGGTGCATACCTATTCAGTCTGATATTTCCTCATTGTCTATACTGCCTTTGCTCAGGATGTAATTACCTTTCCTATCTCTTTTAACTAGATTTATTTTTACTTTGGCTTTGTCAGATATCATAATTGGGACATGATTATGTGCTTATTATACTTTACAAAATGCATAATAAATTCTGCTCTAGGCTTTTACCTTGAATCTGTCATTCATATATGTACACATAATGTATGTACATATTGTTTCATATCATAACATTTACATATATTTCATCATTATATATTGCCATATACATCATATCATCATCATAATCAGCTTATTTCTCCACCCTCTTTCTGAGGAAATTCCTTCTATCTTCTCTACTACTAAGAATAATTCTTGTGAATTACAGAAATCCTCTTTACATTTTGACCCTAATGAGTCACTTAAATTTTCTTTTTTATTTACTTTTATGGGTTCTCTTTTATATTGTGTTTGGACTTCAATTTTTTTTTTAGGTCTGTTGTATTCATCAAGAATGTTTTGGAAATCTTCTATCCTATTCAATGACCTTTCTCCCTGAAGGAATAGACTCAGTATTAATGGATGGGTGACTCTGGGTTGTAAACCCCAATCTTTTGTCTTCCTGAATATTATATCCCATGCTTTTCAATATTTTATTGTGGAATTTGCTAGGTCCTGAGTGATCCTGATTGGAGTTCCATGGTAATTGAAATGGTTTCTTTCTTGATGCCTGAAGTATTTTTTCCTTGGATTGGTGCCTCTTGAATTTAGCTATTACATTCCTGGAAGTTTTCAGTGGAGGATTTCTTTCTGGAGGCCATCTGTGAATTCTTTCAATTTCAATTTTATTTTCTTATTTGAAGTTTTCTGGTCAGTTTTCTTTGATAATTTCATGTAATATGATACTCAATGTTTTTTCTTCTTTATAATTACCTTAAAGTAGTCCAGTAATTCTCAGATTGTCTCTCCTAGATCTATTTTCTAGGGCAGTTGTTTTTTCAATAAGCTATGTCATATTTACTTCTGTTTTATATTCCTTTGATTTTTGCTTTATTGTTTATTGAATCATTAATTTCTATAAGGTCAGTTCTGATTTTTTAAACCCTGGTTTTCCTCTGTCAGTTTTTTTGTTCTTCTTTTTCAATTGGCCTATTTTTTTGTATCCCTTTCATTTCTTCTTGCATCACTTTCTTTTCTCCTCCCCACTTTTCTTCCCCTTTTATGTGGTTTTTCAAGTCTTTTTTTCTCTCCTTCACAATCTGTGTCCAATTCATTTTTTTTGGACTTTACATGTTTTCCTTTACTTTTGATGTTCCCTTCTGTGTCTGTACCTTGCTCTTTGTCTCCATAAAAAGTCTTTAGAGTTTGGGGCATTACTGTTTGTTTTGTCATTTTCCCTTTTTAATTATAGATAAGCTCTGTTTTCTAGGAAGCTGGAGTACCCTCTGAAACTTCAGTCTTTCCTTTATGCTATTTTGGCTTATTTTCTGGGTTGTTGCTAGTTTCTTTAAGTACCATTCTCTTTTTTGTTCCTCTGCCAAATTATTTTTATATATCATTTAAAACAGCTTACTACCAATTATGCCTATGAGTATTTCTTCTATTTACTATGATAATGAAAACAAATTTTAAGAGTTGTAGATATGTTTTTCTGTTTATTTATATAATAAATTTGACCTCATTGAAACCCTTAAATGTTTTCCCCCTCTTTCTTTTTTACCTTTTTATGATTCTCTTGGATTTTGTATTTGGACATCATAATTTCCATTTAGTTCTGGTCTTTTCTTTATGAATGCTTGGAAATCTTCTATTTTATTAAATATCCATACTTTTCCTGAAAGTATATAGTCAGTTTTGATGGGTAGGTGATTCTTGGTTGTACACCCAATTCTCTTGCTTTCCTGAACATCATATTCCAAGTCTTCTGGTCCTTTACTATAGAAGCTCCCAGATCCTGTGTGATCCTATCTTAGTCTCCTTGATACCTTAATTGTCTCTTTCTGGCCTCTTGCAGATTTTCTGCTTGGCCTGGAAGCTTTTGAATTTTGAATTGGCTATAACATTCATAGGAGTTGTCTTTTGGGTTTTTAATGTAGGGGGTCATCTATGGATTCTTTCAATATCTATTTTGCCCTCTTCAAGAATATCAGGGCAGTGCTCACTTTGGTAACACATATACTAAAATTGGAATGATACAGAGAATATTAGCATGGCCCCTGTGCAAGGATTACATGCAAATTCATGAAGCATTCCATATTTTTTAATACCTGTGAAGAACTGATTACTCCTACAGAAAGACTTGCAAGCAAGTGCAAGCCATGGAACTTTGAAGATCTGTTAATCATAAAAGTTCAAGAGAAGAATGTGGTCAGGGAGAAGGCAGTTTGAATAAGCTGGCACACAAACTGATTTACTCACTTCTTCCTTCAGACTCTAAGGAAGAAAGCTGACAGAGAAATACTCTGTAGTTTCTGGCTATTGGTTTCAACTTGAAGACTTGGGCTTAGCTCTGAAGATCTTTTCAAATTATTAACAATATTCCCTTAAGAATAATAATTTGGCTCTACTTTTTTGATATTGAATTTATAATAGACTAGGAAACCCAAAATTCCTTCTGCCTTTAATCCCCACTTAATATCCATGCTTCCTTTAAAATAAATGATAAAATAAAATAAATACTTTTCCAGTATTTTGAAGTGAAATTAGTCTGTTGAAAGCTACTATAACTTATCATCTCTGAGTAGTCTTTAGGATCAACAGAAGGAAGCAGGAAGTGGAGGGGGAAGGAGAAGAAAGAATTCTGTTTTTCCTATAACCTTAAATCCCAGTGTGACTGACCAGCATTTCCATTTACCTTAAATAACCTAGTTAAAGGGAGCCTCCATACAATTTGGCACCCCAGATAAGGTCTTACCCTTCCCAAAATAGTATAAGATAATAAGGAAAAAAAGATGTTTCTGCAAATAATTGGTGGACTGGTGGTACTCTCGGTCATTGCCTGTTATTGGATTTATAATTTGATGTATAGTGCAGTGGCTAACATTTTGATAGACACTATAGACCTCATATCTCATTCTACTTCTTTTATAATGGCTATAGCCTTCACTATTGACACTGTAATATGGCAAATCCTCACCCAACTGTATGTGTTTACCATGGCTGCCATATAGACCTTCTCCTATCTCAAGAACATTATTAAGTTTCTGACACCAAAGAAAGCAGGTCAAATCCTGATTGTAGACACAAATCTGGAACAGCTAGTTTAGAAAATGTGTGAGAAGTTTCTGCAAAGACAGGGATTAGATCAGGCTAAGGATGGAAGTGGGCAAGAAAATGATACTGGGCTGGGCTCAAGGACAAAAATAATGAGGAGATGGAGAAGAAAACAAATGGAAAGAACAAGAAAGGAGCTCAGGAAAATAGAAATGATGCTAAAAAATATTACCCCTAAGGGATATTGGAAAGATATCAGGCAAAGTGCACAAACAGTTTTCCACCCAGTAACTCAATTCTATCTGGTGCAGATTCCCAAAATTTCTCTGTGAGCCTTACCTGTGCTCAAGGAATTGAAGAGGGCATCTAAATTTTTTCAGCCATATTTTCAGGATGCAGAGTTTCTACTTTTGGAAATATTTAGCCCCCATGAGCATAGGTAATTTATTGATAAGACTTGATAAGAACTATTGATAAGAACTGATAGCACCCTGACATTGGCCTACTGAACAGCAGAAAGAAGTCTTTGATTTTGCTAATCCAGTTAGCATGTCCTATTTGAGGAAATGCAGGGAGGATCTTCTCCAGACCATAAAGTTTTTTTCTGTTCTAAACCTAATGCATGGGGTAAATTTGATAAATTGGTCCAAGAAAGTACAGAGCACCCTGCCAGCTTTAGTCAAGATGAGTCTGTGGCTCATGTGAGGAGGAAGTTCCTTCAGGGTTGCAACTCACTTCTGAAAAACTTCTTCAGAAGCTGTTTTCCCAAATATGACACTGTCTATCTTTCTGAACATCACAAGGCAGCATCTTACTTATGGGAGAATCACAATGAACAACAGGGAGAATTGAAAGAAATAAAACAGAAATTGCAAAGTACAGAAGTATCATTAAAGCAAAAAGTGATAGAGCAAATTAGCTTGCAGACCATACAGACATACTCTAGACCCTCATACCAACAAAGTAGGGGACAGAGAGAAAAAAGAAAGTGTTTCCTGTATCACATGGTTGGACACCTTATTAAGGATTGTTATCTGAAGAGGAAATATGAGGCAACTAATAAAGGCACAAAGGGAAAGACATATTATAGAGCAAATACTTGCTGTCAGTATTGCAACTGCGTACTGACCAGGAGGCAGCAGACCTTGAATCCATGAGATTAGCTATAAAATCAGGAGCTAATTCTAAATAAGCAGAAGTTATATAAAATGGCAGAAAAAAATTATGAATCCAGGACTTTAAGATACTTAGTAATGTACAAGGGGATAGAAAAAAGATATTTCAGGATGTGACAAGCAATGCAGGACTTGCAGGAGTAAAACAAAAGTACATAAAGAGAAAAGAAAATACATGGGTGGAACATAAAACTGAATTTACTGGGTCTGCAAGAATTTATGGTGACAAATCAAACCTATTATTGAGTGAAAAGCAGAGGCAAGTACAGAAATTAGATAAAGAGATGAGAGATCTAATTGCATAAATTCAAGCCGATATTGGAGACTCAGGCAGAAAGGACATAATAACCAGTCAGGAATAAAGCAGAGAACTGATAAAAACATATTTGGAAATGTTTTTCAATGCAAATTGGGCACAGGTATTGAATTTAGGGCAAAAAGTGTTCATGAACATAATAAACACATAAACATGATCAGGAGCTATTGAAAGAAACAGTGAAACAAAATTTCAATTCCCTACAACAAAATGACTATAGGAAAACATAGACTATTGCAGAAACTTTTGCAGGAGCTATAAACAAGATACAGAAGCTCACAGCTCACAGACAACCATAAAACCCCACTTGAATCTATTAAAACTTCAAAAAGCTATATGGTACAGACTTACTTAGAAAAAATATCTAGATTGAACCCAGAAGCTGAAATTCTTCATCATTCCTTAAATAACTTGGAAATTTCAAATCTAAAAAAGGATAGATCTGAAAATACAATTGATATAATTGATCATAATCAATGTATTGGAAGTGAAACAGCAGTTGGGTTTGAAAATACAGATGGAATGGAGGACATAACAATTGCCAGGATAGCCAAGGGTTCAAGAGAATACCAAGAAGCCAACATTCTAAATGGATGGGGGTGGTCTAGTCAATTAAAACATAATGAAATTACAGATAGCTATGGTTTAAATTCATATTCCAGTGAAGAAGGAAATAAAATACAATCAAATTTAAATGAAGATCAACTAGGAAATTATTTAATCCAAGAAGATTTAATTGGTTCAACCATACAAGTGCAAGAAGAGAACAAGGCAGTGCAAAATGAATCATCAGCAATTAATTCAGTAGCTACACAAAAACCAGAATCATATATATGGAGTACAATGGGGAAAAATGAATACACAAATCCCAGTGATACAGGGGAAAATGCAGCTGTACTAAAACCATTCCCAGAAGATAACATCATAGAGGAAAAGGTTTTTACCTTCACAGAGTCAAAAGAGAGGTCAGATGAACAAAAACTTGAGGCTGAAAAAGTGTAGAACCTGTGAATTTTAGTAACACTATTGCATATCTGTCAGAAGCAGTTAAACTGATAATATCAAGTTTATCACCACAAAACACAACTCTAGAGCTTATTAATGAGAAACAACTAGAAACAGATTTGGGAAAGATAAAAGCCCATGACATAGAGAAGATCAAAACATAAAATCTGAGTTAACAACATCTGACACAAGTTTACATGGCACTGAACAAAATCCAATGAAAAATATAAGGGTTACAGAATTCAGTGACCAAGAGTCAGACTCAGACCAAGATGATTATGGTGTAATAATAATGGACCAAAACAGTGATCAAGAACAAGAACCCTATGAATTTTACAATCTATATGAGGGAGTTAACAAAATTTGGGATGATGTATGGGGCACAAATGAGCAAAGTGAATACCTAGACACAGAACAAACAAAATCTTATGATTATAATGATGATGAAGATGTCCTGTGGGACAGAAGAGATTCTATATCAATGAAAGAAATGTTTGCTATGTTAGGAGTTGATAGTTATGAAGTCTTTGTACAGAAATTGAATTACATTACTGATAAAGGAGGCAGAGTGAAAATGATGGCATAGAGGCAGAGAAAGTTCAGACCTCTGAAAACCCTTCCTTACTGATTACAAACTAAATGCTCTTAGGGGACTTAAAATCAAACCTAACAACAAGATGGAGCCAAAGAACCCTCTTGCTAGACTCAAATTAAAAGGTATGCCCCCCCAAAAGCCAGAATTTGAGAACACTAGGGTTTAAGGGGAAGGAAGAAGGAAGGTCCCAGGCTTCCCCACTGCCACCTAGAGCTCTAAGCCTCCAGCAGCAGCTGGAATCTCTGGGTGGGCAAGGGTGCTATTCTGGAGAGACTACCATGTGGGCAAAACTGTGTTAGGCTCAGAGTGTCAAATACTGGAGGTGGAGAAACAGTTGAAAAAGAAACACAGAGCACAGACCTCAGAGTGGGCAGTCAACTTGCAGCAGCACAGACATTCCATATTGCCCACTCCCCTTCCTGAGGTTTTGACCTCATGGCACATCCAGCTCAACCCAGGTAGACTTAATCCCATCAAAGCCTCCAGAGGGCTGGGAAGCTCAAGTTCCTACACCCCTGCCCCATAGACTGTGCTGAGAGATTTTCTGACTAAACTCCAAGGGTGAAGGCTGACAGAAAAGCCCATATATTCAACAACAACAAAAAAATGAGATGAGCAAGAGTGCAGGCAACTGCAGGGATCAGAGAAGGGGTATAAATATGAGCAAACAAAAGAAAAATAAATTACAATTGACAGCTTATATGCAGGCAATGAACAAAGAGCAAACGGAACAGAGAAGGATGAGGAAACACGGAGCAAAATGACAGAAACCCCAGAAAACTGGATACAGGCTTTGGAAGAACTCAAATACAATTCAAAACACAATTAAGAGAGGCTAAAGATAACTTCAAAAGCAAGATGTCATCTGGAATCAGAAAAGAGTGTCTTAAAAGCCAAAATTAATCAGATTTAAAATGAGTCAAAGGAGATGAAAGATGAGGCAAAAAAGATGAAAGTTGACTCCAAAGAAAATCAGACCAGAAGGAGAAGGATGACCAAAAATTCAAGGATGAAATCCAGTCTTTAAAAACCAGAATGCAACAATTAGAAGCAAGTGACTTCACAAGGCAGCAGAACACTATAAAACAAAATCAAAAGAATGGAAAAATTGAGGAAAATATGAAGCACCTCATTCATAAAACAGAGGATTTAGAAAATCGTTCCAGGAGAGACAACTTATGAATCATTGGTCTACAGGAAGACCATGACAAAAGAAAAAGCCTGGACATAATACTACAAGAAATTATCCAAGAAAACTGCCCCAATATTCTAGAACAAGAGGGAAAAGTTGACATTGAAAGAATCCACAGATTACCTCCTATCAGTAGTAGTCTCTCAGTAACCGAGGATGACGATTGTCTTTGTGCATTTTCATCTATGGTGTATAGATGAGTGTGCACAAAGACACTTATGCGTGAAGGAGATTTAAGTGGAAAAGTCTATGCACAGAGACAGTCCCACTCTCTCAGCGTTGGAAGCCTGGGTTCAGTGGCACAAAAAATCATTATGCCTGGAGACTTCCTCAGCTGCTTTGGATGGCCATGTTGTCCTTTGTGCTCCAACATGCCCTAAGCATGCCACAGTGCTTTGCTGCGTCACTTTCTCAGCCATTGAACCTTCTTATTGGTTTCTTCCGCCTGTTCTGCCAAAGCAGTCTTCACATGCTGGGTGAGCAAAGCCTTAGTTCACCAGGGGTCTATGACCTGATGGCTACCCTCACAAGGTTTAGCCAGCCTGTTGAAGCCGTTGCCCGGGGTGTGGCTGCTGCCACATGCTAGCAGTTACTAGGAGCCACAAGTGAGAGCTGGGTGTCAGGTGAGGGTCAAAGGTTGGAGAGCTGCCCTAAGAGGGCACGACAAGCCCTCCATACCAGAGATACTACCCTTCCCTGAGCACCCCATACACCCCTCAATCCCCAGCTGACAACACCTAGGAATGTTATAGCCAAATTTAAGAACTATCAGATCAAAGAAAAGATATTACAAGCTGCCAAGAAGAAGTCATTCAGATACCATTGAACCACAGTGAGGATAACACAGGATCTGGCTGCATCTACACTGAAGGACCAAAATGCATGGAATATGATATTCCAGAAAGCAAGGGAATCTACAACCAAGAATCAACTACACAGCAAAACGACTATATTCTTACAGGGTCATTTAACAAAATAGAAGAATCCCAAGCATTTATAAAGAAAAGACCAGACCTGAACAGAAAATTTGATGCCCAAGCACAGAACTCAAGAAAATCATCAAAAGGTAATTAAGAAAGAGTGGAAAAAGAAAAACAAAACTAATAAACAAAACAAAAAAAATCATCTTTTTCTTTAAGAGACCCAATAACTTAAAATGATATGTATCCCAAAAAGAAAAGAGGTCATTGGTAACTCTCAAAAATTGTTATCAACTGGGCAGCTAGAAGAATTACACTTAGAGGGAACCGTGACAAATTGTATAGGATGAAATGCCAAGACATAAATATGCATATATATATGTATGCATAAATACATGTATATGTGTATATATGTATATATATATAACTAGAGATTAAAAAGAAGTTAATACTAAAAGAAATGGGAAAAGAAACAAAAGGGGTAAATTTATATGTCACAAAGAAGCTCATGGCTGAAGGGGGAAGAACATCAATACCCTGGAAGGGTAAAGAGGTTGAAGATAGGAAATACTCAACTCTTACATGCATTGAAATTGACTCAAAGAGGGAAGAACAATCAAATACATTGAGGCAGAGAATTGATTTGAGTCCTATAGTGAAGTAGAAGGGTAGCAAATGGGCTGGTGGGGAGGGAAGCAGTACAAGGGAGGGAGAGGGTGTGGAGGTAGTTTAAAAAGACTGTAAAGAAAATAAGAGGGGAATAAGAAGGGAGGTGGGTAGAAAGGGAAGTAAAATAAGGGTAGGAAGTAGGGGGACTGGTTAAAAACAAAACACTGGTATACAAGGAAATAGTGAAAGAAGAAAAGGCAAGACTAGGAGTAGAAATTAAAATGCTGGGAAATACACAGCTTGTAATCATAACTCTAAATGTGAATGGAATGAACTCACCCATTGCCGATGCACCCTGTAATTATGAATGGGAAGAAACATATTAAAGAACAAATTGAAGGACAGATACATATACAATTTCACATATATTCTCTAACTTCAACAACATTACATGACAAATACCATCTGTGGAGAAAGATTGTAACCATGATTTGTTTGAGTTCCATAGGGTAACATACAACACAAAACTTTGTGAGAACAAAGACTAGTCCTAGGTATAAAATCCGACAAAAGAACAATTAAGAAATTTAATTGCATCAAGAAAACCTCTAAGTTTTTAGTTGCAAACTCTAACTTTATAACTATGACGAGTACAAACACCCAGTAATAGAAAATGGGAAACATCTAGGATACTATTGTATCATTTGTCCACATTGCATGAATCTGTTATCAAGGACTTTTGATGCCAATTTATGGATGAGAACTGAAATAGGTTATCCATACCTCTTAACCTTCATCCTAAAAACAAATCTCTACTGGGGGTAGGAAGAGAGGGAGGGTATACCATGAAGATATTATCTCATAGTTTCAGATATCTCACAAGAAACAATGTGGTCACAATGATGTGAAACTACATTATGCTTATAACATTACCAGCAATGAAGAAGAATAAAATAGGCCTAGCAATATTTAACAACAGTTCCTATAAATGGAAAGCTATGAATGAAAAGACAAGAACAAATACGAAAGCATTGCATATAGTAACATAAAGAAAAGACACGAGAGTCTAAATTACAACAGAAACAAGCACTGCAAAAGTAATGATGAAATAGTTCCATACATACATACACATTAGGATTATAGCTCCAATGAAAAATGGTCTCCGTTTGCAACAATGAAAAGGAAACAAAGTCATTTAAATAAGAAGACACTGAAAAAGATATCATGTCATGTATCACTCTATCTATACTAACAAGAACACAGAAACCCACAGCCTATAAACAAAATTCTATCTCCTAGAAAAAATTCAAAATTCAAGAGAATCTCTTAATATGAACATCTTAAAGAAGCAATCTACACAAAATGAAACCCCCTTGTGATATCAAAATTAAATAATATAAGATAATATATTTCAAAATCATAACATACATCCTGGGAAAAATTTATAAAGTACAATATATTACATACACATAAAGATTATCATACAGAAAAGCATACTTCCACTCATGAAGAATCAACTCATGAACACTGACAGGTATGCATGAAGAACTCAAACCTTACTTCCATGCCCAAGCAAACAAAACTCAACCTTACATGCATGCAAATGAAAAGCTTACATACATGCATGTTCCTCTATGTTCCTATATGTTCAAGAACACAGGACTTCAATCAAGGTGAGACGACAGACAATATGTGTATGCTGCACAGAGGAAAAACTGAAGACATGTATGTTTCCACAGTCAACACCAAAGATATGGAAAGACTTTGAAATCTTGAACTGAAGGTGATGAAGTCATGTAAGAATGTGTCATTCATGTTAACTTCACATATATGTACATACACACAGATGCAATTACACATAAGCACAATGTGGAAAGGAATCTCATAGACTAGGTAAGTATACAAAACATTACATAGTTACACATACACAAAATTCATAATGATATATTTATGAGTTTCTGTGGAAAATTCAAACAAAGAATTTTCTTATCTGCAGGAATTTGCACAGAAATCATATACAAAATTGTATTATAACTGTACATATGCAAAATCTGTACAGATAAAACTATGTACATTTGTAAATACTAATGAACTAACAGGCTAACAATATTAGGGTAATTTACTGACATTCTAATTACTAATACATAAGGCAAGAAAGTTGTTCAGATTTTTAGATGATTTAGGGAGAGATGAATAGCATTATTAATATATGTTAAGCTACATAATAATATTAGTAACAGTTGTTGTTTATAGAAATTTGTATTTAGAACAAATTATAGTCAATAGAATATAAGAAAGTTGTCAAAATATTGTTTAAATTGTTTCATTGTTTACTATTATGTTCAAAAACATATTTATGTATTTAATTTTATGACCTACACCTAAAACTTAGAATAGAAATAGTTAGCCAGAATAGTCAAGTAAAGCTAGGATTTTTAATTTTGGGGGTTAGTAGAATATTTAAAAATAGTTTAGGTTAAAGATTAGATGGTTAGGAATTGTTCAAGATATAATCAAGAGGTAAGTACTGTTGATACACAATTCAGGTTGTATTCTATACAAAAAAATAAATACAAATTAAATGTATAAATATTTAAGAAAATATAAAATGCTAAGATTAATGGAAAAGATAGGAAATTTAAACAATCTAGCATCAGAAAAAAGAAACCGATCAAACCCTAATTCAAATCCTAAAGGACAGGGGAAAGAAAATAAAAACCAAAACTAGACAAACTTACAAGTGAATTTTATAAAACATTCAAAATGCAACTCCAGTATTATAGATTGTTGGAAAAACAGAAAAATGAGAAGTTATTCCAAGTTTTATTTTTGATACAGATGGGATCTTGATTCCTAAATTTGAGACAAAAGAGAAAGAAATGTATAAAGTAATATAAAAATGATTATTGTTACAAAAAATATAATAGATTTTCCAGAAGGCAAAAGATCTAGGCCTACAACCAAGAATCACATACCCAGCAAAGCTGAGCATAATTCTCCAGGGGAAAAAAGGTGATGTTTAATGAAATAAAGGACTCTGTCTGTCTGTATGTCTCTCCCCCCACCCCCTTCTTCCTCTCTCTGTTTCTGGCTCTCTCTCTGTCTTTGTGTCCCCTTTCCATACTGGATAACAGGTTCCTTTATTCAGCCTTGCAGAGATGGGTATATCACATGTACTGGCATAGAATATCAGGCCTTGTATCTTTTTATTTCACTTTTTATCTCTCCATGAACATGGATGGATGATCCTAAGCTGAACCTTCCTAGTCTTTGTGGCAGCCTTGTGATTTGAGGTGTCAAGAGCACTTGGATCCCTCAGTAGTGGCTAACTAGCCTACCCCTGTGTCAATTTGGGACCTCATCAGTTATGGTAGATTGACCATGAGCAGTGAAACTCTGGCCTGTAGCACCTGGCCCCAGCCAAATATGGCCCCAGACTAAGATGAGTAAGGTCTAGCGGGAGCTCTTGAGGCATTCCTTTTTAGCACAAGAGGACAATGACAACACAGCAACCCTTTGCATACAAGGCCAGCATCAAGCCTGTCTTATGGAGGTGAAATCAGGTCATCTTTACTATGGCTCCAATCTTTCTAGGGCCTCTCCTCCTCGGGTTCACATCTTAATTTTGAGGAACCCACTGTGAACTGAAAAAAATTAGTACAACCTACTACCTGGAATGTAAATCACCTAGACCCAAGATTTTATTCTTCCAAAAGGGATAGGGGGGGAAGCCTTTGTTCTCCCATATTCAGTCATTCCTTCATGGGACTGTTACATTTGTGGTTATATTTTTCTATTTCTGTTTTAGATTTTTTGTTCCATCTATATCAGGCTTATTGACCTGGTCAAGGTTGACCATTAACAATCTTTAAATCATTTAAAGGGTGGAATGTCCTCTAGAAGACCTTGAGGTCTTCTAAGACCTTATCACACAGAGTGGCATAGGCTGGCAGTATGCTAACTCTTACCTTCATGCAAGTTGGTCAAGTTTTTTCTTAAAACATATTGAATCTATATTCAAAACTTGAGTCTTGCTACTTGAGACTCTTACTACCAAAGAGTAAAGATGACATTACTTCGTGGATGCTTGAGTACAAAACTGTAACCTATGGGATAGGAAGCCTACCTTGCTGAGACAACAAGGCATCCCAAAGGAGAAGAAGGAGGTAGCTTATGTCAGGTAAGTTAGTCCATCAGCATCATCTTGACCTGCCCCTCCCCATTTATTGTTCAAATGCCAACAACATTTAGGTACTTCCTCAGGAACCACAGCTATTGAAGGCTCAGGAAATAAAACTCAACAGTCAACAAGCATTTATTAAGCCCTAAGTGCCAAATGGTTCTTCAACAACACCTGGTTTTATCAGTGAAATGACATCAAAGAAAATGCATTACCATCTGCTTTACTGCTACACCTTAAGGACCACAGAGGACCTTTCCATCTGACTTAAAGTCGAAATCTTCCATATCTGTTATCTCCCCAATTAGAATATGAGCTCCTTGAGAGCAGGAACTACCTTACTATTTGTAAAGCATATTACTTTACACTAATACAAAATAAATTATTAACATTAAAAAATAAACACAGAACACTTTTAAGTTTAATCCACATTATTAATATTTCCTTCATAACATTCTTAAATCTAGACAATCAATAAAACAACAAATAAAGCTCTAATTTGTATGACTTGTTGATTTCCATGATGCAAATACATTTAATATTTAACAAAAAGTTCTCTCAAATGCATGAGCTGGCTGGACCACCATATCCCCATTTCTAGAGGACATTAACCTGGTGTAAAATGGAGATTTGAACCCCAGACTTCAATTTCCAGAAGTCCTTGGTAGTTCCCAGAATGTCCTAAAATCTCACCTGAAGTACTCACCTGGGCTGAGAACGAGAGGGGTATTTAAACTGACTGCACTGCCTACTTGCTCTCTCTCTCTGCTTCTAGGCAAAAGGGGCTCTCTACCTAGCAGGCAAGATGTAGATTGCAAGTGCTTTCTTATTTTGTATTTTCTTTATTTCTTAATCTTTAATAAACCTCATAAAAATATAATACTTTAGTAGAGAAACTAATTTTAATTGTTACACTGGCAAGATCTCTGATATGTGGTGAATACACTGTGAGATCAAAATTACAGAGACAATGTAGAGGTGTAAAGGTGTAAAGTCAATGTGATCTCTAAAGTAGGAGATATTAGACATGAGACAAAGATAACACCATAATATTGTGTTCAAGGCTTTATTATGACCTAGAACATAAGAGTAGGTACCTGGTATTATTTATCAATTTTTACCCAGAAATTTCCTTGACTCCTCACTCAAATGCCACTGGGGGGGGGAGGGGAGGTGTTTGCAGGGATTATTTAAAATGTGAATTCAATTCTAATTCAACAGAATTTTTTAAGCAGAGATTAAAAAGTGGGTTTTAAACGGTAATAGAACATCTTTCATTTTGTGCCATCAAGCTCTTCCAGAAGGAGACTAACCATGGAATCATGCTTCCAAGATTTTTTGACCAAGAACTCCTTCAAGGAGAATAAAGCAAACAGAATTCCATTTTTCAATGAGGCAACAAGTTGAAAGATTCAATTGTTAGTGTGTTTTTTTTTTAATATCCTAATGGCTACTATCAAAAATTTCTCCTGGAAAAATTTTTAAAAACCTTATGAGAATCAATACATTTTTTGAATACTACAATAAAAGAAATAGGTGTCCATATTTTATGAAATCACAAAATAAAACATAATAGGACTACAGTAAAAGTGAAAAAGGAAAGAGTTTATTAATGAAATTCTAAGAGATCTCAAATTATAAACACCTTGGCGCATCAGAGACCAAATACAAAATTTCTTCATTAAAAAATAATGAAGAGGGCAGCTAGGTGGTTCAGTGGATTGAGATCCAGGCCTAGAGACAAGAGGTCCTATGTTCAAATCTGTCCTCAGACACTTCCTAGCTGTGTGACCCTGGGTAAGTCATTTAACCCTCATTGCCTAGTTCTTACCACTCTTTTGCCTTGGAAGGAAGGTAAGTGTTTAAAAAATAATAATGAAAAAACTCTTTAAAAAAAAGAACTTAAGTATCAAGGAAATATACCTAGGAACCCATAAGAAAGCAATTATTACTTAAAATAAAGAAAATACAAGCATGGCCTATTAGAATTCAGAGGGGAGTAAGTTAAAACTAATAATAATTTATCATATAAGCTGGAAAAGTGGATGTTTAATATATTAAGGTCTTTCAAGCATTCTCAGTGAAAAGAAATCAGCAGGTGAAATGTTTGAAAAGAAAACAGAAAATGAAAGGAATTCTGTTGATAAGAAACAAATGTCCCTTCAAAATTTCTTAGCCTTCAAAAATATAGTAGTAAGAACAAATATAATCTTTTTAGGATAAAATAAATAAAATAAAGAATACATTAAGGAATAAATGAGCTTACTATTTCTCATAAGTTAGGTATATCTAAAAAGAGTATTCAAACATAGGGAAAGTATTGAAAGATCCATGAATACTGAATTCATTCTTATCAAAAAAAAAGTGGTTTTGGATATGCATGGAAGTATACAAATGCACAGGAAAGGAATCAGATAAATTAAATTCAAGATGGAAATAAGCAGGGCCAGGGAATAGTCAAAAGAGTACTGAATTGGGGAAGGAATAGTTTCAAAAGTGAACTTCTAATATGAAGGGTAGGTTTTAATTTTTAGTAATATTTTATTTTTCCCAAATTTCATGTAAAATAATTTTTAAGTGTTAAAAAATTTGTCTTCAAAATTCTTCTTTTCCCTTTCACTCTCTCTCTCCTCTCCCCACTCTCCTAATTGTCTGATATTGATTTTACATATTTAGTCACATAAAATATTTTACATAATAATCATTCAAGGAAGAGACATTGAACAACAAAAAAGAGAAAGTGAAATATAGAATATCATAGTCTATATTTAGATTCCACCAGTTCTTTCTCTGGAGGTTGATGACATTTTTCACCATTAGTCATTAGAATTATCTTGGATCACTACATTATAGAGAGCATTTAGGTCATTCAGTCTTCTTCATCTACCAGTATTGCTTTCATTACATACAATGTTCTTCTGGTTCTGCTCACTTCACTTTGTAATAGTTCATGCAAATCTTTTCAGGTTTTTTCTGAAGGCATCCTCCTCCTCATTTTAAATGGCACAACAGAATTCCATCACAATCATATACCACAACCTTTTAAGCCATTCCCCAATTGATGGATATCTCCTTAATTTCCAGTTCTTTGCTACCACAAAGAGAGCTGACATAAGTATTTTTGTACATAATGTCCTTTTACCTTTGTTAATGTCTTCAGGATGCAAACCTAGAAGTGGTATTTTTGGGGTAAATGGGTAGATAAAATTTTATAGCACCTTAGGCATAGCTCCAAATTGCTCTCCAGAATTGTTGGATCAGATCAAAAAACCTTCATCAGTGCACTAATGTCTCAATTTTCCTACATCCCCTTTACTATTTATTATTTGCCTTCCCTCATATTGGTCAATATGATAGGTCGAGGTAGTATCTCAGAGTCATTTTAATGTGCATTTCTCCAGTCAAGAGTAATTTAGAACATTTTATGTTAGTATTATAGTTTTTTATTTCTTCATCTGAAAACAGCCTGTTCATATCCTTTGAACATATGTACATTAGAAAGTGACTTTTTTATATATATTTGTCTCAGTTCTTTATGTATTTGAAAAGAGAGCTTTATCAGAGATACTTTCTGTAACAATTTTTTTCCAATTTTCTAATTTCTGAAGTGTTTATTGTAAACATTAATTAAAGGAGAGAAAAGGTATACAGGTGGTTAAAGGGGGTATTACAAATGGTGCCAGACATTTTAAATTATATACTACTAGTGCAGATAAGGAAAGGGAGAAGGAGGGAGACAACTGCGATTTTTAATGTAACCAACAAGCAAACTGAATAATTTTAAAAGCATGTGTAGGTGGGAAAATAAAAGCATTAGAAACATAAATTTTGACTTAGTAATAAAATAAACTTTTACTCTCTCTACTATATCTCAGGTGAATAAAAAAAACAATGCAGCAATAAAGATCTGAAAAAAGAAAGTAAAAAATATTCCATGTTAAAAGAGATAAACTGAGAAAATTTTTTCTTAAAGGCATCATTATTGCCTACTGAAACAATAGCCATCTATACCCATATATGCAGAATGACATAGTATTTAAAAACATTTTTAAATGGCAATCAAAAGGAAAAAGACAACAAAACTAATAGTTGTAGAATTCAATATGCTAAATTAAGACCTGTATAAATCTAATGAAACAAAACTAAATGGAGACTAAATAATATGATCATTAACAATATTTGGATTGATAATAACTAAAAATTACAGATAATTTTATTCAAAGAAAATTACAATTAGAACATATCTAACTTTTGGAATTTAGCAAAAAAAAAGGCATTAAAAGAAAATTTATGTCTCTTAATACTTTCACCAACAAAAGAGAGAAATGATAAATTAACAATCTAGGCAAGCAACACAAAGAGAAAAAAGCAAATTTAAAACTATAATTAAACATTTAAATTCTAATTATGAAAATCAGAGTTAAGCAAAAATGAAAGTAAAAATCAATTCCCCTGAATTGGTCAGTATAGTTGGGGTTTATTTTTTTTTTAATTTTTAATAAATAAAATAGATGCATTCATTTTATTTTTAGAGGTAGACATGGTAAGAGACTAATGACAGTACTCCTATAACCATCTATCAAAATAATGTAAATGATTGCTCAGAAAAGGAGTAGTATTAAAAGATGATGTACTTTGAGAGTATATGGAGGAAAAACATATGTATTGTGCTGTTTTTGTTTTGTTTCTGGTTCTGGCGAACAGTGGTTTCCTCTAATTTTCCTTTCCTTCTCTCAACCTTTTTGGAGGCCACAGTGCATGAGGGGTAAGAGCAACAAATTTGAAGAAGAAAAATATTGCCCTCATCTTAGTATTTTTATATCTCTGTGGGATTGCCAAGTGCTACACCAGCAGAGTAAAGGCTCCCATTATGCTGGAAACAAAGAAACTTTTGTGCACTAGCTATATGTCAAGGTCTACTATGCAGAAGAATTTCTTAGCTCCCAAATTGCTAGCTATTCTATCCATTATGCAATCTAGGGACTTCTACTTGAAATTCTGTCTGCTCAGTCACTTGAATAACAAAAAAGAAATCTATATAGTTTTTATAATTCACATGACCTATTGAACTTCTTCAAAAACAGGAATTATATCAAGACATAAAGTAATTTCAGTCACTTCCATATGACACAAAAAATAACAAAGTAATTAATAATAGTATAGAAAGCTAATTACTAATCTGTAACATGCTCACTTAGTACACCTTCCCACAAGTCATTAAACTTTATTCTACAGAAACTGACCCAAAAACTTGTATCTGAACTGTAAATCTTGAAATTTCTCAGACTTGTGAATGTTAAAAATTTCCACATAGAGGAATCCTCCATTGGAACAAATTCCCTACTGGAAATATTCCCCATTTTGATGTGAGAACTTGCCAGGATCAGAAATGGGAGGACCTCTACTCCACCCGTACTTAAGACTGCTTTAGGGGAAAAAACTCCTTGCTAAACAATGAAAGTACTTAGACCCATGCTTATAATAAGGCAAGGAATTCTTTGAGCCATGCCTGTTTTTAGAATTGATACAATGGGATGCTAGGTACCTATAAAGGTCGGGCAGGTTTTCTCTTGATGGGATTAGTCGACTCAGCTGTGTTTTCTCTGGTTCAGACTTACTGAGGGGATTAGTCGACTTAGCTGGAATTCAGATGGGCTGTCTTTTAGAAAACATCTACAGTGATTGGTAGATGGAAGAACTTAGGGGAGGTGACATAGGAAAAAACCTCCTATATAAGAAAAGGAATCTCTTGAGCAAAGAGGCTTGGAGATCCTTGGATCCTTGGAGATAGATCCTTTTGGAGGAGGCCCTTTGAAGATCTCTTGAGAAGAAGTCCCTTGGGAGGCTGACTCTGGCTGGAACTCCCTCTGGGGAGACTCTGTTCCCCAGACATCCTTGCTTAAGACAAATCTTGTGGTGAGTGATAACTGACTGGTTTCTCTCTTAAGGCTTAGGCCTGGTTTGGCCAGGCCTGCCCTGGGCTGAACTATTCTTTTCTCATTAATTCCTTTTCTCTCTCCTTCTCCTTTTCTTTAATTTCTCATTGTATTATTAATTAAATTCTCTATAAAACCCAGTTGACTTGGGCATATTCGTAATTTGGGAATATATTCCCTGACGACCACCTTATATTTAATTTAAAACCAAGACATTGTAGTGAAAACATATTTTCTGCAGTCACAAATTTACTCACCCTCTCTTATATCTATCACAATTTATATCTTCCACCATTTTAACTCACTACAGTTTATAACATCAACCATTTTAATTATAACAGTTTATGTCTCCAAATCTTTTAACATCCATAGTTTATGGCAGACAGCTACTTTAAATCTTACAGAACTCAACTTTATCCTACTCCAACTATCACTATCCCCTCAAGGTCCCAAACCAGAAACTCACCATAGCTATGCCAGTAGCATCACAATGTCGAGTGTTGCAATAGTGCTAAGCAAGAGAAAATATCAACAGGTATGGATTTGTCTCTGACTCAAACCTGAAATAAAAGGACTGACTTTAGCCACTTCTCTACAACAGAAATCACATGAGAAAGAGATTGAGATCAGTTAAATAAGAATTCCCTAGTGTAAGAAGAGGCTCAGATTACTTTAAACTCCATCACCTAAGAGACCTGTTATCAAAGGGGAAAGAGTTAGAAAATGAGAAATAGGAGCATATAAAGGGAGAAAAAACCCAAAGTAGACAGAGGACTCAATGAAAATCCCTGAACACATAGATAAACAAAAAAGGAAATTTTTAAAAACTTTTTAATAAGTGGATATGCTTGAGAGATCATTTAAATGAATGTGTGTATATTTATAAATACAAAGAAAAGGAAAATGCCTTAAAATCAGATAAAGCCTAGTACCCTGCGAATTCCCCAAAGAGCCTGAAAGTACAATGTGGTTTTTCTGAATAGTTTAAAAAAAGAAATAAGTATTAGACCAAATGATATAGTATCCAAATTTTTAAAGGGAAATTCTAAAACTATTCTAGTGAAGAGAATGAGAATAACTGATCCCTTTTAAATAAGACCCCAGTTGTCAGAATGAATAATTATGTAGATAAAAGAGGTGATTAATTAGGGGAAATGATTGACTAGTGATTAATAACATTATAATAACTATATTTTATAAAGATATTAAGCAAACTGAATGTTAGTTGTTTTCTCTGTAAACTCATATTAGCTATCATTTCTGTAACATTGTTCCTCTAACCTCCTCGACACCAACAATCCAGTATTTTGCAACAGGATATATCTCATAAGGCTATGCCTTCTAAGCAGAAGATGTATAGGTTGTGCCCTCAAATCAGAAGGCTTGACCATATATAGGACACAGAAATATCAGGGGTAGAAAGATATCCTGATGGAAAGATATCTGGTAGAGAAATCTCTCTTTTTCTAACTATCCTAGAATTGATGGTTGGCTTTTGGGATGAGATCTTGAATGATGTAATGTTAGGGTATAAAAAAAAAGAAAAATATCATTCATTTATGTTACATGGGAAGAAACCTAATTACCCAGCTTTGCTGAGAAACACCAGTCTCTCTTAATAAAACTGTAATGTGCCTGGAGTTCTGCCTCTTTGTTTTCTTTCAAATTGGCTGATAATATACACTAGTAAAGGACCTGCTTTATCCCTTTCAGAATTATATGCAATCATAAAATAAATAAGAAATAAACTAAGAAGATGAAGAGAATTTTAGGAAAGTTATATGTAATAGAACTCTGAAAGGAACTAATTGAAAATAGAAAGGAATTGGTATTTTTTTCTCAACTCTACATGGAACCTTCACAAAATTTATCATATAGTAGGGCCTAAAAACCTCACAAACTAATGAAGAGCAGAAATATTAAATGCACATTTTTAAAACTATAAGACAATAAAAATTGCATTTACTAAAGAGCCTTAGAAACATTGATTTAAAATTAATTGGAAAATAAATAATGAAATGAATAGGTCAGAGTCAAAATGGTGGAGAAGGAACAAGACCTTTCCTGACCTCTCACAAATTACTCTCCAAATAACTTGATAAAAATCCCTAAAATTTATTTGTTACATCCTCAAAATCCTCAAAATGATGGGATAAAAGAAATTTTCAGTCCAAAACAACTTAAAAGTTCAGCACAAAAAGCCTTTATCACCAGGGTTGAAGTTGAGTGCAGACCTGTGCATTATCAATTCCCACCTTGGCAAGCCATCACAGGCCTGGGGGTTCCTAAGTCAGCAGCAATTGCTTCCATAGTTAGTCCACACGTAGTAAATGTGTCAGACAACTAATCAGAAGAGATTCAAGCTTTCCATGCCTCTGCAACACTATCATGGCTCTTCTCAGATGGACTATTGACAAAGAATGTTATTCACATCCAGAAAAAGAACTATTGGTGTCATAAAAGAGATCAAAGCTTTCTATTTTTCAATTTAGCCTATTCACATTTTTATTTTGGAGTTTTAGCTTTATATGAATATTCTTTTGTAAAAATGACCAGTGTGGAAGTATGTTATGCATAGTAAGACATGTAAAGACCACAAGTTATTTAACATATCCAGGAGTGGGGAGTGAAAGGAACCATTTGGATATTTTAATTTCAGAAAATGTAAGTTGAAAATTATTACAGGTATTTGGGAGAATAGAATACTTAAAATATTTTTCATTCATCTGGGAGTTCTAGGTTTGGTTATAATACTCCTGGGAGTTGTCCTTTGGACATCTCTTTCAAGAGGTGATCAGTGGATTCTTTCCATTTCTATTTTATCTTCTGGTTCTAGAATATAAGGTCAATTTTCATCAATAACTTGCTGAAAGATGACTTCTAAGCTCTGTTTTTTATCATGGTTTCCAGAAAGTACAATAATTCTTAAATTTTCTCACCTGGATTAGTTTTTCAGGTCATTTGATTTACCAATGAAATAATTCATATTTTCTTCTACTTTAATTCATTTGGCTTAATTTGATTGTTTCTTGATGTCTCATGGTGTCATTAGTTTCCATTTGTCCAATTCTACTTCATAAGTAGTTCTTTTTCTTAGTGATTTTGTGTATTTATTTTTACATATTACCAATTCTACCTTTTAACAACTGCATCTTTTCAGTACATTTTTGGACCTCTTGCCAATTAGCCTATTGTGTTTTTTTAATTTATTAATTTCTTTATTATTTTTGTGCCTCCTTTACCAAACTATTGACTCTTTCTTCATGATTTTCCTGTATCACTCTCATTTCTTTTCCCAAATTTCTTCTACTTCTCTTATTTGATTTTTTAAATACTTTTTGAGCTCCTCCATTAATTCTTTTTGGGCTTAATTCAATTCCTATTAAGAGCAATTCATATTTTTTTCTTGGAGGTTCTGAATGCTGTAGTATTGACTTTGTTGTCCTCTTCTGAGTTTATGTTTCGGTGTTCTGTGTCATCAAAATAACTTTCTATGTAAAGTTTCTTTTTTGTTGTTGTTTGCTTATTATCCAGCTTTTTTCTTTTCCTTTAATTAAAAAATTGTTAATGTTAGTCTCTGTACCAGTGGTGAAAGGAACACTATTCCAGGCTTTAGGTTATTTGTGCAGCTGTCTTCAGAACTAGCTCTAGGGATCTCTAAATTTTCAGGGTTTCTAAATTGGTATGGAAGAGAGAAGTATGCTTAATACTCTCCTGGCCTGTGCTTTTGTCTCTGAACAACCAGCAGAACTCTCTTCCCACTCTGGAACTGACAAGAGTCCCCTATTCCTCTGTGGCTGCCAGTACTGCTGCATGCTCCTACTCACCCTGACACCACAACCCAGGCCTGCAACTTGGATCTGCACATGAATATCTTGTACCTAGAGCCAGCAAAGAGACCCCTGAACCCAATTGTGTGGCCCCTACTGCTTACCTTTTTGTGGCTGAGAGGTTCAGAAACTTTTGATGTTGATTCAGCCATAAGCAAAATAGGGGAGCATAGAATAATTTAGCTGGCAGATGTATGGATAAGGGAAGAACTTGTGACAAAATAAGTGATGCAGGGAAGAACTTGTGACAAAATAAGTGATGCAGGGCATTATGGAATAGAAAATGGATAATTTTGGTTACACTAAGTTAAAAAGAGTTTGTGCAAACAAAACCAACATAGCCAAGATGAAATGGAAAGGAGAAAGTCTGGGGGAAATATATAGGATATTTATCAAAGAAAGGTCTCATTTCTAAAAAAAATATGGCAAACTGTGCCAAACTTATGAAAAGAATTATTCTTCATTTGATGAATAGTCAAATAATATGAACAGTCATTTTCAGAAGAAGAAATTGAAGCCATCTCTAGTTATGTGAAAAATGCTATTTAGAGAATTACAAATTAAAATAACTCTAATTTGTCACCTCACACCTATTAGATTGGCTTACATGACTGAAAAAAGAAATTTTTAGAAGTTGGAAGTGATGTATAAAAGTTCAGACTTTAATGGTTTGTCAAGTTGAGAACTGTTCCATCTACTCTAGAGAACAATTTCCCCAAAGAGATATAAAACTGGCATCCCCTTTGACATAGCAATATCACTACTAGACCTATATTTTTAAAAAAATCAAAGAAAAGGTCTAATATGTACAAAAACATTTATAGCAGTTTTTTCTGTGGTGGAAAAGAATTGGTCATTGATTGAATGTTTATCAAATTGTGCATGTCTGATCAAGTTGTGTTATATGTTTTTGATGGAACTATTGTGTAATAAGGGCCAATGAGCAGGGTGGCTTCATAAAAAGCTACCAAGACATATATGAACTGATGAAAAGTGAAATGAGCAGAATGAGAGAAACATTGTACATAAAAACAGCAATATTGTACAATGAACAACTTAGCTATTTGTAATGATATGAGACAAGGAAATTCCAAAGGATGTATGATGAAAAATGTTATCCACTTCCAAAGAAAGAACTGATGGAATCTAAATGCAGATGAAAGCATACCTTTTTAAAAACTTTATTTTGTTTATCTGTTATCTTTTGCAACATTTCTAATGGGAAAAGATATTTTTCACAATTGTGCATCTATAATCTATATCAAAGTCCTGGCTTCCTCAAGGATGAGGAAAGGGAGAGAAGAAGAACGGGAATTTGGAACTCAGTAATTATAAAAATGAATGTTAACAATTGATTTACAGGTAATTGAGAAAAATTTAAAAATTCTTAAAATAGAACCAAATCTTTTGAAGGTAAAACATTGGGTGAAATAAGAAAGGGGACTGCAGAATGAAAGGAGGAATTAGAGAAAAGATAAAAGATTATGGGGAGACAGAAAGTAGAAGAAAGAAAATTGTATATTTTATATCTCAGTCTTTCTGGCTTGATTTCCTGAATGTAAAGTAATTATAAGGCAAAGCTTCGTGTACAAACTTCTTTGGCAAGAAGATCAAAGGCATAGCTTTGGGTCTACTGTCTACCCCAAATATGTTCTTACCACAAACCTCGGTTGGGATTCCTGGCCTCACTCTGTGCCCACACAGATCTGTCTACACAGTGCAGACTTTAATTTTGTCAAATTTCAAACTTACTATAATCTTTTACTACTGTTTGTTGTATATCTGCCCTGTTCCACTGATCTATGTTTGATAGTTTCATAAATACTAGTATATAATGGAATTAATTAGTTAATTAATTGACTTTTTTTAAACCTTACCTTCTGTGTTTTGGCTCCAAGGCAGAATAGTGGTAAGGGCTAGGCAATGGGGATTAAGTGACTTGCCCAGGGTCACACAGCTGGGAAGTGTCTGAGGCCATATTTGAACCTAGGACCAGGCCTCTAGGCCTGGCCCTCAATCCACTCAGCTACCCAGCTGCCCCCTATAATGCAATTTAAACTGTGGTACTGTTAGATCTCTTTCCTTTATATGTTTTTCACTAGTTCATTTGATATTTTTTATCTCTTGTTCTTCCAAATGAATTTTATTTCTTCTAGTTTAACAAAATAATTTTTATTCATTTAATGGCAATGGCATTGTTATAGAAGACTAGTTTATGATAATTTTAATTATGTTGGCCCTGCCCAGTCATGAACAACTAATATTTAAACAATCATTGAAATCTGAATTTATTTGTGTAAAAAGTGTTCCATAATTGTGTTCATGTAGTTCCTGGATTTTTATTTATTATGTCTTTGTTATTTTGAATGGGTTTTCTTTTACTATCTCTTCTTGGAGAGCTTTGTTAATTATATATAAAAATGCTGATAAATTATGTGGCATTATTATATATCTTGCTAGTTTGCTAAAATTTTTAATAGTTTCAACTATCTTTTTAGTTGAATCTCTAGGATTTTTCATATGTATATATCACATCATCTGTTAAAAGATATAATTTTATCACTTCTTTATCCATTCTAATTTCTTCAATTTCCTTTTCTTTGTTTATAGTTATTGCTTACATTTCTATACTTTTCCACATAACATTGGTGATAACGGGCATTCCTGTTTTACTCCCATTTTTATTTTGAAGGCTTCTAGCTTATTCCCATTACAAACGATACTTGTTGATGGTTTTAGATAAATGTTTCTTATCATTTTTTGTTACTTTTGTTATTAATATAATCAATTATACTAGTATATATATATATATATATATATATATATATACATATTATACTTATACTAAGCTCATGTCAGTGAACCTATGTGTGCCATGTATGCCAGAGTGGGCTGCTCCCTTCCATCTCTCCATTGTGCCTGAGCACATCATCTGCCCCTCTGCCCAGCAGTCCAATGGAAACTCTTATTCCCCCCGTATGGGGGAAAGAGGGTCTTTCCCCCATGAGGGTACAGTTTGGGACTTGGTCTCTAAAAGGTTCAACATCACTATACTAAACTATCCCTGAATTTCTGGTATAAATCTTTTTTGGTTACAATATATTATCTTTGTGATATATTGTTGTATCCTCCTAGATAGTATTTTTAAAATTATTATATCCATGTGTATTAATTAAATTAGTCTATAATTTTCTTTCTCTGTTTTTGCTTTTTGTAGTTTAGTTATCAGCAATATATTTATTTCAGAAAAGGATATTGGGATTGGTAAGGCTTCTTATTTGCCTGTTATTTTAACTAATTTAATATTAGAATCAGTTGATTTTTAACTGTTTGGTAGAATTAACTTATAAATCTTGGTGGTTCTGATGCTTTTTTTCTTAGGAAGTTCATTTATGGCATGTTCAATTTATTTTCTTCTAAAATAGGTTGATTTAAATATTTTATTCCTTCCATGTTAGTTTGGGCAATTTACATTAGTATAAATATTCATTCATTTTACTTACATTGTAAAATATGTTGTCATATGATTGAGCAAATAATAGTTTTCATTTCATCTTCATTGGTGGTATATTAACCTTTTCATCTTCATCTCTTGAAAATCTTCAGTGTTTGTGTCTTTTTTCCTCTTTTTAAAAATATTAGTCAATGGTTTAGCAATGCATTGATTTTTTTTAATAAAACCAACTCCTACTTTTACTTAGTAATTCAGTGGTTTTCTTATATTCAATTTTATTAATCTTGCCTTTGGTTTTTTTAGATTTTCTACTTTGTTATATATTTGGGGATTTAAAATTTGTCTTTTTCCAGCTTTTATTATTGCATTCCAATTTGATTATCTGGGTTTTCTCTCTATTTTATTAATATAAATATTTAAAGATATGAGTTTTCCTCTGATTGCTGGTTTTACTCTATTACATCAGTTTTGGTATGTTGTTTCATTATGATCATTCTCTTTACTATAAGTGCTTACTGTCTGTATGACTTGTTCTTTAATCCATTCATTCTTTAAGATGGTTGTTAAATGCTAGCAATAGTGATAAGAGAAGAAAAAGAAATTGAAGGAATTTCAATAAATATAGGCAAACATATAGTAAAACTATTTGTGGATAATATGATGATATATATGAGAAATCCTAGAGATTCAACTAAAATGTTAGTTGAAACTATCAATAATTTTAGCAAAGTATTGTAACAAAAAATTAAGTTAAAAATAATAATAATTTTAGCAAAGTAGCAGCATATAGAATGAATCCATTTATGTATATTACTGACAGACAGAAAGAGAAATTTACTTTAAAATAGCCACAGATAGAATAAAATAACTGGAAGTATAAATGTCCCCCTCAAAAAAAAAAAACCAAGAACATGAACATAATTATAAAATATTTTTACACAAATAAAGTCAGATCTGGATAACTGGAGAAATATTAATTGTTCATCAATAGGCAGAGCTACTATAATTAAAATGAAAATCCTACCCAAACTAACCCAACAATTCAATGCCATACCAATTAAATTACCAAAAAAGTATTTTATCAAGTTAGAAAAGAATAATAACAAAATTCACTTGGAAGAATAAATAAAATATCAAAGGAATTAATGAAAAATGTAAAGGAAAGATGTCTAGCAGTAGCTTATTTTAAATTGTTTTATAATGCATATCAAAACTACCTAGAAATAGAAAGGCATATCAGTGGAACAGAACAGGAATACAACAAAAAGCAGCAAAAAATTAGAGTAAACTTGTATTTGACAAAATCATAGATCCAGATTTGGAGGATGTGAAATCAGTATTTGGAAAAAAGTTGCTGGGATAAACAGAACCTATTTTGGAAGAAACAAGATCTTACACTATTCACTAAGATCAGACCACACAACAGGAGATAATATATGTAAATCAGAAGAACAGGGAATATACTATCTATCAGATCTATGGATAAGACAGGAGTTTATGAGTCAACAAGAGAGGGAGAGCATTGTGAAATGTGAAATGAATAATTTTGAGTATATTAAATTGAAAAGTTTTTGTTCAAATAAAATAATTCTTCCAATATTCAAAGGGAAACAAAAAACTGGGGGAAAATTTTATAGACATAGAGATCTCCTATCTAAAATATTTATGGAAGTTTGTCAAATTTATAAGAATAGAAAGTCATGGCCAAATTAATAAATGGGCAAAAGATATGAACTATTTCTAATGAAGAAATCAAAGCCATATATATATTTTTAAATGCTTTTCATCACAAAAGACGTGCAAGCCAAAATAATTCCTCACCTCACACCTCTGACTGGCTAAAAGGATAAAAGGTCAAAGTGACAAATGTTGGCAGGGATGTGGAAAAAAGGGGACACTAATGCAAGATTGGAAGGGCTTTGAACTGATTCAATCTTTTTGTAGAACAATTTGAAGATTGCACCCAAATGTGCATCCAAACTTTTAAAGGAAAAATGAAATTAGTTGCATGTAGAAATATATTAAACAATAGTAGGAGACTTCAACTTTTACATCTCAGAACTAGATAAGAATAAACAAAACATAAATAAGAAAAAATGTTAGAGATACGAACAGAATATTTGGTAAGTTAAGTATATTTATTTGGAGAGAACTGAATGTAAAATGAAAGGATTATATCTTTTCAGCAGTACATGCTACCCTGACCAAAAAAAATTACTATAGTTGCATCCACAAAAACATTACAGTTACTTCCGGTTAAGATGGCGGCTTAGAGAAAGCTAAAGTTCAGATCTCCGGAAAACCCTTCCCGACCGATCTCAAACTATAAGCTCCTAAGGCGCCGAAATTCAAAACGATCAACAGCACAGATCCTGGGAACCCTCCTCCTGGACCTGGACCCGGTTCAAAAGGTACGGCTCCCCTCAAAAGCCAGAACCCGAGATCACTCGGACCTCAGGGGTAGGAGCGCAGAGTCCAAGGCTCCCGGAAGCCGCAGCCGGGCTCAGAGAGCAGGGTCCTCGGAACAACAACCCTCAGGGCCTTCTACCCAAGTCCCAGTGAAAGTTACTGCCTGGGGCTCCCGCTGCAGAGAGCTGGTCAAAACAACAGCAACCCTCAGGGCGGGCAAGACAGCCTCAGGGGCTGGATCCTGCTATCCAAGTCTCAGTGAAAGTCCTTGCCCTCGGAGCTTGGGGAAGCTGCAGCCCATACCCCCGCAGGCCGACGAAACAGCCTCACGGCCAGCGATTCTGAAGGCAACTTCCGGAAAGCAAGCGGGGGGGGAGAGTGTGGCCTTGTGGTCCAACCCTTCCATTCCAGTTCCAGTGAGGCATATTCAGTTTAACCCAGGGAAAGCTCATAGAACCAACATCTGCCCAGGACTAAAGCCTCTGAACACCAGACAGAGATAAGAAAAGCTAATCCTCCACATTCAGAGATGGCAAATTCCACAGAAGCACAGAAGCCCCAAAATACCAAGAAAAATAAGAAGAAAGGGGCGACTTTGGACACATTCTATGGAGCCAAAATACAAAATACAGAGCAGATAGAAGAAGATATACAAGAAAATGCTCCAAAATCTTCCAAAGGAAATAGAAACTCTCCACAAACCCATGAAGAATTTGAATCAGAAATGACCAAAAAGATGGAAGCCCTCTGGGAGGAAAAGTGGGAAATAATGCAAAAGAAATTCACGCATCTATAAAACCAGTTTGACCAAACTGTAAAAGAAAACCAGGCTTTAAAGCAAGAACTAATAAAGCAAAGCCAAAACACCAAGAAATTAGAAGAGAACATAAAATATCTCACCGACAAGGTGATAGATCTGGAAAATAGAGGGAGAAGAGAGAATTTAAGAATAATTGGACTCCCAGAAAAGCCAGAAATAAACACCAAACTGGACATGGTGATACAAGATATAATCAAAGAAAATTGCCCAGAGATTCTAGAACAAGGGGGCAATACAGCCACTGACAGAGCTCACAGAACACCCTCTACACTAAACCCCCAAAAGACAACTCCCAGGAATGTAATTGCCAAATTCCAAAGCTATCAAACAAAAGAAAAAATCCTACAGGAAGCCAGAAAAAGACAATTTAGATATAAAGGAATGCCAATCAGGGTCACACAAGACCTTGCAAGTTCTACTCTGAATGATCGTAAGGCATGGAACATGATCTTCAGAAAGGCAAGAGAGCTGGGTCTCCAACCAAGAATCAGCTACCCAGCAAAACTGACTATATACTTCCAAGGGAAAGTATGGGCATTCAACAAAATAGAAGACTTCCAACTTTTTGCAAAGAAAAGAACAGAGCTCTGTGGAAAGTTTGATACCGAAAATCAAAGAGCAAGGAATACCTGAAAAGGTAAATATTAAGGAAAGGGGAAAAATGTTATCTTCCTCTTTTACTCAAACTCTCTTCTATAAGGACTACATTTATATCAATCTATGTATACTAACATGTGGGGAAAATGTAATGTATAAATAGGGGGTAAAGAAAGACCAAATAGAATAATGGTTCTCACACAAAGATTCACATGGGAAGGGGAGGGGAAGAAAACTCCTATAAGAAGGAGAGGAAGAGAGGGGGGGGGTTTACTTAAACCTCAATCTCAGGGAAATCAACTCTGAGAGGGAAAAACATCCAGATCCATTGGGATCTTGAATTCTATCATACCCAACAAGGGTAAGGAGAAGGGAAAACCAAGGGGGGAAGGGGGAGAGGGAGAACAAAAAGGGAGGGAAAGAGAGGGGGGAGGGGGAGGGAAGAAAAAGGGAGGGACTAGAAAGGGAAACATCAAGGGAAGGGACAAGGGGGACTGATTCAAAGTAAATCACTGGACTAAAAGGTAGAGCCGAAGAAGAAAAGGTTAGAATTAGGGAAGGCTATCAAAATGCCAGGGAGTCCACAAATGACAATCATAACTTTGAACGTGAATGGGATGAACTCGCCCATAAAACGTAGATGAATAGCAGAATGGATTAGAATCCAAAACCCTACCATATGTTGTCTTCAAGAAACACACATGAGGTGGGTTGACACCCACAAGGTCAGAATTAAAGGATGGAGTAAGACCTTCTGGGCCTCAACTGATAGAAAGAAGGCAGGAGTGGTAATCATGATATCTGATAAAGCCAATGCAAAAATAGACCTGATCAAAAGGGATAGGGAAGGTAATTATATTTTGTTAAAAGGGACTCTAGACAATGAGGAAATATCATTAATCAACATGTATGCACCAAATAATATAGCACCCAAATTTCTAATGGAGAAACTCGGAGAATTGAAGAAAGAAATAGACAATAAAACCATACTAGTGGGAGACTTAAACCAACCATTATCAAATTTAGATAAATCAAATCAAAAAATAAATAAGAAAGAGGTAAAAGAAGTGAACGAAATCTTAGAAAAATTAGAATTAATAGACATATGGAGAAAAATAAATAGGGATAAAAAGGAATACACCTTCTTCTCAGCACCACATGGCACATTCACAAAAATTGACCATACATTAGGTCACAGAAACATAGCACACAAATGCAAAAAAGCAGAAATAATGAATGCAGCCTTCTCAGATCACAAGGCAATAAAAATAATGATTAGTAATGGTACATGGAAAACCAAATCTCAAACCAATTGGAAATTAAACAATATGATACTCCAAAACCATTTAGTTAAAGAAGAAATCATAGAAACAATTAATAATTTCATCGAGGAAAATGACAATGGCGAAACATCCTTTCAAACCTTTTGGGATGCAGCCAAAGCGGTAATCAGAGGCAAATTCATATCCCTGAATGCTTATATTAACAAACAAGGGAGAGCAGAGATCAATCAATTGGAAATGCAATTGAAAAAACTCAAAAGCAATCAAATCAAAAACCCCCAGCAGAAAACCAAATTAGAAATCCTAAAAATTAAGGGAGAAATTAATAAAATCGAAAGTGATAGAACTATTGATTTAATAAATAAGACAAGAAGCTGGTACTTTGAAAAAACAAACAAAATAGACAAAGTACTGGTCAATCTAATTAAAAAAAGGAAGGAAGAAAAGCAAATTCACAGCATTAAAGATGAAAAGGGGGACAGCACCTCCAATGAGGAGGAAATTAAGGCAATCATTAGAAATTACTTTGCCCAATTATATGGCAATAAATACACCAATTTAGGAGAAATGGATGAATATATACAAAAATACAAACTGCCTAGACTAACAGAAGAGGAAATAGAATTCTTAAATAATCCCATATCAGAAATTGAAATCCATCAAGCCATCAAAGAACTTCCTAAGAAAAAATCCCCAGGGCCTGATGGATTCACCTGTGAATTCTATCAAACATTCAGAGAACAGTTAATCCCAATACTATACAAACCATTTGACATAATAAGCAAAGAGGGAGTTCTACCAAACTCCTTTTACGACACAAACATGGTACTGATTCCAAAACCAGGCAGGTCAAAAACAGAGAAAGAAAACTATAGGCCAATCTCCCTAATGAATATAGATGCAAAAATCTTAAATAGGATACTAGCAAAAAGACTCCAGCAAGTGATCAGAAGGATCATTCACCATGATCAAGTAGGATTCATACCAGGGATGCAGGGCTGGTTCAACATTAGGAAAACCATCCACATAATTGACCACATCAACAAGCAAACTAGCAAGAACCACATGATTATCTCAATAGATGCAGAAAAAGCCTTTGATAAAATACAACACCCATTCCTATTAAAAACACTACAAAGCATAGGAATAGAAGGGTCATTCCTAAAAATAATAAACAGTATATATCTAAAACCAACAGCTAATATCATCTGCAATGGAGATAAACTAGATGCATTTCCAATAAGATCAGGAGTGAAACAAGGATGCCCATTATCACCTCTACTATTTGACATTGTACTAGAAACACTAGCAGTAGCAATTAGAGAAGATAAAGGAATTGAAGGCATCAAAATAGGCAAGGAGGAGACCAAGTTATCACTCTTTGCGGATGACATGATGGTCTACTTAAAGAATCCTAGAGATTCAACCAAAAAGCTAATTGAAATAATCAACAACTTTAGCAAAGTTGCAGGATACAAAATAAACCCACATAAATCATCAGCTTTTCTATATATCTCCAACACAGCTCAGCAGCAAGAACTAGAAAGAGAAATCCCATTCAAAATCACCTTAGACAAAATAAAATACCTAGGAATCTACCTCCCAAGACAAACACAGGAACTATATGAACACAACTACAAAACACTCGCCACACAACTAAAACTAGACTTGAACAAATGGAAAAACATTAACTGCTCATGGATAGGACGAGCCAATATAATAAAAATGACCATCCTACCCAAACTTATTTATCTATTTAGTGCCATATCCATGGAACTCCCAAAATACTTCTTTACTGATTTAGAAAAAACCATAACAAAGTTCATTTGGAAGAACAAAAGATCAAGGATATCCAGGGAAATAATGAAAAAAAACACATATGATGGGGGCCTTGCAGTCCCTGACCTAAAACTATATTACAAAGCGACCTCAGCAAGACAGTATACGATAAACCCAAAGATCCCAGCTTTTGGGACAAAAATCCACTATTCGATAAAAACTGCTGGGAAAATTGGAAGACAGTGTGGGAGAGACTAGGAATAGATCAACACCTCACACCCTACACCAAGATAAATTCAAAATGGGTGAGTGACTTAAACATAAAGAAGGAAACCATCAGTAAATTGGGTAAACACAGAATAGTATACATGTCAGACCTTTGGGAGGGGAAAGGCTTTAAAACCAAGCAAGATATAGAAAGAATCACAAAATGTAAAATAAATAATTTTGACTACATCAAACTAAAAAGCTTTTGTACAAACAAAACCAATATAACTAAAATCAGAAGGGAAACAACAAATTGGGAAAAAATCTTCATAGAAACCTCTGACAAAGGTTTAATTACTCATATTTATAATGAGCTAAATCAATTATACAAAAAATCAAGCCATTCTCCAATTGATAAATGGGCAAGGGAAATGATAGGCAGTTCTCAGATAAAGAAATCAAAACTATTAACAAGCACATGAAGAAGTGCTCTACATCTCTTATAATCAGAGAGATGCAAATCAAAACCACTCTGAGGTATCACCTCACACCTAGCAGATTGGCTAACATAACAGCAAAGGAAAGTAATGAATGCTGGAGGGGATGTGGCAAAGCAGGGACATTAATTCATTGCTGGTGGAGTTGTGAACTGATCCAACCATTCTGGAGGGCAATTTGGAACTATGCCCAAAGGGCGACAAAAGAATATCTACCCTTTGACCCAGCCATAGCACTGCTGGGTCTGTACCCCAAAGAGATAATGGACACAAAGACTTGTACAAAAATATTCATAGCTGCGCTCTTTGTGGTGGCCCAAAACTGGAAAACGAGCGGATGCCCATCAATTGGGGAATGGCTGAACAAACTGTGGTATATGTTGGTGATGGAGTACTATTGTGCTAAAAGGAATAATAAAGTGGAGAAGTTCCATGGAGACTGGAACAACCTCCAGGAAGTGATGCAGAGCGAGAGGAGCAGAACCAGGAGAACATTGTACACAGAGACTAATACACTGTGGTATAATCGAATGTAATGGACTTCTCCATTAGTGGCGGTGTAATGTCCCTGAACAACTTGCAGGGATCCAGGAGAAAAAAACACCATTCATAAGCAAAGGATAAACTATGGGAGTGGAAACACCGAGAAAAAGCAACTGCCTGAATACAGAGGTTGAGGGGACATGACAGAGGATAGACTCTAAATGAACACTCTAATGCAAATACTATCAACAAAGCAATGGGTTCAAATCAAGAAAACATCTAATGCCCAGTGGACTTACGCGTCAGCTATGGGGGGTGGGGGGGAGGAAAAGAAAATGATCTATGTCTTTAACGAATAATGCTTGGAAATGATCAAATAAAATATATTAAAAAAAACATTACAGTTAAATATATGACAGCAGAAATATTAAGGAAATTCTTTTCAGACCATAATGTAATAAAATAACATTTAATAAGGGAAAAAGGAAACATGAAGTAAAAATTAATTGGACACTAAATAACTTAATATTTTTTCAATTATTTTTATTTTCCCCATATTTTACAAAATTAAATGAAACGAGCATTTTCATATATAAAGAAAAAGAATATAGTACACAAATGAAAAGCTCACATCTCCTAGATGTTTATTTTTCTTCATATCTACCTAATAAATTCCATTCACAGGTATCCCAACCTGTTCACACCCTCCCCACATCACAGGATATATTATCTGGTAGACCAATTTGATCTTATAAATTATCCTTCATATTTTGACCTTTCAGTGCACTTTCTGATGGTAACATTCAAAACATATTCTTCAAGTATTAATTTTGTAGCTATTGTGTGATGTTCTTTTGGACCTACTCTTTTTCACTGTTCATTATCCCATATAGTTATTTCCAACTATTTTTTTTTAAATTAGCCTGTTCATTGCTTCCTCTAGCTCAGAAGTATTTGACAATTATTGCTTCATAAAGGATAAAATCTGGTAATCTAGATCTCCATCCATTATATATTTTTTATTAATTCATTTCATAATCTTTACCTTTTGCTCTTTACCATTTGAATTTTGCCATTTTTTCCCTATCTCAATAAAATATTTTTTGGTAATTTATTTTGTATGGGTAGATTAATTTAGTTAAGATTGTAGTTTTAATTATATAGACTGCCAAAATTCATGAACAATTATTACTTTGATTATTAAACCTGATTTTATTTGTGTAAAAAGTGTTTTATAATTATGTCCATATGTTCCTGTTAAAAAAACAAGCATTTCCATATACAAAGAAAATGAAGATTGTAGATAGATAAAATCACAAATTTATTGTATATTTAGCTTACTTTTTCTTCATATCTATAGTGTAAATACCACACAAACATTTCAAAGCTTTCCTGTTTGTCTTTTTTTTCTAGATATCCCATTCTCTCCTTAACTAATTAATTAACTAATAGAATAAATCTACAGCTCTCTCAGGCCCTTTGATTTTTAGAATCTCCAATTTGATTTTCAATTGAGGATTTTTAATTTGTTCTTTTTTCTAGGTTTTTTTTTTAGTAGCATCCTCAAATCATTCTCTGCCTTTCTCTCTTTTATTTGCTCACTTTTATTTTAGGAGTCAGTAGGTTTAACTTGTTAATTTTATATTGGTCATGATATGTGTACAGAGTGTGGAGGAAGATGCCTGAGGTTTTAGGTTTCTATTATTGAATTTGTCTTGGCAGATAGATTCCCAAATATTTTATATTGTCTAGAATGATTTTAAATGGAGTTTCTCATTCAAACTCTTCCTGTGGATTATTGTTGGAAATATATAGAAATGCTGATGACATATATGGGTTTTATTTTATATCCTGCAACTTTGCTAAAATTATTAATTATATCCATTGGCTTTTTAGTTAATTTTCTAGGATTCTCTAAATATATCATTATATCATCTGCAAAGAGTGATAGCTTAGTTTCCTCATTTCCTACTTTAATCACTTCAATTTCTTTTTCTTCCCTAATTGAGACCTCTAGCATTTCTAATACACTATTAATTGATAGTGATGATAATGGCCATCTTTGCTTCACTCTTGATCTTATTGTGAAGGCTTCTCACTTATCCCCATTGCAGATGATACTTGCTGATGGTTTTAAATATATACTGTTTATTATTTTGAGCAAAGGCCCTTCTTATTCCTATGCTTTCTAGTATTTTTATTAGGAATGGGTGTTTTATTAAGAATGGGTGTATCAATGGGTTATTGATATAGCCAATTATATGGATAGTTTTCCTAATGTTAAACTTATCTTGCATCGCTGGTATAAATCCTACGAGTTGTAGTGAATAATTCTTGTGATGACTGTAGTTTTCTTTCTCTGTTTTTGGTCTTCCTGGTTTGGGAATCATTTATTTGTGTCATAAAAAGAATTTGGTAAAACTTCTTTGCTTATTTTGTTTAGAATTTCAAGGTGTGTGGATTGATTGAAACTCTATTTGCCTAAGCCAAGTCTCAAGGTCTGGATGTTGGTTTGGGCTTAGGTTTTGAACTTGGCACAGCAGATGTTTGATGGAAGAGGGGTGGCTTTCTCTTGGCTTGTTCTTTACTCCTTGTTATAGTGTCCTGCTGACTGAATTCCCCTCTTACCCCAGTGCCTCAGATGTTTTCGGCCTTCCTTTTGGATTTTTCTTTTCTTGAAAGTTGTTTCACTCTGTTTCCTTATTGGTTATTTCTCTCCTGTATTCATTTTGTGGTGTTCTTTTAATATGGGTTGGAAAGGATTCTCATGGTGACTCTGAGCTTTACTCTACCATCTTGGCTCCTCCTATGCATTCTTCTCTGCTATCCAGTATTTAAGAAGTTCAAGTGTAATAGTATCATGTATTTAATAAGTAGTTGCTCTTTCCATATATGCCAAACAAATAGATTTTTTTTCTCGAGTCAAGAGTTTTAAGGTTTTAAGAAGGATGAAAATGTTGAATGTCTCTTAGAATTAAATAAAATTTTGCATATCCTTTCACGTTGCTTTTGGTTTCCATTTTAAAAAATCAGATCCCACAAATTCTTTCATTTAAAAATTCTATTCAATAGGACTTATTGTAACTAAATATAACCACTATATCATACAAGCATACATATATTTTTAAAAGTCATCTACTGGAAATTATTTAAAATCTTTTTTTTTTGTGCTACTTATTCTCTACTGTCTTGTCTCCATGACAAAGCATCTATTTTTCTTCTACAACTGACAGAAATATTAATGGGGGCAGGTGGTTTTCTAATTTTACTTTACTAATATAGAAATGTCATTTTATACAACTAGCTGTTTTTCTTTGTTATAACTTCTTTCTCTTTGTTTTAGCTGGAGGCTGTCCTCTTTATTTGATCAGTATAGTTTATATCACATTCCAGGCAGCACTTCTCCCCAGGAGAAAAACAGGATTTCAAATTACAACTTGTGATTCCTAAGGCAAACTGAAAGGGCACTGACTGAATTAATGTATCTCTGACTGTTTTCAGTGTTTATTGGTTTTATTTCCCTTAGTTTGTAGATCCATTTGTTTTCTCTCTTTATTTACTGTGCTAGACAGCCAAAGATTTTGGATGTCATTATTTACTTTTAGCTGTGTGCCTGGCTAAATCAGGAGAAAGTCAGTGAATTAATTCAGTAACAAAATATAACTTAAACTCCCAACAATATCACAACAAATTCCTAACTTCCCCACAGGTTTAGAATTTCAAGGTGTGTGGGTTGATGGGCCTCTATTTGCTTAGGCAGAGTCTCAGGATCTAGATGTTGGTTTGGGCTTAGATTCTGAACCTGTCACAGCAGATGTATAACAATTCTGGTGGTGTGTGGTGACATTTTATCTTTATTAGAGAAGAGGAGTTATCCTTATAGAAGGAAGTAGAGGACGTAGATTGTGAAGAACATTGATAAGGAAATGTTCTTGTATTTCACTAATTGCAAATTAAAATAATGAATGTCAAATGTCATTTCAATGTATATTTCATTGCCATAGAAACCTTCAGGTAACTGAGTTGGTAAAATTGCAAATATGAATTCATCTATTTAAAAACTTCAATCATATAAAACTATTTAATTAAACTTATCAATTCTACTTTCTAATCATGATCCCCTCTTAAAGTCAAGTTCAAAGTGCTAGAAAATTCTTTTCAACTAACAGTTCCACTGTAAAGATTAAAATTTAGGGGAGAGGGGGAGACTGAGGCAGGTAGAAATTAGTTTCTCTCTGCAAGGAATATATATTTTTTAGAGGTTTATTAAAGGTTAAAGATTAAGAATATACAAGTAAGAAACATGTGCCTAGGCCAGAGGCCTAGACAAAATAACCTCACATCATGGAAGAGACACCTCTCTGCTCCAAAAACGGAAGTCCAAAAAGGGCGAGCCCTTCAAAAGCCTTTGCTTAAATATCTTCTCGATCTCGGCCCAGGTGAGATTACAAGGCATTCTGGGGAAGTGGAGCAAAGGCTCATGGGGATTGTAGTCCTGTATTCGAGTCTATTTTTTACATCCCCCCGTGTGATCATTTGTGGAAAAATTAATTTTTCCCCAAAAGGATCATAAAAACATAATAAACTTAAAAGATTACAATAGTGTGAGGATAAGAGAAAAAAGAATAAAACCAATAATTTCTGAACACATTGACAAAAAGCCGTTAGGGGGCAGTCCCCTTTGGCATAAAAGTATACATACAAATAAATGTTCAATCAACCACACCCAAAGTTCAATTTTGTGCAACTTGTGGTCTGGAGGCTTCTTCATGATGGCTTCTCCAACAGTTCAGTTTCTGAATTCAGGGAAGTAGCGTCTTCTTTACCTAAAATTCTTCTCAAAAAGAATTTAAACTTTGCAATTTGAATAATGATATTTTTTACATTCCCCCGTGTTGTGGGTGATTGAAAGATTCAGAATCAGTTAGGGATGCATGGCTGAGGTATGAGGTATATGAATCAATTGGCAAGAGATATTAAAAAGACACCAGAAAATCTAAAAGAAAAGAAAAATTTCTGGATGAAAATATAGACTATCAAAGTCTTATGTGTAAAAATTCCAAGTAGAAGAAAAATAAATCTATAACAGGTCCTTGAATCAGGGCCCAATCAAAATGATCTAAGTAATGATGCATTTACCCAGTCAGTGCCAGGACTACAGAAAGGTACCACACTATGAGAGGCAGAAAAGGGAACCAGATTATAGAAGCCAAGTAGGAGCCAAGGTTTCGGGAGCCAAGTTTGAGGTACTTGGTAGAATGTAGAACAAGGAAGACCTGCTTTTAACACATGTTAAACAGCCGCAACCTCGAACCCCAAACACGTTCAAGTCCTCTTTGTCTAGGCTCAAAGTGACGTCAATTTCTCCAGGATTGGTTGGTCTCTTTGACCTTATGCTCTATTGGCACTATGCAGTGGCTCTTTTGTGTATATCTTGTCCTAGAATCAGACAGAATCATTAAGCAAAGTCCCATAATTTATTTAAATAATTAGTCGCATCATTTTTATAGTCACAAGCTTTCTAGGGCATGCATTAGCAAATGTATTTCAAACTTGTAGCACTGAAAAGTCAAAAAGTTAAAGAAAATCTTAATACTGGTGACATGTGCTTCAAATATAAAAAGGAGAGAAAAAATAATAAAAAAAACTGAAAAAGTATATTGCACATGCAAGAAAAATATAATAAAAAAGAGCTTTAAAAAATTCAAAAATATAGCTTATAACCATTGACACTCTGTGTCAGTTAAGAAAATATAAAATACAAGGCTTTCTCACCAAAAAATGAGATCCATTTCCTCTTTGTATGTGGCCATGATCACTGTGAGTAGAAGGCAAATGAATTGAACAAGGTTAACAATTTTTTCATCTTTAAAAATACAGTAGTACAAATATGTAGATATCAAAATCCCCAAAATTCTCAATAGCCCAATTAATTACAATAGCAAACAAACACACTTTCATATTTCACATAAGTTGCTGTATGACATTTTTAAAACCTATGAATTGATGGACATTTGTCACAATTTTTACAAACGTAGCAATCTTTCAACCTTGGTAATAAACATATTTTTTTTAAAACAAAGTAAAACTCATCTTGGGTTAAGAACATAATCAAGAAATCTATATATCATTCTGGTGCAAGTAAAGTAGTGAGCTGAAGAGTATAAATAAAGGGTGCTCCTTGTTCTTGGAGGCTTTTCCCAAGGGTACAAATGCCCTGAAATTAACTGCCCAACTTCCATTCACATGTGGGAAGGTTGGGGGTTATAAAATACATTTCACTTCAGCTACTAGAATGGGCCTTACCTCGTGGTAGGGGCAGGCAAAAATAACCAGATTGTTAAAATTCCAAAATCATATTTAAAAACCCTTAAAATCAAATCATTTGAGGTATTTAGAACATTAAAATTCCAAAGGTTGTTAATACAATTATAACCAGTTCTGAAGTCCATCTATCCTCAGCAAAATAGAAAAAAGCTGTTTTTTCATATATGGGCTTATTCACAATAATATTTTTTCAACACAGTTATAGGGGGAAAACAACAGAATTTTAAAACTCAGTACATTCAAAATAAATTCAATCAACCTTCAGTTCACAGAATAATATTCAATCCAGTAATATATGAACTTAAAATCACAAAGTTATATCTTAAACAAAAAATGCAATAGAATACAGAGATTTTTTAATAAACCATTGGAGTCTGAAATGCCTTAGAATATAGCCTTTAGTCTCTTCAAAGTTCCTTGGGGTTTTTTTTGTTTGTTTGTTTTTAATTATCCATTTAAATGTCTATTGTCCGAAGGTAGAGTAGTAAAGGCTAGGCTATGGGGTTCAAGGGATCCGTCCAGGGCCCCATAGCTGGGAAGCATCGGAGGCCAGATTTTAGCTAGAGACCTCCGGTCCCTGGGCCTGGCTTCCAGTTCGCTGGGCCACCCATTTTCCTCCCCAAAGTTAAAGTTGAATCTTTGGGCTGAGTCTGCTCCCTGACAGGCAGGCAAAATCAATGAAATTGCCAGAAGAGTCAAAAATCCTTTTAAACAGCCCATTGCTTTTTAGGTTTCTGTTTGAAAAGATCTGTTTCTTCTCTTTAGTCTTTTCTGTCTTTCCCCTCTCTGATACCCCTGTGGCCAATACCCCCAGCCACGTGGAGGCTTAGCCTAAGGGAAAATTGCCCGGTCTCCTTTCCCTCTGGTCTCTCCCCTCCGCCCACGTGGCCAATACTGTTACCAGCTGGTCGCAATGAGTCCTGAGCGATCTGCTCCAAGGATCTGGGTGATGAGCCGGCTGGGTCGGGCTCCTGGGTCTGGGGCACAGAAATAGGCAGGCAGCGGGCCGGTGAGAGGCCAGGAGCAGGAGCGGCTGCGGGGGTGGGCAAGGCCGGGACCAGGTACCAGGTGAGGATGATCAGGGCTGCAGGCTGCAGGCAGGAAGCGGCGGGGCCGCTTTCTAGGTACTAGCTATTAAAACTGAATTTAAGATCAGAAAAGAAATCAGAAGACTGAAAGTTCTTTTTCCCGTAGTGGTTAGCCAAACTGTAAAGATTAAAATTTAGGGGAGAGGGGGAGACTGAGGCAGGTAGAAATTAGTTTCTCTCTGCAAGGAATATATATTTTTTAGAGGTTTATTAAAGGTTAAAGATTAAGAATATACAAGTAAGAAACATGTGCCTAGGCCAGAGGCCTAGACAAAATAACCTCACATCATGGAAGAGACACCTCTCTGCTCCAAAAACGGAAGTCCAAAAAGGGCGAGCCCTTCAAAAGCCTTTGCTTAAATATCTTCTCGATCTCGGCCCAGGTGAGATTACAAGGCATTCTGGGGAAGTGGAGCAAAGGCTCATGGGGATTGTAGTCCTGTATTCGAGTCTATTTTTTATACCACTATCTATTAGCTTAGCTAATAGACATAGATTATGTATTATATATAGTAAATATAGACTCAATAAATTTGGGAATGAAATGTTTTCCTATTAATGGTTAGCGAAAAATTTAGGGATATTATTATTTTAAATTGTTGCAAATTATTATTTGACAAAATAATACATCAGATGTATTTATATTATTAATATGTGTATTTAGGCTAGAGATTATAAAGAAAGATCAATGTGACAGTAGAATATTTTGGAAACCATCTGTTGATGTTGTTAATTGTTTTTCTGACCCATCAGAAAGAAAAGCAGCACTCTAAGCACTCTAGTTCCTCTTGATAGTATGATTTCCTAAATGATATATTATCACGTATACCAAAGAAGAATGACAATTAGCAGGTACAAATTCCTTAGGACTTATTGTGTGTGCTGATGAAGAGAGAGTCCCATGATGATGAATATAGACATATTGATTCATATATTAAAGGAATAAAAAATAAAGCAATAGCAATATAGTCAATAATAAAAAATAAGCCAATGATAGACCAAGTAATGATACCAGGATTCAAAGGTCCAGAGAATAAAAGGTTTTCTCAGGATACACAGAAATGGAAATAAAAGATTTCTAATATGTTTAATTAAATAACTCCCAAACAATCAAAAAAAACCAAATGAATATTTATTTTTCACAAATAGGTAACAATTAAATATTAGCATAATTACAATCATATTAAAATATTTTAGTATCCAGGACCTCACAATTTTATTATACTCTTTTTTGACACCTCCTGAGATGAACCTTATCTTCAAACCTGTCAAAAAAATTCCTGTTTCCTTATCCAAAAGTCATAAGGCCAGATAGAAACATGTCTCAAGAGAATACAGCTAACCTTCCCATTTAGAAATGGGCAAGGCCTAATTTGGATGATGAATGTATAAGCTATAACCTTTCCTCTTTAATCCTCCATAAACCATAACTATTCAGAATAAGGGAACATTTGTTCTTCCTCACTTACCCTAAAGTGAAGTACATTGGTAAGGAAATGTTCTTGTATTTCACTAATTGCAAATTAAAATAATGAATGTCAAATGTCATTTCAATGTATATTTCATTGCCATAGAAACCTTCAGGTAACTGAGTTGGTAAAATTGCAAATATGTATTCATCTATTTAAAAACTTCAATGATATAAAACCATTTAATTAAACTCATCAAATCTGCTCTGTAATCATGATCCACTCTTAAAGTCAAGTTCAAAATGCTAGACAATTCTCTTCAACTAGCATTTCCACTATCTATTAGCTTGGCTAATAGACATAGATTATGTATTATATATAGTAAATATAGACTCAATAAATTTGGGAATTAAATTTTCTAACAAAAACATTCAAAATTCATTTCATACTTTCATACACACACACACTTCAAAAGCTTCAGCTCAGAGATCCCCAATAGTTATTACTCTTAATAAACAATCAATAGACCCAATTAACTAAAAGCAAAAGAATAATTTTTCTGAGATGACATATTAGTAAAAACACTATTAAAACATGTTCTATACTTGTCTATAGATACATCCAGCATCACTAGGAGACTGCGTGCCGATAGAGAGGATGATTGTAGATGGGAACTTGCTTAGGAAACAAATAACCCCAAAATTCAACCCTACAACAATTTAGAGATCTTATGTTCTTTCCTTCCTCCTGGTTTTCTCAGGCTTCTCCCCCCCACCCCACCTCACAAGTGCAGGATTTTTGCTGATAGGTCTCACAACTGAGTGCCCTGAATATGATACTCTCTTCAGTTCATCTCTTGAGAGGCAGAGCTGATTCAATTATCCATTCTCCTTTCACACTCCTCAGAACTATATCCTGCCTCACCTAATGGTTATACTTTCTTTTGGATGTAGTGTCTCTTATTGTTTGAAAAGCTTTATAGACACAATGACCAATGTGGCAAAGAGGGAAAGAAGAGAGAAATCAGTTCAGTAGTGGGTTTCATCTCTTCTTTTCTTCCACAAAGGGTGAAAACCATCAACTGAAAACCCTAATCCCAAAACGCATGGCTGTCTTCTCCAAAAATTGCCTTCTTGTAGAGCATCTCATTTTGTTTTTCTCTAAAGCAGGGGACATGATCTAAGCAATGGCTCATCAACATGTCAGCTTCTTTTCAGTGTCTTTCTCTACTTTTAATGACTTTACTTTTCTGGAATTGTATGTCTCTTCTCTTGAAGCTAGAAGCCAAAAGACAAGACTGTCTCTTTCCTCAAGCTGTCCCCAATTCTATCTTTAATATAAACATGAATCATTGGATTTACCATTGAGGAGAGCAAATGGACTTTGATGTTTTAGTTACATTCCTCCCCTGGAATGAAACTCTTTTCAGTATCTTGAAAAGATCACTTGGGGCAGGCAGAATAAACATAAAAATCAGTTCTTAAAAAAAAAAGAAATGTTATTTTATTGGCATTTCAAGTAACCAAATTTTGTTACCAGTGAAATTAAAATAAAATACTACATGCAATAACTTCTAGGTCATAAGATCAACAGTATGAAAGAGCAAATATTTTCTTTTTTCCCCTTGACCTCTCAGACATCTCTATGATAGAAATTATGCAAGAAAGATAAAATAATTTCAGGTGTCACTATGGTTTAGGATATGTAGAATTTTTGAAAAGTTGAAAAGAAGATAAAGAATTAATTGATGCTGACTTTAAGTTCACAGCGACTGACTCCAAGGTTGCATTAACTGCACAGTTTCACAACAAATCCCAACCTCACATCCTAGTTGTCCATACTTCTCCCCATGGCTCAAGAATGTAGAAGTATCCTCAGACCACACTGTCAGCTAGCATTTCAATAAAGCTTCCGGGTCTTAGAAATAAACTACATAAAACTGACCCTATATCAATATAGGGGGTGGAATAGGATGCCAGAACAGGAAACCATGAGGTGCAGGGGGTGAAGTTATGCAGTCCTCCAATAAGCCTAAGAGAAAGAGTTCTGCACCCAATTTGTGACAATGATGTCTTCCCAAAAGTTACTTTGGACAGAGACTTAAGCTGATGAACCAAGAATGGAAGGAGCATGTGATGCTTTGAGAGCCAACCTTTAAAAAAACTGGTATGAGAGAGGAGGGAGTGAGAAAGGTTACAATAAGGGAAAATAAGGAGGAAAAGAGACTGAAACTACCAAAGATTTCCAGAAGAAAACTCACAAACTTTGAATATAAACAAATAAATAAACACGGAAAACCGTAACAACAGAAGGAAATGGAACCTCTAGATAATAGAAAATGAATTAGGCATCTACATAAAAATACTGCAAAACAAGGGAAAGTATTCAATTTTTGGTAATACAAAGGAATGTGATATGAACATAAAATCAAAGACTATTTCTGAATACTTTAAAAGAAAATTGAGAATCATGAGAGTAGTATTTATGACCTGAGCAGAAAAATATCAGTATAACAGAAAAAACAGACATCTTCAATAATAACTTTCACCAAAGAAACAAATGAAAAACAATATGTTAAAAATGAAAATACACAGAAATTAAGGGATGCATACAACAATAACATGAAAAAGAAAGCATGCTCATTACTCAAGTAAAACATACTGATCTCAAAGACAGAATGTGTAGAGAAAACCTAAGAATTATATGCCTTCAAAAAGAACAAGACAGGACAAAAAAATCTTAACAACATAATATAGAAAATAACACAAGAAAACTGTCTAGAACTTAAATATCAATTGAAAAAATTCACAGATTATCTCTCAAACTTTAATCCAATAATGCAAACTCCAAGATATATATCAGATAATATAATAATGTAATTCATAAATGACAAATTCTACACATACAGAGACCCAAATAGAGACTTAACATTTCTAGGAAGCTGATAACACAATCCTCAGAGGAAAATCTTTGCAAATATTTTTAAACAAAATTTAAAAAGTGAAGATTAATGACCTTTAAAATTTCAGATTAAGTTTCTCTCTTTACATTACTGAACACTGAGGAACATTTAGTGTGGGGAGGATAAAACAGATAAGATGGGAATTTTTTTTTCCTTCAAGCCACATAATTTTTTGTGTTTATTGTTTCTCAAATTAAATTAAGTATAATAACATCTTGAAGTAGTACATATTTTGAAATTAGAAATTTTGCTGTGAAATATACAAGACTATTGTCCATTACATATTTGAATTTTGAGAAGTGTTTTACTTCATGTTCACAAAAGAGAAACTTATTTAAGAAAGTAACTCTAAATGTACATGATATTTATTTAGAAAAAAAAAACTATTCTGGGCTATTTCCATGAATATTATACCTGAACTAATTTTTAATGGGCATAGTTTTATAAGCTATTTAGAGATTTTTATTATTGCTGTATCTTAAGGAATTTGTTGTGCTTCCAAACTTTAGAGAATAATACAATTTGGTAATAATTAGCTATGTATCATATCAGGTAACTGATTCTCATTTTCCTGTATTATTTTTACTTTGGTATTTAAGTTGTGATAATTATTTGAGCATTAAAGGAGGCCTCTCACAATGCTCTGGGTCTTTGGTCTTTACCAGAGTCTGGCTTTGTTCTGATACTGGCTCTCTCAATAAACTTCTTTTATTTTTTTGGCTTGGAGAATTTATTTTTCTTTTTTGTGTTTCTGTGGATAAAAATTTCACAACACTGCTTTGACTTCATTCTACCTGGCATTAAAAATGCAGGAAATGACACAAAAACTATAGCAAAGAGAAGCAGGCCTAACTGCTATTGAGAAAGAATTTGATCTCTCACTTAGCTAGTGGTATGAAATACAGAATGCACCTTGGGAAAGTGACAACCATATGCCAGCCACCACCTAGCTCAGATCACACTCACTACCTATGTATATTACAGCCTTGGGTCGCACAAACTGCAGATCCCATTCTTGTGTACTATGTTGACTATAGCTGCCATACTGACCACTTTTCCGCCCACACATTCTTCCCTTTTCTTAGCCTGATAGTACCAAGGACTACAGATGACATGAATAGAGACATTGTCTAGACAGATCAAGGCAAGGGGTAGGCTCACCAACCAAAAGGACACATACAGACTGTCTCCAATTTAATAGATCTTGAGAACTCCCATGTAAACTAAGAAGCCAGAACATTTCCAATACCTATGACTGTACCCAGGAATGGATAAACCCAAGTTTAATCAATTAGGTATCATAGCATTATAGACCTATAGTTCAGAAAGACAGTTCAATTGGGCAGCATGGACATTGGATATGGCACCAATTATATTGGCACCAAAAAGTCCCCTAGGTTGTCTCTCCTGTTAACCTTAATGAGAAGACCCCCATTTTGAACTTCCAGCAGAAATCCCAAAGAATTTTGCCTCTCCATTTGCCCCCTTTTTGTTTGTATAAAGTGTCATAAAGAACAATGACTTCTTTGGATCCAACTCAGATTTTTCTAAATCACAGATTTAGATTTGATTTCCTCCCTCTTAATAAATCTATTGATTCAGAGAGGATAAGAAAAACTAGAATCCCATCTAGTACAATACTGTTACTTCAGTTTCTACTGTATTTAACAACAAGCCTTAGAGATTCAAATTCTATGAGGGGAAAACCGATGACTATGAGCACCTGCTCTATCTACTGCTTTTTTACATACCACTCACTGATACTATCAACATTGAGTTAAATGTTTTAGTACAAACTCTCCTTCCAAATTGACTAAGCCCTTGGCCTTAATATGGCAGCACAAGATGGAGCACATGCCATCATTAACCAGTCTAGTTGCTCCTACATCTGCTATTCAGGAGAAATTATTACCTATTTATACATTCTCCTAGATGTTTTCTCCAAAATTCACAAAATGGCAGAGGAAACAAAGGTTTTGGCATAATTAAAATTAATCTTGAAGACTTTATATTAAATTATAATTATTTATTAGTAAAAGTGAGAGAGAGAAATGATGAGTGGTCTAACTATAAGGTCTTCAATCTGTGCCACAACTCTGGCTCAAGTTCCCTGTGGCACCATTGACCATCACTCCACATAGCCACTTCTTTTAGATCATTCTACCCAATTGATAACAGCCTGAGATGCTTGGAGATTCTCTAGCCTGATTGGGAAATATCATTTGATCAGACAAGAGCAAGCCTACTACGCAGAGGGAGGAGAGCTGGTTTCACAAGGAAAAATGGTAGAGAGTGCTCACACTTCTCCCAGTGCCCTTTTAAACCTAGCTTAATCCCTCCTATTCAGAGTTTCTAAATGGCCAGGGTTTTACTTCAGTCCCTACCTTAGCAGATCCATACATTGACTTCTGCTGGTTGGGAACTGCATTGCCATGAAAGAAATCAAGACACATGACTCAGTGGTGCACTATGTAATGAGATGAGTCTTTCTGGAATTGGGATGCCCTATATATTTAATTCACATAGTTTCTACTCACTCCTAGTTGGATCCATTATCCTGGGTTGCCTCAGCATTCAATTAACTATCAGGGAAATACATTTTTGCTACTATAAGTAGATAGCTTCTCATCATTGTCCTCATAATTCTCTCTGGTCCTTTTATCCTAAGCTATTGTTTTAGGTACTGTGCCAAATTCTGTTCACAGATCCCCTGTCTGTTTTGCAAATGCTTCAGATCAGCACCAACTTCAATTGATATGATGAGGATCCATGTCACTAAAGACTCTTTTGCCATTAGTGACCCCTTTGTTGAAGTTCTTTATTAAATCCCTGATCATCATTTCCTGATAATTCTGGCCATATCTAACTCCTTTCTAATTGTGTTATTTTTCCTGTAGACTGGAAACCATGGAACACGATAATTTTTGGGAATCTTGAGGAAACAGATCTAAACTTCCCAGCATTCTCTACCGTCACCATCCTCCCTCTTCATTGATTCTTTATCCCAATAATATCCTATTCTACCAACTAGCAAGACTATGGCTACTTATGCAACTCATTTCACTTTCTCATCCACCAGACTTCTTACCACCTGATGAATCCCCAAAGAAACCACAAGAAGCCCCACTATGTGTATGCTTACACTAAAGTGTCTCTACATGAACATTCTGTGCAAACTTTTTCAAAAGAAACTTGCAGAGATGACATCAAATGGACCCTATATATTCCATAGCAATTGACCCATGGAAGACAACACCTGAAAGCTTTGTAAGGCATGCCAACCTCATAAATATTTTAAGAGAGGCATGAACCCCATAGTTATCACTCAACATCAAAAAGCTATCACCCAACCTCAGACTCCTACCAATACCACTCTTAAAATTGTAAACATTCAAATTGTCATTTATAATTTGAAAGCCTTAAAGAAAACAAAACAAACAAACAAACAAAAACAACAGAAAAGCCATGCCACAGAATTCAAAACATTCTCAAAGACCCTTGATTGTAACCTTTTCATCCATGAGGACCTTATAATACAATCAGTTTTGTAACTTTGCACTTTAACAAGGGAATGTCCCCTCTGCTTTTGTGTCACATTTAGGGAGGAATGCCCTCTCTTAAAAAATTATGCTTAGTCTGTGATCAATCCACTCTTCAATAACTTGAGGAAGGGTCAAAAATGGGACTGAAACCAGAAAATTAATCATTAATAGCTTAATCAATGATTGGAGTGTGATTTTTGAATTTTAAAATGTAACTGTAATTTATAGGAAGAATTTAGTCTCAGGCAAAAAAAGTCTTTGTATGTAACTAAATTAAGAACGTAGTCCCAGGATAATACCTGAGTTATAATTTAAAGTGTGTGTTGTTAGAGTAACTTTAAGTGTGTTAATCACAGTGTACCAATCCATTCAACAATGTACTCTAGGCAAACTGGCTCACACAGCAAGCTCACTCAGAGGTCTCAGGGCTCCAAAAAGAGACCCTCTGGGCTCCAGATGAGCTCTGAAAGAAACGCTCTGAGCTCCAGAAATGGTCTCCTAGACCACTTGGAGATGGAAATATTCTGCAGTAGGGGAAGAAGGAGTAGGGAAGTGTGAGGATTGGGAACAGATAGGAAACTCTAAAAGTGTGTGTTTTGTAAAATGGGGTCTGAAGTTTTGAACTAGGAAGAAATCTGTAAACCTCTGGCCTGATGATTTCTCTGTTCACAATAAAACCAGTTATTTACCCAGAATGATCTCCCAGCATCTTATTTTTACAGTGTACAGATGTACAGGTATTATGCACACACACACACACACACACACACACACACACACACACACACACACACACACACACACATATATACACACATATATACATATATTTCACTAACAAACCTTGGCCCATTTTATTATCATTCAGAGATTTCATTGCAGAAAATACTGGTGAAAAAAAAAACAAAACTCTAGGACCTTTCTCTCCTATGGTTAGTAATTTTTATTGTAGGAGTGACATTGAATAGGAAAGATCTCTCTATAAATGGAAGACACCTACAGTGTTAGAAAAGGAATGAGGTTTAGATAAGACCTTGTGTATCTTATCTATCTAGACAAATTAAATTTCAAGTATTTTATATATTTTGTAGTTAAACAGTGGTGAATAACAGACATCTTTGCTTTAACCTGCTTTTATCTTGTCTGTAAAGGTCCCCAATGCTTCTCACTTATACATATTTTATGTCAATATTTATTAAGAATATTTGTTCTATTATTTTAAATCTTTAGCTTGCTTTCTCTGTTTTGCCCTTTAATTTTCAAGATATTTAGAAATATTTGTTTCACATTAACAGTTTAAAAGGGATACTTTTTTCTTATTTTTTGAAAAAAATGTTTATATAACAATGGAATTGGATGTTCAATGAGTATTTGCAAAAGCAAAAATGAATTTCTTAGGATATCTGTTCTACTCGTCATCAATTATACTCTTCATCTCAGGATTTGCTTTTTCTCCTGCTTTTAGCAGCTATACATATATAGCTATACAGCTATAAATATGAATAGTGTGCTGGACTTAAAAGTCAGGAATACCTGAATTCAAATCCTTAGCAGTGGGATCTTAAGCCAGTCACTTTAACTTTTCTATATGTGTTGTTGGAAACAAATCAGATAACATATTTAAAGGTTTTAGAAATCTTTAAATATTATAAAAATACTGTTATAATTAGCATATAAAATTAATACTCACCTAGACCCTTTCAGCTGGTGTTTATGTTTCTATGTTTTTCTTGTCTTCTTTAACTCCATTTTAAAGTGTCTACTTACTTAGTTCAGGTCTTTTCATTAGAATATTTGTTCATCTTTGTCTTGTAGAATATCATATTTTCAACAGTTCTAGCTTTGTCTTAGGTGATTTTGACTGTGGCTCCTTGTTTCTTAAACTCCACTTTTTTTGGCCACTTGCAGCATTTTTTTCTTTGAATTAAAAACTTTCCATTTGGCTACAGTTCTGAAAGTTTTTTTAGGGGCTTCTTTTCAAAACACACAACTGAATTTTTTTTGTTTTTACCATTCCCTATAATTCAAAAAATCTGGGAAATTTTTATTTTGTACTTTCCTTGAATATGATGTTCAAATGTTTTTTTCCTGGTTATAATTTTCCAGTACCCCAATGATTTTTAAAAAAATATATTTTTGGGACTTCTGGATAACCATGGCAACAGATTAGATGTGGCTCGCTTCCCCTCCTCAGACACAACAATACAGACAACCTCAAAAGACCCCCAAAAAAACCATCCTCATAAGAACGGAGGGAATCTACAGCAGGGAGCAGCACTGAAGGTATGTGGGATATGGGTATTTCCACACTATAAGGGAACTAAAAAGCTCCCACCCAAACCCAAGTGGACCTACCATTCCCCACCACAGGTATGGAGCCAGAGTTAAAGTCAGCATGCACCAGAACCAACGAGCAAGGGAGGGGTTCACAAGGAGTGAGCAATGGGCAGCTCCAGGTCTGGGGAGCTACTTAGACCACCAAGGACTTATGCCTGAGAGCAGTAACACCCCAAACCCCGGCAGGCAGGCAAGGGGAGCTCAGATCTTGGGAGCTCAGAACCAGCACACCATAATCAATGAGTGTGCGAAGTTCACTCCTGAAGTGAGCAAGGGGCAACTATAGGTCTTGGGAGTTAACTAAGACCAACAAGTACTCACCCCTGAGAGCAGTAACACCTGAAACGCTGGCAGGCAGGGGAGGGCAGACCTTGGGCTCCCCTAGGAAGGTAGCCCAGCTGCAGAGAATTGAGAGTTGACCCGAGACAAAAAGCCTTGAGCATTAGATACATACACAGAGAGCTAGCCCTCCTCACTCAGATTCCTGACTGGAAAGGGAAGGGAAAACCATAAAGATGGCAAACAGTGCCCAGGAACAACTTCCAAACAACAAGAAAAGCAAGGAGAAGGGGTTGGCTTTGGATAGTTTTTTTGGAGGAAAAAATACAGAATGCAGAGGAAATAGCAGAAGAGGAAACCCAAATAAATGCTCCAAAACCTTCCAAAAGAAATGGAAATTGTCCACAAGCTTTTGGAGAATTTAAATTGGAGGATATCAAAAAGATGGAAGCTTTCTGGCAGGAAAAATGGGGAAAAAAGCAATGAGAATTTAACAGTCTGAGGGACAAGAACTCCTATTTGGAGAAACAGCTGGAAGCCTCAAAAAGCAGGAAAGACCAAACTGAAAGGGAAAACCAGTCTTTAAATACCAGAATTAGGCAGCTGGAAGACAATGATAATGCAAAAGAGCAAGAATTAATAAAGCAAAGTCAAAAAATTAACAAATTAGAAGAAAAAATAAAATATCTCACTGACAAGGCAACAGATCGGGAAAACAGAGGAAGGAGAGACAATCTGAGAATCATTGGTCTACCTGAAAAGCCAGAAATAAACAGGAATGTTGTCATCATAATACAATATATCATCCAAGAAAACTGCCCTGAGATTCTAGAACAAGGGGACAAAATAGACATTGAAAGAGTTCATAGAACACTCTCTACACTAAATCCCCAAAAGACAACTCCCATGAATGTAATTGCTAAATTCCAAAGCTTTCAAGCTAAGTAAAGAATCCTACCAGAAGCCAGAAAGAAACAATTTAGATACCAAGGAGCTCCAAACAGGATCACACAAGACCTGGCAACTTCCACACTGAATGACTGCAAGGCCTGGAACACGATATTCAGAAAGGCAAGAGAGCTGGGTCTTCAAACAAGAATTAGCTATCCATCAAAACTGACTATATACTTCCAGGGGAAAGTATGGACATTCAACAAAATAGAAGATTTCCAAGTATTTGTAAAGAAAAGACCAGAACTCAGTGGAAAGTTTGATATCCAAACACAAAGAGCAAGAGAAACATGAAAAGGGAAATATGAAAGAAAGGGAAAAGGAGAAAAATGTTTTTTTTTCTTTTATTCAAACTCTCTTATATAAGGTCTACATTTAGATCAAATTTTATATATATATATATGTATATATATATATATATATGAAGAAGATATGTGTAATTCTCAAAAATTGTATGCATTATTAGAGTAATTAGAAGAATCACTCATAGGGAAAAATCAGGTCATGAAGATGATATGGAGAAAAGGGGGGGGAGAAAGAAAAAGGAGGGTGGAATTGGTGATGGTATCAAGATATACTTGAAACAATAGAAATAAATTAAATAGAATAATCCTTGTCACACAAAGATACACATGGGAAGTGGAGGGGAAGAATTTTCTTATAAGAAGGAGGGGAAGAGAGTGATAATTGGCACTACTTAAACCTTAGTCTCAGTGAAATCAAATCTGAGAGGGAAGAGCATCTAGATCCATTGGGATATTGAATTCTATCTTATCCAATACGGTAAGGGAGAAGGGAAAATTAAGGAGGTTAGGGGGGAGGGAGTACAAAAAGGGAGGGAAGGAGAGGGGGAAGGGAAATTTACAAAACCTAAAAAATATAAAATTAAAATAAAAAAAAGAAGGGAACAAAAGGGGAGGGCCTAGAAAGGGAAGCATATCAAGGGAGGGGATTAGGGGGACTGATTTAAAGTAAACTACCAGTTTAAAAGGTTATAGCAAAAGAAGAAAGGTCAGAATAAGGGGAGGAGATCAAAATCCCAGGGAAGTCACAAGTGACAATCATAACATTAAATGTAAATGGGATGAACTCACCCATAAAACGTAGATGAATAACAGAGTGGATTATAATCCAAAACCCTATAATATGTTGTCTTCATGAAATACACATGAGGTGAGTAGATACTCCCAAGGTCAGAATTAAAGGTTGGAGTAATATCTATTGGGCCTCAACTGATAGAAAGAAGGCAGGAGTTGCAATCATGATATCTGACAGAGCCAAAGTAAAAATAGACCTGACTAAAAGGAATAGGGAAGGTAAATACATCCTGATAAAAGGAAGTATAGACAATGAGGAAATATCACTAATCAACATGTATGCAACAAATGGTATAGCACCCAAATTTCTAGTGGAGAAAGTAGGTGAATTGAAGGAGGAAATAGATGGCAAAACTATATTAATGGGAGACCTAAACCAACCACTATCAAATTTAGATAAATAAAATCAAAATATAAATAAGAAAGTGGTAAAAGATGTGAATTAAATATTAGAAAAATTAGAGTTAATATATATGGAGAAAAATAAATAGGGACAAAAAGGAATAAACCTTCCTTTCAGCAGCAATGGCACATTCACAAAGATTGACCATATACTAGGTCATAAAAACATGGCAAACAAATCCGGAAAAGCAGAAATAATAAATGCAACCTTTTCACTTCATAAGGCAATAAAAATAATGATCAGTAAGGGTACATGGAGAGTCAAATTAAAAATTAATTGGAAACTACATACTATGATACTCCAAAATCAGTTAGTTAGAGAACAAATCATAGAAACAATTAATAATTTCATTGAAGAAAATGACAATGGTGAGTCATCCTTTCAAACCTTATGGGATGCAGCCAAAGCAGTACTCAGAGGAAAATTAATATCCCTGAGTGCATATATTAAAAAATTAAGGAGGGCAGAGATCAATGAATTGGGCATGCAAATAATAAAAAAAAAAACCTTGAAAGCAAACAAATTAAAACTCCCCAGAAGAAAATCAAATTAGAGATCCTAAAAATTAAAGGAGAAATTAGTAAAATCTAAAGTGATAGAATTATTGAACTAATAAATAAGACCAGAAGCTGGTAATTTGAAAAAAAAACAAAGAATAAGACAAAGTACTGGTCAATCTAATTTAAAAAAGGAAAGAAGAAAAGCAAATTAAGAGTATCCTAGATGAAAAGGGGGACCTTACCGCCAATAAAGAGGAAATTAAGGCAATCATTAAAAACTTCCTTCCCAATTTAGGCAATAAATATGCCAATCTAGACGATATGGATGAATATTTACAAAAATATAAATTGCCTAGACTAACAAAAGTAGAAATTCTTAAATAATTCCATATCAGAACAAGAAATCCAACAGGCCATCAAAGAACTGTATAAGAAAAATCCCCAGGGCCAAATGGATTCACAAATGAATTCTATCAAACATTCAAAAAACAGCTAATCCTAATACTTTACAAACTATTTGACATAATAAGCAAAGAGGGAATGCTACCAAATTCCTTCTATGACACAAATATTGTACTGATTCCAAAGCCAGGCAGGTCAAAAATGGAGAAAAAATAAACTACAGACCAATCTCCCTAATGAACATAGATGCAAAAATCTTAAATAGGATACTAGCAAAAAGACTCCAACAAGTGATCAGGTGCATCATTCACTATTATCAAGTAGGATTTATATTAGGGATGAAATTATAATTCAATATTAGGAAAACCATCCACATAATTGAACATATCAACAAGCAATGCAACAAAAATCACATGATTATCTCAATAGATGCAGAAAAAGCCTTTGATAAAATACAACACCCATTCCTATTAAAAACACTAGAAAGCATAGGAATAGAAGGATCATTCCTAAAAATAATAAACAGTATATATCTAAAACTATCAGCTAATATCATCTGCAATGGGGATAAACTAGATGCATTCCCAATAAGATCAGGAGTGAAACAAGGATGCCCATTATCACCTCTATTATTCAACATTGTACTAGAAACACTAGCAGTAGCAATTAGAGAAGAAAAAGAAATTGAAGGTATTAAAATTGACAATGAGGAGACCAATCTGTCACGCTTTGCAGACGATATGATGGTCTACTTAATGAATCCTAGGGAATCAACTAAAAAGCTAATTGAAATAATCAACAACTTTAGCAAAGTTGCAGGATACAAAATAAACCCACATAAGTCATCACCATTTCTATTTATCTCCAACATATCTCAGCAGCAGGAATTAGAAAGAGAAATCCCATTCAAAATCACCTTAGACAATATAAAATACGTAGGAATCTATCTCCCCAGACAAACACAGGAACTATATGAACACAACTACAAAACACTTTCCACACAACTAAAACTAGATTTGAGCAATTGGAAAAACATTAACTGCTCATGGGTAGGGTGAGCTAATATAATAAAAATGACCATCCTATGCAAACTTATCTATCTATTTAATGCCATACCCATTGAACTTCCAAAAAAAACATTTTTACTGAATTAGGAAAAAAGACAACAAAGTTCATTTGGAAGAACAAAGGATATCCAGGGAAATAATGGGAAAAAAAACACAAAGGAAGTTAGGTATTCTTGCAGCCCCAGATCTCAAACTATATTATAAAGTAGTGGTCATCAAAACAATTTGGTACTGGCTAAGAGACAGAAAGGAGGATCAGTGGAATAGATTAGGTGTTAATGACCTCAGCAAGACAGTCTATGACAAACCCAAAGATCCCAGTTTGGGGGACAAAAATCCACTATTTGATAAAAAACTGCTGGGAAAATTAGAAGACAGTATGGGAGACATTAGACTTGGATCAAGGCCTCACAGCCTACACCAAGATAAATTCAGAATGGGTGAATGACTTGAACATAAAGAAGGACACTATAAGTAAATTAGGTTAACACAGAATAGTAAACATGTCCAACCTTTGAGATGGGAAAGATTTTAAAACCAAGCAAGACTTAGAAAGAGTCACAAAATGTGAAATAAATAATTTAGATTACATCAAATTAAAAAGGTTTTGTATAAACAAAACCAATGTAACTAAAATCAGAAGGGAAGTAACAAATTGGGAAACAATCTTCATAACATAAACCTGTGACAAAGGTCTAATTACTCAAATTTACAAAGAGCTAAACCAATTGTAAAAAAAAAAATCAAGCCACTCTCCAATTGATAAATGGGCAAGGGACAGGAATAGGCAATTTTCAGATTAAGAAATCAAAACTATTAATAAGCACATGAAAAAGTGTTCTAAATCTCTTAGAATCAGAGAAATGCAAATCAAAACAACTCTGAGGTATCACCCGACACCTAGCAGATTGGCTAACATGACAGCAACGGAAAGCAATTAATTCTTTTAAGTAATTAATTAATGCTGGAGGGTATGTGGCAAAGTTGGGACATTAATTCATTGCTGGTGGAGTTGTAAATTGATGCAACCATTCTGGAGGACAATTTGGAACTATACCCAAAGGGCAATAAAAGACTGTCTTCCCTTTGATCCAGTCATAGCACTGCTGAGTTTGTACCCCAAATAAGGAAAAAGACTTATACAAGAATATTCATGGATGCACTCTTTGTGGTGGCCAAAAATTGGAAAATGATGGGATGCCCTTCAATTGGAGAATGGCTGAACAAATTGTGGTATATGTTGGTGATGGAATACTATTCTGATCAAAGGAATAATAGAATGGAGGATTTCCTTGGAGACTGGAACAACCTCCAGGAAGTGATGCAGAGGAAAAGGAGCAGAACCAGGAGAACATTGTACAAAGAGATTTTATACACTGTGGTTCAATCGAACATAATGGATTTCTTCATTAGTGTCAATGCAATATCCCTGAACAATTTGCAAGGATCTAGGAGAAAAAAAACACTACCCACAAGCAGAGGACTAACAGTGGGAGGAAAAACAACAAGGAAAGGCAACTGCTTGACTACAGGGGTTGAGGGGATATGATTGAGGAGAGACTCTAAATGAACACCCTAATGCAAATACCAACAACATGGAAATGGGTTCAGATCTAAGACACATGTGATACCCAGAAGAATCATGCCCTGGCTATGGGATGGGTGGCAGGAGGGAAAAAAATGATCTTTGTTTCCAATGAATAATGTTTGAAAATGACCTAATTAAATAATGCTTAAAAGGAAAAAATATCTTTTTGATAATTTATAATTAATAATATGTACTTTAGATTTTCTTCTATTCTTTCCATTCTTTTGATTTTTGATTTTCATAATTATTGCTGTGTATTGTTTTGCCCTTTGTCCATTACAATTATAGGGAGTTCAGTTATTGAGACAGGTATATTGCCACTGACTGTCCAAAGGTATTAATTCTTCTTGAAATATTTCTTCCCATTTTCTACTTCTTATTTCATTTCTTTAGATCATCTTCTAGGCCCTGTGGCCAGTACATTTTTTTCTCTGAGGCTCTATTTAAACTTTTTTTTTTTTTTGTAGAATTAGGCTATTATTTTTTTACCTCATGCGCTTCTCTCAGACCAAGGTATTTCTTCAAAGTTTGCTAATATTTTCTTCTGTTTACTCACTTCCCCAATTGAGGATTTGTCTTTACATCAAATTTCACTCTAGTACTTTTGAATAATGTGTATAGGCCCAATTTGATCCTGAGTTTGGTGACCAACTAATCCTTTCCTTTTTCAGGAATTGTATGGTCTTTTTTCCTGCTATGATTCAGGCCAAAGGTCATGTGAATTATACATCATGCCAGGGCCACTTGGATGCTATATCAGGTGGAGGTATTGCTTTTTCTGATTTTTTGGAAGGGGTTTGAGACCATAGTGTCATTCATCACTGTGCCTGGATGCCAAACTGCTCCCATGCCACAAGTTAGGCCTCAGAATTGCCTGTTCTTCATGGTTTTCTGATCCTCTTTCTTGCCCTGAATGGAGTCTCTGGGTAGTTCCTTGGTACTAGTCTGATTTGATCTCCTCCAATTTATATAAATAAGACCACTATAAATGAGCCTACACTTGATGATACTCTAGCCCTATCTCCTGCTATGGTAATGGACTATTTCATAGTTTGCTTTCTATTTTTTCTTAATTTGTCTCTGCTCCTCATTTCATAGGAGACTACAATCCTACTTTGGATATAGGAATTTATATTCAATTTTTTTGGTAGTTTTTCTTATTGTTATTCCTTTTTAAAGCTTAATTGTTACCTTAATACCTGGGATTCTCTAGATCCTGTGACAAGGAAATCACTTTAAAAGACTGGTATATATTAATTTAAGGTCGCCAAGGAATTCAGCTATGTAATTCCTTAATGAAAACTCAAGTCAGCAGTCAACCTTTTATGGAGTTTAATTACAAACAGGAGGAAGAAAGGTATTAGAGAGAGAGAGAGAGAGAGAGAGAGAGAGAGAGAGAGAGAGAGAGAGAAGAGAGAGAGAGAGAGAAGGGAATAGGGCTTAAATACCCCCTCTGTTTAGGCTGGGCCAAAAGGCCTAAGCCCTTAGATAGCTGAGGCAAAGAAAAGAGATCAGTCCCTATCACTCACATGACCAAAATGGAGAAACAGTCTCAGGGGCCTCCACCTCCAGCTTCCTTCAGAGGAAGCTTCTCAGAGCACAACCTCTCAGAGCAAAAACTCTCCAACCCCCTCAGTCCTCAGACCCCACTATCTTTAAGGCATCCAAGTTCCCTCCCCTCAGTTCTCACATCTACCAATCACTGTCCATGTCTTCCCTGTGTCAATGGTGGCTCTAGCTTAACCCAGGACCACCCAGAGGTCTGTGGCTTTGCACATGCCTGTTGAAGGTCATATTCTCAAATAATTAAATCTTGATCCTTTGCTGCAGCCCTTCCTAAATCCTTTTACCCTGAGTAGGGTGGAGATTGGAAGTTCTAAGACCTGGTTCTGTCATTCCAAGTATCTCTATTGTACCAATTCTAAAATCAATCATGACTCAAAGAACTTCCTGTTCTATGCTTAAGCATAGGTCAAAGCCCTTTCCTTTGTTCAGCAAAAGGTTTCTGTCCTAAAGTAATCTTAAGTAGGGAGAAGGGCCTTCCCATGCCAAAGGGGGTTTCACATTCCAATAGACTATCAGTAGGAAATTTTTTCCAGTATGAGATTTCCCAATGGTGAAATTTCCAACATTTATAAGTCTAAGAAATTTTAAGGTTTACAATCCTCACATGGCATCAATTTCCCATTGAGGAAAATGAATGTAGAATTATAATAATTTCTATGTGAAAACTTTCTTTAATCTTGGCTTCAAAGCTCAGCAAGCTTTCAATCTGGAGTAATTTATTCCCAGATCTCAAAGCATCTTGCTGGGATGGATTTTGTTAGAGGCAACATGAAGAACTGCACCTTATTTATTTGTAAATATGAAATTTATTAAGGTAAGGTAAGTCAGCAAATTCTAGCTATTGAACATTGCAGCCACATGGCTGGAGAACCTTGTTTTTGTGAGATATACCTCTCTTGTAAAAAAATTGAGGTCTCTAAGTCAGACCAATCAAAAAGAGGACACAATTCTTTCTTATAAGTGAAAGAAATAAAATTAACTGAGCCAAAATCCCAAACCAAAGATTTGCTTTTATTTTGTGAGTACAAAATACACAGCAAATATGCTTAATCTGCATGGTCTGAGACATTCAGTTTCTAGTATAGGCAATGATTCAATAGAGGATATAAACAGGGTTTGGCATTTCTGAATGCATGTTCTAAACAGGGCTCCCAAAAAGGATTGGTGAAATTAATTTTAAGAATTAATTTCAACAATAAGGGTGTTCAGATGGAAAATTTGCTTATTAATTTAATTAAGTAGTTAATGAAAAATATAAAAAAAATAAATTAAGTAACACCTGAGCTACATTCCCAGCAACCTTTTAAGTTACATCCTCACTTTACATAAGGAAATAAATCTGACTGAGACACACTGCAGGGCTCTATTTTTCAGAGCTTGTACTTTTGGTAAAGTGCTGCAGATGTGAGTCATTGTCTCTCTTTGTTCTACTCACTTGACTTAAAGAACCTTATTTTTCTTTCTCCTCCATTTTGATTATTGTTAAAAAATTCCTACAAGTATTATGATCAGGGACTCAACCCTACTTTTCTCCTTTCCCTTCTCAAATGACTTGGTTATAATAACATAAGAATAGGGCCCTGGTTTCCTGGTTTCCTCATGTCTCAACCACTAGAGCATGTAGCATGGTAAAATAAAGAATACAGGAACTTTCATCATTACAGAAATTTTTTAAACTTCTCTTATTCTATCTTATTTAAATCACACACTTACAGCTTATCAGATTACTATGGATGAATCTTTATAAATGATTAAAAGCTACTTAATTTAATTTCTTCTTACATAAGCAAGAGACAGGACTCAGTCATTCTTATTTTTACGTCAGAGGCCAGTGAGAGAGACATTCTTTGTTAGTAGATGCTGTAGCTCAGTGGATTGAGGGCCAAGCCTAGAGACAGGAGGCCCTAGGTTCAAATAAGCCCTTAGATACTTCCTAGCTTTGTGAACCTGGGCAAGCCACTTACACCCCATTATCTAGCCCTTACCACTCTTCTGCCTTGGAAAAAAAAGTATTATTATTCCTGGATAAATCACTGTAAATATTTGCTTCAGCCCCTGGCTCTACTCTGGTAGGGTTCCAGAAGCCCTAGCCAGAGGGCCCAGAGGCAAATTAAGCAAGAGTTTCACTCACATGGTCTCTGAGAGGGAGGCCTATTTAGTGTTAATCTCTTGAGAAGTCAGGAAGTTCAAATTTTTCCACTCACCAATCCAAAGTCCAAGATCTTAGAGCAGTCTTACTAAATGCTAGAGTCCCAGGTCAATGCTGAAGAAGATAATCCTCCCCTGGCCTCCACAACCTCAAAAGAGTTAGAAGATTCCCTCACAGGAAGTGGCAGCCACTTTTAAAGACCCTTCTTTTCATCACTTCCTTTGCCTTCCTTTACTTTGGGGGGACCAATTGTAGACTATAACGTTGCTCCAGACTACCCAGGAGGCAGTCAATCCTGAGTTGTCATCCACTTTAGCAAGTGGGTTGCAGTCCTCCTCCACTTAGGTGTTAAGTAGGAGTGTATTCACTTCTATTGATTAAATTTAAAAGTACACAAGGGAGAAGTTAATTATATCTTCATATCAGAAATGATGCTTCAAAATTCATCCAGAAGAACATAAGATTCAATAACATTAGATCATTCACTGTGGTTGAGAAAGAAATGGCATTATATTTGCTATGATAAGTTATGGTGAAACCACAGATCCTACTTCATTCCCCATCCTCTAGGAATTCATCAGGTTATTTGAACCCAAGTAGTAGAATTCTCCATAGTATCATGCATTTTTGGAAATGGAAAGAACCTTATAGATCATCAACCTCAATCCCATTTTGCTCAGTGAAGTCATTAGGGCCCCAAGCAATAAATCAAACTGAAGTTCATGATTTTTTAATTTTTTTTTAAACCCTTTGTGGAAAGGAAACAATACTGACAGTTGTTGAGGGAAGGGGCAACTGGGCATGGCAGTTGTGTCTTGTGACTAGCACTTCCTTCCTTCTAGGGCGGGGCTTCCTTCCTGGTGCTGGAGGTGGGAGAGTGCTGGCTTCCAAGTCTGGAATGGTGTGACTCTACTTGCTTCAGCCCGAAGACACAGGCCCATTCAGCTCTGAAGGTTAGACGTTCTTGTTGTTTTCTATCTACTGCTAAAATTCTGAATTTGACATGGCTAGCACTGATATAGAGTAGACAGGAGTGGGAGAAACCCTCCGCTAGCCTGTGGGGCCTGGCCTCAGCTCCAAAAGCTGAGACAGACTCCAACCTTATTTAGGGACCTCCTTTGACCCTCTTTCCTGATATCTCTCCAATCCCAACTGGTTATTAAACTTTATATTATTTGAATTCGCTGTCAGATAAGTGGACTATCTTTTGGGGTGTAGAGGGAGATGAACATCAACTGAGTAATTCAATGACAAATAGTCCTTATCAGACCCCTGCTGTTTCCTCTCATCAGGGGGCATTTCTCTCCTTTGCATCACCAAACAATATTCCCTCACTCTACTCAACTCCTCCATATCCTGCTACAAACCTCCCATTATCCCCTGTTTTTTCAATCCCCCCCATCCTTTCCCAATAAATATTACACCTTACCTTCTGTCTTGGAATCAATACTGTGTATTGGTTCCAAGGCAGAAAAGTGGTAAGGGCTACCAATGGGGATTAAGTGACTTGCCCAGGGTCACGTAGCTGGGAAGTGTCTGAGGCCATATTTGAACCTAGGACCAGGCCTCTAGGCCTGGCTTTCAATCCATTGAACTACCCAGCTACCACCTCCATGAATTTTTTAAATATATATTTTGATAAATGTATTTCTGTTTAATTAGTTTCCTTTGTAATTCTATTTATTTTATTTTTTACATTAACAAATATTATGCTATGAATGGTTCCTTATGTCCATATTGCCAAAGGGGTAAATCACCCAACCAATGCTTGGTTGGAATGGCTCAACTGACTAAATCCTTTCAATGGAATTTCAACCTAATCATAATATAGAATCAAGTACTTTTTTTACTTTTTTATGGAAAATAGAAAAATATTTTAACACACTATTAATAAGTAACTCCAAGTTGTTATTGGAATCATTTTAGAAATAAATGAGAATTATTTAAAAAAATTAAATCAATACAGATAATAACATATGAGTTTAAAAACTTCTTGGTTCTCAAGCATTAAGAAATCCTGACAGAATTACAGTTTCTAGACTCAATACAAGTTAAGAGTATAAAATAACAAAACAAAAAAATTTAACCCTGATTTGTAGTGTTTTCTAATTTCTGGGGTGTAGATATTCAATCTAAGTCAGTCAGAGAAAGTATTAAGCAAGTGTATTTAAAGATTGTTATTTTATACTCTTAAGAATGTGATAAAGAAAATTCAGTCATTCAGATTAAATTTTAAAATGTGTTCTGCATAATTTTGGTGAGCTAGTTGTTAAGCATTTGCCAGCATACACTGGCTATGCACATTAATTAATCTGGTCCTGTAGGCTGCGTTTTTCTATTCTCTATTACAACAAAGCACTCCTGTTTCTGAAAGCAAAATAACCACCAGGAGTGAAAGCAGGGGAGTGATGTGTAAACCTGAGAAGAATGAAGTTTCAAGAGTTCTTCATTGAAAGAGTCAGTTATTCTGACATACATTGAGCAGCATTTTAATTATGCATTTTTAAGATCCTAAATATAAAACAATATTAGAAGCAGAAAATCTCTAACAGTTGGCTCAGTTTGATCTAGAAGAAGCATTGTGATTCTTTTTAAAAAGTCTATCTTGCTTCATGTAGACACTGATACTCAAGATCTTTTGGCTGCAGTTGGTTATTCAGGGATTTGAGCTTTAACAAGGAAATCCCCAAAGGCTTTGAGAATAAATATGAGCTTACTCTTTAGCCTACTCCCTGAAATTCAAGTACAACCTTATTGTTCCTTCTTTTTCATGTATTATGTTTATTCCACTAGATATGATGGGAAATCTGCCAAAGCTTATTTGTGTGCTTGGGTCTTTTACTTCCCTATAAGACTTAACAGAATACTTTCAAAGAGTTAACTTCATCTACTTAAAAATTTTGCAGAAATACTCATTTTCCTCTTCTTATTTGTCTCTTTAAAAACCCTGAAAGAGTGTTTTTATAGACAAGAATTAAAATCATGATTGGAAAAGAGGAAATGCAGATGAGGTGGAGGAAAAAATGACATAGGAGCAAGAATTTGAGTGACCAAAATATTTATTCATAATGATATAGATTGACAAAAATGTCTGTCAGTGAGGGCTTATTTTTACAGTGTCATCAGCACTTATAGCAGACATGAATGGCATAACAGATGGCTATTTGTATCAGCAAGAAACACTCCTGAATTAATAATAATAAGGCAGCTGCAGTTTAGTGTAAAGAACACTGATTTCCATTCAAAGGAGCTTGTATTGTATCCTAGAGGCAATAGGGAGCCACTAAAGCTTTTTGAGCAGAACTGTGATATGGTCATACCTAATAGAAAAGTAGGAATAAGGCAGAAGAATTAGAAATAAAAGAGGTATGAAAGAAAGCAGACCAGTTAAAAGACTAAGATAGGATGTGATGAATTAATGAACCAGGGCATTAGTACCAAGAATGAAAAGATTGATAAAATGATTATTATAGAAGGAAAATACATAAAATTTACTAATTAATAATATATTGGGACAAGGGAGAGAGAAGTTAAGAATGACTCATATACTGTGTACCTTGATGAAATGTACCACAGTTATTGACTTAGAGTTGAAAGGACATTTGGGCTCAGGTTCTGGTAAAAATCAATTTTACTGAAGCTACCCTAGCCCCTGAATTAGTATCAATATGCCAAAGTAAATAAACCCAGAGATTTGTTATTAACTTTCTTTGGTCTCTTGCTTGGATACCATCATGAGAATTTATTCCTTATTCCTTCTTTTCTATTCCATATTCCTTTTTCTTACTACACAATTTAGAAAATTCCCTCATTTTACTGGTTCTATAGATGAAAAAGACTAATATTGGTACCATACTGGTTCTCAGGTTCACATAACATAAGTCTGAACCAGTAAGGTTCTAAAGCCATTTTGGCAAACCTAAGGCACGTGTATTGGAGAGGGTCTGTTCCTCTCCCACTCTCCATGCATACCTGAGGACATTTCTTGCATCACCTTCTGCTGCCCAGCAGCACAAATGAATCCTTCATCTTCTCACTGGGAATCATTGCAGGGGTAAATTTTGATGAGGCAAAACTGGATTTCTCTCTTGGGTAGTTGGGGTGGACAGTATCACTGTACAAGAGTACTACCATCTCAGGATATGGGGAGAAGTTGAGAATTTTTATGGATCATTATATCATTATATCATTAACTAGTCACCATTGTAATAGATAATATTGCAGGGGGTATATTTGATGGGTAAATGATAACTAATGGATCAAGTAGTTATCTTTCTTTTGCCTGTCTTCCTCCCTTTATACCTTCCTTCTTCCCTCTTCCAACCCCCCTTCCTCCCCTCTGCTTCCTTTCCCCCCTTCTTCTCCAACCTCCTTCTAAATCACTCAGGGTGAGCTATGATGTTTCAAATGATATAGTCTTTATGTTCTTTTTATTTTAATTTTTTAAACCCTTACTTTCCACCTTGGAGTCAATACTGTGTATTGGTTCCAAGGCAGAAGAATGGTAAGGGCTAGGCAATAGGGGTCAATTGACTTGCCCAGGGTCACACAGCTGGGAAGTGTCTGAGGCCAGATTTGAACCTAGGACCTTCTGTCTCTAGGCCTGGCTCTCAATCCACTGAGCCACCCAGCTGCCCCCAGTCTTTATCTTCTTTTATCTCAAGTAAGGGATTTATTGGGGAAGACAAGAAAAGGTAGAGAATGGAGGTAGGAGGGTTGGAGGTTTCCCTATTATCTACAGTGAGTCTAAGGTTGGAGGATATTAAGAGAAATGACAATTCAGTCACTACCATGAAACAGAGCAAGTCAGAGAGAGATATATGGACTATTGTTCTTCTGCCTTCAAATCAGCCAGGCCACCTCCAACTTAATTATCCAAAGTCCCAGAAATAAACCCACCTTCTTCCTTCAAAGTCACCACCATCAACCAAGAAGCCCAGAAATCAGTCAGCAGTTGGCTCTTGCCTTCAACTATTTCCCAGTAACATTCCAAATGGAATCTACCTTTGATTGACAACTGATCAACCTCCAGCCATAGCTTCTTATATTGCTGCATGTTTTCCCTCTGGCTTTTGCATGCTTTCCCGATTACTCTTTCACACCATTTAGAGTTGTCTTGGGGTGTCGAAGGATGGTGTTCCCCTCAAAATTGTCTATTTATGAATGTGCATTAAGGATCTTTGATAACCAAGAAAGATCACAGAACAATTAATGTGTTGGTTAATATTAGCCTGATCAATTTATGGATAACCTTGCCCAGAAGTCAGTCTCTTGAAAGTTTTTATCTGATTATGGATTCTACACATGGAAACTATCCATGCCAGCAGTTATTACCTTCTCCCTTTTTTTTTAAATTTAAACATTATTTTTATTTGATCAATTTCAAACATTATTCATTGAATACAAACATTATTTTCTTTTCCTCCCTCCCCTCCCATCACCCCTCCCATAGCTGATGCTCACTCAATTCCACTAGGTATCACATGTGTCCTTGATCCGAACCCATTTCCATCTTGTTGGTACTTGCACTAGGATGCTCATTTAGAATCTACATCCCCAATCATATCCTCTTGGACCCTGTAGTCAAGCAGTTGCCTTTCCTCGGTGTTTTTGTTCCCACCGTTTGTCCTCTGCTTGTGGATAGTGTTTTTTCTCATAGATCCCTGCAGATTCTTCAGGGACATCACATTGACACTGATGGGGAAGTCCATTACATTTGATTATACCAAGAAGTGATGCAGAGTGTAAGGAGCAGAGCCAGGAGAACCTTGTATTCATTGGATACAAAGATCATTTCCCCCCGTTTACCCCCCACCTATCCCATAGCCCACACACGATTCCACTGGGTATCATATGTAATCTTGATTCGAAGCCATTTCAATGTTGTTGGTATTTGCATTAGGGTGTTCATTTAGAGTCTCTCCTCAATCATATCCCCTCAACCCCTGTAGTCAAGGAGTTGCTTTTCCTCGGTGTTTTTACTCCCATAGTTTGTCCTCTGCTTGTGGATAGTGTTTTTTCTCCTAGATCCCTGCAGATTGTTCAGGGACATTGCATTGACACTAATGGAGAAGTCCATTAAGTTCGATTGCACCACAGTGTATCAGTCGCTGTGTACAATGTTTTCCTAGTTCTGCTCCTTTCGCTCTGCATCACTTCCTGGAGGTTGTTCCAGTCCCCATGGAATTCCTCCATTTTATTTTTCCTTTGAGCACAGTAGTATTCCACCACCAGCATATACCACAATTTGTTCAGCCATTCTCCAATTGAAGGGCATCCTCTCATTTTCCAGTTTTTTGCCACCACAAAGAGCACAGCCATGAATATTCTTGTACAATTCCTTTTTCCTTATTATCTCTTTGGGGTACAAACCAAGCAGTGCTATGCCTGGGTCAAAAGGTAGTCAGTCTTTTACATTGGTTTTGATTGTACAAAAACTTTTTAACTTGATGTAGTCAAAATGATTTATTTTACATTTTGTGGCTCTTTCCAAGTCATGTTTGGTTTTAAAATCTTTCCATTCCCAAAGGTCTGACATGTATACTATTCCGTGTTCATATAATTTGTGTATTGTTTCCTTCTTTACGTTCAAGTCATTCACCCATTCTGAGTTTATCTTGGTGTAGGGTATGAGGTGTTGATCCAAACCTAATCTCTCCCATACTGTCTTCCAATTTTCCCAGCAGTTTTTATCAAATAGTGGATTTTTGTCCCCCAAACTGGGATCTTTGGGTTTGTCATAGACTGTCTTGCTGAGGTCATTAACCCCTAATCTATTCCACTGATCCTCCTTTCTGTCTCTTAGCCAGTACCAAATTGTTTTGATGACCACTACTTTATAATATAGTTTGAGATCTGGGACTGCAAGAATACCTTCCTTTGTATTTTTTTTATTATTTCCCTGGATATCCTTGATCTTTTGTTCTTCCAAATGAACTTTATTATGGTTTTTTTCTAGTTCAGTAAAAAAGTTTTTTGGATGTTCAATGGGTATAGAACTATAAATAGATAAATTTGGGTAGGATGGTCATTTTTATTATATTAGCTCGCCCTACCCATGAGCAGTTAATGTTTTTCCAATTGCTCAAATCTAGTTTTAGTTGTGTGGAAAGTGTTTTGTAGTTGTGTTCATATAGTTCCTGTGTTTGTCTGGGGAGATAGATTCCTAAGTATTTTATATTGTCTAAGGTGATTTTGAATGGGATTTCTCTTTCTAATTCCTGCTGCTGAGATATGTTGGAGATAAATAGAAATGGTGATGACTTATGTGGGTTTATTTTGTATCCTGCAACTTTGCTAAAGTTGTTTATTATTTCCACTAGCTTTTTAGTTGATTCCCTAGGACTCATTAAGTAGACCATCATGTCATCCGCAAAGAGTGATAGCTTGGTCTCCTCATTGCCAATTTTAATACCTTCGATTTATTTTTCTTCTCTAATTGCTACTGCTAGTGTTTCTAGTACAATATTGAATAATAAAGGTGATAAGGGGCATCTTTGTTTCACTCTTGAACTTGTTGGGGATGCATCTAGTTTATCCTTATTGCAGATGATGTTGGCTGATGGTCTTAGATAGATACTGTCTATTATTTTTAGGAAAGGCCCTTCTATTCCTCTACTTTCCAGTATATTCAATATATTCATTCAATTCAATATTCAATTCAATTCAATATTCAATAGGAATGGGTGTTGTATTTTATTGAAAGCTTTTTCTGCATCTATTGAGATAATCATGTGATTTTTGTTGGTTTGCTTGTTGATATATTCAATTATGCAGATGGTTTTCCTGATATTGAATCATCCTTGAATTCCTGGTATAAATCCCATCTGATCAAAGTGAATAACCCTAGTGATGACTGGCTGGAGTCTTTTTGCCAGTATCCTATTTAAGATTTTTGCATCTATGTTCATTAAGAAGATTGATGTATAGTTTTCTTTTTCCATTTTTGGCCTGCCTGGCTTTGGGATCAGTACTATATTTGTGTCGTAAAATGAATTTGGTAGAACTCCCTCTTTCTTATTGTGTCAAATAGTTTGTATATTATTGGGATTACCTGGTCTTTGAATGTTTGATAGAATTCATTTGTGAATACATCAGGCCCTAGAGATTTTTTTCCTTAGGGAGTTCTTTGATGGCCTGTTCAATTTCTTTTTCTGATATGGGATTGTTTAAGAATTCTATTTCTTCTTCTGTTAATCTAGGCAATTTATATTTTTGTAAATATTTATTCATCTCACCTAGATTGGCAGGTTTATTGCAATATAATTGGGCAAAGTAGTTTTTAATGATTGCTTTAATTTCCTCTTCATTGGAGGTGAGTTCTCCCTTTTCATCTCTAATACTGTTAATTTGATTTTCTTCTTTCCTCTTTTTTGTTAGATCACCAATATTTTGTCTGTTCTGTTTGTTTTGTCAAAATACCAGGTTCTAGTCTTATTTATTAGTTTAATAGTTCAATCACTTTCAATTTTATTAATTTCTCCCTTAAGTTTTAGGATCTCTAATTTGTTTTTCTTCTGGGGGGGGGTTAATTTGTTCACTTTCAAGTTTTTTGATTTTCATGTCAAATTCATTGATCTCTGCCCTTTCTAATTTGTTACTTAATAAATTTTCCCCTGAGTACTGCTTTGGCTGCATCCCATAGAGTTTGAAAAGATGTCTCATAATTGTCATTTTCTTCGATGAAATTATTGTTTCTATGATTTGTTCTCTGACTAGTAGATTTTGGAGAATCATATTATTTAATTTCCAATTATTTTTTTATTTAGCTCTCCGTGTACCCTTACTGATCATTATTTTTATTGTCTTATGATCTGAAAAGGTTGCATTTATTATCTCTGCTTTTCTGCAGTTGTATGCCATATTTTTATGCCCTAGTATATGGTCAATCTTTGTGAATGTGCCATGTGCTGGTGAAAAGAAGGTGTGTTACTTTTTGTCCCTATTTCTTTTTCTCCATATATCTACTAACTCTAGTTTTTCTAAGATTCCATTCACCTCTTTTACCTCTTTCTTATTTATTTTTTATTTAATTTATCTAAATTTGATAGTGGTAGGTTCAGGTCTCCACTAGAATAGTTTTACTATCTATTTCCTCCTTCAATTCCACTAGTTTCTCCATTAGAAATCTGGATGCAATACCATTTGTTGCATACATGTTGATTAGTGATATTTACTCATTATTGATACTCCCTGTTATCAGGATGTATTTATCTTATCTATCCCTTTTAATCAGGTCTATTTTTACTTTGGCTTTGTCAGATATCATGATTGCAACCTCTGGCTTTCTGCCAGTTGAGCCCCAATAGGTCTTGCTTCACTATTTAATTCTGACCTTGTGAATATCTAATCATCTCATGTGTGTTTCTTGTAGACAACATATGGTAGGATTCTGATTCTAATCCACTCTCCTGTTCGTCTATGGTTTTTGGGTGAGTTCATCTCATTCAAGTTCAAAGTTATGATTGTCACTTTTGAATTTCCTAGCATTTTGTTATTCTCTCCTAGTTCTGACCTTTCTTCTTTTGCTATATCCTTTTAAACCAGTGGTTTGCTTTTAGTCAATCCCCCATTCCCCTCCCTTGATATGCTTTCCTTTCTGGCCCCTCCCTTTTTGTTCCCTTCTTGTTTTTTTAGTCTGTTAAGTTCCCTCCTCCCTCTCCTTCCCTCCCTTTTTTTGAGCTTCCTCCTCCTACCCCCCTTAGTTTTCCCTTCTTCCTTACCCTGTAGGATAAGATAGACTTCAAGATCCCAATGGATCTAGATGCTCTTCCCTCTCAGAATTGATTTCACTGAGAGTAATATTCCAGTATTACCTATTATCACTCTCTTACTCTCCCTCTTATAAGAGTATTCTTCCCATCCCCTTCCCATGTGTATCTTTGTGTGACAAAGATTATTCTATTTATTTTATTTCTTCAGGTATCTCTTAGTACCATCTTCAATTCCCCCTCACTCTTTTTTCCATATCATTTTATATCCTTTAATGCCTCAATCTTTTCCTATGAATGATTATTCTATTTACTATAATAGTGAAAACATTTTTAGAGTTACAAGTAACATTTCCCCATATATTAATATATATATGTATATATATATATATATATATATATATATATATATATAATCTGATCTAATTGTAGCCCTTAAAGAAGAGAGTTTGAATTAAAAAAAAGAAAAAAAACACTTTTCTCCTTTTCCCTCTCTTTCATATTTACCTTTTCATGTTTCTCTTGTTCTTTGTGTTTGGATATCAAACTTTCCACTTAGTTCTGGTCTTTTCCTTACAAATACTTGGAAATCTACTATGTTGTTGAACTTTCCCCTGGAAGTATACAGTCAGTTTTGATGAATAGCTGATTCTTGGTTGAAGACCCAGTTCTCTTGAGGTTCTGAATATAGTATTCCAGGCCTTGTGGTCTTTTAATGTTGAAGCTGCCAGGTCTTGTGTGATCCTGATTAGTGCTACTTTGTTTCTGAATTGTTTCTTTTTGGCTTCTTGTAGGATTTTCTCCTTAGCTTGAAAGCTCCTGAATTTGGCAATTACATTTCTGGGAGTTGTTTTGGGGGGTGTTTAGTGTAGAGGGTGTTCTATGAACTCTTTCAATGTCTATTTCTCCCTGGCCTGGCTGATTTGAAGGCAGAAGAAGGATAATAGTCAATATACCTCTCTCTGACTTGCTCTGTTTCATGCTAAACTGAATTGCCATTTCTCTCAATATCCTCCAATCTAAGACTCACTGTAGATAATAGGGATATCCCACCCTCTTACCTTCATCCTCTGTCTTTCCTGTTTTCCCCAATAAACTCTTATTTGAGATAAAGAAGAGAAAGGAGTATTTCCTCTGAAACATCATAGTTCACCCTGAGTGACTTAGAAGGAGGATGAAGAAGAAGGGGGAAGGGGAACTTGAAGGGAGAAAGAGGGGAGGAAGGGGGATTGGAAGAGTGAGGAAGGGAAGTATGAAAGGGTGGAGGGTAGGCAAAGGAAGATTACTACCTGATCCATTAGTTATCTAGTATACATCAAATATACACCCTCAAATATCATCTATTACAGTTTGGCACCCCTAAAAGACTGACCTTTACAATCCCTAAGAAACAGGAGAAAAAATATTTAAGCAAGTGCTCTGTGGAGTTGTTAGCCATTATTGGCATTACTGGAATTACTGGCAGCCATTACTGGATTTTGGGTATATATCATCCTCTATAGTAAAATGACCAGTATGATAGTTGATTTGGTGGAATACCTGGGCAACACCATGATGCTCATATTACAATGGCCATTCCAAAAAGAAACTGTCCTTTGGCACATTATGACTCAAGTTTATATTATGTCCATGGCGGCCATTCAGACATGGACTTATCTGAAGAATATCTATAGATTTGCAATTCCCCAAAAGGCAGCACAGATAAAGGTGGTGTATACTAACTTGGGAAATTGTTAAGAACATGTTTGAGGAATTTATCAAGGCAAAAGTGTTAGACCAGATTAAGGAAAAGAATGATGGCTAGACAGATAGTGCACCCAAAGAGAAAGAGAGAAAGGCAAAGAAATCTTAGGCTAATGCAAAGGGAAATGACAGTGACAAGGACACTAAGTCTTATAGTGAACCTGAAAAAAATTTTCCACTAAAGGAGGTCACTAAGTTATCAAGTATGGCTGGTGTGTTACAATCAAAGGTGCATAGACAGTTTATATCCCAGGAACTTGAATCCCTGAAGAAACAATTTCAAAATTTTATTGATCGACCCTTCAAGGTGCAGAAAGAACTCAAATGTGCTTTCAGGATCTTTGATCCAGATTTCCAAGATATAGAATTTCTCTTCTCTGAATTATTTAGCCCCCATGAGCATCGCCAATTCATTGAGAAGACTAGGTCAGAAAACAACCTGACTAATTGGCCCACAGAGGAGCAAGACCTTTATTTTGCAAATTCCACAAGCATGTCCTACTTGAAGAAATGTAGGGAAGACTTGCTCCAAGCTATTAAGCCCTGTTGCTCAAAGCCTAATGCATGAATAAGACTTGATAAACTCATGCAAAATACAGTGTAACATCCAGCTTCATTTATAGATCAGCTCTCTGAAATGGCTGAATCAATTATGGGTTTAGAGGCAAATAGTGAGGAATCTACTAGTCTTGTGAGAAGACAGTTTTTGAATTCACTTAAGAATTTTTTTTAAACATTACTTCCCAAAGTATGATACTGTGAGTCTTGATTGAATTACATGAAACTGCAAGTTACCTCCATGAAAATCATTCAGAACAACATAAACAAGTGCAAGATTTAAAAGAAAAATTAGAAGTAACAGAAAATTTTAAGAATCAAGGAGATTGAGGAAATCAAGAAACTAAATACTATTAAGACATACACAAAACCTACTTATAAACCAAAAACAGTGCAGAGAGAAACTAGACAATGCTTTTTCTGCCATAAGAAAGGACACCTGATTAAAGACTGTTTTCTGAAAAAGAAATATGAAATAAACAACAAAACCACACAAGCTAGATACAGAAAGCAAAATTACACTTGCTATTCTCATTGTTAGCTAAAGTCCACACAACTGATTTACAGAAGATGCAACAGGCTATTAAATCAGGAGCCAAACCTAAATATTCTGGCATGGTTAGGAGAGAATTATGAAGCCAGGACTATAATGTATGTAGTTTGGTATATGGAAATAGAAGAAATGGTGTAAAAGAGGCTGATATTAAACTTAAGAGAAAACAGTTAAGAAAGAGTGAAACTTTAGTACAAGAAATAGAATCTGTGAGTGATGGCAGAGACAAGTGATATAGCTAGATGCAGAAGATAAAGAAATCATTTCTCAAATAGTAATGGAGATAAAAGACTTGGAGAAAGGCTATATAGTAACCACACAGGGGAAAATTGCAAATCAAGTCAAAACATTCTTGGAGAACTTTTTTCAGTGCAGAGTGGACCCAGGGATCGCATTGTGTAAAAAGAAAAGACAAAGTCACAAAACGTCAAGCAGGAGTTAGTAAAAGATATAGAGAAACAAAATTTCAATTACCTACAAGTTACTGTTGCTAGAAATGTAAATACTTTGAAATCATTCACAGAAGTGCATGACATCCCACCAAACTTAGCTAATTCTTCAAATAGCTATGTGGCACAAATACCCTTAGGAAAAAAAAAAAACATCTACTTTAAATCCTGAAGTTGTAACTTTACATCCAGCATTGACTGATTTAAATAATACAAAATTGACTGAAAATGAAGCTGTCATTACATTTGAAAACAATAATCCTATTCAAAATGATGAAGGTGACATGACAGTTGAATTTGAAAAGAGGAATGGAATGGAAGTCTTAGTAACTGAAAGAACTACCAAGGATTCAAATGGAAGACTTGAAGCCAAAATTCTAAATGGCAGAGAGCAATCTGGGCAAATAAACTTACATGATATAAGCAACAGCTATAATTCCAAGGTAGTAGAGGATATAGTACAATCAGCCTCATATGAAAACTTCATGGGAAATTATTTAAACCAAAAAGTTTACTAATCCAAACATATGGCTGGCAGAGGGTAGCAAAGAAATGAACAGTGACTTAAGTAACTATAGACACCTTAGCTACACAGCTAGTAGTACTGTGGGAAAGAATGAAGGCAAAATTCCATTGGATATTACATGTGTCCTTGATCAGAACCTATTTTCATGTTGTTGATGTTTGCACTAGGATGATAATTTAGTTCACATCCCCAATCATATCCATTTGATCCATGTAATCAAGCAGTTGTTTTTCTGAAGTATTTATGCTCCCACAGTTTTTCCTCTGAATGTGGATAGTGTTCTTTCTTGTAGATCCCTCCAAGTTGTTCAGGATCACTGCATTGCCACTAATGGAGAAGTCCATTACATCTGATTGTACTACAGTGTATCAGTCTCTGTATATAATGTTCTCCTGTTTCTGCTCCTTTCACTCTGCATCAATTCCTAGAGTTCATTCCAGTTCACATGGAATTCCTCCAGTTCATTATTCCTTTGAGCACAATAGTATTCCATCAACAACATATACCACAATTTGTTTAGCCATTCCCTAATTTAAGGGCATCCCCTCATTTTCCAATTTTTGGCCACCACAATGAATATTCTGGTACAAGTCTTTTTTCCTTTTACATATCACTTTGGGGTACAAACCCAGCAGTGCTATGGCTGGATCAAAGAGCAGACAGTATTTTATTGCCCTTTGGGCATAGTTCCAAATTGCTCTCCAGAATGGTTGGATCAGTTCACAACCCCATCAGCAGTGAATTAGTGTCCCTACTTTGCCACATCCCCTCCAGCATTCATTACTTTCCTTTGCTGTCATGTTAGCCAATCTGCTAGGTGTGAGGTGATACCTCAGAGTTGTTTTGATTTTCATATCTCTGATTATAAGAGATTTAGAGCACTTTTTCATGTGCTTATTAATGGTTTTGATTTCTTTGACTTAAAATTGCCTATTCATGCCCCTTGTCCATTTATCAGTTGGAGAATGACTTGATTTTTTTGTAAAATTGATTTAGCTCTTTATAAATTTGATTAATTAGACCTTTGTCAGAGGTTTTTATTTGAGATTTTTTAAATATAAAAAGGAGAATGTAGGAGAAGAGGAGTTCCAGGAGGATGAGAATCTTCCTATGGAGCTCAGTGACCAGCCTAGAAAACTTTGGTTACAATGTCTGAGATAGCAAGTGCCCCTCAATGTTCTCCACCCTGTTTTTTGCTCAGGAGGAAGAAAGTAATCCCAATGGGGGCCAGGATCCTATCCCTCAGCTACTCCTCTCAGTGACAGAAGTTATCTCTACAAAGGAATACAGAATGGCAGATTAAAACAGATAAAAAGCCCAGAATCTTTCCACTGACCACCACTACCCAAGTTTTTTTTTTAAGCTTTAAAACAGAAGGCTACAGACAAATGCTTGTGTCTAGTGAGAGAGACACCAGAAGATTCCTGAAATATCTTTAGATAGTTTGCTTTATTGATGAAGGTATTCCAGTTGTGGATGGTAACAGATTGTTCCGCGAGCCTTATTTACTCACCATTTCCTGACTAATATAATGGCATCCCAGCAGCTAGAGCAGGGGCAACAAAGACCCCTATTAAATGCTTTTGGACATTCATTAAACAAACATATATCCCTGTGGGAAGGGAGACTTTTCTTGTCATTAAAGACATATGATGTTCCACCCCAAGGGAAACAATTTCTATTCTGAGAGAAGAGATGGTCAGTCTATGGATATTCCTCTTATAGTGATAACTCTGAGAATGGAAAGTCAGGAAAACAGGGAGAAGGGGAGAAAGGAGGCTAGAAGAAGAAAAAGAATGAAGGAAGTGGGAGAGGGAGGAAGGAAGAAAAGGAGGGAGGGAGGGAAGAATTCTTCAACTGAAAAATATCTCATGGGCAACTAGATAACAGTGGATGAAGCACTGATGTCAAGAAGAACTGAATTCAAATCTAGCTTCAGACATGACGTGAACCTGCTTTATTGATGATCACTTATGTGCTCTCTGTCTCGGTTTCCTCAATATAAAATGAAGATTATAATAGATAATAATACATATCAGGGTTTTTATAAGGATAAAATAAGATAATATTTGTAAGTTAGTATTGTGCCTGGCTCATCATGGGTACTATATGAATATTTATTCCCTCCATAGGCATTGACTTCCTAATTCATCTTACAAGGAAAGACATGCTAGCTGATCATGGACTACAACTATTGCCCATCTCCTCCCACAAACAATGGGGCAAATAGCTTTTTGTGATTCTTCCCATCTAGATGTCCTTCCCCACCAACGTGATTCAGCAATACAGAAATTTGAACAGGGAGAAAAAAAGATCATTGCCCTAATACAAGAGATCTTGAAGTCATACTCCACATCATTTCTGAATTCAATAGCACAGTGTAATCAGTGGGGAAGGCAAACAGTACTTCATAACTGGCCATAGACTATTTGGGACTAAACCAAGTTGCAGAAACTTTGGTTCACATCTAGTGAATGATATGTTATGGTAAAATTGGCCAATGCCTTGTTTTCTATTTCCCTACAGGAGTAAAAACCAAACCTAATTTGATTTTGCTTGACACAGTACCCTTTACTGTCCTGCCAAATATATATCTTGAACATATCTGAACCTGTTACTGGAGAAGATATTCCTGAACTCTGACTTCCCATTTCCTATGCCCATAGTGATTGGGGCTGCGGGGTGGGGGGGTGGGGGAGGGGGGGTTTCCTCTGTCTAAACTCCCATAATATAAAAAGGCCTGGTTTATTAATGAAACCAATCACACTAAAAATGGTCATGCCAAGAGGATTAATAATAATGTGGCTCAAAATGAGGTTTATACCAACAGTGATAACTATCAATCAACCCAATGAGTGGAGCCATTAGTTATGTTCCTCACCCTAAAACTCAGCACTTAACAGGAATTATTCATGCATATTGATTCTTGGTCTCTAGCCAACAGCCTAGTTCTTTAATGGCAACAAAATAATTGGAAAATCTAGCTCAATCTGGTATGGAGGGCAACCTGTGGAAAGGAAACTAGACTAACAGTTTGTGTGGGGGAGGGCCAACTGGGAGTGGCAGTTGGGTCTTGTGACTAGCACTTCCTTCCTGCCGGGAGAGGGCTTGCGTCCTGGGGTTGGAGGAGAGTGAAGCTTGTTCAGCCCAGTCTGGAGTGGCATGCTCTTCTTAGTTCAGCCCAAAGACACAGGCTTCTAAAGGTTAGAATTGTTCTTGTTTGCTTTCTGTGTACTGCTAAGATTCTGAATTAGAACAACAAGAGTAGACAGGAGTGGGACAAACTCTCTACCAGCCTCTGGGGCCTGGCCTCAGGTCTGAAACTGAGAAAAAACTCCAATCCCAACTAGTTATTAAACTTTAGGTTATTTGAATTCACAGTCAGATAAGTGGACTATCTTTTCTGGTCATAGAGGGAGCTGAACTTAAGTTTCAGTCATTCAAAGACAAACTGTCCTTATTGGACCCCTGATGTTTCCTCTCAGCAGGGGGCATCTCCGTCCCTTGCCTCACCAAGTAGTGTTCCCTCTCTCCCCTTAACTACTCCATACCCATACAAACCTCCTTTTATCACCTTTTTTCCCAACCCCATTCCCTTTCCCAATAAATATTACAGTTTTTGGCAGAGCCAGCTAGGTTTTCCAACCTATTTTTGTTAAGAATTTGGGAAAAGGAAGCAACTGGAGGTTTCAGAGAAGTTGGGCCTGCATACATTTCAAAAGCCTGTGTGACTGTGAAAAGTAACCATTTTGAGAGCAGTGCTGAGTGCAACTAATCTGCCTAGTAATACCACACCCAAAAGAAACCACTCCTCCAGAAGGGAGGAGGTGACTCTTAAAGGGCCAGACTTAAAATTTTTTTTCTATTGCAAAAGGCTTTTCAAGATACAAGACTGCAAAGAAACTATTACTTGCCATGGGTTATCTAGCCTGGATTGCATATTTCTTGTATATGTTTTACGACTTATTGTTTGTCACAATTCCAGATTATATTTATTTTCTGCTTAGCATCTATGAAACTTTGCGATGGCTGAATATAAGTATGTATCTCTTGATTTCATTCATTCCCACATATGCTGGAGCATTATTCTTCTTAACCAAATTATACTATGCCCTAAAAATAGGTGTGCATCTAATTTTTGGGAAAAAAAGCAAAAGATAATGAAATGGCTGTGACAATTTTAGTCATGAAGGAGGAGATAATGCAAATAAAGGAAATGATGAAGCAATTGACTGAAGAGAAACAATGTGGCAAAGGTATTAACACACAACAAGACATACCTAAAAATAACAATGTAGTTCAGCAAGAAAATACAGATGGGGCTGAAGGTGGAATACCAATATTGCCACTAAGAGATCAAACAAGCCTACAACCAGATAGCGGCATAATTCATATTAAAACACATAAACCATTTACAACAGCTGACCTTGAAAGTCTGAAAAGATGGATGCCTTCCTGGTTTTCAGAACCTATGAGATGGTTATAAGAATTTAAAAGAGCAATTAGGCTTTATGATCCAGATTTCCAGGACACTGAAATTCTCTCAAAATTATTTTCAAAAAGGGTAAAACAACAATTCATTGATGAAACAAGAAACAATCCAAATTTAACATCATGGCCAGAGGAAGGAACAGACTTAGAGTTATCTAATAATGAAAATCTACATTACCTAAGAAAGGTCAGAGAAGATTTATTAGAGGCAATGGAAAGTTTTTCAAAAAGACCAGATACTTGGGGAAAATTTGAGAGATTGAGACAGGAGAGTGGGGAACATCCATCAAAGTTCCTCGATGGAGTGATTGAAGTAGCAGAGGATGTGCTTGGATTTGAAAATTTAACTGAACAAAATCTCCAACACATAAGGAGACAATTTGTGAAAGGCAGTAACACACCTATTAGATCATATTTTAAACTTCAGTGCCCAGATTGGGAAACACTATGTCTGGAAGATTTAAGAAAAATGGCAACTTACATATTTTCAGGTCATAAAGAAATGCTAGAGGAAAAGGATGAAATAATAAAAGACCTTAAAGCCAAGCTCAAGGAGGCAAATAGCTCAAGTAAATGTAAAGAAATTTAAGAAATAAAAAATCTAGCCACTCTGCAATCATACAAACCCACAAGAAATTACACACAAAGTAATCAAAGGAGAAATTTACCCAGATGTTTCCTCTGTGGAAAAATGGGTCACATTGTTCGAGACTGTTATTTAAAGGCACAATTATTCCAAGCTAATAACAAACCGAGGTCTTGGAAAAGCAATGTAAAGTATAGCAGCAATAATACACAAACAAATGCAAAATGTTGTGATTGTAATTGCAAGAATTCATTGCAAGCACCAAATTTAGAAACCATGGAGAGATACATCCAACAAGGAGCGAAGCCACATTATTTGCAAGTAGTCTCAGGTGCTGCCAAACAAAGTCAGTTATGAAGCCAGGTGTATGGGGTGACATCAAAAGGGAAAAATGGGAAAGGAAAAAGGAAAAAATGAAAAGGAAGGAGACTACATGCAAATAGAACTTGGTGTTCCAAAAGCACAAAATAAAACTAAGGAACAGATGGAAGAAGAAATCCAATTAGATAATGATGTAACAGTGATTAAAGAGAAAATTTTTGGAACAGTGGAACAAGCTATAAAGAAAGAGGAAGACACAGAACTGGCAACGGTCTGTAATACACAAACTGCAAATGAATTAATTGAATCACATGAGCTAACAATTGTAAACCTTGAAATTTCTCAGACTTATGAATGTTAAAAATTTCCCCATTGGACTGGGAACATTCCCCATTTTGATGAGAAAACTCCTTGCTATGGGAGGACCTCTACTCCATCCATACTTAAGACTGCTTTAGGGGAGAAAACTCCTTGCTAAACAATGAAAGTACTTGGATCCATGCTTATAATAAGGCAAGGAGTTCTTTGAACCATGCCTGTTTTTTAGAATTGATACAATGAGATGCTAGGTACCTAAAAGTTTTCTCTTAATGAGATTAATTGACTCAGCTGTGTTTTCACTGGTTCAGACTTACTAAGGAGATTAGTCGACACAGCAGCATTTTTTCTGGTTCAGATTTACTGAGGAGATTTGTTGACTTAGCAGGAATTCAGATGGGCAGTCCTTTGGAAAATGTCTACAGTGATTGGTAGATGTAAGGACTTAGGGGAGGTGACATAGGAGAAAAACCCCTATATAAGAAAAAGCAGAATCTCTTGAGAGGAATCCTTTTGGAGGATCTCTGATGAGGATCGCTTGGGAAGAATCTCTTGAGAGAGGCTCTGGAGAAGGGAAGCTCTTGGAGGACAATCTCTAAGGAGATCTCGCTGGAGCTCCTCTGAGGGGACTCTGTCCCTCTGGAGGCTCTGGAGAGAGGCCCTTTGGAACAGTCTCTGGCTGGAAGCCTATTTAAGGAGGACTCTGGCTGGAACTCTCTCTGGTAAAGTCAGCTGAGATAGAGCTGGCCTGGTGTCACTAGAATCCTTGCTTAGACACACCTTGTGGTGAGTGTTAAAAGACTGACTGACTGATCTCTCTCTCTTAAGACTCAGGTCTAGGCAATGTTGGCTTAGGGCCCTTCATACTTATTTCCTTTTTCTCTCTCTCTTTTCTTTAATTCCACATTTGTATTAATTAAAATCTCTATAAAACCCAGTTGACTTGGGTATTTGAATAATTGGGAATATTTCCCTGGGGACCACCTTATATTTGATTTAAAACCAAAACACTGTAATGAAACATATTTTCTGTGGTCACAATTTACTCACCCTCTCTTATATCTATCACAATTTACATCTTCCACTATTTTAATCACTACAGTTTAAGACCTCAATAATTTTAAATCTAACACAATAGAAGGGTCCAATGGAGAGGGCAATGCAATAACAGGAAACATTCAAATTAGCAGACCTCCTGGAGACAATGGCATGAAAAGCAGGGATGATATTACAAAAGAAAATATCAATGATATAATAGAAAACTCAACTTTAAAATCCTTATAATATAAATTATATATATATATGTATATAAAATCCTTATAAATAAAAAAATCCTTATGCAGAAGAATTCCAACCAATAGTAACTGCACAAGAAAAAGCAAACACAAACATTGTCATGCCATCCTTAAGACTCCATGATAATGCAAATCCCTTGCAAACTGATGATGGATTGCAAAATGAATGTTCAGAGCAACAAGAAAAGTCTGTAGCAGAAGAACTAAACTGGGATTTGAACAAAATAGAAATAGAGACTTCCGGTTAAGATGGCGGCTTAGAGAAAGCTAAAGTTCAGATCTCCGGAAAACCCTTCCCGACCGATCTCAAAATATAAGCTCCTAAGGCACTGAAATTCAAAACGATCAACAGCACAGACCCTGGGAACCCTCCTCCTGGACCTGGACCCGGTTCAAAAGGTACGGCTCCCCTCAAAAGCCAGAACCCGAGATCACTCGGACCTCAGGGGTAGGAGCTCAGAGTCCAAGGCTCCCGGAAGCCGCAGCCGGGCTCAGAGAGCAGGGTCCTCGGAACAACAACCCTCAGGGCCTTCTACCCGAGTCCCAGTGAAAGTTACTGCCTGGGGCTTCCGCTGCAGAGAGCTGGTCGAAACAACAGCAACCCTCAGGGCGGGCAAGACAGCCTCAGGGGCTGGATCCTGCTATCCAAGTCTCAGTGAAAGTCCTTGCCCTCGGAGCTTGGGGAAAGCTGCAGCCCATCCCCCCGCAGGCCGACGAAACAGCCTCACGGCCAGCGATTCTGAAGGCAACTTCCGGAAAGCGAGCCGGGGGGAGAGAGTGGCCTCGTGGTCCGACCCTTCCATTCCAGTTCCAGTGAGGCATATTCAGTTTAATCCAGGGAAAGCTCATAGAACCAACATCTGCCCAGGACTAAAGCCTCTGATCACCAGACAGAGATAAGAAAAGCTAATCCTCCACATTCAGAGATGACAAACTCCACAGAAGCAGAGAAGCCCCAAAATACCAAGAAAAATAAGAAGAAAGGGGCGACTTTGGACACATTCTATGGAGCCAAAATACAAAATACAGAGCAGATAGAAGATAATATAAAAGAAAATGCTCCAAAACCTTCCAAAGGAAATAGAAACTCTCCACAAACCCATGAAGAATTTGAATCAGAAATGACCAAAAAGATGGAAGCCCTCTGGGAGGAAAAGTGGGAAATAATGCAAAAGAAATTCGTGCATCTACAAAACCAGTTTGACCAAACTGTAAAAGAAAACCAGGCTTTAAAGCAAGAACTAATAAAGCAAAGCCAAAACACCAAGAAATTAGAAGAGAACATAAAATATCTCACCGACAAGGTGATAGATCTGGAAAATAGAGGGAGAAGAGAAAATTTAAGAATAATTGGACTCCCAGAAAAGCCAGAAATAAACACCAAACTGGACATGGTGATACAAGATATAATCAAAGAAAATTGCCCAGAGATTCTAGAACAAGGGGGCAATACAGCCACTGACAGAGCTCACAGAACACCTTCTACACTAAACCCCCAAAAGACAACTCCCAGGAATGTAATTGCCAAATTCCAAAGCTATCAAACAAAAGAAAAAATCCTACAGGAAGCCAGAAAAAGACAATTTAGATATAAAGGAATGCCAATCAGGGTCACACAAGACCTTGCAAGTTCTACTCTGAATGATCGTAAGGCATGGAACATGATCTTCAGAAAGGCAAGAGAGTTGTGAATTGATCCAACCATTCTGGAGGGCAATTTGGAACTATGCCCAAAGGGCGACAAAAGAATATCTACCCTTTGACCCAGCCATAGCACTGCTGGGTCTGTACCCCAAAGAGATAATGGACACAAAGACTTGTACAAAAATATTCATAGCTGCGCTCTTTGTGGTGGCCCAAAACTGGAAAACGAGGGGATGCCCATCAATTGGGGAATGGCTGAACAAACTGTGGTATATGTTGGTGATGGAGTACTATTGTGCTAAAAGGAATAATAAAGTGGAGAAGTTCCATGGAGACTGGAACAACCTCCAGGAAGTGATGCAGAGCGAGAGGAGCAGAACCAGGAGAACATTGTACACAGAGACTAATACACTGTGGTATAATCGAACGTAATGGACTTCTCCATTAGTGGCGGTGTAATGTCCCTGAACAACTTGCAGGGATCCAGGAGAAAAAAACACCATTCATAAGCAAAGGATAAACTATGGGAATGGAAACACCGAGAAAAAGCAACTGCCTGAATACAGAGGTTGAGGGGACATGACAGAGGATAGACTCTAAATGAACACTCTAATGTAAATACTATCAACAAAGCAATGGGTTCAAATCAAGAAAACATCTAATGCCCAGTGGACTTACGCGTCGGCTATGGGGGGTTGGGGGGGGGGAGGAAAAGAAAATGATCTATGTCTTTAACGAATAATGCTTGGAAATGATCAAATAAAATATATTAAAAAAATAGAAATAGAGGCACCTATGGTCCAAGTGTGCCAACAAAATGAGAACACAGAACCAAGGGTCATGATAAAAGTGGGTAATGAGATCTACCCAGCTCTAATTGATACAGGAGCAACTAAATCTGTTTTAAAAACATCTCCCGAAGACAGCCAGATTACAAGTTACGTACAAATAATGGGGGCTACAGGGAAAAAACAGAGAGTACCAAAACTAAAATAAAAAATGGTAACACTAGGACCCCTAACAACAGAACATACATTCTTGTTAATCCCAGAATGCCCAATCAACCTTCTTGGGAGAGACTTTTTGTGTAAAATTGGAGCAATTATTCAATGTGATAAATCGGGGAAAATATTTCTACATCTACCCAAAGACTCTTTAAAACATTATCCATTGATGTTCATGGGGCAAGTGGATGATGAACAAGTTCAGAATGAAGGTACAATGTTTGAAATACCAAGTGATATACCTGAAGCACTTTGGGCTACACATTCTTCAGATGTAGGGATTCTAAAGTCAGCAACACCAGTAAAAGTAGAAGTTAAAGAAGGGACACCACCAAGGATACCACAATACAAACTAAGTAAAGAAGCCATCTATGGAATCATCCCAATTATCCAAAGCTTGTTGGATCAGAAAATTTTAATCCCAAAAATTTCAGAATATAATACACCAATAATACCTATAAAGAAAACAAAATGTGATTCTGAAGGAAAAGTTCAGTGGAGACTGGTCCAAGATTTAAGGGCAGTAAATAACTTTGTGAAAAAGTCCCATGCAGTCATTCCAAGCCCATCTAAAATAATTTCAGAAATCCCAAGTAACTCTAGATATTATACTGCTGTTGATCTGTGTAGTGCTTATTTTAGCATTCCAATTGCAAAGGAAAGCCAAAAAATCTTTGCCTTTACTTGGAATGGGACTCAGATGACATGGGGAAGATGACCACTGGCATTCTGTGATAGCCCAACAGCATTTTGCCAAATCTTGCAACAGGATTTGCAGAACATCCGATTCAAGGAAAGCAAAATTGTGCACTATGTGGATGACATTCTTCTTGCATCCCCATCTGCTAAAGTTTGTTACCAGGACAGTAAAAAACTCCTCCTAGAGCTATATAAGAAAGGTCACAACATTTCCAAATCAAAACTACAATGGGTCATGGCTAAAGTGGAATACCTAGGATTTATCTTGGAAAAGGGGATGAGAAGGATTTCCAAGAAAAGAGTAGAAGACATACTGAAACTCAGTGTGCCAAAGACTAAGAAACAACTGAGAGCCTTTTTAGGAGTGACAGGTTTCTGTAGACAATGGATCCCAGGGTATAGCCAAATAACAAAATGCCTTATGGACTTAACCAAAAACACAGTCACAGAACCTTTGAAACTAATGAAAGAGCATCTCCAAGCCTTGGCACAGCTCAAAGAATCAATCATAACAGCTCCAGCCTTAGGTATTCCAGACTACAACAAAGAATTCCATCTCTTTGTACATGAAGCAAGAGGCATAGCTTTTGGAGTGTTAGTCCAAACTTTAGGACCCAATTTTAGGCCAATGGCATATTATAGTACACAGCTAGATATAATTGAGAAAGGAATGATTCCTTGTTTGAGAGCAATCGCAGCCACAGCAACCATGATCCAAAAGTCATCTGCTTTGGTATTAGGATGAAAACTTAATGTCTACTCTGCACCCCAACTAGAATCCATATTGAAGAAATGTCATTTACAAGCTTTCACACAGCAAAGACTTTCTCAATATGAAATTGTGTTGCTAAGCAATGAAAACATCACTTTAAAACGTTGCCAACCATTGAATCCAGCATCCTTGATTCCAGATCTGCCATTAGAAGGGGAACCCATACATAATTGCCAAGAAACAATATCAGTAGTAGAAAAGCCAAGAAATGATTTAAAAGATACTCCCCTGGAACAACCTGACATTGAAATGTATACCGATGGTTCGAGCAGGATAGTTAAAGGAGAAAGGTATACTGGAGCAGCAGTAGTAACACTAACAGAGACATTATGGTATGTGTCCTTACCAAAGCACATGAGCGCTCAAGGGGCAGAGCTAGTTGCTTTATTAAATGCTTTGCAAATTGGTAAAGATAAATGGGTCAATATTTACACAGATTCCCAGTATGCATTTTCAGTAATTCATGCCACTGCAGAAATTTGGAAACATAGAGGATTTTTGACAAGTGCAGGTAAAGAGATTGCATCTGCCAAACTAATAATGCAACTTCTTGAGGCTGTACAACTTCCCAAAGAAGTGGCAATAATCCACTGTAGATCACACACAGGGGCTAATGATCATGTGTCTTTAGGAAACCATAGAGCTGACATTACAGCAAAATTTGGAGCTAGGGAAGGACCTTTTTATGTATTGAATTTCTCAATAGTTGAACAGGACAATCTCACTGATGCCTATAATGAGCAGGAAATTCAATCATGGATAAAGAACTTAGGAGCAAAACAAATAAGAGGAATATGGTTTTCGCAACTAGGCAAGCCCATCCTGCCTAAAAATTTATTTTATCACATGTGCGATGCAATACATGCACAAGGGCAATGTGGAACCCAAGCTACTATGATTGATTCAGTGAGACGATTTTGGACTGCACCAGGAATATCCTCATATGCCATAAGAATTTGTCAAAAATGTAAAATTTGTATGCAATCCAGTCAGGGAGTTTATAAGACCAAAGGCTTAGGAGGTCGTCCCTTAGCATATACTCCATTTGAATGCATACAGATAGATTTTATCAATATGCCAAAAGACAAAGGGTTTAAGTATTGCCTTGTCATCATAGACAGACTGACTAGATGGCCAGAAGTTTTTCCTTCCAAAAAGAACAACACAGCATTTGTAGTCAAAATCCTATTAAAATAAATCATACCTAGATTTGGGATTCCCTCAAAATTGGACTCAGATCGTGGAAGTCACTTTACTCAGTCAATATTAAATGAAATTTATTAAAATCTAGGAATACAAGCAACATACCACACACCATATCATCCCCAAAGTTCAGGGCAAGTGGAAAGATTAAATAAAGACATTAAAATATTGATAGGAAAATTTTGTGCAGAAACACACCAAAAATGGACAAACATTTTGTCATTAGTTCTGTTCCATCTTAGAACACGACCCAGTGCAGATTTGCACATCTCTCCATTTGAGATGCTATATGGACACACAATTTGGCAAGGAAGGACTTGTAAGCCAGCTTACATTGCCATGATAGGTGGAGATTGTCAATGAACAAAATATATACAAGCTTTACAGACAAGAATAGCAGAATTGCATGAAATGGACTTGATACAACAAACAGTACCCCTGGTTTACAATTTGCACAACATCAAACCAGGAGACTTAGTATACTTAAAAAATTTCAATAGAAAATTGGATATAGACATAAAATGGACTGGACCACATGAAGTATTGCTTACTACCCCAACAGCTATAAAAGTTGGAGGGAAAGACTCATGGTTTCACTGTTCCCAGGTGAAACCAGAAAAAGTTCAACACCACTGTAACAGACATCGAAGATAATTAGACAACAGATAGGGCTGAGAAATGGAAACAAAAACTGATTAACATAAGAAGTACAACACAAAGAAATAATAGTGACAGTGACACATAATTTTCAAGATAACTTTCCAGCCCAGAGGAAAAGCAACCCAGAGGAAAAGCATCCCAGAAGAAAAGATTTTAAACCAGCCCAGAGGAAAAGCATCAAGAAAAGATGCTAGAGACAAGAAACAAAGAGGAAAAGCTGAAATAGACAGCTAAGACTTTGAACTTTGTAAATTTGTTTATATAAGAAGAGGACAGATCAAAAACAAGACTTATGTGTAAGACTGAATGTGTTGAAATAATAAAACAAAAGTAATTTCACATATTAGGGAAATAGCATGCATCACTACCTAACGGAAGAAAGAAGAGATCCATCAGTCAACATGAGAAGTGGAAATCTGAAGAAACTCAATAAGTATTAATTCAACACAACACTATTAGACACAAAACACAAAATCACAAACTGACATTGAGAGACCTTGTTTATATAAATAAGGGTCTGAAATTGTATTTATGCAAAATGTAAATATGTATATAGTTAGTTCCATTGGGTCTTAGGCAAATAGAAAGATCAGTAGATATTTCTATTTGACTGACATCATGATGTGGAACAATGTGTATTGTTGTATTATATATAAATAATTTCTGTAAAGAACGTATTAGTTTTAGTTAGAGTAAGTAGTATTAGGACTAAGATTCAATTTCTTGTAATAGTTTTGTTCATCATTTTTGTACTGAATTTAATGTAAAACCCCAAAATTACCTTTACCCTTACTTTCCCGCAAAGAATCCTTAGAGTAGGTTTAGTAAATTGGTAACTATAAAATAAATATGTGACCTTGGGAAGGTCACAACAAAAAAGGGGAAGATTGTGGAAAGGAAACTAGACTAACAGTTTGTGTGGAGGAGGGCCAACTGGGAGTGGCAGTTGGGTCTTGGGACTAGCACTTCCTTCCTGCTGGGAGAGGGTTTGTGTCCTGGGGTTGGAGGAGAGTGGAGCTTGTTCAGCCCAGTCTGGAGTAGCATGCTCTTCTTGGTTCAGCCCAAAGACATAGGCTTCTAAAGGTTAGAATTGTTCTTGTTTGCTTTCAGTGTACTGCTAAGATACTGAATTAGAACAACGAGAGTAGATGGGAGTGAGACAAACTCTGATTTTTAATCCACTCAGCTATCCTTTTCTCATTTATGGTGAGATTGGGTGATTGGGTGAGATTGGGTGAGATATGGGTGAGATTGCCCCATTCATTTCCACAGTTATGATTACTGTGCTCCCTCCATCGTTTCCTCCATTTTATTTTTCCAAATTTAGCCTTCTCTTTTTCTCCTTTCAAGCTTTCTCTATTCACAAATAATTTGCTTCTTACCATTGTCTCACCTGATTCACCCTCCTTTCTGTCCAACCCCCGCTATATCTTATTTCCTCTCCCCTTCTGCCATCCCCACAGAAGAAGATCTGAATATGGATATTATTTCCACTTTAATGAAGTTAGTTTCAAGAATTTCTGCCTACATTCCCTCCACTGTATTAACTCTTATGTGCCTCCTCATGTGAAATAATTTACCTTCATTTATCTCAACTTTTCTCTTCTCTCAGTGTGTACCTCTTTCTTACCTCTTAATGTTTTTATATCTTCCCATCATATTCAACTTAGCCTCTGCCTTATACCTACATATACCCCTTCTTATTTCCCTAATAGTAATAAAGTTCTTAATCATCTTAAGTAATTTAAGTACCTTAAGTATCTCAAATATTGATATCTTAATTATCTTAATCACCACCTTCCTATGTAGAAATGTAATCAGTTTAATGCCATTGAATCCCTGGATTTTTCTCTTTTCTGTTTGCCTTTTTATGTTTCTTTTGAGGGTCATATTTGATCATTACATTTTCTGTTCAGATCTGGTCTTTTTATCATGAATACTTGGAAGTCCTTTATTTCATTGAATGTCAATTTTTCCCTGGAGAATTATGTTCAGGTTCACTGTGTGGGTTGTGATTATAGGTCCTTTGCCTTCCAGAATATCATATTCTAAGCCCTTTTGTCTATTAATGTAGAAGTCATTTGGTCTTGTGCAATCTGATTGTGGCTCCATGATATTTGAATTTGTTCTTTCTGGCTTCTTGCAGCATTTTCATTTTCATCTGGAGTTCTTGAATTTGGCAATAATAGTACTGGGAATTTTTATTATGTGATCTCTTTCACAAGGTGTGTGATAGGTGGTTTCTTTCCATTTCTACCTTTACCTTCTCATTTGAGAATGTCAGAGTAGTTTTCATTGATGGTTTCTTATAATATAAAGTACAGGCTTTTAAAAAATCATTCCTTTCAGATTGTTTAATGATCCTTTAAATTATCTCTCCTGGATCCCTTTTCCCAATCAATCATTTTTCCAGTGAGATATTTCAGATTTTCTTCTATAATTTCATTCTTTTGATTTTATTTCATTGTTTCTGGATACTTTATGAAGTCAGTTTCCATTTGTCCAATTCTATTTTTTTAAGCAACTCTTTTTCCTCTGTAATTTTTTATTGTCTATCCAAATAATGGTTGCAGAAGTTATGAGGTCTTCAAGCAAGGTGAAGGTTGGGAGTAGGTAGGGTTAGGAAACTAGACAAGGAGTTCCATCTAACATAGTGGACTAGGGAATTGAAGGGATACTGTTGATCTACCAAGTAGATCTAGAAAGGAGAATATAGGCTGGTATGGAGGAGAACCTTAGTCTCTGGCTTGCATACTTCTTTTTTATTATTTATTTATAAAAGAATAATTTATTTATTAATGATAATTTATTATTATAACATAATATGATTATATTATGTTCTTTAGTATAATTGTAATATAAAATTTATAATACATAATTATTATTATTATTATTTCTGCATGTAAAACTAAGTGCTGATTATAATAATAATTTATATGAAAATTTAAGATGTTCTTATTCTTTTTGCACTGTTCTTGGTAGCCTGTTCAACTTTCTATTTGACCTGCAACCTTGGTCATCATCTATGCAATGAAGGCAACTAGACCCAAATGGCAGACTGAAGATATATGGGACCTTTCTCATTTTTTTTCTTGATGTATATATGTCATTGTGGGAGCAACAGCACTGACCTCATTTCTATAGTCACATGACTCAAGTATTAGCAGCAACAACTAACTCCAGCTACAGATGAATCTGTCACCTACCTCCAAGGATATTTGATGGAAAAATCCAAAGTTCATTTCAAACCCTGGTCCTTTGCCTGAGAGGCATAGCCATAATTCTGATCACAATCTGCTGTGTACTGCTATGTATCCAGCATTACTTTCTGCATTATTCAAGTCCTCATTGGGAAAGCTTTGATCTAGCTGATGGGGTGCTGGCACAAGAGGATGAACTATAGACTCATAAAAACAGTTCAATGTGCCTGACCCTCTGCTCTCAAAACTGATACTCCTGAAACTGAGTATTAATCTTTTTTAATCTTTTGTTTGGATGGTACCATTAGAGTTCCCTATTTCACAATTCATTGTTCCTACTTCCTTACACTATATTCCAAACTCCTTATTAAGTAATTTGTGAAATATCCTCATTTTATTGATCCTAGATAAAAACAAAACAGTTTCTCATTGGTATCATACTATCTCTTTGTCTCTAATAATATGTAAATTTGAACCTGACATATGTTTGACTAGATAATGGATACTTCCCTGTACTGCCCACTATAGACATGAAAAATCCACACCAAGATGGTTGTTACTAGAAGCTATTCTCCTCTTATAGCTTCTCCATTACGAGTGGCAATAAAGTTTATTTGAACTTTCTTTAATAGACAACCATCTTCCCCATTGACTCCTTTGCAAATTAGTGACTTGCCCAATTTCTTATAACTTAACTAAAACATGGAAGCAAAATGGTTTTAGGAAATAAGATGATCAGTTCTGATTTGTTTATATTGAGTTTGAGATGCTGATAGGACACCCTGTGTGAAGATATACAGTTATTAATGTGAAACTGGAATTTATGAGCAGGTTCAAAGTTAAATATAAGAATTTGGGAGTTATCTTTGTAGAGCAGATAGTGAAACTTACATGAGTCAATGAGATTATCAAGAGAATAAATAGAGAGAAGAGAAGATGACATAGGGCAGAGCACTAAGGAATACACATAGAGGTGGAAGATAGATGATAGTACAGGAAAGGAGATTGAAAATGGGCAGTTACACAGATAAGAGGGAGATTGGGATACCATGAACATTAAGCAGACATATGCAAATGTATCCAGGAGGACTAATAGATTGATAGTGTCAAAAACTACAAAAAGATTAAAATGATTGAAAGGTAAGAAAAGTCAGCTAGATTTAGCAGGTCATTGGTAATTTTGGAGTAAAAGAACATATTTGTCCCAGAGATATAACCATAAGGAAAGTCAAAGAATTCTATGGTTTAGTCCAATTTGGAAATTCCCTTTACATGTAACCTTTGCAGAAAACCTGATCAAGATTTGGACAAAACTAAGAGTTCCTAAAATTAACTCTAAATTAATTCAAGTTAAAACATCTGTTAGTAAGAAGGATCCAAGAAAAAAGGAGTTTGAATGTGTTTACATAACTAGTCTCTTGACTTTATCAAGTGACAAAACTAGAGACAGTTCTATTTGTTTACTTTGTAAAACATATGCTTCCCAACAATTCTTTAGTTTTTCATTCCCAGAGAAGTAGTGTTAAATTAATATCTTCAGAAACCTGAAGGGAGAGACCTAAGACTTATTCATGATGAAGCATCATTTTTTACAAAGGCAGAAAGACCTCCTATGGACACACAGTTCTCATGGCACCAGCAAAATATAGTAGATCAGTACAAGACATAAATCTATCATTTGTGTTTTACTTTTTCATTCTAATCAGAGAAAAGAAGCACCAAAACCTCACTTCTCAGATAGTTAGTCCATTCATTTATTGCCCATAAACATTTATTAAATGCCTACTGTGACAAAATAATTTCTGGCTCAAGCTACTCTCATAAGAGAAAAACTGTGATGGGAAAGAAACTCTGGTTCCACCATGAAAAGAAGAGGACACCTACCCAGTCTCTCTTTTTAGCTTCCATTGTTCCTGTAAGATCAAAAGTCACAACACTTGCAGAATAAAAATTGGAAAATAAGCCACAGGTCTCTTTTTGAATAGCTTGTAGGTGTCCTTATCACCTCCCTTCTGTTACTAATTTCCAGACAAAATTTTCAATGCTTTATTTATATTTGTGTTTTATTTCAGTTTGAGCTGATTCTCTAGGCCTTCTGACTTTTCATGTAGAGGATTCTGCACTCTGAATATAGATAAAAATCCATATCTCTACATGTTAAGTTAGTTTGTCATCAGTACCCAATGAATGGAAATCTTGGATAATTTCTATCATACTGCCATTTGCAGAGATCTGTACCAGGTACTAGGGGAAATAAGGTTTAGATAAAATTGTATTTGCCTGAGAACCTAGAGGGGTGAGGATAATGAGCAAACAATACATGATCTTTACATAAAATAGCATGGTCTATGGTGGGAGTGCTAGAAAGCCCAAATTCAGTTCTTACTTCTAACTCTTCCTACTTTCCTAACCCTGAGGAAGTCATTTGATCTTCCTGGGACTCAGTTCCTTCTCAAAGTCTTTGGGTTGGTCTTTCTAGCTCTAAATCTACGACCCCATATAACATTTTCTCCTCAACAAGTAAAATTCCTACATTTAAAACAATATCATCATATGCTTTGTGGGGAAGGGGGGGGGCTCTTATCAACTCTGAGAAAGCCTTTAACAGACACTTTTATTTTCCTGATGTTTTTGAGAACACACATTGTTGTACTGAAACCAGATTTCTGCCATCAAAATGCGTATGTGATATACATGTTCGTTTATATTCTGAGCAGAGCATGAAATAATTCTGCACCATGTCCATTTTTGTTTAAAGCATACTGTTGTTTTGCAAGCAAAACAGTAGATTTGTTCTTGCCAGTGACTATTTACCCAGTGTTTATAATTCAGTGCTGTATCCATCAACTTTCCCACTCTCGGGAATGAAATAGCCAACAAAAGGAATGGAGTTGTGTGCATCATCTTGAGGACTTTCATTTCCTCAAACTAATTTGGTATGATTACTTAATAAATGAGGACAAGAAATAAGAAGATTTATAAACATGTTACTTTATGTTAACCTACATGGTGGAATATTCTTGCTCCCCAAGTATGTTGCTCAGCAGAATTGATATGTTGTAAATCAAAAAATATTACAAATAGTTTTATACTTCTCTCCCATCCCACTCCCATTCACAAATCCAACTTTATTTGACCATTGACACTGAAAATGTTCAGGAGTTTCAGAAAATAGGATGTTTAATGTCAAAACCACTCAGAATACCAGGGGAATAAATAAGAAAAAGCATTCTATTCATTCTTCCTTCTTTCACTAAGGAGAAAGTGCCATAGTAATCTAGTAAAATAGAGGTAAAACATACCAAAGAAAGTTTAGACTTTAATTTAAAAAAAAAAACAGAAAGGCCTGAGAAATTCAATAACCTTGATGTGTTCCTATCTATTATTTGTAGCAGCAAAATAAAATTAATGTAGACTAGAATTATGTTCTTTTCAATAAATTCTTATGTTCTTATTATTGATAAGTTTAGGTTCCAAGGCAGAAGAGTGATAAGAGATATGTAATTGGGATAGTTAGGAAGTATCTGAGGCCAAATTTGAACTCAGACCCTATAGTATCTATGCCTGGTGCTTTAAATGAGTCACATAAGTGTCCTAAACTAGAATGATTCTTAATGGGTTTTGAGATTATTCTCCTTCTATCTTGACTGGAGTTGATTCTTCTAGTTTTCTGCTCTATAGTGTAAACCTTAAAATTTCTTAGATTTATGAATGTTGGAAATTTCCCCATTGGGAAATTTAATTCTTGAAAAATTTCCTACTGATAGTAAGAACTCTATTGGAATGTGAAACTCCTTGGCATGGGAGTATCCTTCTCCTCCCTACTTAAGACTACTTTAGGACAGAAACCTTTTGCTAAACAATGGAAAGGGCTTTGACCTATGCTTAAGCATAGAACAGGAAGTTCTTTGAGTCATGATTGATTTTAGAATTGATACAATAGAGATACTTGGAATGACAGAACCAGGTCTTGAAACTTACAATCTCCACCCTACTCAGAGTAAAAGGATTTAGGAAGGGCTGCAGCAAAGATCAAGATTTAATTATTTGAGAATATGACCTTCAACAGACATGTGAAAAGGAAACAGGCCTCTGGGCGGTCCTGGGTTAAGCTAGAGCCACCATTGGCACAGGGGAGACATGGACAGTGATTGGTAGATATGAGAACTGAGGGGAGGGGACTTAGATGGTTTCCTTAAAGATAGCGGGGTCTGAGGAGAAGAGGAGGTTTTGCTCTGAGAGGTTTTGCTCTGAAGGAGTCTGAGAGGAGAGAGGTCCTGGAGGAAGAGCTCCTGGAGAGGTCTGAGAGGAGGGCTTGCTCTGAAGGAGGCTGGAGGTGGAGGCCCCTGAGACTGTTTCTCCATTTTGGTCACATGAGTGATAGGGACTGATCTCTTTTCTTTGCCTCAGCTATCCAAGGCCTTTGGCCTTTGGCCCAGCCTAAGCAGAGGGGGTATTTAAGCCCTATTCCCTTCTCTCCCCTTTCTCTCTCTCTCTCTCTCTCTCTCTCTCTCTCTCTCTCTCTCTCTCTCTCTCTCTCTCTCTCTCTCTCTCACATACTTTTCTTCCTCCTGTTTGTAATTAAAAACTCCATAAAAGGTTGACTGCTGACTTGAGTTTTCATTTAGGAATTACATAGCTGAATTCCTTGGCGACCTTAAATTAATATATATCAGTCTTTTAAAGTGATTTCCATGTCACAATAGCCCAGAAAGAGAAGCTGTAATTGCAAACATTCAGGGCATGAGAGAAAGTTGCCTTTTTTTTTTCAGATCTGCAAAATGTGATTATCATAGTTTTTTGAAAATTTGGCTATTTTGGCTGTGATATGAACACAATTTTGTTATTTAAGAATTATTTTCTACTTCAGGTCAAGATGGCGACTTAGAGAAAGCTAAAGTTCAGATCTCCTGAAACCCTTCCTTACCGAAGCATTCAAACCAAATGCTCCTAGGACACCAAAATTCAAAACGATCAACAGCATAGACCCCGGGAGTCCTCCTCCTGGACCTGGACCTGGATCAAAAGGTATGGTCCCCCCCCAAAAGCCAGAACCCAAGACCACTTGGACCTAAGGGGTAGGCAGAAGGAAGGTCCTAGGACCCATCCCCCCCAACCCAGAGCACTGAGTCCGAGTCCAAGGCAGCAGAGGCAACCTCAGAGCCCCACAGCCTTCTATTCTGAAGGCCTCTTCCTGAAAACAACCTAACCCAGTTGAGGGGGCACCCAGAAAGCAGGGAAACAGAGAGAGAAGCGGGAGCTCATAACCCACTGGGAGGAGCCCTCAGGGCTCCGGAAAGCCTCGGCCCTTCCCCCCTCAGAGAGCAGGGTCTTCTGAAACAACAGCAACCCTCAGGACTGGCAAAAGGGCCTCGGGAGCCGGCTATTCTGAAGGCCACATCCTGAAAACAACCTAACCCAGTCGAGGGGGCACCCAGACAGCAGGGAAACAGAGAGACTGGGGGAGCTTGTAACACCCTGGCTGGATCCCTCCATCCAAGTCTCAAGTCCCTGCCTCAGGGCACACTCAATTCAATCCAGGGAAAGCTAATCTTCTTATCAGGAGCCCTCACCCAGAGCTCCAGGAAGCCACAACCCCTCCCCCTCAGAGAGCAGGGTCTTCGGAAACAACAGTAACCCGCAGGGCTGACTAAAGGACCACAGGGCCGGCTATTCTGAAGGCCGCACCCTGAAAACAACCTGACCCAGTCGAGGAGGCACCCAGACAGCAGGGAAACAGAGAGAGATGGGGGAGCTCATAACCCCCTGGCTGGAACCTTCCACCCGAGATCTCAGTTCAACCCAGGGAAACCTAATCTTCTTATCAGGAGCCCTCACCCTAAGCCCAGAGAAGCCTCAGCCCCTCCCCCTCAGAGAGCAGAGTCTTCTGAAACAACAGTAACCCTCATGGATGGCAAAAGGACCCCAGGGCCGGCTATTTTGAAGGCTGCTTCCTGAAAACAACCTGACCCAGTCGAGGGGGCACCCAGACAGCAGGGAAACAGAGAGAGAGGGGAGAGCTTGTAACCCCCTGGCTGGATCCTTCCATCGGAGTCTCACGAAAAAAAGTCCCTGCCTCAAGACATACTAAATTCAACCCAGGGAAAGCTAATCTCATTACGAGCCCTCAGAGCTCCAGGAAGCCTCGTCCTTTCCCCCCACAGGGTACAGGCACTGGCCGACTAAGGCACAGGAACAAGGGCCAAGCTAGGCTTAGAGAGTGGAAGTAAGGCAACAAAGAAGCATCAGGAGGATGCCGAGGAGAGGAGGGCAGTAACAGGGACACGCCAGCAACTACTGGCTTCCCGGGAAGACAGAACAACAACTGCATAGAACTGACAATCTGCCTAGGGCAAAAACCTCTGAACACCAGACAGAGATAAGAAAAGCTACCCCCCCACTCAGATAGAGTCGGCAAACTCCACAGAAGCACAAAAGTCCCAAAATTCAAAAAAAAAAAAAGAAGAAGAAGAAGGGGGCCACTTTGGACACATTTTATGGAGCAAAAATACAAAACACAGAGGAGATAGAAGGGGAAACACAAGCAAATGCTCCAAAACCTTCCAAAGGAAATGTAAACTCTCCACAAACCCATGAAGAATTTGAATCTGGAATGATCAAAAAGATGTAAGCCTTCTGGGAGGAAAAAGGGGAAATAATGCAAAAGAAATTCATACATCTACAAAACTAGTTTGACCAAACTGAAAAGGAAAACCAGGCTTTAAAGCAAGAACTAATAAAGCAAAACCAAAAGACCAAGAAATTAGAATAGAACATAAAATTTCTCACTGACAAAGTGACAGATTTGGAAAATAGAGGGAGAAGAGATAATTTAAGAATAATTGGACTTCCAGGAAAGCCAGAAATAAACAGCAAACTCGACATCATAATACAAGAGATAATAAAAGAAAATTGCCCAGAGATTCTAGAACAAGTGGGCAATACAGCCACTGACAGAGCTCAAAGAACACCCTCTACACTAAACACCCAAAAGACAACTCCCAGGAATGTAATTGCCAAATTCCAAAACTCTCAAACAAAAGAAAAAATCCTGCAAGAAGCCAGAAAAAGACAATTTAGATATAAAGGAATGCCAATCAGGGTCACACAAGACCTTGCAAGTTCCACTCTGAATGATCGTAAGGCATGGAACATGATCTTCAGAAAGGCAAGAGAGCTGGGTCTCCAACCAAGAATCAGCTATCCAGCAAAACTGACTATATACTTCCAAGGGAAAGTATGGACATTCAACAAAATAGAAGATTTCCAACTTTTTACAATGAAAAGACCAGAGCTCTATGGAAAGTTCGATATTGAAAATCAAAGAGCATGGAATATCTGAAAAGGTAAATATGAAGGAAAGGGAAAAGGAGAAAAATGTTATCTTCCTCTTTTACTCAAACTCTCTTCTATAAAGACTACATTTATACCAATCTATGTATACTAACAGGTGGGGAAAATGTAATGTGTAAATAGGGGGAAGAGAAAGACCAAATAAAATAATCATTCTCACACAAAGATTCACATGGGAAGGGGAGGGGAAGAAAACTCCTATAAGAAGGAGAGGAAGAGAGTTTTTACTTAAACCTTACTTTCAGAGAAATCAACTCTGAGAGGGAAAAACATCCAGATCCATTGGGATCTTGAATTCTATTGTACCCAACAAGGGTAGGGAGAAGGGAAAACCAAGGGGGGAGGGGGAGAGGGAAAACAAAAGTGGAGGGAAAGAGAGGGGGGAAGGGGAGGGAACAAAAAGGGAGGGACTAAAAAGGGAAACCTATCAAGGGAGGGGACAAGGGGGACCAATTTAAAGTAAATCACAGGACTAAAAGTTAGAGCCGAAGTAGAAAAGGTTAGAACCAGGGAAGGATATCAAAATGCCAGGGAGTCCACAAATGACAGTCATAACTTTGAATGTGAATGGGATTAACTCACCCATAAAATGTAGACGAATAGCAGAATGGATTGGAATCCAAAACCCTACCATATGTTGTCTTCAAGAAACACACATGAGGCAGGTTAACACCCACAAGGTTAGAATTAAAGGATGGAGTAAGCCCTTCTGGGCCTTAACTGACAGAAAGAAGGCAGGAGTGGTAATCATGATATCTGATAAAGCCAAAGCAAAAATAGACCTGATCAAAAGGGATACAGAAGGTGATTATATTTTGTTAAAAGGGACTTTAGATAATGAGGAAATATCACTAATCATCATGTATGCACCAAATAATATAGCACCCAAATTTCTAATGGAGAAACTAGGAGAATTGAAGGAAGAAATAGACAGTAAAACCATATTCATGGGAGACTTAAACCAACCATTATCAAATTTAGATAAATCAAACCAAAAAATAAATAAGAAAGAGGTGAAAGAAGTGAATGAAATCTTAGAAAAATTAGAATTAATAGACATATGGAGAAAAATAAATAGGGATAAAAAGGAATACACCTTCTTCTCAGCACCACATGGCACATTCACAAAAACTGACCATACATTAGGTCACAGAAACATAGCACACAAATGCAGAAAAGCAGAAATAATAAATGCAGCCTTCTCAGATCACAAGGCAATAAAAATAATGATCAGTAAAGGTACATGGAAAACCAAATCAAAAACTAATTGGAAATTAAACACTATGATACTCCCAAATCTTTTAGAGAAGAAATCATAGAAACAATTAATAATTTTATCGAGGAAAATGACAATGGCGAGAAATCCTTTCAAACCTTTTGGGATGCAGCCAAAGCGGTAATCAGAGGTAAATTCATATCCCTGAGTGCATATATCAACAAACTAGGGAGAGCAGAGATCAATCAATTGGAAATGCAAATAAAAAAACTCAAAAGAGATCAACTTAAAAACCCCCCACAGAAAACCAAACTAGAAATCCTAAAAATTAAGGGAGAAATTAATAAAATCAAAAGTGATAGGACTATTGATTTAATAAATAAGACAAGAAGCTGGTGCTTTGAAAAAACAAACAAAATAGACAAAGTACTGGTCAATCTAATTAAAAAAAGGAAGGAAGAAAAGCAAATTAACAGCATCAAAGATGAAAAGGGGGACAGCACCTCTGATGAAGAGGAAATTAAGGCAATCATTAGAAATTACTTTGCCCAATTATATGGCAATAAATACACCAATTTAGGTGATATGGATGAATATTTACAAAAATACAAACTGTCTAGACTAACAGAGGGGAAATAGAATTCTTAAATAATCCCATATCAGAAAATGAAATCCAACAAGCCATCAAAGAACTTCCTAAGAAAAAATCCCCAGGACCTGATAGATTCACCAGTGAATTCTATCAAACATTCAGAGAACAGTTAATCCCAATAATATACAAACTATTTGACATAATAAGCAAAGAGGGAGTTCTACCAAACTCCTTTTATGACACAAACATGGAGTGATTCCAAAACCAGGCAGGTCAAAAACAGAGAAAGAAAACTATAGACCAATCTCCCTAATGAATATAGACGCAAAAATCTTAAGTAGGATACTAGCAAAAAGACTCCAGCAAGTGATCAGAAGATTCATCCACTATGATCGAGTAGGATTTATACCAGGGATGCAGGGCTGGTTCAACATTAGGAAAACCATCCACATAATTGACCTCATCAACAAACAAACCAACAAGAACCACATGATTATCTCAATAGACGCAGAAAAAGCCTTTGATAAAATACAACACCCATTCCTATTAAAAACACTAGAAAGCATAGGAATAGAAGGGTCGTTCCTTAAAATAATAAACAGTATATATCTAAAACCATCAGCTAATATCATCTGCAATGGGGATAAACTAGATGCATTCCCAATAAGATCAGGAGTGAAACAAGGATGCCCATTATCACCTCTACTATTTGACATTGTACTAGAAACACTAGCAGTAGCAATTAGAGAAGAAAAAGAAATTGAAGGCATCAAAATAGGCAAGGAGGAGACCAAGTTATCACTCTTTGCAGATGACATGATGGTCTACTTAAAGAATCCTAGAGATTCAACCAAAAAGCTAATTGAAATAATCATCAACTTTAGCAAAGTTGCAGGATACAAAATAAACCCACATAAGTCATCAGCTTTTCTATATATCTCCAACACAGCTCAGCAGCAAAAACTAGAAAAAGAAATCCCATTCAAAATCACCTTAGACAAAATAAAATACCTAGGAATCTATATCCCGAGACAAACACAGGGACTGTATGAACACAACTACAAAACACTCTCCACACAACTAAAACTAGACTTGAACAATTGGAAAAACATTAACTACTCATGGATAGGACGAGCCAATATAATAAAAATGACCATCTTACCCAAACTTATTCATCTATTTAGTGCCATACCCACTGAACTCCCAAAATATTTCTTTACTGATTTAGAAAAAACCATAACAAAATTCATTTGGAATAACAAAAGATCAAGGATATCCAGGGAAATAATGAAAATAAAACCACATATGATGGGAGCCTTGCAGTCCCAGACCTTAAAGTATATTACAAAGCATCAGTCATCAAAACAATTTGGTACTGGCTAAGAAACAGAAAGAAAGATCAGTGGAATAGACTGGGGGAAAGTGACCTCAGCAAGACAGTATACCATAAACCCAAAGATCCCGGCTTTTGGGACAAAAATCCACTGTTCCATAAAATCTGCTGGGAAAATTGGAAGACAGTATGGGAGAGATTAGGAATAGATCAACACCTCACACCCCACACCAAGATAAATTCAAAATGGGTGAATGACTTAAACATAAAAAAGGAAACCATAAGTAAATTGGGTAAAAACAGAATAGTATACATGTCAGACCTTTGGGAGGGGAAAGGCTTTAAAACCAAGCAAGACATAGAAAAAAATCACAAAATGTAAAATAAATAATTTTGACTCTATCAAATTAAAAAGCTTTTTTACAAATAAATCCAATGTAACTAAAATCAGAAGGGAAACAACAAATTGGGAAAAAATCTTCATAGAAACCTCTGACAAAGGTTTAATTACTCAAATTTATAACGAGCTAAATCATCTGTACAAAAAAATCAAGCCATTCCCCAATTGATAAATGGGTAAGGGATATGGATAGGCAATTCTCAGATAAAGAAATCAAAACTATTAATAAGCACATGAAGAAGTGTTCTAAATCTCTCATAATCAGAGAGATGCAAATCAAAACAACTCTGAGGTATCACCTCACACCAAGCAGACTGGCTAGCATGATAGCAAAGGAAAGTAATGAATGCTGGAGGGGATGTGGCATCGTTGGGACATTAATGCATTGCTGGTGGCGTTGTGAATTGATCCAACCATTCTGGAGGGCAATTTGGAACTATGCCCAAAGGGCTACAAAAGAATGTCTACCCTTTGATCCAGCCATAGCACTGCTGGGTCTGTACCCCAAAGAGACAATGGACAAAAAAACTTGTAGAAGAATATTCATAGCTGCACTCTTTGTGGTGGCCAAAAACTGGAAAGCGAGGGTATGCCCATCAATTGGGGAATGGCTGAGCAAATTGTGGTATATGTTGGTAATGGAATACTATTGTGCTAAAAGGAATAATAAAGTGGAGGAATTCCATGGAGACTGGAACAACCTCCAGGAAGTGATGCAGAGCGAGAGGAGCAGAACCAGGAGAACATTGTACACAGAGACTAATACACTGTGGTATAATCGAATGTAATGGACTTCTCCATTGGTGGTGGTGTAATATCCCAGAACAATCTGCAGGGATCTAGGAGAAAAAACACTATGCATAAGCAAAGGATAAACTATGGGAGTGGAAACACTGAGGAAAAGCAACTGCCTGACTACAGCGGTTGAGGGGATATGACAGAGGAGAGACTCTAAAGGAAACTCTAATGCAAATATTGACAACATAGAAATGGAATCGAATCAAGAACACATGTGACACCCAGTGGAATCACGCATCAGCTATAGGGGGTGGGGGAGAGGAAAAGAAAATGATCTTTGTATTTAATGAATAATGCTTGGAAATGATCAAATAAAATATTATTTTAAAAAAAGAATTATTTTCTTAGGGATCAGCTGGGTAGCTCAGTGGATTGAGAGCCAAGCCTAGAGACAGGAGATTCTAGTTTCAAATCTGGTCTCAGACATTTCCCAGGTGTGTGACCCTGGGCAAGTCACTTGATCCCCATTGCCTAGCCCTTACTACTCTTCTGCCAAAGGTAAAGGTTTAAAAAAAAGAATTATTTTCTTAATGCTAGTTGTAAGCATTCCCATTTACAGAGATATCAGATGTTTTAAATCTCTTTTAACAAAATTTGAAATGAGCTCATATTTGTCCCCAGGTAACACTGTTCATTCACAGTGAAAGCTGTAACATGGTTCTTATTTAAAATAAAGGCATCTAGTAGTAGATAGAGATTTGGGCTTGTAATCAGGAAGATATGAGTTCAAATCTGACTCAGATTCTAGTTTTGTGACCTTGGGCAAGTCTTTGCAGGGCTGTTGTCAGGATAAAATGAGATAATTTCTGCTAAAGGAGCTTAGCACATTGTCTGGCACATAATAGATGCATTATAAATGCATATATCCTTCCCAAATGTTTATATAAACATTTTATAGAATGTGTTTACCAGAGACATAACTAAAGAAAACTATACATGCATGCAGCATTGCAAATAACATGTTTGTCATTTTTTTTACAAAGGGGTGTGTGTGTATGTGTGCATCTGTGACTATGTCTGTGTGTTCAAAACCCCAAAGAAATAATACATAGATGTACTCAATAAGATATACTCTTTGAATCTTCTTAGGTTACTGGAACTTCAGAGTATCTTAGATTCTCAAAAAAGAAGAGTATTTGGGTTCTGGGTGTACACCATAAACATTTACAAATGCCTTTTAAAATGCAATTGTATGTTCTTGTGATAATTTGTAGTCAAATCCATCTCTATTCAATTTGAAGAAAAATTAAATTCAGTACATTCTAGTGATGATGTATGATTAGTTTCTGGAAGCTGGAATTTATTTTCCAATCCTTATAGCATTTGAAGATTTCAGCAAAGTCTCTATAATTCCTTTTAGAATAACTGTCAGCACATCTCCAAAACCATAGGAATCAAATAACTTCATAAGCCATGTGGTAACCTTTTAAAACACATCTTGCTTAGCCTTAACATCATTATAACCCATTGTGATGGAAATGGACTTTCTGCATCCTGCAATGATGAAAATAGCTACTTTATACACTTACTGCATGCAATTATCTAGGCTGTTCTCAGACTCCAGAGAAATCTAAGCTAATTGCTTTGGGACTTTTCCTACATTTCCACAAATTCTTTGTTAATTTTTCATGAGAAGATGCTATTGTATTTGGCCTTAAAGTTCCTGTTGTAGTTATTCAATGATGTAAAGAAGTCATGAAAATATAACCAATTCTTTGGCATTTCCATCAAAGCTGAACTTCTTTGTATTCTCAGGTATATGAATGCAACTGATCTGAATACTTCACTTGCTCTCTTTTTATTATTATCTTGATATGAATTATTATGAATCTAAGCTCATTCAAAATGAATCTAATAGAAATTATTGTGCAGTTCAGGACCTTGTCATTATAGGATGAGAACTGAATTTGCTTTACCTAACATTTTGCTGTGGAATTATTTTTTTATTTACTCAACATTTGGAAAGATGAAGAATTCTTTTAAATGACACAGTAGAAACAGACGAAGCATATTTCCTAAGGAATGCTTGCAACTAACTCAGATACTACATATTAATTACTGATTTTTGTAAACTCATTCATGATTTCTATAATTTTTGAAAAGTCCAATGAAAACACCATCTTAAAACCATTTCAGTGATTTTAGATTTCCCTCTAATTTTCATCATTTAATTTCCAGGGGGAAATAATCATAATCAAGATCAATCCAACCCCTAACTTTGGGCATTATGAAAAATTCAATTCAAATAATATTTACTAAGCTTCTTCTATACACAAGGCACGATGTTAGCTCAGAATACCAAAATCAAAACTGAATAATAGACCCTGCACTGAAGATCCTCCCATTTATCAAGAAAAGGAATTAGTTAAAAGGCAACCAAAAACTACCTGTGTCCTGATTAGCCCCTGACTTCCTTGATGGGGTTTCTGTTCACCTAAAAAATATAAAGTTCTGTCTATTTTGAGTCAGACGATCCTTTGACTTGGGATGTCTGAAGACTACAAACATTACCATAACCTGTAAGTTTCCATATAAACGCTACCCTCTCTATAGAAACTAACTACCACTGTATCCTTGTTGCATATATTTTCTGTGTGTGGATTTTCTTAATTCTTCAATGACTTATTAATATTTTTATGTTATCCAAAAAGTTATTCTGACCAGGATAAGGTCCACAAAGCTGTATTGGTGCAAAATGAAAAGACCTTGTGGTTTACATCATGGTTGAATTCACTAAGTGCCCTAAAAATATTTAGGGCAAGATTAGTGACTGATGAGATCCTTAAGGGTACCTGGTGATAAGGGCCCTTCTGGTTGTATATGAGAGTCCTCTCAATAGAATAAAGAATGTTATTAGCTTAGTGGGTGCTAGAGAAGGTTGTTGAGGAGAGGGGGTAAAAAGCATCAGTTCAACTATTTTCTAGTTGTTGTTGACAGCCCCATTGAAGTTGGCCTGCTGATTCAGTACATTTAGTAACTAGAGTCAGAAATCTTAGTTTAGGTTTCAGTTAGTGAAAGCGGAGGGGAAACTAAAAGAACTGTTTCCCACATAATTGAAGGGTTCTTAGTTCTCCTCTAATAGTGGACACTGAAAAACTACCTACAAGAACAAATTCTATGGTCTCTAATTCAGTGGTTCCAGCTCCAGAGGTTCTGGTTCCCCTATATTTCACTGAGATCAGAGTCATTAGATAGGAACTAAAAGTGAAAATGAGTAAGATTCTTGGAAGCTCCCACCAGAAGTTATTTTTTTAAGGCCCCAGGGATAACTTATTACTGTTCCTGGAGGAGGGCGATTTCCTCCTCTGGAGGAATAGGGGGTGGGTGGGCTTTCACCACTACAGAACTACACAGATTACATGAGAAGTTCAAACAAAAATCTGATGAATGCTCTTTTGTATGTGATCTAATGGAGTCAATGCAGAGATGTTCTCCATAGCAGAGTTCCATAGGTTTGGATAACTATTTGAAAATTTATTATTACAGAGTTAATTTAAAGGACACTCCAGATGCAGGATGCCTTTTGACTCCTATTAAGTAGTTGAATTTTGGAAATATTCACACCTAATCCCATAGGATTAGGTTGAATTTTTTTCAGATCTGGTTCTCAAGGTAAAGCTGAATTAATTGTTTTGATAGGTTGGAACTATTCATCCCACCTTCCCTCTCACACCCAAACACAGACACTCACACACACTCACAAAGACTTGTACACACAGGCACACACAAATATATCCTGCTTGATACATTTGTCTCAGGGTTAATTCAATCCTATGTTCTTAACATAATCTCACTATAATGACTTCAGACTTGGATTTCTTGAGCTATACTAGACATGTATGGGCAGATCCTTTAGTCAAATTTGAGAAGGTTGGAAAGGTAGTTGTTAGGTAAATATTGCTGCTAGTGTGCATAGGCACTCTGAAATGGGAAGGAGTCACAATCTGATGATGTTACCTTATTCCAGATAGAGATTTGGGTATGATTTTGGAAACAGAGTTGAAAGAAAAAATTGATGGGAGTGCTCTGTAAAAATGTGCAAAAATTTTTTTTGCTCAACTTTTCTCCTTGCTTCAGTCAAAACACCCACCCAGTTGACCTTTAAACTATTCTCAACTAGCAAAATGTCAACCTACCATCAAAGAGCTAGAGTTCTACTTCTGTCAATCAGCAGCTATATATATATGTACATGACTGCCTAGGATGATTTTCCAACATATCATTGTCACCCTAAAAGAGAGAGAACTCTCAAGTCCAAGGACTTCTGTGATCGAGGAAGAGACCTACCTGATAAGATTAGACTGCTTATTTTTTTGTTTTGCTTTTGACACAGTTTCCACTGACAATTTCATTTTTTTTAATTGTTTAGAAGGAAATGGCACACCACTCTAGGATCTTTGCCAAGAAAATCCCAAAGAGGAACACAAAGAGTTGGACATGATTGAAATAAATATTAAAAATCTAATCTTTTATTTACTTTACTAAGATGATCCTAATACATGATGGATGTTGAATGTGCTAGAAGTTTCATCTGTTCTGTGTCCATGGTGAACCTAGTGCTGCTTCTGTTCATCATTACTACCTTACATCAGAAGAAGAATTTCTAACTATGCTAGAGGTGTCATCATCTGTGCTATTTCCATGATATCCCTGGTATTCTTCCAACTCATTGGCTCATTACCAACTTGTATTAGGAGACTCACTGTGAACTACAAAGATGAGGCATCTCCTACCACATAGACAAGATAGTTGAAATCTAAGACAGTTTTTCTGAATAGAAGAGGCAAACTCCATGGGTTTTTTCTATGTTCACATTTTTTTTATTTTTCCTTCTTTTTAACCCTCTCTATGGTAACTCTTTGGGGAGGGGTTTTTCAACTATACAATAAAAATTCTGAAAGCATTTAAATGATGGAAGGTCTTTTAGAAAAATTTAGGACCTTGACACCAGGAGTGAGATGATGTTTAATATGATATAACCAATATTTATTAAGATTCTTCCTTCACCCCTTATAACAATTATTAAATAGACCTAAGAAATTAGATAGACATAAAAGGCAACAAAACTATTTCATGGACAACAGCTTCTTCTGAAGGGATATTGTTGATGTCACCTAATGACATGAAAAAATTCCACCTAAATGGAAAAGCAGCCACTTCAATTTGGTGGATAGCTAAAGACTATATGAATTACCACACTCTGCCCTACTATCCAAAAGGTTTTCATATGGAGAAGAATCTATCTATAGAAACAAAGATCCAATATATCCTTGTTGCATAGTTTTAACTTACTAAACCATTTCAGTAATTTATGGAAATATAATTTAGTCCCCAAATTGAAAATAAATCAACAGGCTTCCAGCATTAGACATACCACTATAAAGAGAACACATTTTGAAAAAAAGCCTATGATATTTGAAAAAAAAGGGTGCCCAACATCTGGGGGGATTAAGGAAATTTTTGTGGTAGAAGTGACATCTAGCTGGATTTTGAAGAAAGACTAACTAATTATTTGAGGAAGAAGTCAGGTGAAAATTCAAATGAAGCAACTAAGTAAATGACCCAAGGGACAATGTTGGATTTGAAACAGGAAAGACCTGAAGTAAAGAGTTAGGCAAGATACTTAACCTGTCTCTGCCTTATTTTCTCATCTATAAAATCAGTGAAATAATTATACCAAACTCACAAGGTTGTTGTGAGTATCAAATAAGATAATATATGTAAAGCACTTTATGAAACATAAATCTGACAGCATGCCAAGTTCAAGGAACTAGTAGTTTATTAGAATATAGACTCTGTTGGCTATATAGAATATGTGTAAGTGAACAATGTGAAATAAAGCTGTAAAAGTACATTGAGGGTGGGAGGGCGGGGAGGGAAAGAACATGAATCTTATAACCATGGGAAAATATTCTAAATTAATTAATTAAATAAAAATTTCCAAATAAAAAATACATTGAAACCAAGTTGTAATTGGTTTGCAATGTTAGTCTTGCTTTGAAGAATGACTGTTGTGCTTATAGCTACTAGGATATTGTGCCACTCCCTCATCTATACATAGAAATGCAATTTGTACAAGGTTCAGTCCTGTGGAGCCTGGTACCTATTACGAGGTTACGACTCACCATTCCCACAATCTTAGTTAAGTCCTACTCTAGGGGCAAGAGAACAGACACTTTAATCTTTGAGTATGATTATCCAAGGTTTCTCCAAGAAAAAGGAAGTAAAAAAATAATGTTTAGCATGACTAATATATGCAATAGGTATTTTTTCTGACATTCAAAAGATATATATGCATATATATAAATCACAGCATTCAAAAATAAAATGACAAAAACAGGTTTCAGTAACAACATAAAATTGTGGTTTCAAACTGCTAAAGGGATGATACTTTATCTCATCAGAACATAAAACAATATTAAGGACTATTTGTTAGACATCTGACATTTTACCTTCAATCTGCACTAGTCAGATAACTATATATATATATTTTTTTTTGAACAATGGGAAATAAGGCTTTAAAAGTACATATATTTGTTAGAGGGGAGGGAAAGAACATGAATTTTGTAAACATGGAAAAATATTCTTAATTAATTAATTAAATAAAATTTTCAAAAATTAAAAAAAATAAAATTACTATACACACAAAGAATTAAATAAGAAAATAAATAATAACCTTATATACATATTATATAGCTATAAAATTAAAAAGAACCTTATATATACAATTAATATAATCTAATATTTACCATATATATAATTTATACATCTAATATATATATCTAAAATTATACATCTCATATATATACATCTAATATATCCCCCCTGGGGAGGATTTTGATCAACAGTTATAACAATATACCATTTCCTTATCATTTAGTTAATTTTAACTTTTTCTATATATGTATATTATATCTACAACTTTCTTTTTATAACTCTATAGAAGAACTCTATAGAAGTTTATTATTATAATAATTTAGATTTTATTTCCAACACAGTTCAGCAGCAAGAACTAGAAAGAGAAATCCAATTCAAAATCACCTTAGACAAAATAAAATACTTAGGAATCTATCTCCTGAGATAAACACAGGAACTATGTGAACACAACTACAAAACACTCTCCACACAACTAAAAATAGATTTGAACCATTAAAAAAACATTAACTGCTCATGGGTAGGACAAGCCAATATAATAAAAAATGACCATCCTAGCCAAACTTATTCATCTATTTAGTGCCATACCCATTGAACTTCCAAAAAAAAATTTTTACTGATTTAGAAAAAAACATAACAAAGTTCATTTGGAATAACAAAGGATCAAGGGTATCCAAGGAAATAATGAAAAAAAAAATACAAAGGAAGGGGGCCTTGTACTCTCAGATCTCAGACTATATTATAAAGCAGCGGTCATGAAAACAATTTGGTACTGGATAAGAGACAGAAAGGAAGATCAGTGGAATAGACTCACGGTAAGTGACCTCCGCAAGACAGTATATGACAAACCCAATGATCCCAGCTTGGGGGACAAAAATCCACTATTTCATAAAAACTGCTGGGAAAATTGGAAGAGAGTGTGGGAAAAAATTAGGTTTAGATCAACACTGTAGCAGTCCAGCCCATAGGTATTATGGAGAGACAAGGATTGTGAGTGAGCACATGGCCACCCTGGGCATGGCAATGAGATCTATTCCCAGCATGGCTGAAGTTTAGGCGCGAAACCTTGCTTTCCTTTGTCTCACTCCCCCGAGGATAATAACCCCACCTTCACCTTGTCATAAGTTGCATTATCCAATGGCAATACGCCAGGTAACTCATCCATATGTATTGAGGTATCATGTAACTGATCAATATGTATTGAGCTCATTTGTATATCAAAGAGAATATAAGGGACGTGGCACAGCCAGCCCACCCACTGGGAGGACACCGACAGGTTTGCAATGGAGCAACTTCTCCCCTTTCTCTCTCCTCTCTATCTTTCTCCCTGAGGCCTGGCCTTTCCCTGTTTCTCTCTCTTTTCTAATGCTAATACTTAGCATTATCTATCGCCTTTAGTTTCTGATCTCCTTTCCATCTGAGCTAGCATTATCCTCTGACCAGTACAGTGTTAAATTGAGACCATTGGATGGGAATAGCCTGAATTAATAACCACCAGTGGTCGGAGCAGGCTGTGGCTTCCGAAAATCAATAATTGATTACTGACTCGATTATTTACATCTCTAAAGTCGGCTCGTTCACGCCCTTCGCAGGATCTAAAACTTATATCCTGTTTCTATCTTCTCTCCTTGTAACCTCTCGCGGGCCGGGAGGTTGCAAACACCTCACACCCTACACCAAGATAAATTCAAAATGGGTGAATGACTTGAACATAAAGAAAGAAACTATAAGAAAATTAGGAGAACACAGAATAGTATACATGTCAGATGTTTGGAAAAGGAAAGAGTTTAAAACCAAGCAAGACTTAGAAAGAAGCACAAAATGTAAAATAAATAATTTTGATTACATCAAATAAAAATGTTTTTGTACAAACAAAACCAATGTAATCAAAATCAGAAGGGAAAGAACAAATTGGGAAACAATCCTCATAAAAACCTCAGACAAAGGTTTAATTACTCAAATTTACAAAGCTCTAAATCAATTGTACAAAAAATCAAGCCATTCTCTAATTGATAAATGGGCAAGGGACATGAATAGGCAGTTTTCAGATAAAGAAATCAAGACTATTAATAGGCACATGAGAAAGTGTTCTAAATCTCTCTTAATCAGAGAGATGCAAATTCAAACAACTCTGAGGTATCACCTCACACCTAACATGACAGCAAAGGAACGTAATGAATGTTGGAGGGGATGTGGCAAAGTAAGGACACTAATTCACTGATGTTGGGGTTGTGAACTGATCCTACCATTCTGGAGGGCAATTTGTAACTATGCCCAAAGGGCAATAAAAGACTATCTGCCCTTTGATCCAGCCACAGCACTGCTGGGTTTGTACCCCAAAGAGATAGTAAGGAAAAAGACATGTACAAGAATATTCATAGCTGCGCTCTTTGTGGTGACCAAAAATTGGAAAATGAGGTGATGCCCTTCAATTGGAGAATGGCTGAACAAATTGTGGTATATGTTGGTGATGGAATACTATTGTGCTAAAAGGAATAATAAAGTGGAGGAATTCCATGGAGACTGGAACAACCTCCAGGAAGTGATGCAGAGCAAAAGTAGCAGAACCAGAAAGACATTGTACACAGAGACTAACACACTGTGGTACAATCAAACGTAATGGACTTCTCCATTAGTGGCAATGTAATGTCCCTGAACAGTCTGCAGGTATCTAGGAGAAAAAAATAAAAACCACTATCCACAAGCAGAGGAGAAACTGTGGTAGTAAAAACACCGAGGAAAAGCAACTGCTCTGCTTGACTACAGAGGTTGAGGGAATATGACTGAGAAGAGACTAAATGAACACTCTGATGCAAATACCAACAACATTGAAATGGCTTCGAATCAAGATTACATATGATACCCAGTGGAATCTCGTGTCGGCTATGGGATAGGTAAGGGGGGAAAGGGGGGAAAATGAACTTTGTATCAAATGAATAATGCTCAGAAATGACCAAATAAAATAATGTCAATTAAAAAAAAAGAACTATAGACCAATGAATTATGTATATATATTTACATTTTTCTAATGTACAAGAAAAATAAGTCCATTATTTTAAAAATTCATTCACTTTGATCAAATTGAATTAATGCCAAGAATGAAAGAATTGTTCAAAGTTAGAACAATCAACATAAATATTTATGCTAAAAACAAATACAAATCTAATTGAGTACATCAATAAAGGACAAAGAAAAGCTTTTGACAAAGTATATGCTCATTAATATTATGCTAAATACCCTAAAAAACACATTTTAAAAATATGACCAAAATGCATTTAAGTCTAAAACTATATTTAGTAGGGGAGAAATTTAAAATTTTCACAATACTGTGGTAAAGTAAGATTGTCCCCTTCCTTTGATATTACTTGACATAATTCTAGAAATTAAAGCAATTTTAATATGACAAGAAAAATAAATTAAAGATCTAAAGACAGGCAAAGAGGAAATCAAATCATCTTAATTTGCTGATGATAATTTGGTTTACTTAGAAAACCCTAAAGAATCATCTAAGAAAACTATTTTAAATAACTAAAAGCTTCCATTAAGTCTATGAATACAAAGCAATCCCATAAAAATTAACAGTAATGACAAGATTTAGTATGGAATAATAAAAATATAAGTCCCATTCAAAACAACTACTATACATAAAAGATTTGTGACTCAAACTTACCTCATACTCAAAAAAAAATATTTAGACATACAACTATCAAAGAGTCCCAAAAGAAATAAAGAAGAACTTACATATAACTGGAAGGATATTGAGTGCATATTATTATCCAAATAGTATTACTAGCCAAATAACTATATATGTTTTAAAGATATTCCAATGAGATTACCAATGAGTACTTCATACTTGTACACAAAAGAATAATAAAACTTATTGGATTAATAAAAGTAGCAAAGGTGTAAAGCAGTTTGATGCTTCTTTTTTTAAACCTTTTCCCTCTGTCTTAGTACCATTTCCAAGTCAGAAGAGAGGTAAAGGTAGGGCAATTGAGGTTAAATGGCTTGCCCAGAGCTACACAGCTAGAAAGTATCTGAGTGCAAATTTGAACCCAGGTCCTCTTGACTCTAGGTCAGCCTCTCTATCTATGGTCATGCCTAGCTTGAATACTTGTTTAAAACTATTTCATACTAATTAAAAAATGAAAAATTAGATTATTAGAACTAATTTTGAATGCTATTAGTAGACACGAAATTGTCTAGTTAGACAAAGAACAAAAGAAATTTAATTCAGTAACAAAGAATTTGATATGTTCTCAGATATAAATTACCTGGGGAATACAATAATTGATGGACAAACTGGGAAGTAGTTTGGTATAAATTAAACCAAAGTCTTATATCATCTATCAAAATGGATATATTGCTGGGGGCCTTCAGTCCATGATGCCTTGACAGAGTCATGCATGGCAGCTGGGGAGACCACAGAGTGGTCCTTGGTGAGATGTGACTGCCCACTCCATCCCCCTTGCATGACTTCTTTCATCAATGCCCCTTACCTATGAATTGACATAATTATTATCCCCCCTAGTCTCAAAACAAATAATGCAAGAGCAAAACACATGTATCCTTATTCCCCAAAACATCACCAAAAGATCAGACCCTCAAACCCAATCCCAAAAGACTATCATGGGTTAATTTTTACTTCGGTTCAGAATTCCCAGCAAAACCACAGCTACAGGTCAAGCCCAAAACTTTCTCATGAAGCCAGCACACAAATCAATCATAGAGGCCCAAGCAATAAGTACAAGTACATCAAGCTTCAGTAAACCTCAGTGACTCAGGAAATCCCTGGAAGCCATCAGTCTAAATCTGAATTGTGCTCCCAGACCCCTCAGCCTCGATGATATGATTGTTGAATTGTCTTCTAAGAACTGTTGATTAATCATTCCATTTTATTAAAAGCAATATGTAATTTTCCTTGATTGTAAGCTCAAAACTTCTCACAGGGTAATGAGAAAATTAAGCCACCTGTGACAAAATCATTTATCTTGTGTGCAACCTTTATTCTGTCAGTAATCACAATACAAAATATAGAATGTTGATCAAGTGATTTGTTAAAAGTTAATGTATCATTTTTCCAATTATCTCTCTTTGATTTTGTGTATCTGCATGCCAAGAGAATGGGTATAAAAATAAAAATCAGACATCAGGAAAGTGGAGCAGCTGAGATGCAAAGGAATCCCATGGCCATTATGATTAAGCTATCTTCCGTTTGTTATTTGTTTTATTTTATTCATTTTGACTGATTGTTTGCCACCTGTCAGGAACCCTGGAGTCATGAGTGGGGCTGGACCCTGACTGCAGTAATATATAGTGGATATCAATATTAAATATCATGCTACATATACAAACATCAGTAGATATACAAATCAGGTACCTTTCACAGCTTTATTTCGAGAATTAAATCTTAAATGAGGAATAGAATACATTATTTTTTTTTTATTTGTAAAGTATTTTATTTGGAATAGGACAATTCATCTATTGCTTATTCTCATTGAGGATGACTTCAGTGCTATTCTTTTTTTTTTTAAATATATTTTATTTGATCATTTCCAAGCATTATTCGTTAAAGACATAGATCATTTTCTTTTCCTCCCCCCCACCCCCCATAGCCGACGCGTAAGTCCACTGGGCATTAGATGTTTTCTTGATTTGAACCCATTGCTTTGTTGATAGTATTTGCATTAGAGTGTTCATTTAAAGTCTATTCTCTGTCATGTCCCCTCAACCTCTGTATTCAGGCAGTTGCTTTTTCTCGGTGTTTCCACTCCCATAGTTTATCCTTTGCTTATGAATGGTGTTTTTTTTCTCCTGGATCCCTGAAAGTTGTTCAGGGACATTACACTGCCCCTAATGGAGAAGTCCATTACGTTCGATTATACCACAGTGTATTAGTCTCTGTGTACAATGTTCTCCTGGTTCTGCTCCTCTCGCTCTGCATCACTTCCTGGAGGTTGTTCCAGTCTCCATGGAACTTCTCCACTTTATTATTCCTTTGAGCACAATAGTACTCCATCACCAACATATACCACAGTTTGTTCAGCCATTCCCCAATTGATGGGCATCCCCTCGTTTTCCAGTTTTGGGCCACCACAAAGAGCGCAGCTATGAATATTTTTGTACAAGTCTTTGTGTCCATTATCTCTTTGGGGTACAGACCCAGCAGTGCTATGGCTGGGTCAAAGGGTAGATATTCTTTTGTCGCCCTTTGGGCATAGTTCCAAATTGCCCTCCAGAATGGTTGGATCAGTTCACAACTCCACCAGCAATGAATTAATGTCCCTACTTTGCCACATTCCCTCCAGCATTCATTACTTTCCTTTGCTGTTATGTTAGCCAATCTGCTAGGTGTGAGGTGATACCTCAGAGTGGTTTTGATTTGCATCTCTCTGATTATAAGAGATGTAGAGCACTTCTTCATGTGCTTGTTAATAGTTTTGATTTCTTTATCTGAGAACTGCCTATCCATTTCCCTTGCCCATTTATCAATTGGAGAATGTCTTGATTTTTTGTACAATTGATTTAGCTCATTATAAATATGAGTAATTAAACCTTTGTCAGAGGTTTCTATGAAGATTTTTTCCCAATTTGTTGTTTCCCTTCTGATTTTAGTTATATTGGTTTTGTTTGTACAAAAGCTTTTTAGTTTGATGTAGTCAAAATTATTTATTTTACATTTTGTGATTCTTTCTATATCTTGCTTGGTTTTAAAGCCTTTCCCCTCCCAAAGGTCTGACATGTATACTATTCTGTGTTTACCCAATTTACTTATGGTTTCCTTCTTTATGTTTAAGTCACTCACCCATTTTGAATTTATCTTGGTGTAGGGTGTGAGGTGTTGATCTATTCCTAGTCTCTCCCACACTGTCTTCCAATTTTCCCAGCAGTTTTTATCGAATAGTGGATTTTTGTCCCAAAAGCTGGGATCTTTGGGTTTATCGTATACTGTCTTGCTGAGGTCGTTTTCCCCCAGTCTATTCCACTGATCTTCCTTTCTGTTTCTTAGCCAGTACCAAATTGTTTTGATGACTGCTGCTTTGTAATATAGTTTGAGGTCTGGGACTGCAAGGCCCCCATCATATGTGTTTTTTTTCATTATTTCCCTGGATATCCTTGATCTTTTGTTCTTCCAAATGAACTTTGTTATGGTTTTTTCTAAATCAGTGAAGAAGTATTTTGGTAGTTCAATGGGTATGGCACTAAATAGATAAATAAGTTTGGGTAGGATGGTCATTTTTATTATATTGGCTCGTCCTATCCATGAGCAGTTAATGTTTTTCCAATTGTTCAAGTCTAGTTTTAGTTGTGTGGCGAGTGTTTTGTAGTTGTGTTCATATAGTTCCTGTGTTTGTCTTGGGAGATAGATTCCTAGGTATTTTATTTTGTCTAAGGTGATTTTGAATGGGATTTCTCTTTCTAGTTCTTGCTGCTGAGCTGTGTTGGAGATATATAGAAAAGCTGATGATTTATGTGGGTTTATTTTGTATCCTGCAACTTTGCTAAAGTTGTTGATTATTTCAATTAGCTTTTTGGTTGAATCTCTAGGATTCTTTAAGTAGACCATCATGTCATCCGCAAAGAGTGATAACTTGGTCTCCTCCTTGCCTATTCTGATGCCTTCAATTTCTTTATCTTCTCTAATTGCTACTGCTAGTGTTTCTAGTACAATGTCAAATAGTAGAGGTGATAATGGGCATCCTTGTTTCACTCCTGATCTTATTGGGAATGCATCTAGTTTATCCCCATTGCAGATGATATTAGCTGTTGGTTTTAGATATATACTGTTTATTATTTTTAGGAATGACCCTTCTATTCCTATGCTTTCTAGTGTTTTTAATAGGAATGGGTGTTGTATTTTATCAAAGGCTTTTTCTGCATCTATTGAGATAATCATGTGGTTCTTGCTAGTTTGCTTGTTGATGTGGTCAATTATGTGGATGGTTTTCCTAATGTTGAACCAGCCCTGCATCCCTGGTATGAATCCTACTTGATCATGGTGAATGATCCTTCTGATCACTTGCTGGAGTCTTTTTGCTAGTATCCTATTTAAAATTTTTGCATCTATATTCATTAGGGAGATTGGTCTATAGTTTTCTTTCTCTGTTTTTGACCTGCCTGGTTTTGGAATCAGTACCATGTTTGTGTCGTAAAAGGAGTTTGGTAGAACTCCCTCTTTGCTTATTATGTCAAATAGTTTTTATAGTATTGGGGTTAACTGTTCTCTGAATGTTTGATAGAATTCACAGGTGAATCCATCAGGCCCTGGGGATTTTTTCTTAGGAAGTTCTTTGATGGCTTGATGGATTTCAATTTCTGATATGGGATTATTTAAGAATTCTATTTCCTCTTCTGTTAGTCTAGGCAGTTTGTATTTTTGTATATATTCATCTATTTCTCCTAAATTGGTGTATTTATTGCCATATAATTGGGCAAAGTAATTTCTAATGATTGCCTTAATTTCCTCCTCATTGGAGGTGCTGTCCCCCTTTTCATCTTTAATGCTGTGAATTTGCTTTTCTTCCTTCCTTTTTTTAATTAGATTGACCAGTACTTTGTCTATTTTGTTTGTTTTTTCAAAGTACCAGCTTCTTGTCTTATTTATTAAATCAATAGTTCTATCACTTTCGATTTTATTAATTTCTCCCTTAATTTTTAGGATTTCTAATTTGGTTTTCTGCTGGGGGTTTTTAATTTGATCGCTTTCGAGTTTTTTCAATTGCATTTCCAATTGATTGATCTCTGCTCTCCCTTGTTTGTTAATATGAGCTTTCAGGGATATGAATTTGCCTCTGATTACCGCTTTGGCTGCATCCCAAAAGGTTTGAAAGGATGTTTCGCCATTGTCATTTTCCTTGATGAAATTATTAATTGTTTCTATGATTTCTTCTTTAGCTAAACGGTTTTGGAGTATCATATTGTTTAATTTCCAATTGGTTTTAGATTTGGTTTTCCATGTACCATTACTAATCATTATTTTTATTGCCTTGTGATCTGAGAAGGCTGCATTCATTATTTCTGCTTTTTTGCATTTGTGTGCTATGTTTCTGTGACCTAATGTATGGTCAATTTTTGTGAATGTGCCATGTGGTGCTGAGAAGAAGGTGTATTCCTTTTTATCCCTATTTATTTTTCTCCATATGTCTATTAATTCTAATTTTTCTAAGATTTCATTCACTTCTTTTACCTCTTTCTTATTTATTTTTTGATTTGATTTATCTAAATTTGATAATGGTTGGTTTAAGTCTCCCACTAGTATGGTTTTATTGTCTATTTCTTCCTTCAATTCTCCTAGTTTCTCCATTAGAAATTTGGGTGCTATATTATTTGGTGCATACATGTTGATTAATGATATTTCCTCATTGTCTAGAGTCCCTTTTAACAAAATATAATTACCTTCCCTATCCCTTTTGATCAGGTCTATTTTTGCATTGGCTTTATCAGATATCATGATTATCACTCCTGCCTTCTTTCTATCAGTTGAGGCCCAGAAGGTCTTACTCCATCCTTTAATTCTGACCTTGTGGGTGTCAACCCGCCTCATGTGTGTTTCTTGAAGACAACATATGGTAGGGTTTTGGATTCTAATCCATTCAGCTATTCGTCTACGTTTTATGGGTGAGTTCATCCCATTCACGTTCAAAGTTATGATTGTCATTTGTGGACTCCCTGGCATTTTGATTGCCTTCCCTAATTCTAACCTTTTCTTCTTCGGCTCTACCTTTTAGTCCAGTGATTTACTTTGAATCAGTCCCCCTTGTCCCCTCCCTTGATGTTTCCCTTTTTTGTCCCTCCCTTTTTTTCCCTCCCCCTCCCCCCTCTCTTTCCCTCCCTTTTTGTTCTCCCTCTCCCCCTCCCCCCCTTGGTTTTCCCTTCTCCCTACCCTTTTTGGGTAAGATAGAATTCAAGATCCCAATGGATCTGGATGTTTTTCCCTCTCAGAGTTGATTTCCCTGAGATTGAGGTTTAAGTAAGCCCCCCCCCTCTCTTCCTCTCCTTCTTATAGGAGTTTTCTTCCCCTCCCCTTCCCCTGTGAATCTTTGTGTGAGAACCATTATTCTATTTGGTCTTTCTTTACCCCCTATTTATACATTACATTTTCCCCACATATTAGTATACATAGGTTGATATAAATGTAGTCCTTATAGAAGAGAGTTTGAGTAAAAGAAGATAACATTTTTCCCCTTTCCTTAATATTTACCTTTTCAGGTATTCCTTGCTCTTTGATTTTCGGTATCAAACTTTCCACAGAGCTCTGGTCTTTTCTTTGCAAAAAGTTGGAAGTCTTCTATTTTGTTGAATGCCCATACTTTCCCTTGGAAGTATATAGTCAGTTTTGCTGGGTAGCTGATTCTTGGTTGGAGACCCAGCTCTCTTGCCTTTCTGAAGATCATGTTCCATGCCTTACGATCATTCAGAGTAGAACTTGCAAGGTCTTGTGTGACCCTGATTGGCATTCCTTTATATCTAAATTGTCTTTTTCTGGCTTCCTGTAGGATTTTTTCTTTTGTTTGATAGCTTTGGAATTTGGCAATTACATTCCTGGGAGTTGTCTTTTGGGGGTTTAGTGTAGAAGGTGTTCTGTGAGCTCTGTCAGTGGATGTATTGCCCCCTTGTTCTAGAATCTCTGGGCAATTTTCTTTGATTATATCTTGTATCACCATGTCCAGTTTGGTGTTTATTTCTGGCTTTTCTGGGAGTCCAATTATTCTTAAATTTTCTCTTCCCCCCCTGTTTTCCAGATCTATCACCTTGTCGGTGAGATATTTTATGTTCTCTTCTAATTTCTTGGTGTTTTGGCTTTGCTTTATTAGTTCTTGCTTTAAAGCCTGGTTTTCTTTTACAGTTTGGTCAAACTGGTTTTGTAGATGCGTGAATTTCTTTTGCATCATTTCCCACTTTTCCTCCCAGAGGGCTTCCATCTTTTTGGTCCTTTCTGATTCAAATTCTTCATGTGTTTGTGGAGAGTTTCTATTTCCTTTGGAAGGTTTTGGAGCATTTTCTTTTATATTATCTTCTATCTGCTCTGTATTTTGTATTTTGGCTCCATAGAATGTGTCCAGAGTCGCCCCTTTCTTCTTATTTTTCTTGGTATTTTGGGGCTTCTGTGCTTCTGTGGAGTTTGTCATCTCTGAACGTGGAGGATTGGCTTTTCTTGTCTTTGTCTGGTGATCAGAGGCTTTAGTCCTGGGCAGATGTTGGTTCTATGAGCGTTCCCTGGGTTAAACTGAATATGCCTCACTGGAACTGGAATGGAAGGGTTGGACCACGAGGCCACACTCTCCCCCTGGCTCGATTTCCGGAAGTTGCCTTCAGAATCCCTGGCCGTGAGGCTGTTTCGTCGGCCTGCGGGGGGATGGGCTGCCGCTTCCCCAAGCTCCGAGAGCACAGACTTTCACTGAGACTTGGATAGCAGGATCCAGCCCGTGAGGCTGTCTTGCCCGCCCTGAGGGTTGCTGTTGTTTTGACCAGCTCTCTGCAGCGGAGGCCCCAGGCAGTAACTTTCACCGGGACCGACCAGCTCTTTGCAGCGGAGGCCCCAGGCAGTAACTTTCACCTGGACTGGGACTTGGGTAGAAGACCCTGAGGGTTGTTGTTCCTCAGACCCTGCTCTCTGAGCCCGGCGCGGCTGCCACTTCCGGGAGCCTTGGACTCTGCGCTCCTACCCCTGAGGTCCGAGGGATCTCGGGTTCTGGCTTTTAAGGGGAGCCGTACCTTTTGAACCGGGTCCAGGTCCAGGAGGAGGGTTCCCAGGGTCTGTGCTGTTGATCGTTTTGAATTTCGGCGCCTTAGGAGCTTCTAGTTTGAGATCGGTCGGGAAGGGTTTTCCGGAGATCTGAACTTCAGCTTTCTCTAAGCCGCCATCTTAACCGGAAGTCAATAGAATACATTATTAAAAAGATGAAATAGGGGGTTTGATTACATGAAATTGTAAAGTTGATGTTTGTATATATGAAATTAGCAAAACTAGGGTAGGTAAAGATGTTATCTACTGGAAAAAAATCTTTGAATCCCTAATAAGGATCTAACATTCAAGATATACAGGCAAATAAATAGAAAAATAAAAGATAATAATTTACCATGTGAATTCAAACCCAGATTCTGTTTGAGGATTGAACGTGGGCTTGTGCTTGATGACTTAATTTTCCTTAAAATTTTATCAACAAAAGGAAGGCCAAATAACTTTCCCTTTGGCCTTTTCTTTGCTACAGCCAAACTGTATGGGGAAGCAGATAGCCAGGTCTTTGACTAAGAGCTGCAAATATAGGGCATAGGAAATATATAAAATAATTTACTTCTATCCCAACTCTCTGTTTTTTGGAAAGATGATGACTATATAAAAATCAGTTAAGATAATACTCATCACTGGGGGAGACAGAGGTTAGAAGAAAGGGAGGGGGTAAAGAAACCAGCAAAGTTGTAGGATATTAAAAACTCATTATCTAGTTCTTACTTTGATGGAGTTCATGTCAAAAAAAAATTGAAGTTGCATAAGCAATGTCTCTGCTTACTGTCTTGCTCTATACAACTTAGTGGGAATGAAAGATATCCTCTTGTTTTTCACAGCTCTCGTTCCTCTCTTTGGTGAATGGGAATTTTTAACACTGCCATGCAATAATGGTCCTTTACTTAAAAATACTGTGTTCTGCTAAGCAGTCTGTCATCACAAAGCTGCCTTAGTAGACAATGGATGCATTTGTGTTGTTTTTATTAAAGGGGCTGTCAAGATCTATAATTCACACATCATTAACTGCTTCATTAAGACTCCAGCTGCCCTGTGGGCCCTCAGCTTGTAGCAGTTTGAAGACAATGCAAAGTAAATGATCTCACTGTCATTGATAGCCAAGCAGATATCTTCACCAACTTAGAGATTTGAAGGAAGAGTTGTTTTTGAGGAAATCTCTTTTGCCCCTCAAGCTTTCCAGCTTGTAAAACATGTTCACTTAAAAATGGTTTAAGTTAAAAGTATCACTTTGCAATGAGCTGTACATTCTCACATCATCAGTCAAAGCTCAGCAAATACACAGCACAACAGGCAACTACTTAAGCATTTTCGTATGTCCTAAATCTTTTATTAGAAAGAAAAGCAGGAAACACATGGAAGGAAAATATTAGAAATATCTACATAGTTTGTAAGATCCACATTCTTCTTATGTTAATTGTTAAATTTATGGTTGGACTGAATATATTTAATTGGTCACCAGGGATTTAATTACTAAATCCAAAAACTGAATTACTAAAATTAGAATGGAATTTATAGTAGTTTATTTTACAATAGAGAGAAGATATTAAGGAAGAGAGAAAGAAAAGAAAAGGGAGGAAGAGAAAGAGAGAGAGAGAAATAGAGAGAGACAGAGAGACAGAGAGACAGAGAGAGAGAGCACAGCTCCAGCTTCCTCTGAGCCAGGTAGGAATTCAAAGGTCCCAGCCAGGGGAAAGGAGTCTCAAGATGATGGGCCTTTCTGGAGGCTAACACCTCCAGAAAGGCCAAGGGAAAAAGTCAGCCTTTACACTCACCAGGTGTCAGTTCAATCAGCAGATTCTGTATCAGCCTCAACTCCAATATAACTGCTTCTTACAGGAGGTTCCACTCCAAGTGTGTCTCTTCACTCCAAGTGTGTTTGTGTGTCTCTGTTTCCACATTTAAAGACCTTTTTCTCTTGCGTCACTTCCCCTAACCTTTTATGTCTACCAATCACAGCCAGCACTCCACTCCAGGACTGGCTACCCAACACAGCCCAGCAGCAAGAATTAGAAAGAGAAATCCCATTCAAAATCACCTTAGACAAAATAAAATACTTAGGAATTTATCTCTCATAACAAAGTTCATTTGGAAGAACAAAGGATCAAGGATATCCAGGGAACTAATGAAAAAAAAAAAGGAAGGTGGCCTTGCAGTCCCAGATCTCAAACTATATTATAAAGCAGAGGTCATCAAAACAATTTGGTACTGGCTAAGAGGCAGAAAGGAGGATCAGTGGAATAGACTTGGGGTAAGTGACCTCAGCAAGACAGTCTATGACAAACCCAAAGAAATAGCAACAAAAAGCTGGGATCTTTTCATGTTTTGACTAAAAGGGTAAGATTAAATTTACTCTGAAAAAGACTCACTTGTCACTCGTGTGTGGTTACTTCATGTGTGTTCCAATTAGAGAGTTTTTAAAATAAAATTATGGGTTTTTTTTTAGAAATATGCCAATCCATACACAAAAATGGTCACTTTAGTACCCAGGGAATTATAGACTCTATTAAAAGAGTATGGATAGTCCCTGGTATAACTACTATAGCCTTTAAAATGTGTACATCCTGCCACACCCACCTGATTTACACACCTTTTGAACACCTACAAATTGATTTTATCACTACACGAAAGGCTAGATAGTATAAATTTTGTCTAGCTATAGTGGATCAACTAACCAGATGGCCAGAAGCATTTCCTAATGCCCAAGCCACAGTGGCTTTTGTTGCCAAGGTGCTGTTAAAAGAGACTATTCCTTGCTTTGGGCTGCCAGCATGTATTGATTCAGATAGTGGAGCTCATTTTACTGATTCAATTTTATCTCAGATATATTCTTGTTTGGCGATAACTCCCAAATTCTATGTACCATTTCATCCCGAGAGCTCAGGCCAAGTTGAGCAAATAAAGAGAGATCTTAAAACTTTGGCAAATTGTGCACAGACTCATTTAAAATGGTCTGAAATTCTCCCTCTGTCCCTATTTTATCTTAGAAACAAGGGGAGATCTATACATCTCACCTTTGGAGATGCTTTAGTGATATCCCCTTATCTAGGCTCAGCCTTTTTCTCCTGTGTATTGTAAACCTTAAAATTTCTTAGACTTAAAAATGTTGGAAATTTCACCATTGGGAAATTTCATACTTGAAAAATTTCCTACTGATAGTCTATTGGAATGTGAAACCCCCTTTGGCATGGGAGGGCCCTTCTCCTCCCTACTTAAGATTACTTTAGGACAGAAACCTTTTGCTGAACAATGGAAAGGGCTTTGACCTATGCTTAAGCATAGAACAGGAAGTTCTTTGAGTCATGATTGATTTTAGAATTGATACAATAGAGATACTTGGAATGACAGAACCAGGTCTTGGAAAATACAATTTCTACCCTACTTAGAGTAACAGGATTTAGGAAGGGCTGCAGCAAAGTATCAAGATTTAATTATTTGAGAATATGACCTTCAACAGACATGTGCAAAGCCACAGACCTCTGGGTGGTCCTGGGTTAAGCTAGAGCCACCATTGGCACAGGGAAGACATGGACAGTGATTGGTAGATGTGAGAACTGAGGGGAGGGAACTTAGATGGTTTCCTTAAAGATAGTGGGGTCTGAGGAATAGAGAGGTTGGAGAGGTTTTGCTCTGAGAGGTTGTGCTCTGAGAAGCTTGCTCTGAAGGAGGCTGGAGGTGGAGGCCCCTGAGACTGTTTCTCCATTTTGGTCACATGAGTAATAGGGACTGATCTCTTTTCTTTGCCTCAGCTATCTAAGGGCTTGGGCCTTTTGGCCCAACCTAAACAGAGGGGTATTTAAGCCCTATTCCCTTCTCTCTCTCTCTCTGTCTCTCTCTCTCTAATACCTTTCTTCCTCCTGTTTGTAATTAAAAACTCCATAAAAGGTTGACTGCTGACTTGAGTTGTCATTTAGGAATTACATAGCTGAATTCCTTGGCGACCTTAAATTAATATATATCAGTCTTTTAAAGTGATTTCCTTGTCACAGTACACATCACTACTAAAGGAATCTATTGCTTCATATATACAGGATTTGCTGATCAAATTATAAGAACTTCGTTAATACGGAGCTTCCGTACAAGCAAGTCCTATAGACTTCTTGCTCTATGTCATACACCAAGGAGACAAGAACTTCCAGCACACTAGAATATTTGCTGATTGTTTGTCTTAAGATTTTACTTTGTTTTTAAGTTCACATATTGATCTAATCTAATATATTCTGTTACACTATGTCACTTTAAGTAACTGTGTTTTGATGATTAACTATATGTTCTGTTACTCTATTTTTATTTATACCTTCCTACTATCTTTATGTGTGCTTTCCTATGTCTGGGCTAGAGATAATATCATAAAAGCCCATAATGAAGTTGGGGAAACACTTTCCATGGCTTGTTCATAAGTCCTTATGGATACTAGGTTTGTCACCAGATCCATCAAGGTCACATATTGCCTATATAGTGTTTTATGCCTTTTTGACTTTGTTAATTGTCACATAGATGATAAATGTGCTCCATAAAACTGGTTACAATCTGTATCAATAAACTTTGGAGAATTTTAAGAGCTGTTATGGTTTTGGGCATTTTGGTACTTCTTAGAATGTGCATTAGCGGTTGTACTACTGGAGTTTTTTGTTTGTTTAGTTTAGTTATTTTTTTCTTTTTAATAAAGCTGTTACCTGGTTAAAAACATGTACTCTAACATTGTGGATGATGGCCAAGTTAAGAAGGAATTAAATCTCATTTTTGACTAAGAAACCTTTGTATTGTGCCTCTGCTTGGCTAATACAGTGTCTCATGGAATGTCTCATGGAGTGCTATGAATTTTTTATTTTTTTATTATTGTTTTTCCTTTTATGTGCAATAGGACACTTGAATTTTCTTTCCTCTCTTATTTTTTGTACTTATGGTACAAGCAACCAGTATTAATGTTTGTTTGTTTTTTTTACTTTGCACTAATAGCCATCGGACACATACATTTTTTCTTGGAAGACGTATTACACACCCGAAGACAATCCCAATTACAACCCCTTACCCAGTAAGTGAAGATAAAATCAGACCAGGGAATGCTATTTCCTTTCTCCTTCTCTCTTTTTTATGGTATGGCCATTTTCTGTAGTCCTGGCTGCCAATGGGTAAGTGTTACATTGTTATAATTCCTACTACAGGTTTGTGGGACATAAATCACTTTAATTATGATTTTAATTTAATTTAATTCAAGGACATATTATGGGATGATTTTATCTTCTTTAGAATTTTTACACATGAGATTTTGATATTTTGTGTTCCATACAGAAGTTACTTTTTTTCTGTTTTCTTTGTCTTTTCTTTGTTTTTTACTTTCTTTTAAAAATTTATTCATATGGAGAGTGGTGGCTGAAGGCTATGACCAGTGTGCAATTAGGATCTGCTCCCCAGAAACTCTCTCTCCCAGCATTCCATATTCCTTCTCACATTAAGTGCTAACATAGGGAGGACATAAGTTTTATGTAGCCCTGCCTCACTCTCTTTTTTTGCCAGATCATGGCTAGGAAAACAGGTTTTATGCCAGTCAGAAGAATCTACACACTTTGGGTTTACTTTTTATGAGATAATTAGGTTTGAATTTCTATTTCTTTTAGTTTATTTTCTTTAAACTTTAAGTGATTATTAATAAACTTTATAAAATATAATACTTGGAGTTATTTATATTGACTTAAATCTTATACCATCCCAATTAAATTATCAAAAACTGTATTGGGTTAAAAAATAAAGTTTATTTGAAAGAACAAATGATCAAGAATACCAGAAGAATTAATTTTTTTAAATGTAAAGTAATGTGGTTTAGTAGTATCAGATTTTAAATTATATTATAAAGCAGTAATCTATCTGGTACAGGCTAAGAAATAAAAAAGTATATCAGTGGGACAGAATAGACATACAAGAGCAGTAAAATATTGCAATAATCTTGTATTTAACAAGCATAGATCCAGAGTTTGGGAATAAGAAATCAAAGACACATATAGGTATAAAAATTGCTCTAAATCACTATTGATTAGAGAAATGAAATCCAAAACAATTCTAAGATATCATACACAACCATCAGAGTGGCTAAAATATAAAAAGGGCAAAATAACAAACATTGGAAGGGTGTGGAGAAATGAGAACAACTAATATACTGTTGGTAGTGCTATGAACTGATCCAAATGTTTTGGAGAGCAATTTGGAACTATACACTGAGTGTTATAAAGCTGTGTACTCTTCAGCTGAGCAATTATATTGCTATTTCCCATGATGAAGAAAAAGAAAAAGAACTCATATGCTCCAAAATATTTATAGCAGCTTGCCTTGTGATGGTAAGATGGGAAATCAAGGGTCTATGGCACTTGTGGATTGGATTTATTATATAGATATGAAGAAAAGTTAAGTTAAACATGTAAGAAATTTGTTATTTCATTTAGGTACAATCTTTTTCTTTGTGTATAGAAATACTCATTTTATTTGGTTTTATAAAATTGGATATATTTTTTTAAGATAGGCAATTACTATAAAAAGAGAACTATAAAAAATAGTTTTCCTAGTTAACTAAAACAGGAAAATTTCAACTCAGTTATGTTTATTTTGTTGTGAGATTTAATATAACTTAATATTTGCTATTTTCAAGATTTATAACACTTTGTTCAGAGTAGTATTGTGTATCCATTATCTATGTGGAATTGAAAAATGTAATTAATTTCACAATCTGATGTCAGGAGAATTAGAAAAGAATAGTAGAGCCTGATAATTTTTGTTGAATATGGTAGTAATGTAAATTTTAGATTTATTCCACCCTGCTTAGTCTAACAAAACAAGAATGTCTACACCCCTACTTAAGGATTAGGTATTTAGAAGGATGACCTATGACAGACATGTACTGGCAAATGACAAATCAGAAACAACTGACAGGCCCCCTGGGCTGTCCTAAGTCAAGCCTAAGCTACCTTTGATACATGTGAGACACAGGAAGTGATGTAAAAATGGTCTATATATTTCACTTCACTTCCTCTCTCTGGCCTCTTTTTGCAGAGAGGTGACTCTGGCTCTTGTGGCGGAGAGATGGTTGGTGGCACCGTGCTGAGCATCTTGGCATGGCTGCAGCTATTATCTGGGTTTGGTGGTGAGCATCCTTGATACAGTAACTGGGAGAAGCTTAATATTGTAGGTCAGGTAAGGTATCTTCTCTGAGCTCTCTCAGAGTTTAGGCTGATTCCTTTTTCCTTTACCTTCTAAAATACTATCCTTTTAGGAAGCCCCTAATCTTCTGAGGAGGCCTCATGGTAGAGGTCTTTGAACTCCCCCTGGCACATGCTAGGCGAGAGAAATCCTATACCCCTTTCCCTCTCTCTTCTTCTTAATTTCTTCCCTCTATATTAATTAAACCACCATAAAATTTCCAAACTCACTTGAGTATTTTATTTGGGATTTGAATTAATCCCTGATGACCAGTGAAATTTATATTCAGTCTCTCAACCATAAATTTACCCTTACAGTCTGGTTAATCCACGAAGGGTGTGACCCTCAAATTTCTGTGAAACCTCTTTCCTTTCTCTCTTTATTACTTCCTCAACTCAGACATTTAAGCATCTATCTCAGCAGTTCAAAATACAGCTGCAAGATCAGGTGAGTATAAAACATTTTTTTCTTCTTTTCTCCTTAATTTGAATTGAACACAGACTTTTTTTTTTTAAACCTAAAAGTGGCAGGACTGTGGAAGGTGTTTACCTACAAATCCCCCTTCCCTTAGGGAACAAACAACCCAATTAGGCAACCCTCACTGACAATACTGCATATATTACTCTTACCTAGTGGTGAGAAAAATCTGGAGGAAGTTTTGGCCTTGTCCTGCTCCCCACTTGTCTCTAGTTTTAAATTTAGGTGAGGAGTAAAAAAAAATCCTGTGAGGCCCACTAGGAAAAGCAGAGGCTTTACTCAAAGAGAGGAAGTTTTACCCTGAAGGTAAAGTAGAGGAGGCTTGTGACCCCTCCCAAACCAAACAAAAACTCAGTCACAGCCTCAGGCAAAAGGCTTTGTTTTCTGTCACCTTTTGGCCTAGGGGACTTGATTGGATTAAAGGGCTCTTTAAAAAAAAGGCCACTACACCCAAATCTTTTTGTTCACTCCCTGATTTTAACCCCTAGCCAGTAGTGATATCTACTAAATAAAACCAAAATTTAAATAATAAAAAAATATATATAAATGAATACTACATTCTACCACATTTGTATGGTGGTTGAAGAATTAGGGACATTAAAGATTCCATAATACCTCCAATTTCTTATGTTATTAGGTAATTTCTTTTTTATACTCCTAAATACTGTGATGAGAAATGCTACCTTGAAAAAGTTTAAAGCTAAAATGCAGCAAAATATACAAAACCAATTGGATAATTTAAAATGCTTCTTACAGGAACAATTGGCAAATACTGACCCCATCAAAAACATGTCTGACCCTGACAAACCTGTGTCTGAACCTCTAAATGAGGACATTTTCTCTACTGAAATGGAGACGGAAAACACCTCTCCTATAGCTCAGCTAACAGACTTGTTCTCTCGTGGTCTGCAAATCTTGGCTGAACTTCATTCCCAAGATTCCTCTGAAACCCAAACTTCTGAAATCCCACTTTATCCTGTTCCTACTCCTACCCTGGATCCTTTTGGAGGACTTTGGAGTGTAGCCGCCCCAAAAGGCCAGCCAGGCACTCGGGTGGCTGCTCTCCAAAGTCCTCCAACACAGAGGGGTAAGCACTGAGACAAAGCTCAAAGTGTACAACGCAGTGGTCCTCAGCTCACTCCTGTATGGTTGTGAGACATGGACACTGTACCGAAAGCACATGAAGCAGCTGGAGCAATTCCACCAACGCTCTCTCCGGTCAATCATGAGGATCCGATGGCAAGACCGAATCACCAACCAAGAAGTCCTCTACAGAGCCAACTCCACCAGTATTGAAGCCATGGTCCTCAAAACCCAGCTACAATGGTCTGGACACATCATCCGCATTGACCCACAGTGAATACCAAAACAGGTATTCTATGGTGAACTGTCAACTGGACTCAGGAAACAAGACCGACCAAAGAAAAAGTACAAGGATCAGCTAAAGTCAAACTTGAAGTAGGCTGACATTACACCAAAGCAACTAGAACTTGCTGCCTCTGACTGAAGCAGATGGCAAACCCACATTAACCATGCTGCCACCACCTTTGAAGATGAACGGCCGACACCAGTCCACAACTGCACCTCCCGTAACAACTGGTGTTCCATGCCCCATGTGTCACAAACTCTGGGCCTAAGTCTTTGGACTCCAAAGCCACATGAGGGTACACCATAGATGAAACTGCACAAAGACAATTGTCATTCTCAGACACTGAGAGACTAATACTACTCCTACCCAAAAACCAATTCCAGCCCCAAGGAAATCTCAAACTTCTAAAGAAACTTCTTTTAGTCAAACTGACTCACAGGTACCAAATTCAACTAGAGGTCTTTTTCCTCTAAGAGAAGTACCTGAAATAGGATGCAATGGGGATGTGGTGACTCTAAGGCACAATATACTGTTTACTCCCCAAGAAATAAATGAATTCACACAGAATGTTTCCAAAGATCCCTTTTCTTTTTCATCAAAAAGATGACAGACATATTTTTTCAGGATAATCCATCTTACAAAGACATTGAAAACTTGCTACAAGCTTTTTTAACTGAATGTGAGAAAAATAAAATAATTTATCATTTCAATAAATCCCAGGGGCTCAATGTAGCACACTGGTCATCTAAGGATCCTGAATGGGACTATAACAACTCTGAGGATTATTTACAACTATACTGTTGTAGGGAGGTCTTCTTAACAGCCATGAAAGAGTGTGAAGACAGTACAGATAAGTAGACAGAATTTGAAAGAATTAAGCAAAATGAGGAAGAGGCACCCTCCATATTCATGGACAGAATTATTGAGTTTGGGGGCCTATACCTGGATTTTGACCTTTCTTTTTTTTTTTTTTTTTTTTTAAAAAAAACCCTTACCTTCCATCTTGGAGTCAATACTGTGTATTGGCTCCAAGGCAGAAGAGTGGTAAGGGCTAGGCAATGGGGGTCAAGTGACTTGCCCACAGTCACACATCTGGGAAGTGTCTGAGGCCAGATTTGAACCTAGGACTTCCCATCTCTAGGCCTAGCTCTCAATCCACTGAGCCACCCAGCTGCCCCCTGGATTTTGACCTTTCTAAAGAAAATTGTTTAAGACAAATTAGAAGGCACTTTGAAATAACTCTTGCAAAGTGATAAGGGATTATTTTAGAACACATTGCCCAAGATGGCTTCAGATGGATCTTGAAGAATTATGGAAATCTATCCTATATATTTCTTTTTTTATAATAGTATTTTATTTGATCATTTCCATGCATTATTCATTAAAGACAAAGATTATTTTCTTTTCCTTCCCCCCACCCCCCTTAGTCGACACGTGATTCCACTGGGTATCACATGTGTTCTTGATTCAAACCCATTGCCATGTTGTTAATATTTGCATTAGAGGGTTCGTTTAGAGTCTCTCCTCTGTCATGTCCCCTCAACCTCTGTAGTCAGGCAGTTGCTTTTCCTCTGTGTTTCAACTGCCACAGTTTATCCTCTGCTTATGGATAGTTTTTTTTTTTTCTCCTAGATACCTGCAGATTGTTCAGGGACATTACACCGCCACTAATGGAGAAGTCCATTATGTTCAATTATACCACAGTGTGTTTGTCTCTGTGTACAATGTTCTACTGGTTCTGTTCCTCTACCTCTGCATCACTTCCTGGAGGTCGTTCCAGTCTCCATGGAATACCTCCACTTTATTATTCCTTTTTGCACAATAATATTCCATCACCAACATATACCACAATTTGTTAAGTCATTCCCCAATTGAAGGGCATCCCCTCATTTTCCAATTTTTGGCCCCCACAAAGAGCTCAGCTATGAATATTTTTGTACAAGTCTTTTTGTCCATTATCTCCTTGGGGTACAGACTGTAAACCTCAAAATTCCTTAGACTTATAAATGTTGGAAATTTCACCATTGGGATATTTCATACTTGGAAAATTTCTTACTGATAGTCTATTGGAATGGGAACTCCATTGGCATGGGAGGTTCCTTCTCTTCCCTTCTTAAGATTACTTTAGGACAGAAACCCTTTGCTGAACAATGGAAAAGAACTTTGACCTATGCTTAAGCATAGAACAGGAATTTCTTTGAGTCTTGATTGATTTTAGAATTGATACAATGGAGATACTTGGAATAAATCTCCACCCTATTCAGTCCTAATAGGATTGAGTAAGGGCTGCAGCCTAGATCAAAATTTAATTATTCCAATCTCTACCATACTCAAGTTAACAGGATTTAGAAAGGGCTGTAACAAAGGAGTAAAGATTTAATCATTTGAAAAATATGACCTTCAACAGACATGTGCAAAAGCCAGAAACCTCTGGGCGGTCCTGGATTAAGCGAGAGCCTCCATTGGCACAGGGAAATTGATGAAGAGGGATTGGTAGATGTGAGGACTGAGGGGAGGCAACTTGGATGGTGTCCTTAAAGATAGGAGGGTCTGGAGACTGGAGGGGGTTGGAGTTTTTGAGCGGTGTGGTTCCTGGGCTCTGAGGAAGCTTGCTCTGAAGGAAGCTGAAGGTGGGGGCCTCTGAGACTGTTTCTCCATTTTGGACACGTGAGTAATAGGGACTGATCTTTTTTCTTTGCCCCAGCTATCTAAGGGCTTGGGCCTTTTGGCCCAGCCTAAACAGAAGGGGTATTTAAGCCCTATTCCCTTCTCTCCCCTTTCTCTCTCTCTCTATATCTCTAATTCCTTTCTTGCTCCTATTGAAATTAAACTCCAAAAAAGGCTGACGGCTGACTTGAGTTTTTCATTTAGGAATTACATAGCTGATTCCTTGGCGACCTTAAATTAATATATATCAGTCTTTTAAAGTGATTCCCTTGTAACAAGACCCAGCAGTGGTATGGCTGGGTCATAGGGTAGACATTCTTTTATCGCATTTTGTGCATAATTCCAAATTGCCCTCCAGAATGGTTGGATCAGTTCACAACTCCACCAGCAATGAATTAATGTCCCTACTTTGCCACATCCCCTCCAGCATTCATTACTTTCCATAGCTGTCATGTTAGCCAATCTGCTAGGTGTGAGGTGATACCTCAGAGTTGTTTTGATTTGCATGTCTCTGATTATAAGAGATTTAGAACACTTCTTCATGTGCTTATTAATAGTTTTGATTTCTTTATCTGAAAACTGCCTATCCATGTCCCTTGCCCATATATCAATTGGGGAATGGCTTGATTTTTTGTACAATTGATTTAGCTCTTTATAAATTTGAGTAATTAAACCTTTGTCAGAGGTTTTTATGAAGATTTTTTCCCAATTTGTTGTTTTCCTTCTGATTTTAATTACATTGGTTTTGTTTGTACAAAACCTTTTTAATCTGATATAGTCGAAATTATTTATTTTACATTTTGTGATTCTTTCTATGTCTTGCTTGGTTTTAAAGTCTTTCCCCTCCCAAAGGTCTGACATGTATACTATTCTGTGTTTACACAATTTACTTATGGTTTCCTTCTTTATGTTTAAGTCTTTCACCCATTTTGAATTTATCTTTTTGTAGGGTGTGAGGTGTTGAACAATTCCTAATCTCTCCCACACTGCCTTCCAATTTTCTCAGCAGTTTTTATCGAATAGTGGATTTTTGTCCCAAAAGCTGGGATCTTTGGGTTTATCATACACCGTTCTGCTGAGGTCTCTTGCCCCCAGTCTATTCCACTGATCCTCCTTTCTGTCTCTTAGTCAGTACCAAATTTTTTTGATGACTGCTGCTTTGTAATATAGTTTGAGGTCTGGGACTGCAAGGCCACCCTCATTTGTGTTTTTTTTTTTCATTATTTCCCTGGATATCCTTGATCTTTTGTTCTTCCAAATGAACTTTGTTGTGGTTTTTTTCTAGATCAGTAAAGAAATTTTTTGGGAGTTCCATGGGTATGGCACTAAATAGATAAATAAGTTTGGGTAAGATGGTCATTTTTATTATATTGGCTCGTCCTATCCATGAGCAGTTAATGTTTTTCCAATTGCTCAAGTCTAGTTTTAGTTGTGTAGTGAGTGTTTTGTAGTTATGTTCCTGTGTTTGTCTCGGGAGATAGATTCCTAGGTATTTTATTTTGTCTAAGGTGATTTTGAATGGGATTTCTCTTTCTAGTTTTTGCTGCTGAGCTGTGTTGGAGATATATAGAAAGGCTGATGACTTATGTGGTAAGCTGATGACTTATGTGAATTTATTTTGTATCCTGCAACTTTGCTAAAGTTGTTGATTATTTCAATTAGCTTTTTGGTTGAATATCTAGGATTCTTTAAGTAGACCATCATGTCATCTGCAAAGAGTGATAACTTGGTCTCCTCCTTGCCTATTTTGATGCCTTCAATTTATTTTTCCTCTCTAATTGCTACTGCTAGTGTTTCTAGTACAATGTCAAATAATAAAGGTGATAATGGGCATCCTTGTTTCACTCCTGATCTTATTGGGAATGCATCTAGTGTATCCCCATTGCAGATGATATTAGTTGATGGTTTTAGATATATACTGTTTATTATTTTTAGGAACGATATGTTTTCTAGTGTTTTTAATAGGAATGGGTGTTGTATTTTATCAAAGGCTTTTTCTGTGTCTATTGAGATAATCATGTGGTTCTTGTTGGTTTGCTTGTTTATGTGGTCAATTATGTGGATGGTTTTCCTAATGTTGAACCAGCCCTGCATCCCTGGTATAAATCCTACTTGATCATGGTGGATGACTCTTCTGATCACTTGCTGGAGTCTTTTTGCTAGTATCCTATATAAGATTTTTGCATCTATATTCATTAGGGAGATTGGTTTATAGTTTTCTTTCTCTATTTTTGACCTGCCTGGTTTTGGAATCAGTACTATGTTTGTGTCATAAAAGGAGTTTGGTAACACTCCCTCTTTGCTTATTATGTCAAATAGTTTGTATAGTATTGGGATTAACTGTTCTCTGAATGTTTGATAGAATTCACTGGTGAATCCATCAGGTCCTGGAGATTTTTTCTTAGGAAGTTGTTTGATGGCCTGTTGGATTTCATTTTCTGATGTGGGATTATTTAAGAATTCTATTTCTTCTTCTGTTAGTCTAGGCAGTTTGTATTTTTGTATATATTCATCCATATCACTTAAATTGGTATATTTATTGCCATATAATTGTGCAAAGTAATTTTTAATGATTGCCTTAATTTCCTCTTCATCAGAGGTGATGTCCCCCTTTTCATCTTTGATGGTGTTAATTTGCTTTTCTTCCTTCCTTTTTTTAATTAGATTGACCAGTACTTTGTCTATTTTGTTTGTTTTTTCAAAGTACCAGCTTCTTGTCTTATTTATTAAATCAATAGTTCTATCACTTTCGATTTTATTAATTTCTCCCTTAATTTTTAGGATTTCTAGTTTGGTTTTCTTCTGGGGTTTTTTAATTTGGTCACTTTCGAGTTTTTTATTTCCATTTCCAATTGATTGATCTCTGCTCTTCCTAGTTTGTTAATATATGCACTCAGGGATATGAATTTACCTCTGATTACCGCTTTGGCTGCATCCCAAAAGGTTTGAAAGGATGTCTTGCCATTGTCATTTTCCTCAATGAAATTATTAATTGTTTCTATGATATTTTCTGTAACTAAAAGATTTGGGAGTATCATATTGTTTAGTTTCTAATTAGTTTTTGATTTGGTTTTCCATGTACCATTTCTGATCATTATTTTTATTACCTTGTGGTCTGAAAAGGCTGCATTTATTATTTCTGCTTTTCTGCATTTGTGTGCCATGTTTCTGTGACCTAATGTATGGTCAATCTTTGTGAATGTGCCATGTGGTTCTGAGAAGAAGGTGTATTCCTTTTTATCCCTATTTATTTTTCTCCATATGTCTATTAATTCTAATTTTTCTAAGATTTCATTCACTTCTTTTACCTCTTTCTTATTTATTTTTTTATTTGATTTATCTAAATTTGATAATGGTTGGTTCAAGTCTCCCACTAATATGGTTTTACTGTCTCTTTCTTCCTTCAATTCTCCTAGTTTCTCCATTAGAAATTTGAGTGCTATATTATTTGGTGCATACATGTTGATTAGTGATATTTCCTCATTATCTAAAGTCCCTTTTAACAAAATATAATCACCTTCCCTATCCCTTTTGATCAGGTCTATTTTTGCTTTGGCTTTATCAAATATCATGATTGCCATTCCTGCCTTCTTTCTGTCAGTTGAGGCCCAGAAGGTCTTACTCCATCCTTTAATTCTGACCTTGTCGGTGTCTACCCGCCTCATGTGTGTTTCTTGGAGACAACATATGGTAGGGTTTTGGATTCTAATCCATTCTTCTATTCGTCTACATTTTATGGGTGAGTTCATCCCATTCACATTCAACGTTATGAATGTCACTTGTGGACTCCCTGGCATTTTGATATCCTTCCCTAATTCTAACCTTTCTTCTTCAGCTCTACCTTTTAGTCCAGTGATTTACTTTAAATCAGTCCCCCTTGTATTTCCCTTTCTACCCCTCTCCCTTCTTATTCCCTCCCTTATTTTTCCCTGTAGTCTTTTTTTAAATTTCCCACCACCCTCTCCCTTCCTTGTACTTCTTCCCTCCCTATCAGTCTGTTTTTTACCCTTCTACTCCCCTATAGGGCCCAAATCTATTCTCTTCCCCAATGGATTGGATTGTTCTTCCCTCTTTGGGTCAGTTTCAAAGTACGTAAGAGTTGAGTATTTCCTATCTCCAACCTCTTTACCCTTCCAGTTTATCGATGTTCTTGCCCCTCCTGCCTTGAGCTTCTTTGTGACATATAAATTTACCCCCATTTGTTTCTTTTCCCATTTCTTTTCGTCATAACCTCTTTTCTTTTTTAGATTTAGTCATGTGTATATATATACATACACATGTATATGTATTTATGCATGCATATATCTATATATCTATTTATGTCTTGTCCTTTCATCCTATACAGTTTGTCACTGTTCCCTCTGAGTGTAGTTCTTCTAGCTGCTTAGGTGATAGCAACAGTTTTTAAGAGTTGCCAATGACCTCTTTTCTTATAGGGATACATATCATTTTAACTTATTGAGTCTCTTAAAAAAAACTTTTTGTTGTTGTTGTTGTTGTTGTTGTTGTTTTTCCCATCTTTTTAAATTACCTTTTGATGATTCTCTTGAGTTCTGTGGTTGGACTTCAAATTTTCTGTTCAGGTCTGGTCTTTTATTTATGAATACTTGTAACTCTTCTGTTGTGTTAAATGACCGTACTTTCCCCTGTAAGAATATAGTCAGTTTTGATGGGTATTATATTCTTGGCTGTAGGCCTAGTTCCCTTGCTTTCCGGTATATTGTATTCCATGCGGTCCTTCAGTGTGGATGCAGACAGATCCTGTGTTATCCTCACTGTGTTTCCATGGTATCTGAATGGCTTCTTCTTGGCAGCTTGTAATACCTGTTCTTTCATCTGACTGTTTTATAATTTGGCTATAACATTTCTTGGTGTTGTCCATTGGGGATTAAATACAGGGGGTGATCTGTGGATTCTTTGAATCTCCACTTTCCCCTCTTGTTCTAGGATCTTGGGACAGTTTTCCTGGATAATTTCCTGTAGTATTATGTACAGGCCTTTTCTTTTGTCATGGTCTTCTGGTAGTCCAATGATTCTTAAATTTCTCTTCTTGAACGATTTTCTAAATCATCTGTTTTGTGAATGAGATGTTTCACATTTTCCTCAATTTTTTCATTCTTTTTGTTTTGTTTTATAGTGTCCTGCTGCCTTGTGAGGTCACTTGATTCTAGTTGTTTTACTCTGGTTCTTAATGATTGGATTTCATCTCTGGCTTTTTGGTCATCTTTTTCCTTATGGTCTGATTTTCTTTGAAGATTGTCTTTCATCCTCTTTATCTCGTCTTTCATCTCCTTTGCCTCATCTTTCATCTACTTTGCCTCATTTTCCAGCTGGATGATTTTGGCTTTCAGGACACTATTTTCTTGTTTTAGTTCAAGTGCCTCTGTTTCCAGATGACTTATCTTAATTTTTAAGTTCTTTTCCCAATTGTCTTCAGCCTCTCTTAGTTGTGTTTTGAGTTCTTCCACGGACTGTATCCAATTCGCTGGGATTTCTGGTTTATCGTTTGCTGATCTTTCCCCCTCTGTTCCATTTGGTGAGTAGTAGCTGTCTATTGCAGTTTCTTTCTTCTATGTCTGTTGTTTGTTCAAATTCACCCCTTCTTTCCTCCCCATACTTGTCTGTGCTCTTATTCCTCTCATTTTTTTGTTTTTTGGGGACTTCTATCAGTCTCCCCTCTTGGAGCTTTAACAGAGGATCTCTCGGTGTAATCTCTGGGGGAGGGTTGTTGGGGTTTGAGCTTCCCTGTCCTCTGGAGGCTTTTGATTGGTTTAAAGTCCAGTAGTCAATGAGGATGGTTGGGGAGCCTGGGTTTCCCTGTGTCCTGGAGACTTTTGATGGGATTGAGTTCAGCTTAGTTGGGCTGGGTTTACTCTGAGTTTTAAACTTTCTGGACAGCTGGAGCAAATATGGAGGATCTCCAAAACTCTGGCCAGGCTGCCAGGTCTATGCTCCTTCTAGGCTGCCATCTTGACTTCGCCTCTAGGTTTCTGTTTTTTCAGAAGACCCTGCTCTCTAAGGGGGGAGGGGTCATGGCTTGCCTGGGCTCTGAGGGCTCCTGATGGGATTAGGTTAGGTGGTGTGGGTCAAATGATCCCTGAGCCAGAAAAAGGAAGGAAAAAAAAGCAGCAACCTCCTCTTCCACAGTCTGTGTTGAATGCCCAGAAACTGGTCCGGGTTACTTTCAAGGTAAGCTCTTAGGAGCAACCCCTTTGCCAGCCCTGAGTTTTCTGTCCTTTCAGTAGCTCTGAGGGCTCCTGATGAGATTGGGTTCAGCTGGTGCCCTAAAGCTGGGACCTCCCTTGAGATTCAGATGGAAGGACCCAGCCTGGGGGCTACAGGCTTCCCCCTTCTCTCTATGTTTCCCTGCCATCTGTGTTGGGCTCCCCAGAGATTGGCTCAGGTTGCTTTCAAGGTGAGTCCTCAGAGCCCTGAGGTTCCAGCTGCTGCTCTCAGCACTCTGGGTTGGGGGGGGGCAGTCCTGGGACCTTCTTTCTGTCCGCCCCTTAGATCCGAGTGATCTAGGGTTCTGGCTTTTGGGGTGTGGTACCTTTTGATCCAGGTCCAGGAGGAGGTTTCCCCAGGTCTATCCTGTTGTTCGGCTTGAATTTCAGTGGCCTAGGAGCACTCTGTTTGCAATCTGTAAGGAAGGGTTTCTGAGGTCTGAACTTTCACTGCTTCTACACCGCCATCTTGACTGGAAGTCTGTCCTATATATTTCAACGGGAAGCTAAGAAAAGGAGGAAGAGACTAATGATCTCATGGAGAAAATTGAGAAACGATTGACATATTTAACAGATAAGATTGCTAAACTGGAAAAAGGGCATGATCCTCAACCAATGGCACTTGTCCCTCTCCAATAATCTAATTATCGATCCATTACCTGCCAATTCTGTGAGAAGCAGGGCCACAGAATGATAGAGTGTAGAACTTTATTCAAGGCAATCAGAAAGAATATGCAGTTTAATAACAACTACAGAAATGATAATTATAGAAATAACTATAATAATGATAATGGAAACCACAACTTTAGGAATGATAACTGTAGGAATAGATATTAGGAAAATGATAACTCAAACCAAATGATTCTACAACAATATAACTTAAGTGGTGCTTGTCCAAAAAGTACTCAGGGTGCCCCTCGGAGGGGGGGGGTGCCCAAGGAACTCCCTAAATACTATGAAGGTGTCTGGAAGGTGGGCCTGGGGCACAGGAATAAGAGGATACAACCTTTGATTTTCCAGGCCCTGATGTCCTACTATCCATTATCCCTATCCACTGCCCCCCAATACTGATTAGCCGCATGTTACCTTAAAGGTGGGTAACACCTATTATGATTGTCTTTTGGACACTGAAGCTTCCAGGTCTGTATTAAAGAGTACACCTGATTTATATTGCTATTTCATTGACTCAGAGAGCATAATGGGAGTGTCAGGGATTCCCCAAAGAGTGAAAAAGCTTTCCCCTAGAATGGAGTCTGTAGGACCCCTAGAAGTACAGCATTCTTTCCTTTTGATGTCTGACTCCCCTTTAAATTTGCTGGGGAGGGACCTTCTATGCAAAATCAGAGCCACAATAACTTGCTCCCCAGATGGTTCCTTATCATTGGAAGTACCTGAGGAATCTCTAAAATTACTCCCTGTAATTCTCTCAGAGTCAGGAGGGGAAAGAGCATCCCCCCTTTATAATGCCTGCAGATATACTGGAGTCTCTTTGGGCCACGTCTTCTTCTGATGTAGGCTTACTTAAGTCAGCTATTCCTGTGCAGATAAAAACTAAATCTAGTCCACCTCCTTCTATCCCTCAATATCCCCCTTCAAAAGAGGCAATTGAGGGTATTACCCCAGTAATAAACTCATTAACTGACCAAGGAATAATAATCCCTTGTAAATCTGAATATAATTTGCCCATCCTGCCCGTTAAAAAAACAAAAAGGGGACCCATTGGCAAGCACCTCTATAGATTCATACAGGATTTGAGGGCTATGAACAATCCCTTTATAAAGAGACACTGTGGTTTCCAACATACATACAATTATTTCTTCTATTCCTAGCACAGCTACATACTTTACAGTAGTGGACTTGTGCTCAGCCTTCTTTTTCATACCCATTCATGAGAACTCCAGACACGTCTTTGTTTTCATCTACCACAAGGGTTTGTGAAAAGCCGGTTTATTTTCACAAATTTCAAGCCAAAACACAGATAATATAACATTTAAAAATAGCAAATTAATCAATTATGTAGATGATCTACTCTTGGCTTCAACAGATGCAGAAGCATATCAGGGAGATAGTAAACACCTTCTTTTGGAATTGCACAAAGGAGGGCATAAGATTTTAAAGGATCAAGTTCAGTGGTGTCTCCCTAAAGTAGAATATTTGGGGTTCATCCTGACTGTGGGTGCCCGCTCTATTTTGCATCACTTCCTCTCTCTGGCCTCTTTTCGCAGAGAGGTGGCTCTGGCTCTTGAGGTGGAGAGGTATCTAGTGGCAGCATGCTGAGCGTCTTGGCATCTTGGCCTGGCTTCAACCATTATCTGGGTTTGGCAGTGAGCATCCTTGATACATTAACTGGGAGAAGCTTAATATCATAGGTCAGGTGAGGCTTGTCAGCTCTGGGAGGGGAGAGGGGGAAAGGGAAGGGAAAGAACATGAGTCATATAACCATGGGAAAATACTTAAAAATTTTTTATAGTACATGATATGGACTTTGGGGAGATAAGATGGTGGCTTAGAAGAAAAAGTCCAGTCCTCTGTGAAAACCCTTCCACACCAATCAAAAACAAAGTGCTTTGAGGGGGGACACAAAAACAAATTTAATAACAGGAGAGAGCTGGGGGACCCTCCTGCTCAAATCAATTTACGCATACCCAGAGAAGGTTGAATTCTCAGGGGTTTAAGGAAAAAAAAGTAGGAAGGCCCTAGGACCCCTCCTCCACCTACTGTGTTAAGACTCCAGCTTCACTGCTGCAGCTTCACAGGGCTCAGTACTCTGACCAGAGCTGGCAAAGAGGCAGTTGGAGGAGAGGGGAAGAAGGAGGAGAAGCTTGGTTTCACAGGCTACAGCCACAGCTCTTCTTTCTTGTGTTTCTGCCTTTGGAGGCTTTAGCCTAAGGGCACATTTAGCTCCCAAAGACCAGGCTTAATCCAATCTAGCAATAGTGCAGATAAGAAGCCTTCACAGGACAGGGACACACAATCTTCAACACCCCTCCTCCATGTACTGCTCTCAGACCTGTGGTAAGAATTCATCTGATTGGGATCCCAGGGCGAAGCCTATAACTGCAAAAGACTACCGTAGTACCAGTCCTTACCCAAAGCCTGTGGTTGGCTTCCTAGGTGAACCCAAAGAGCCAGGTAAAAAAAAAAAAAAAAACTTGAGTTTACCTTAATCAAGTTGTCTAAGCCAGATTGGTCGATTGGTCTCAGCACTTCAAGGAAAGACAGAACTTTCCTAATCTTTTCACAAGATCAGTCTGTTCCAAGGATATGATACAGCAAAAGTCCTCCCTTCCAGCTCAGAGAAAAGCCAGTTAAGGAGTGACCATTAAACTCACTGACTCCCAATATCCTCCTGTGCAATGCCTTCTCCTTTCAAAGTCTTCTCCCTGGGTTTGTGTCTAAATTCTCCTCCTTTCCTCTTAAAGACAATCTATACTTTTTCCTAACCCTTATCTCTTATCTTTACATTCTGCCCTCTGAGCATTTGATCAAATCTATCAATTTATCATATGCTCATTACTATATATATATATATATATATATATCCCCTTGTTCTAAACCCATTCTATCTTACTTATCTAAAAATAAAACAAATAATTCTTACTTAAACTTATCTATCTACTCCTTCTCTATCATCTACCTTACACTTTTCTTATGATCAATGTGTCCTAAATGTATATATTGGATGTAACTATACTCACCAAATCTTCAGATACTCCTCTTCTGTTGTTGCCTCTTGTCTCCTCTTCAGTTTTCTTACTGCAGATGCTTTATAATATATACTAATGAATGTATCTATAGCAAATATATGCTGTGTGCAACATGATATAAAAACCTTACAAACTAAATACATATCAGTCTAGCATCCTTTTCTGTAGTAGATCCTTCTGTCTATTATCCTGTCAATGTCTGGTCTGCTGTACTTCCTCTATGATTCTGCTAATATGTCTTCTATCTTCATTCCTCTCTGTCTGATCTATTGTCCTCTTCCCTGGTCTTTCTGCCTGCAGACATGTTGCCTGATGGCAATTTCTCAGATATATCTCTTCTTCATCTTTACCTTCATCTGTATCTATTTCTTTTTCTTCTCCTACTCTAGGAACCTTTTTTAATGTGTGAGCAATGGAACCACAACTCTTTCTCTAAAACTTTATTGTAGAAGGTGAAATTAAAATGACCATGAATGAATCAACCCATGATTGTTATGTTCCTCAGTATTTGTTAAAAATCTTTATGTAAATTGAGTCACCCTGGCTTGATGTTATGTAATGAATAGTCCAGAATACCACCCTGAACTAGAACTCCCATATTTGGATGTTGCCCCCTCATACCAAAACATAGGCAGTTTTATAGTTTTGGGCTTGTAAAGGTGGATGACCATACAACATTTCAAATGGTGAAACATGGATATCAGCCCATAGTCTTGTATGGATGTAGAATAACAGTAGGTATAAGATGTTTGGCTATTTCAGATTTGTCTTGTTTACAAAGTTTCCCTGTCATAGTTTTGATTTCTCTATTTATTCTTTCTACTTGACCTGAACTTTGTGGATGTTATGGGGCATGATATTTTGTCGAGATTCCTAAGTTATCATATACTTGTTTTAAAATGACATCTGTGAAATGATCCCCTTTGTCCAAGTCAATTCTGAGTGGTACTACAAACCTTGGAACAATCTCCTTTAAGATCTTAACTAAAAATGCTGAAGTGTTCTTAGCAAATAGAAATACTTCTGGCCGTCTTGTCAATTTATCCACCAATACCAAGCAATACTTATATTTCCCAGATTTGGGCATAGTAATATAATATATTTGCAGATTTTCAAAAGGAGTGTAATCTAATGTTTTTACCCCCAGACCTCTTTACTTAAAAACAGCCTGATTGAATTTCTGATAAATAGAACAGGTAAAACAAATTTTGTTTACCAGGGCTATTTATACCCTTTTTACAGTAACAACCAATGACTGTGTCCCAAAATAGCCTTTATTATGAATTGTGGATATCCTGGAAAATATGATTGAAAAATGCCTTTGGGAATATTGGCTTTTCAGTTGACTATACCCAAATGCCATTATCTTTCATAGCTCCAAAACTATGCTGCCATGTTTGAATTTCTGAGTCTAGATATGCTTTTTCAAGCTCTTCAGATTCTACAACTGAGAAATTCATTATGTAAACTGCAGAATTTCATGCTGCACAATAGGCAGTAACACCAACGATTACCTCAAGAAACTGGATCTCAGCCCCAAAAAGTATCACCTCTGCAGTGTATCACAGCCAATTGTTTTGTTTTTTTAATAGCTGCTAGTAAATCCAGCCATATACATTGTAATTCTTTAATATCAAACTTAAACATTTTACCAATACAAACATAATATACCATATTAATACCATAGATGGAACATAAGACATAGCACTTTGTATAGTAGTTTCAGTAATAGGTAGTAATATATCAACCTTAGACCAATTATAAAAACAATCTGGTACCACCATAATAACATGAGTAATCAGAGAAATATAATACCACAAACTCATATTTGTAGTAAGGTCTATTTCAGATATTCTATTGGCTTAGACCAATAAAAACAAAACAAAAACTTTAATTCCATGCCACTTTAAGAAGTATTCAGGGACTTCTGGGTTAACATGGCTGCAATCTAGACGCGAATGGCTTCCTCTCCCCAGCACCGAACAAAATAGACTACCTCAAAAGAGCATAAAAATCACCTCTGGAAGAATGGAGGGACTCTCCAGTACCCCACAGAAATGAAGGTACGTGGGGTTTGAACATTTCCACACTATAAGGAGGAAAAGCTTGCACAAAAACGTGAACTGAGCCACCCTCCCCCCCACCTCCTCCACCAAACCAGAGTAAGGTATCAGAGCACTCACTGGGACAGCGAGTGAGTGAAGAATTTCTCTGTCTGGGGGTGGGGGGAAGACCAGGGTCCTTGGGATCTAAAGATTGCTAAGAAATGACTTCTCAGGGTGGTTCCACAGGAGAAACCTACCCTGAGGACAAGGGTGGCTGGGCTCAACACAGAGGTGGTCCGGCTGAACACAGGGGCGGTTGGAGGAGCACAGGAGCCTGCGAACTAAGAAACCTCAGAGGCTGGGAAGAACTAGTCTGAGGCAACCTAAATTCACAGAAAACTCGCCCATATCACCCAGACCCCAGACCAAAAAGGAAAGGGGAATAAAACCACTAAAGGGATGGCTCACACAGCCCAAAATCAAGCCTCCAGGAAGAAAGGGAAAAAGGTGACTATTGAAAACTTTTATGGCAGGAGTACCCAAGGAAAAGAAGAGAAAGAGGATGAAACCCAAAGAAATTCAAAACATGATTCCCAAAATGGTAATTATCCACAAGCTCTGGAAGAACTCAAATTGGAGCTAACCCAAAAGATGGAAACCTTCTGGAAAGAAAAATGGGAGAAAGAGATCAGCAGATTGATAGACAAGACTTCACAATTGGAGAAAGAGCTGGAAGCATCTAATAGAAGGGCAGACAAAGCTGAAAAGCAAAACCAGTCCCTGACGACCAGAATTAAGCAACTGGAAGACAGTGAGCTTGCAAAAAAGCAAGAATTAATAAAGCAAAACCAAGAAATTAATGAATTAGAAGAAAACATAACATATCTCACTGAAAAGGCCACAGACCAGGAAAACAGAGGAAGAAGAGACAACGTGAGAATTATTGGTCTGCCCAAAAAACCAGAGATAAACAAATACCTCAATGCTATACTACAGGAGATTATGGAAGAAAATTGCCCACATGTTCTGGAGCAAGGGGGCAAAATAGAAATAGAAAGGGTTCATAGAACACCCTCTATACTAAATCCCCAAAAGACAACCACCAGGAATGTAATCACCAAATTCAAGAGCTTCCAAGAAAAGGATAAAATCCTACAAGAAGTCAAGAAGAGGAGCTTCAGATATGGGGGGGGGGGGCTCCCATAAGGATCACACATGACTTAGTGGCTAACACACTAAGAGACCACAAAGCATGGAACACGATATTTAGAAAGGCAAGAGAGCTGGGTCTCAAACCAAGAATCTATAAACTTCCAGGGGAAAGTATGGGCATTCAACAAAATAGAAGATTTCCAAGCATTGGCTAAGAAAAGACCAGAACTTAGTGGAAAATCTGATATCCAATCACAGAAAGCAAGAGAAACATGAAAAGGTAAATATGAAAGAAAGGGAAAAGGAGATAAATCTTATTTTTTTCTTTAAGTCAAAATATCTTCTATAAGGACAACATTGACATCAAATTATATATATTAATATGTGGGGAAATGTATTGTGTAACTCTCAAAGATTGTATGCCCCATAAGAGTAGTTAGAAGAATCATGCATAGGGAAAGATTGGGGCATCAAGAAGATTTGGCGAAAGGGGGGGGGCAAAGAAAGGAAAAAGGAAGGGGGGAAGCATCGACATTACTAAGATTTACTTCAAGAAATAGGGGGGACTAAATAGAATAATCTTTCCCATATAAAGATAAACATGGGGAGGGGAGGGGAAGACCTCTCATATGAGAAGGGGAGCAAGAGAGCGTGAAGTGGAATTACTTAAACCTTTCTCTCAGTGAAATCAACTCTGAGAGGGAAGAACATCTATATCCAGTGGGATCCTGAATTCTATCTTATCCAACAGGGTAAGAGAGAAAGGAAAATTAAGGAGGAGGAGGGGGAAGGGCGTATAAAAAGGAAGGAAAGAAGAGGGGAGAGGGGAAGGGAGCATAAAAAGGGAGGGGCTAGAAAGGGAAGAAAACCAAGGGAGGGGACTAGGGGGACTGACTTAAAGTAAACACTGGTTCAAAAGGATATAGCTAGGGAAGAAAGGTCAGAACTAGGGGAAGATATCAAAATGCCAGAGAATCCACAAGTGACAATCATAACTTTGAATGTGAATGGGAAGAACTCACCCATAAAACGTAGACAAATAGATTGGATTAGAATCCAAAACCCTACCATATGTTGTCTTCAAGAAACACATATGAGGCGGGTTGATACTCACAAGGTTAGAACTAAAGGATGGAATAAGACCTTTCGGGCCTCAACTGATAGAAAGAAGGCAGGAGTTGCAATCATGATATCTGACAAAGCCAAAGCAAAAATAGACCTGATCAAAAGGGATAGGGAAGGTAAATATATTTTGTTAAAGGGGAATATAGACAATGAGGAAATATCACTAATCAATATGTATGCACCAAATGGTATAGCATCCAAATTTCTAATGGAGAAACTAGGAGAATTGAAGGAGGAAATACACAGTAAAACCATATTAGTGGGAGACTTGAACCAACAACTCTCAAATTTAGATAAATCATACCAAAAAAGAAATAAGAAAGAAGTAAAAGAGGTGAATGAAATCTTACAAAAATTAGAGTTAATAGACATATGTAGAAAAATAAATAGGGACAAAAAGGAATACACCTTCTTATTAGCACCACATGGCACATTCACAAAAATAGATCATATACTAGGTCACAGAAACATGGCACTCAAATGCAGAAAAGCAGAAATAATAAATGCCACCTATTCAGATCATAAAGCAATAAAAATATTGATCACTCAGGGTGCATGGAGAGCCAAATCAAAAATTAATTGGAAATTAACTAATATGATACTCCAAAATCGATTAGTTAGAGAATAAATCATAGAAACAATTAATAATTTCATTGAGGAAAATGACAATGGTTCAACATCCTTTCAAACCTTATGGGATGCAGCCAAAGCAGTACTTAGAGGAAAATTCATATCCATGAGTGCATATATTAATAAATTAAGGAGGGAAGAGATCAATGAATTGGAAATGCAAATCAAAAAACTTGAGAACAAACAAATTAAAAATATCCAGAAGAAAAGCAAATTAGAGATCCTAAAAATTAAGGGAGAAATTAATAAAATTGAAAGTGATAGAAATATTAAACTAATAAACAAGACTAGAAGCTGGTACTTTGAAAAAACAGACAAAATAGACAAAGTACTGGTCAATCTAATTAAAAAAAAGGAAAGGCAAATTAACAGCATCAAGAATGAAAAGGGGGACCTTACCTCCAAGGAAGAGGAAATTAAGGCAATCATTAAAAACTACTTTGCCCAACTCTATGGCAATAAATATACCAATCTAGGTGATATGGATGAATATTTACAAAAATATAAATTGCCTAGACTAACAGAAGAAGAAATAGATTTCTTAAATAATCCCACATCAGAAAAAGAAATCCAACAGGCCATCAAAGAACTCCCTAAGAAAAAATCCCCAGGGCCTGATGGATTCACCAGCGAATTCTATCAAACATTCAAAGAACAGCTAACCCCAATACTATACAAACTGTTTGACATAATAAGCAAAGAGGGAGTTCTACCAAATTCCTCTTATGACACAAACATGGTACTGATTCCAAAGCCAGGCAGGCCAAAAAATGAGAAAGAAAATTATAGACCAATCTCCCTAATGAATATAGATGCAAAAATCTTAAATAGGATACTAGCAAAAAGACTCCAGCAAGTGATCAGAAGAGTCATTCACCATGATCAAGTAGGATTTATACCAGGGATGCAGGGCTAGTTCAATATTAGGAAAACAATCCACATAATTGATCATATCAACAAGCAAACCAAAAAAAAAATGACATGATTATTTCAATAGACGCAGAAAAAGCCTTTGATAAAATACAACACCCATTCCTATTAAAAACACTAGAAAGAATAGGAATAGAAGGGTCGTTTCTAAAAATAATAAACAGTATATATCTAAAGCCATCAGCTAATATCATCTGCAATGGGAATAAACTAGATGCATTCTCAATAAGATCAGGAGTGAAACAAGGATGCCCATTATCACCTCTATTATTTGACATTGTACTAGAAACACTAGCAGTAGCAATTAGAGAAGAAAAAAGAAATTGAAGGCATTAAAATAGGCAAGGAGGAGACCAAATTATCACTCTTTGTGGATGACATGATGGTCTACTTAAAGAATCCTAGAGATTCAACCAAAAATCTAATCGAAATAATCAACAACTTTAGCAAAGTTGCAGTATACAAAATAACCCACATAATTCATCAGCATTTCTATATATTTCCAACATAGCTCAGCAGCAAGAACTAGAAAGAGAAATCCAATTCAAAATCACCTTAGACAAAATAAAATACTTAGGAATCTATCTCCTGAGACAAACACAGGAACTGTATGAATACAACTACAAAACACTCTCCACACAACTAAAACTAGACTTGAACAATTGGAAAAACATTAACTACTCATGGGTAGGAAGAGCCAATATAATAAAAATGACCATCCTACCCAAACTCATTTATCTATTTAGTACCATACCCATTGAACTTCCAAAAAAAAATTTTTACTGATTTAGAAAAAACCATAACAAATTTCATTTGGAAGAACAAAGGATCAAAGATATACAGGGAAATAATGAAAAAAAAAATACAAAGCAAGAGGGCCTTGCATTCCCAGATCTCAGACTATATTATATAGCAGCAGTCATCAAAACAATTTGGTACTGGCTAAGAGACATAAAGGAGGATCAGTGGAATAGACTGGGGGCAAGCGACCTCAGTAGGACAGTATATGACAAACCCAGAGAACCCAGCTTTTGGGACAAAAATCCACTATTTCATAAAAACTGCTGGGAAAATTGGAGGACAGTGTGGGAAAGATTAGGTTTCGATCAACACCTCACACCCTACACCAAGATAAATTCAAAATGGGTGAATGACTTGAGCATAAAGAAGGAAACTATAAGTCAATTAGGCGACCACAGAATAGTATATATGTCATACCTTTGGGAAGTAAAAGACTTTAAAACCAAGCAAGACATAGAAAGAGTCACAAAATGTAAAATAAATAATTTGGAATACATCAAATTAAAAAGGTTTTGTCCAAACAAAACCAATGTAACTAAAATCAGAAAGAAAGCAACAAATTGGGAAGCAATCTTCATAAAAACCTCTGACAAAGGTTTAATTACTCAAATTTACAAAGAGCTAAATCAATTGTACAAATAATCAAGCCGTTCTCTAATTGATAAATGGGCAAGGGACATGAACAGGCAGTTCTCAGCCAAAGAAATCAAAACTGTTAATAAGCACATGAAAAAGTGCTCTACATCTCTTATAATCAGAGAGATGCAAATCAAAACAACTCTGAGGTATCACCTCACACCTAGCAGATTGGCTAACATGACAGCTATGGAAAGTAATGAATGCTGGTGGGGATGAGGCAAAGTAGGGACACTAGTTCATTGCTGGTGGAGTTGTGAATTGATCCAACCATTCTGGAGGGCAATTTGGAACTATGCCCAAAGGGTGATAAAAGACTGTCTGCCCTTTGATCCAGCCATAGCACTGCTGGGTTTGTACCACAAGAGATAATAAGGAAAAAGGCTTGTACAAGAATATTCATAGATGCACTCTTTGTGGTGGCCAAAAATTGGAAAATGAGGGGATGCCCTTCAATTGGGGAATGGCTGAACTAATTGTGGTATATGTTGGTGATGGAATACTATTGTGCTAAAAGGAATAATAAAGTGGAGGAATTCCATGTGAACTGGAACAACCTCCAGGAAGTGATGCAGAGCGAAAGGAGCAGAACCAGGAAATCATTATACACAGAGACTGATACACTGTGGTACAATGGAAGGTAATGGCCTTTTCCATTAGGATCAATGCAATATCCCTGAACAATCTGCAGGGATCTAAAAAAACACTATCCACAAGCAGAGGATAAACCGTGGGAGTAAAAACACCGAGGAAAAGCAACTGCTTGACTACAGGGGTGGAGGGGATATGACTGAGGAGAGACTCTAAATGAACACTCTAATGCAAATACCAACAACACGGAAATGGGTTCGAATCAAGAACACATGTGATACCCAGTGGAATCATGTGTTGGCTATGGGAGAGGTGGTGGGAGGGGAGGGATGTAAAGAAAATGATCTTTGTTTCCAATTAATAATGTTTGGAAATGACCAAATAAAATAATCTTTAAAAAACTACAGGAAGTGTTCAGGCCAAGCAGCACTTGTTAGAATTGAAGCTGAGTGACAGAAAGTTAAATGGAATCTTCCAATGTCCCCCACCCCAGCTGAACTGAAGAGTGGCAGTTCCCAATAGAATGTTCCCTCAGTGACTGTGAGACAGAGAATTCTAAGTAAAATGGCTACCTGCCAATTAGAGTCAGTTCTGCTGCTAGCAGCACCAAGAATATGCTGGCTACTTTTACTCAGCCAGAAGCAGTTCTCAGAATTCCAAGGGACTCAAGATGACAGGTTCCCTTAAAATTCAAATTTTTCTTGGCTCTTTTCCTTGTAACTTGCCAACTGAAAGAAAAATGTACCTCCAAGAAGAGATAGATTTATTGGGAATGACCTATATTGGTTGATGATAGGAAAAAAAAAAAACAAGTACGGACTTTCCCAGAGCCAGTAAAGTATAACCCCTTGATATTATAAGAAAACCAAGTTTACTGAGGTTGGGAAATAGTAGATAAGGTCCTAAATCTACACAGCTCTAGCTCCTCCCATCTTTCTACTTCCCCCTCATGGGTTTGTCCGTTTTGTCTCCTCAAGCCCTTCTTACCAGCTTCCTGAACTATCTAAAAACCACAGAACTATCTGACTATAGTACAGATTATCTCTAAAAGGCTAAGGAGGAAAGACTCAGATAGATTGAATACTTACTCAAAGCCTGGGGTTGGCTTCTGTTAAACTTAAGTTGTGGTTGGACTCTGAATATTTATATAGGTGGTTGCCAGGAATTTAATTTCTAAATCTCAAAAGGAATTACTAAAGTAAATGGAATTTATGGTAGTTTATTTACAAGAGAGGGAAGATATTAAGGAAGAGAGAAAAGGGGAGAGAGAGATATAAATAGAGCTCTGGCTTCCTCTGATACCAGTTAGAAATTCTAAGCCCCAGTCAGGGGAAAAGAGTATCAAGATGATGGGCCTTTCCTGGGGGCTTCACACCTCCAGAAAGGTGGGGTCACTAAGTCAGCCTTTCTCTCACCAATGGTGATCATCTAAAAAGAAAGCAGTCTGAGGTCTCCTACACAAGCTCCTCCAGGGTCAAGTTCCTCTTCCAGTCGCTCCTCAAGTGTCTGTCCTCCAGTCCAACTCTGAGTCAGAGTTCTTCCATCCCAAATCCCTTCCATGGTCCACTTTTCAAAGATCTTTTTCTCTTGTGTCACCTCCCCTAAATTTCACATCTACCAATAACAGCAGACATTCTGCTCTAGGACTGCCCAGAAAGCAATTAGTTGATTCTAATTCCTTACCCACTATCATACATGTGGGTCACAGACCTCCCACCTCATGATTAAGTGGGATATTTATACTCTTGGTGATCAGATCTAACATGGGCAGATTTTCCCACTCAACTTCAAGTACTATGCTTACATTTCTGGGGATTAAATAAAAAAAATAGACAGAGGACTACAATTCAATCTTCACAGTCAAGGAAGAGATAAGTACCTTCATTGTTACAATCAGAGAAGAGCTAAATGCAATCTTCATACTTTCTAGGTAAACCCAAAGTGCCAGGTGAAAAACACTTGGGTTTACCTTAACCAAGTTGTCTAAAACAGATTGGTCTCAGCACATCAGGGAAAGACAGATCTCCTCTAAGGCAGTTCTTCATACCCAGAACTTCCCTAATCTTTTTCACAAGATTAGTCTGTTCCAAGTAGATGACACAACAAAAGTCCTCCCTTCTATTTTAGAGAAAAACCAGTTAAGGATTGACTATTAAACTCAGTAACTCCAAAGATTCTCCTGTTCAAAGCCTTCACCTTCCAGAATCTTTTCCCAAGGTCTGTGTCAAAATTCTCCTCCTTTACTTTTAAAAACAATCTATACTTTTTCTCATCCCTTAGGCCTTATCCTTACAACCTCACTGATAAAACTACAGACCTGGAAAATAGATCCAGGAGAGACAGTTTAAGAATTATTGGACTACTGGAAAATCATGACAAAAGAAAAAGCATGGACATCATTCTACAGGAAATTATCCAAGAAAACTACCTTCATATTCTGGAACAAGAGGGTAAAGAAGAAATTGAAAGGCTCCACAGATCACCTCCTGCATTAAATCCCCAATTATAAACTGTCCTGATTGGAACCCTGCTAGATGACCTTGTTCCAGGGGAAGGCTTGTCTCTCAGGAGGGTTCATGACTATTTGCCCTGGGGTATCTTCAACATCAATCAATAGAGAAGACATCCCCTCAAACTATCATAGTTGGCCCATTTCTCAGGAACCCCATTTTTCCACAATCTCTCAGCAGGGGGTATCTCTCTCCTTTTACCTCACCAACATCCATATTCCCTCTGTCACTTTAATTCCTCCATTCTCTGTTACAAAACCTTCCTTATCCCCTGTACCTCTTCAATCCTCTACAATTCCTTTAATTATTACAAGTTACAGGAACTGAAAGATGAAATTATAGTAGAGCTGGATCTTTTATTCATTTAGAGAAATTCCTCTTGCATGCTATTAGTTTAACTATGACACAGTTAAACAGACTTGGAAATTTCAAACCTGTGAACATTTTCCTCCAGAAAAGTTAGAACCCTGGCAGTAAATTTTAATCAACATTTCCCCATCAAGCATCAAATAGAAACAAACATAAGCAAATTTTGTTTAGAATATCTCAAAAAATACACCAAATGGAAATATCTGTCCTAGGTTGAGACTGTCTTTTTTTCAGTCTAATCTTCAAGATAATCACTTGTACATTATCTTAAACATATTCTATAACACTTCTAACAGATACACGTTTTTCAATCATTCTTTTAAGCCCTTTGGCAAGATGGAGAGAAAAGAATCAAAAATTAAGTGTAAATCCTTAAGGATCGTAGGCAAAAATCTAAAATAATCTACTGAGGATATCACTTTCAGAGAATGAGAAAATCCCTTTTTATTGGCTTTCCTAGAAAGGAACTCAAGAAACTTAACCAGGAACTCAGAAGTCAAATAATGCCTGAATTGACTATGAATTGATCTTTCCTACTCAGAGGATTGAATTTAAGAGTACAATCAAACCAAAAGAAGCCAAAGACCCACTCTCAGCCTACCTTATCCTGTGGCTATTGTGGCCTGATTGTTCCTCCCCTGCTGCCAAAAGTCTATTTAATTCCCCTTTTCTGTGTCTAATTGGGGAACCTCAGTAATATAGCTAATGGTGCTTTGGGGGAACCTAGATTACAATCTTTTTTACCTCAATTTTAATGAAGTTTTTGCAAGTTTTTAATGAAGTTTTTAATGCAGTTTTTGTCCTAGAATTGATACTAAGTTTTTATTCCAAGGCAGAATAGTATGGCCTAGACAATTGGAACTAAGTGATTTGTCCAAGGTCGAACATCTAGAAAGTATCAGGTCAAATTTGATAGAAACTCCCATCTTTCAGCCTATCTCTCTATACACTGAACCACTTAACTTCCCCTAGTGTCTGGTGGAAAAGACACCTGTACAAGAACACTTTGCAGCCCAGGTAGAAAGGACCTTATTAAGTCTTTCTGGCCAATATCTTTGCCACAAGGCTAAAAGGAGTTAACAGCTGGATCTATCTCATATAATGAAGACCTCAGTCCCCCCAGTGAGTAATCTTCATACTAGTGTTTCAAAGCTCTACCTGATTCACACAAAAAAGCAGATAACAGCAATGGTAGGCCACTAGATTCTGATCATAGCTGAGTTATATCTAGTAATCCTTGCTCCTTAATGTTGTCCATTGCCCACCCCACTCCCCACCTCAACACATGTCCTGGGGCCAGCAATAGAGCACGATCCTGCTGTCATTGTTGGTGTATGGTCCCCTCTCTTAAAGAGACTTCTCAATACTATAATCTCGGTAAGGTTCCCTTTAGATTGGCAAAAGATTTAATTATGGGATTTACGACTGAAAGAGATAACCTCAAATCTAACCAGAGTGGGAAAATTTACAATCAAATTATTTTATTTTATTATGAGGATTGATGTGTCTAAATCTGTTGATTTGGAGAATTATAGCAATTGTCCAGAGGGCTTTTCACAAAGTTTGGGGTCAAATTTTCGTGTATTATTTTCATAAGATTCCAGAATGTCCTTATTTTCTTAATTTGCTATTAACACCAGGATGATTTTAGAAATCTAAAGTCATCCTGGTGTTAAAAGGCACATTAGAGCTTGTTAATTTTCAAAATTAATATAGTTATAAAGTCATGAAGAAAGCAATTGCCATGTGAGGTTAAATCTTATGGGACTGTAATTACAAGAATTGCTATGGACCCGAATGATTTATGATTCCAGCAGTCCAATGGGATAACATCTGTGAACAGCAGGTGGACTTGGATCTACAGGAAAAAAATTGGGGTAATGACTCTGCATGAGGTCTTCTCTGACTCCATTTCCCAAATATGTCATTTCTTCTGAAAGGAAAGTTACCTACCTGTTTTTTTTTAAACATGGCTATGTTACCTGGAAATAAGTTAGAGGAACACTTCTCCCTTGCTATAGCCGTGTCTCTCTCCTTTTTTGGCAATTTGTTATAATCATCATGAGGGTTGGAGGGTTGATACAGTCTTTAGACAAGCTAATCATGAAAAACATTTAAACTAAAGAGGCAGGTATATTAGACTGAACCTAGTCAAAGAGTCAAGTAGATGAGCACTGAGCTTATCATCTATCTTTTACTAATGATGAGGTCCTTGAAAATATATGAGTGTTATGGAAATAATTGGATCTATTTAGTGAGATTAGTGAGATTAGATCAGTTGTCATTAGAGAAAACTGATTTATCACCTATCTTGTTACTTTACAGGCTCATCTAACTACTTGTATTTGTTTTTTAATATGGCCTAATTATTGCACAAGATTTCAAAAGGGATCTGAAATAAGTTTTGAAAATAGTGGCCTATGTGGGCAAAATATCCAGTCCATTTGAGCATTGTTATAGACAACAAAAATACCTACTCTATTCAGATACCCTTGCACAATCATGTGTTAAAATATATTTGAAAATTTAAAAAATACAATTTCCATTTTAGAATAAAGGCTAGTGTTAAAAAAAGAATCCTACTTTCAGTCCTTATTACAATTCTTAAGACAAAGGGGCTTGCCTAGGGTCATACAGCTAGGAATTGTCCAAGGTCATATTTGAACCCAGGATCTCTCATCTCCAGGCTTGGGTCCATATCCTCTGAGCCTATCACCCAGGATTAGAGTCTTGAGAAAAATATTTTAAGAGATGCCTACTCTTTCACCCTTACCTCTTTCAACCTCTTTTTCAAATATTTGTGTTAGTGATGCCCAAGAAACAGTGGTTGTCTCTTTAAGAGTATAAAAACCAGAAAGAACACAAACTGAATACTAGAAAAAAAAATTTTGTTCTGGCAGTTTAGAAAGTATTTAAGAAATGTCTTGATTGAACCAGTTTTTCTAATTAAGACAAAGTGTGTGTTTTATTTTTGTTACATGAAGATCTCTGAAAAAAATCTATAAAAAGGACAAAGAGAAAGAAGGTGAAAATTAATCTCAGTCTTTCAGGATCTATCTTAAATGTTATTTTGTGAGGAAATTCTATAAAGAGAATTCTATGAAGAGCATGAGAAAAGCTAAAAGATTATTTCTCTTTGTTGCTTCAGAGAACCTGAAGGTAAAAAGCAAGCAGATTAGAAGAAACTTCTTTTATTCAACTCTTTAAATATGGTGCTTAAAAAAAAAAACTTGAGAGGAATAAGAAATTTCTTGAGGATTTCAACAATTCTGGCTATAACATTGGTCACAGACAAAATGTTATGAATACTGGAATACATACTGACTTACTTGTGAGGAAAAGAGAGCTGATAGAATCATAGATTCTAAGGGTCTTAGAGGACATATTGTCCAATTCCCTCTCTTTCCATTTAGGAAATTGTGGCTCAGAAATGTTGAGTGACAGAAATAATATGTGTCAGCTTTAAAATTTAAACTCAGAGGGGTATGTATAAATGGAGATTTTGAACCTTTGACTTCATTCCCCAGAAGTCCTTAGTATTTCCTAAAATTCCCTATAATCTCTCCTGTGTCTCCACATTGGCGAGATCATGTTATTGGTATTTAATTGGCTGTAACTTTTCCCACGCCCTTTCTTTGGCATGATGAAGCAATCAGCTGTGATGGTGGTAAGGTGGGGATTTTGAAAATGGATGACCAGCCATGGACGTGTGGTTTTTATTTTGTATTCTCTTTATTCCTAATGATCATTTAATAAATCTCTTTAAAATAATATTTTTATTATTGAGATATAATTTTAATTTTTATACCTCTGATTCCAAAACCAGCAATTTTTTTTTTATCGTACAGAGCATGAAAGGTTAAAGGAAATAAGAAAAAATCCTATAGGAGATGGCACAAACTGGGTCTTGAAGGACACTCGAGATTCTAAGAAACATTGATGAGGAGGGAATGTATTATATGAAGAGGGAACATACTGGATACAAAGGCCTAGAGATTAGAGATGGAATGTCATGTGTGGGGAATAGCTAATAAACTAATTGTCTGGAAAATAAAGAAAAAGTATGTGAATTCAATCAGTCAATCAATCAATAAGCATACATTGAACTCTGTTTGCCAAGTTTCTGAAGGACTTTAAGTGTCAAGCTGACCAGTTTGTTATATTTCAACAACAATAGGGAATCGTTAAAACTGCTTCAGCATGAGAACAACATGGTCAGGCCTGTGATTTAGAAATATTGATTAAGCAACTTTGTGAAGAATGACTTAGAGAGAGATGGAGCAGGGAGACAAATTAGAAAGTTGTTATAATTTATGAAAAAGGTAATGGGTATTAAGGTAGTAACTGTGTGAGCAGTGAAAAGAATATGAAAGAAATAAAGGCATAATTGGCAAGATCTGGCAACTAACCAAATATGAAGAATGGAGAGTAAAATCAAAGGAGATTTTAAGGTTGCAAAGTTAAGCAACTAGGTGGATTGAAAAGAAACATCTGAAAATAAATAAGAAGTTTGGATAAATAGTAGGTTCAAGGTAGAACCTTCTGCCTGAGACATACTGTTTGAAATGTTCATAAGACACAAAGGTGATTATTTTTCCAGAGAGAAATTCTTACTGGTTCTATAGAAATCATTTTTCTTGAACAGTGTTGTCAAACTCAAATAAAGATGAGTGCTTTATATTGACTTATCAAACCACAAATCAACACTAACTATCTTGTATTGTAATTTCATGTTTTTTATTTAACATTTCCCAATTACATTTTAATCTGGTTCCTGCCCCTTCTATTTTGAAACCTATGGTCTACAATATCAGTGGAGCTAATTATAACATAGGATAAGAGATGGACTTCAATAAGTCAATTCAAACCAACTTCTTTATTTTCCATATGAAGAAATTGAGATCCAGAGGTAAAGTGATTAAGTCAAGATTCAATCCCTTGTTTTCTGACTTAAATTCAATATTCCCACTGCATTAGTTTCCATCAAGAAAAACTAGAGAAAGAAGGAAAGTTTTAGAATAAAAGTGAGGGACAGCCATGCTTAATTGTTAGGAAATAGGTGACTGTCCAGTCAGTAAAGCTCTCATAATTCCTTTATATTCTATTTCTATTTTTATATAATTAAATAAAATTCCTGAGTACATGCTGACTAATTTTAAAATAATTTTGTGAGATAGAAAGAAGCATTTTCTCTAATTAGGGATGAAAGTTATTAGTGAAAGGTCATATAACTAATTATAATTGAGCTAAATGCTAACTGAGATGGCTTGTCTTTCATTCTACTGATCTTTTATCTAATTTTGCCACCTGGCATAAAGGTGGGGACAAAGTACAAAGGGAAACTTTAAAATTGTTTCTCAAAGAAATAAAATAACAAAATGACAAATGGAGAAAAGAAACCAAGTGGGGAGCTTCTACATCTTTGGAGAATATTATGAGCCCTAAAGAGTCAAATACAAGTATTTACCAAAAGCCATCATGAAATAGAAAAGAACTTTCATGATGATTTTGTCTTACAAGAATTCTATTGTTAGAATATGGAGAAGTCTAGAAACGAAAAAGTGGCAAAGGTGAAGATAGGAATAATAGATACAAGGCAATTGAGAGGTAGTACTTTTATAGCCATCACAAAATTTTAACCTCACTATTATATTTAAACTGTTAAGGCAAAAATACTTTTAAGAGGAGGGTGAAAGAGATAATTTTGGAAGTCAATAAATTCCATCATTATTGAGGGCAGATACTAACTTCATTTAGTTAGGTCTAAAATTATTTATTTTGCAGTTTATTAGAGTTGTAAATAATGAGTTCAAAACATGGAGGTTTTATTTAGTGGTTTTCGGTCTCATTGACTTCTAAGAATTCTAAGAATTATCTAAATATTTTAAAGCACATGATAAAATAAAAATTTATTTACTTATTGAATAAAAGTAGTAAAAATATTTTCTTAACTTTCCTCAGTACAAATTTTTACCTTCTCAGATATTTGTTACTGCAACATTGAGATCTTTTAATTTATAAAATGCTATAAGAAAATATATTCTTTTTTAAAAGATAAATTAAGTAATTAAGAAATAAATAGAAGTTTAAGTTACTTTATATTTATTGCATTGCTTGCACTAAAGTGGTATTATTAGGGAAGGAAAAATTAAAATATAATTAATTAGTATTACATGAAAATCTTGACTTGGAAACATTATTATTTATAAACTTTGTGTCATTAATTTAAATGAGAAGAACTTAATGACATTGCTGTTCTGTGTTGTTCTAGAAAGAAACAATTTGCTTTCAATCAGCTTTTATGTTCAGGCTTTTCCATTCAGTTAGCTCCTCAGACCCTATGTGCTGGGAATTATTTCCTGGGTGTGCAAACATCTTTAACCATGCGCCTCCTGGCTATTGTGGGGATAGTATAAAGAAAGAATGCAGCATGTTGGCAGTAAATCACACTTCATTCCAAGGAAGAGCCAAAGGTTAAGAATGAAGAAAATTAGGCAGACAACCATGTGTAGCTGAGAGAAAGGCAGGCTATTCTTCTGAGGCTGACTCCCCTGATATAAATAGAAGAAAAGGCTCATGAATGAGATCATGTTGACTTCCTCTGCTCACATACTAATACAGGCATTTTTTCCTTTCAAAAAAGCAGGTCATCCATATACCAAAGTTCAGTGGTGCATTGTACAATATTTCCGCACTCCTGGTGACTGCATTCTAATAAAAGCATAAAATAAGTGTCACAAGCAGGCTTTTCCAGGCTTGTCTAAGCATCTCATAGAGCCCACCTTTCTATTTTCAGAGAATTTTCTATTAAGTAACAAGAAACTAATGAATTTGTATACGCATAAATCAAACAGATTTGATTAAAAAGCAGATGACTGTTTTTAGTGATTTGTTGTAAACATTATTAATCATTAATACAATAAATCATACTTTTCTACTACTGTTTACATTTAAATAAATGGATTTCAATCCATAAGATATCATAGAAAAGCTTCAGAGGACTACAGAGAGCAGAGCTAGATGGGTCAAGGTAGGAACTTTTCCCATGTGCCAGTCCACCTAGTGGTGGGTTTAGATCCCACCCAGATCTTCTCTTCCCAAGAGTGATACGCTTAGGCCCTCCAGGTTCATAGATTCTAAGGAAGATATGATCATTCACACTTCTGGGAAAATATGACCAGTCAATAACTATAGTTCTTTCATTAATATTAGAAGACCATAAAAAAGAGTGGAAACCATCAAGTTTTACCATGTGCTCTACCATTATGCCTTCTAGACCCCCAAGCATTGTCATCTGAATTTAAGGACCTCTGGTCTCTTCCATCTGCCCTGCTGCTGAACCTTCTTCTATTATGTCACCCAATTAGAATATGACCTTCTTGAGATTGGGGAGGGGTTGGTTTTTATGTGTATTCATAGTGCTTAGGACAGTGCTTGTCACAAAATAAATAATAAATGCTTTTCCATTCTATTTTTTCCAAGCTTCCATTAGAATGTTTTGTATATTCTTTTCTGATTTCTTTCTTCTTCCATAGTTGTAATTAATTTTTCCTGGCTTTGTCTTTCTTTATTTTTAATTACTTCATAAAGATCTTTCCAAATTTCTTTAAATGATTTATCTTTGTCAGCCTTAATCATATTACAATATTCCATAATATTAACAAATCATAATTTACTTAATAAATACCAGTTGTTGGACATTGAAGTCACTTCTAATTTTTGACAATTATAAATAATACTATTATAAAATTTCTTGAAAGGATATGCTATTTGTTATTGTTGTTGATATTTTTTAACAATTCCCTAAGGCATATTCACAAAAATCAATTATAATAATCCATTATTAGATAGGTTATTTTTGGAATTTTTCCTGTGAGCATCTAGCTTTTCAAAAAAGATTCAATTAGCTTGCAGAGTTACCAAGAATGAAGGAATGCACTTCTCTCTCCACTTCTTCAAAAGCATTTAGTTTAACTATCTTTAATTGTGTTTTCCAATTCTACGACCATGAGAGTAATAATAAATATCATTTTTATAGGGCCTACTATGAGTCAGAAACTGCGCTAAATGCTTTCCTTACAACAACCTTGGGAGGTAGGTTCTATTATTATCCCATTTTATAGTTGAGCAAACTGGCCAAAAAAATAGTTAATTGACTTACCCAAGGTCGTAAGCTGCTAAGTGTTTGAAACCAAATTTGAACATAAGTCTTCTTGATTCTAGGTACTGCATTGAATTCATTGCACAACAAAGTTGTCTTAATTTCTGTCACTTGGATGATAGAGGCTGCACATTATTTCAGAGATTGCTTCTGCTTTTGAAAATTATGTAATTCAATTCACCAAATATATTTTAAGAACCTACACTCTTTACAATCCATGTGGACTTGAATGTGACTGTAAATTTGATAATTCATAGATCATCAAATGGAATTGAAAGAGAATTTAAAGGTTATAGTTTAACTCCCTATATTTTAAAGAGGCTTAAAGAGAAAAAGGGATCAATCTATGGTTTAAAGTCAATGTCCTCTGAATCCAAAGTTCAGCACTGTTGGTACTAGGCCATACTACCTCCTCATCCTTTTATATTTTTGATGTCAAAGTTTTTGTCACATTTGCTGAAAATATTTTCATAACCTGTAATTTTTGTTTGGGTTATAGTACTATAGTAGAACAGAGATTTTTATTGAAACAGAATCAGGCATATCTCTCATCTTTTTATTTTCTTCTCTTTCTTTAATGAAAAAAATCATCTCTCATCAGCAAGAGAAATCAATATATAATTCCTTTTTCTTTTTCTTTTTTTTTTTTTGATGCTTAAGATCATCTTCCAGTTAAAATTCATTGAGGTATATGGCATGAGATGTAGTTCTAAATCTGTTTCTCACAAATTGCTAACTAGCCTTCCTAAGTACTGAATCCTTTCTCTAGTATATTTTCTATAGTTGTTATAGACATCAAAGTATTGAAGACAGAGGAAGTTAAGAAAACATGGGCTCAAGATCTGTTTTGGCTTCCCTATGCCAATGGACACTTTGCCTTTTTTGGCTCTAAGCAACCATCAAAGATGTTAAATTCTAGACATCTCCAATATGCTGCAGTGGAAAGAGTTTCTGCCCTACAAGTTTCCTACACTGATGAAATTAAGTCCAGAGCAAAATGATAGCAAAACATATTTTTAAACTTAATTTGATAAGAAATTATAAGGTAACTACTATGAGTGAGACACTAGGCTAGATACAAAAATAAAAGGAAAAAGTCTTACTCCCTAAGGAGTTTTCATTATATTAATTTAGTTGAATACCTGTTAATTACTTTATTTCAAAATCTGAGAATACAACACCAACTTAATCAGCTATCTTTTTATCAACATCTTGCTTAATGTTGTGTTGCTCCCTCTCCCTGCTTCCCACCTACAGAGAAGGTTCTTTCTTGAATGCTGTCTGCCTCTCTTCAATTGCTTTGAATTCTCAAAACTGTTAAACTACATCAACTACTGTCGGTCTCCAGGAATTTGGAGACGATAAATTCATCAGATTAAAGAAGAAGATGGAGGGTTTTTGGAGAAGGCAAATGGTGAATAATCTCTATTGAAGTCTCTAAGCCAGGCATCCCCAAATTTTTTAAACAGGGGCCAGTTCACTGTCCCTCAGACTGTTGGAGGGCTGGACTTTAAAAAAACAAACTATGAACAAATCTATATACCGCTGTCTGGGATAGCGGAGGCTTCAATGCTGGCTGTGATGGGCCCGTGACACCTTGCACAGGCCCATCACCACCACCACTATACCAGACAGCAGTATATACAGTGCATAACACCCTCCCCCAGATCGCTGCTCACCATGCTGGCATCTTCCATTGGGCAGCCACATAATCCTTTGTGCGGTGCCTTGTTCTCATTCAGTGACTTTCAGAACAAGGCGCCACACAAAGTATTACGTCACAGAAAGTAGTACTGTACATGAGCAATGCCACGCTTTGTGGTGCTGCCACATATGGTGCTCCTCTCACTGACCACCAATGAAAGAGGTGCCCTTACAGAAGTGTGGTGGGAGCCAGATAAATGGCCTAAGGGGGCCACATGTGGGCACGGCCATAGTTTGGGGACCCCTGTGTCTTTGAGTCTAAGCACATAGCCAATTTTCAAAATTAACTAATCTCAAATTAGTTGATCTCAAGCACAGTATGTCCCAAAATGAATTTATTATCTTTTCTCCAAAGCCTATCCCTATTGTATTTCTATTGATGATACCACCATTCTTCCAGTCTTTCATGTTTATAAATTTGACATTATTCACAACTTCTCACTCCCCCTAAATACACACATCAAATTATAGGTAACATATAGCATTTTCAGATATATCATTCTATCTTCACAATAATTTTGATAGTTGTATACTATTATTATCATCCCCACTTTACAAATAAGGAAACTGAGGCAAGGAGAGATTTTTTTTTAATTACTTGTCTTGATTCACATAGCTAGTAATTTAGCTAAGTAATATTTGAATTCAGGTCTGCTGGACTCCTGATCCATCATTCTATCCAACTACATCACCTAGATGACTTAATTTATTGCTAAGCTTACCATTTCTATTTCAACAACATCTTTTACATCTGATCCTTTCTAATACTGCCACCACCTTAATTGAATCTCTCCTTATCCTCCATTTAGAGATAACAAAGGTAATAATCTCAAGCCTCTCCCCACATGCATCCACAGTCATTAAAGTGATTTTTCTTAGTGCAGGTATGGCTAAGTCACTCCTCTGCGCAATAAACCCTAGTGGCTCTCCATTGAGTCCAGGATCATAAATTAATATGTTAAGTTTTACAATTTGGCTTTAAACCTATCTTTTCAACCTTATTGTACATTACTCTCACTCCTCCACTCTGTGATTAAGTCCATTTTGGTCTTCTGTAATATTCATGTTCCTTCTGTTGTTTATGTGTTTCTAACTGACTCCCCCATAATTAATTTATGCTTCCTTTGAATATATTTATGTACAGTGTGTATAAATGTATACATGTCTATGTATGTGTACTTATGTAAAGGCAGTTGGTGATGCAATAAATAGAGTATTAGCTCTAAAGTCAGGAAGACATCTTCCTGTGTTCAAATCTGGTCTCAGACATTTACTAGCCTGTGACCCTGGGGAAATCACATAACCTTATTTGTTTCAATTCCTCATCTGTTAAATGAGTTGGATAAGGAAATGGAAAACCACTCCAGTATCTTTGTCAAGAAAACCCCAAATGTCACAAGAGGTAGGCATGACTGAAACAACTGATTAAAATGTAATTATATAAATGTGTATATATATATATATATATGTGTGTGTGTGTGTGTGTGTGTGTGTATACACACACACACACACACACACACACACACACACACACATGTCTGCATTTAGAATGAAATTTAAAATCAAAGTTCCTTATAAGTATACATTGGGGTTATTTTTCCCCAAAACCTAGAAAAGTACCTGACACATAAGAGATATTAATAAATGCTTGTTCATTGACTGATTGTATTTTCACTTCAAAATATCCTTCATGAAAATATTAATTTTACTAAATCTTTAGATCCATTCAAATAGTCAGACATATACCAGTATCATCTCTTTTATGAAGCTTTTCCTTATCCTTTGTTTGGATAATTCCTATAAATTTGCCATACATATTCTACTTGTTTTGTAAATATTGTGTAAATAAAAAATGTCTTTTCTCCCCTAATAGAAGGTTTCATGAGTATAGGACTATTGTATTTCTAGTTTTTAGAAAACACACTGCTTTATACATGCACAAATTTGTGATTTCATCTGATTGCAAAATTTCTGATTTAGGAATTCATTATACCATCCTTTTTGGCCAAAATATCTCAGAAAAAAAAGTCTATAAAAACAAAGATGGAGTAGTTTCAATCTACATTAGTAGAGGGTTTGATTATTCTGATTAAAAAAAAAAAACCTCAGTCTTAAAATGTTTCAGAAATTAAAATATTTCCCTGAATAAGATTTCTGAAAAAAATTCAATTCAGTTTATAATAGCTGTCTCACAGAATTATAAAAATTACAAAAACTAAGGGGTTCAGGAAATTTGATTGGCCAAGCTTGAATACAAGGTATAATTTCTGGTAGATACTCACAAATAATAGTTTGTAGGTAGCTAGGAAGCATGGAAGACCCCTCCAGGTAGTGTGGCAACCTCATTTGAGCATTGGATTATTCACTTTCTCAACTAATCAATAATTGTTATAATTAAAATTGATAGCTGCAAATAACATGACAGAAAACTGCTGCCAGAATACTGATTTTGTCTTTGGCCTGGAAAAATAGGCAGCAGTGTGGAACACTTATTTTCCAATTTGCTTTTAGCTGTGTGCAAATTGCCTTAGCTGTAGCCAGCTGATTTAGACTTAGCCTGGAGGTGCAGGAGATTAATTGGGAGCCACACATTCATTGCTTACAGAATGGATTCTGTAATTGGAGAAATTTGTTAGTGACAGTTATAAAATAACTATATAGTTCTGGATTTAGTTGTCCTTTCATTACTCTTTCTATAAGGGGGTGGAAGTGGGGGAACATAATTAGAAGTCATTGTATAATGGAGATTACTTTTAGACCTCATGTAAAATCATCATTGGAACTTCAGTCAATATTTTATACAAGCAAATGGTACTGTGAGTATGGTATTGATTTTTTTTTTAAAAGAAAAACAGAACAGAATAGTTCTTGAGCACAGATAAGCATTTTTTTTGGACTAAGCTGTGACTAAACCTCAGATAAAAGAAGCCCTGTATCACAAACAAACATGAGGCAGTTTTTCAAAATGCTTCCTTATGGGTTCTGCCATCCTTGCTGATTAAGATCTTCTTTCTTTATTGCCAGCTGAAAGAATTTGAAGAGATGAAGAAAGAAAGAAAGAAAGAAATGAAGGAAAGAAAAAAGAAGGAAAGTTGCTTTTTTCTCTATCTTCAGTTTCCTTTCCTCCATACATGCTAATATGATATAAGAACATCTGAGTTAAATATTCAGATTGAAAGCCAATTGATCTTTTTTATGGTAACATTTTCTTTAATTAACAAAACAAGATAAACTGCAAATCCAAGGACAAAAGAAATCATACTCAAGATGTTAAAAATGATTGATTGCTAAAGTCCTATCTTTGTATTCTGGAAATTTCCTATGCCCCAATTGAGATCTGGAAAATATGTCATTCTACCTTAAAATGCTTATGGGATAGTTTTGTACACAGCTATGAAGAACCATTTGCCCTTGACATATAAAACTATAGGTATAATGAAGACATATGTAACACCTTCTCTAAAATTCCCTCCCAATTTGCATTCACTCACTCACAGACTGGATCCCCAGAATGTGCTGCTACCTCAGGTAGTGGGATACCCTATTAATGGCTACCCCTACTACTGTAGTTTCGGAGTCCCCACTAGAATTTCCCAGTAACAGTTAGCCAGTAGATGTAATTAGTTTATAGCAAAATAATTTACAAATTACTCTCCTCCTAGCCCTGCTCCTGACTTTCTAGATTTCAAAATTCTGTTGCTCCTGCCATTTGATCCTCACACTTGAATATCCATTATGTATATCTCACTCTAATATTTCACTGACATAAATATTTCCCTCCCAGGTTTACTCTTGATTTTCTGGATTCTCTACCAGTGACTGGATACATTGTCTCTCAATGACATTAGTAACTCCAATAACATGGTTTCCTCCCTGTCCTGCTGTTTAGGACATAAACACATTTATTTTTTAAATTAAAATACCATTTTATGGGACTATCTTCTGTTTTAATATGAAGTGATCTGGGATGGGAGCAATCACAACCTTGCTCTATCTTACATATTGGGTGACAGTTTAGACAGAGTGGAAAAAACTCAATTAAGTTCAATTCTAATACTTATTAGCTTTATGGTTACAAGTCACTTGAATACTTTGAGACTCAATTTTCTCATCTGTAAAACAGAGACAATAAAATACCATCACAGTGTTATTACCAAAAAAAAGTATTCTAAAATTTAAACACAAGTGAGGGACTGTGGGTAAAGAACATTATTACATATACTTCCTAACTTTGTTGCTGTGTTAGTTTTGTAGAGCTGATTTTTTTTCTTTTTTGTTTTATTCTTTATTCTAAGTGAAGATGGGATGGGGCTGGAATATGTGAAGAAATAAGATAATGCAAAAACAAAAAAACCCCAAATATTAATTACTTTTTTATCCAGTTATTTTTCAGATTTTCTCCAACTCTCTGTGACTAATTTGGGATTTTCTAGGTAATGATAATGGAGTGCCTTGCCATTTCCTTCTCCAGATCATTTTAAAGATGAAGAAATTAAAATAAACAGGGGTAAGTGACTTGCCCAGAGTTACATAGCTAATATGGGTCTGAAGTCTGATTTAAACTTGCAAAGATATGTTCTCTTCACTCTAGGCCCAGAACTATCCACTGAACCACCTTGCTGCCTCCAAAAATATCAATAATTATTTTTTTAGATTGAAATATATAAAGGAGAGTTGCTAATTATTTAAAGATTTGTAAAGGGTCACTCTTCTCCTGGGAAGCAAAAGTTAGAGAATAAAGGAGAAGGGGAAAAGAGGGTGAAGAATAAGAGAAACATCAGTGATCAAGCATATCTATTAATATTCCTCTCTGAAAGTGTCATAATAAGAATTTTCTGGGAAGTTCATAGACCACAATTTTGCCAAATGCAAAGCATCCTCAAAGCCTGGGGCAATGCTGAAAATTTAAGAGGAAGAATCAAAATTTTCTGTGAGCTATACATCTGATATTAGTTGAAGATCTGAAAATATTTTAATCCTTCACAGATAGCACACTAGCCATCCACCCTATATCTACTTTTCCCCTTCTACTGTTTAATTTAAACTGCTAACTTCTCCAACATAAGCATCCATCTTTCTGGAGTATGCTAAAGTTATTTTTTCTATTTTTTTATTGTTCATACATTTTTTTTAAAAAAAGAGAAATAATTAAACAAACCAGAAACAAAATATGCTTCATCTCACACAACAAAATACACAAGGATCAGTACCACCAATAATATAACTTTACATTCTTGTGGAATGCATTGATGAAGGAAATGAGAACAGAATGAGTAGCCAACAAATAAGTCAGAGTAGAAAACAAAGTGAATGTGGTGGCTACTTTTCTGATTTTATCTCTTCCCAGCATATGTTGTTTGTTCTCACCAAATTAAAAAAGTTACTGATTCCTCACGCATAACCATTACTTGAGTTTTCCCAAACACTTACTATTTCTTAAAATGCCTTTCTTTTGAATGTCTTCTTTTATGATCCACTTTCTGAATGTGACTTTTCCTTTGTGACTATCCTCTCCTCAACTGTTCTCAGTCCCTATTTATGTTTCCCTATACAATTTAATAAATTTAAACACCAAAATATATATAAGAAGTACCAATGTTGTTGGTTATACTTATTCTAGTTAAATATATATATGTATAAATATTATATATGGTTATATCTCAAATGAAACCTTAGTCCTTAATTTCCATAGAGTTTATTGATATTTACTTGAATAAGAGAATGCAGATAGAAAGACAGAAGAAAAATCTATTCTAAGCTAGCCATGATTCTCTCCACATGGCTCCTTCAACTGCAGGAGAGAATAGAGAGCCCTCACTTCCTGGAACCCCCTCTTTTATTTCATCTCTTCTACCCCAATCCTTTTCTTAATCCTTTCCAGCCCAGGTGCCTAGGTCACTGGCCTGAGTCCCATCCTCAGTGGAGGTGGGACCCCAATGGTTTCCTGGGAGAAGTCTCCCCTCAAACAATACATATACATATACATATACATATACATATACATATACATATACATATACATATACATATACATATACATATATATACATATACATATACATATATGTGCATGTATGTGTGTTGTAATAAGCAAATAATAGCTGGTATATTGATAACCAAACTATTATTAAAAAGCTGATATAATTATTATAACTTATAAGTAAATTAAATCTAATATGGATTAAGCTGTTATAACTGTTATTGATAATATTAATAACAAATTGGTAATAGCTAGTTATTCTAATCTGAAAAAGCTGGTTTCAGGCAGTGGATTTGAAAGTTGGATACAGTCTAATACAATTTGGATTGATTATGGAGGAGAGGTATAAAAAGGAAAACAGGATTTAGGAATAGTACAAGAATACATTAAATCTAACACTAAGATTTCTAAATAAACCAACCCCCCCTCCCCCAAATTGCTCCTCATGGAGCTTCTTCTTATCTGCAGAGATCTGACTTAACTATAGTTATTGGCTAAAGATGATGATTCCTCTATCTTATCCTAAGCTAAAATGATGAACTTTAAATTTATAATAAACTCCTAAAGTAACTTGTATAATCTTGATAGAAAAGTTGAAGCCATTTATCTCTCTCATTCAACTTCAAAGATCTCCCTGCCTGTGAGAGTTTTCACAGACAGCTCTTTGGCACCCCCTTAGATCTCTGTCAAGAAATAGGCCTCAAAGGCAGATGTCTTCCTTCTGAGAAGGAAAAACCCTCAATCACTAGGCTTCTGATCACAAATCATAAGTTTTCTTCTTTCACCTCCTTAATTATCTTCTGTATTTCCAACTGTCACCAACTGTCGAACTGAGACCTCAGACCAGCCACCCCTGTTCCCTTTGACTGCCAGAGAACATGGAGTCCATAATTCTCTCTTCACTGGACTTCTATGCTATTCAGAAACAAACTCTGTCTGCTTGGACTCTTAAAAGGGACAGCATAAAAGTGGACAAAACCTTTCTCTGACCTTAAAACCTGCTCTAAATGAATCTAAATATATTCTTATCACAATAGTGTGTATTATGAATTCAATCTACCTTTTTTTCTGGTTTTGTCTCTGGCCTACACCTTTCTCCATGTTGTAGTTTCTCTTTATTGAACTTACTACTGATGCAAAATAAATCCCAATCCTACTTCATTTCTTCTCTAGCATTTTCCTTTTTCCTTTAAAAAACAAACTCAGAATATTCTAAAAAAGAACAAAGTTACTCCCACTCCCTTTGTTTATAAGTTACTTAATTCTCTCTGACCTCCCAGATAGTGGAATTCTGAAAATCTATTCTCATCCTAATATAATTTATTCATTTCCTCATTGTTTAACCCCTTCTAGATGCTTAAATATACTTGAGTTTCTATTTTTATCCTGACTTGTATTTGACTCTCAATTCTTATCTGATCCAACATTCTATCCAACTACATGGTGCTTTACTACTTTTTACCTCTTTAGGAGAGGTAATTTAATCAGAGTGGATAAAGAATGGACCTCCAAGTCAGGAAGACTTACTTTTGTTTTATTTATTTGTGTTTGTTTGTTTATTTATTTATTTAATTTGTTTTTGCCATTTGCATTAGTTTATTTAGTCAATTTAAAACATTATTCCTTGGTTACAATAAACACAGTATTTCCCTCCCTCCCCACCACCCACCCTTCTCACAACCCACGTGCAATTTCATTGGGTATTACTTCTGTCCTTGATCAGAACCTATTTCCATGTTGTTGATGTTTGCACTATGATGTTCATTTAGAGTCTACATCCCCAACCATATCCCTTTGATCCATGTATTCAAGCAGTTGTTTTCCTTCAGTGTTTCTACTCTCACAGTGTTTCCTCTGAATGTGGATAGTGGTTTTTAGGAAGACTTACTTTTAAGTCTTCCCTCTGACCAAAAAAAAATGGTATAGGTAAATGGAATAATATTGGGAAATTATAAATTTTATAATTGTGATATTCATCTCTATCTAGTTTTTTAGGTTTCCCCAAAATTTTGCCAAATAGTGAATTTTATCACAAAAACTTGAATCTTTATCTTTGTGAAAAACAAAGTTACAGTAATCTTTTACTGTTTGTTATATGTCTGTTCTATTCCACTGATTTCCTTTTCTTTTTCTTGGCCAGTAACAGATAGTTTTCATAATTACTGTTTTAAAATACAGTTTAAATTCTGATACTTGCTAGAACTCCTTCATATATTTTTTCATTAATTTATTTTATATTCTTGACCTTTTATTCTTCCAAATGAATTTTCTTATTTTATCTAGGTCAGTAAAATAATTTTTCTGGTGATTTAATAAGGTTGGCATTGAAAAAGTAGATTGGTTTGAGTAGGATTACCATTTTAATTATATTAGCTCTGTCAATCCATGAACAATCAATATTTTTCCTATTATTAAAATTCACTTATATAAAGGGTTTAATAATTATGTTCATGGAGTTGTTGGAGTTGTTTTGACAGGTTTACAACCAAGTATTTTATTCTGTCTGTAGTAAAGGAGCATTTCTTTCTATCTCTTTATGCAGGTCTTTGTTAGTAATATATAGAAATGTTGGTGATTAATATTTATTTTATATACTGTTATTGTGTATTAAAATTATTTATAGTTTCAACTAACTTTTTAGTTGTATCTCTAGGATTTTCCACATGTACCATCCTATCATATGCAAAAAGAGCTAGTTTTATTACCTTTTTGACTATTCTCATTCCTTCAATTTCTTTTTTCTTCTCTTATTGACATTACTGGCATTTCTAACACAAAATTAAATTATATTGATTGATAACAGGCAAATGCGTTTCACTCCTTATCTTATAAGGAAGGTTTTTATATCCATTTATATCCATAATGTTTGCTGACAGTTTTAGGTATGTATTTCTTGTTATTCTAAGGAAAAATCATTCACAACTATCCTTACTAGTATTTTCAATTAGAATGAGTGTCATATTATATCAAAAAGCTTTTTATGCATCTATTCTTATAACCATATGATTTTTTTGTTACTTTATTGTTGATATAATCAAAGATACTAATAGGTTTCCTTATATTAAACCCTCCCTGGATATCTGGCATGAATCCTGTTTAGTCAGAAAGTATAGTCTTTCTGATATATTGTTGTGGTGTCTTGGATAAAGTTTTAATTAGGCTTTTGGCAGCTATATTAATTAATTAAATTGTCCTATAGTCTCTCTCTATTTTTAATCTTCCTGGGTGAGGTACCAAATCTGTTTTATAAAAGGACTTTGGCAGGACCCATCTTTATTAATTGTTGAAAATTCTTTATTAAATATTGGAATTAGATAATCTTTAAAATATTTAGTAAAATTAATCTGTAAATCCATTTAATCCTAATGTTTTTTTTTTCTCCCTTAGGAAGTTCATTTATGGCCTATTCTCTTTCTTTTTCTAAAATAGATTTATTTTGTTATTTCATCTGAAAGTCTAGGCAATTTATATTTTTAAAAGGATTTTTTAAAGTATTTTAAACAGTCCAGCCTATTGCTAAAGAGCTCAGCTTTAATCATCAGAAAATGATTTTACATAATTTTCAAAGAGAGACAAGCAATGGGTTGGCAATGGTCTGATCCTGGGAAGGATTAGGAGATGTTATGGACAGTGAAATCCAGGCATAAAAAGGGAAGAGAATGCCAGGAACAAGGGCAATGACTTCTTGGTAATCAGAGAATTAAGTATAGAAGTTACAGAGGGTCCCAAGGCCATCTCTAATCTTTGGGACTACTTAGGGCTAGTCTGAGCTATCTTTATATAGGAACTTTTGCAGGGTCATGAATTATTGTTTTTCTAGGTTAATCCTGATGTTTCTCATCAAGATATAGAAGGCAAAGCAATTTTAAACAACACAAAGCCAAGAGAAATTGAGATACTTTGACATTTCCTCCCTTTTGGCTAGGGTTACCAAAAAAGATGGGGAAATTGTCAAATAGGAAAAACTTGGTAAAATGTAATTTTTAGTCATAATCCATTGTATCTTGACACAATATCCACAAAACATTAATAAACAGAAAAACTCAGCATGTATAGTGAAACAAAAACTAAAGTAATAAAATAATGAATATCATCATACCATCAAGTGTCTTTCTTTGCATCTTCGAACAAACTTTGTCTGAGATATCCAATGTCCTATATGGTTGTTTAAACTCCAAAAATATTTTTCTTCTTGGACATTTTAGGATATGTCTAATCTTTGGTGGATTTGGTTTTTTTTTTTTTTTGGTTCTATACTTGTAGAGATTCTCACAAAAATCAGGATCTCAACACAAATTAATACATCTTCCAAAATTTTATTTCTCTAATAACCAGTTTGTGTAAACAAACAGTTCTTCAAAGATAAGATGAAAAACTAAATAAAAGCAAAGAATAGAAATCTATAATTTGAGGGGAGGGAGAAAGTCTATGGAAATGGAGAGAATAAAGTTTTATCAGAGTATTTTAAGAAAAACTAATCAAAGAGACAGTTTTGACTTTGATTCAAAAAGAGTAGTTCTGACCATCTTACAAGAGGATTATAAGAACATCAAATTAGGAACCAAATAGGAATCAAATAAGACATTTTAGGTTTTTACATACCCCATTAAAAATTTATATTTGACATTAAAGATTAATTAACCTGCTACTTTTTCAAAAATTTCCATTCCCATCAATTCCAATTCCTTAAGGAGTATCAGATGGTCTTAGAAATATAATTCTATATATAAAAATTTAAGTAACAAAACTTTTTGCACATACATTTTTTCCACCTCTTAGTTCAGTGGATACACTGAATTGACTTACAAGTGGCTGACTTTTCTTTAAAAAAAAAAAGTAACTTGGAATGGCATGTGCCAAACACTTGAATAATTCTCAATTAAATATAGACAAAAGTGTATATCAAATGGGTCGCCTATTTGTTAGCATGTTAACATGTTCAGTTGTTAATTATATTCAAAAAGAATAGATATTACACAAAATTTATTTTTCTGAAAGAATAAGATATTCCAGAGACTTAATCTTATATATGACTAGGTATCAATAGGCAGATGACAAGTCCAAATATTAATTTGTTTTAGTTGTATTGAAATCAATAACAACATATATATTTGCATAAATTGTTCTTATATCTTCTTATTGACCACTTGTTCTGATTATAGAAATTAAAAATAAAAAGAAAAAACGAAAACATAATTATGACAGCATATGCTAGGACAAGGTGTCCTTAATTCTACTTAGTAAGAGTCACAATTGACAACTAGTAATGCAGTAACAATGCCATCTCACAAAGAACACTATCCACATCCAGAGAAAGATCTGTGGGAGTAGAAATGCAGAAGAAAAACATGTGATTGATCACATGGTTCGATGGGTACATGATTGGGGATTTTTGATTCAAATGGTCACTCTGTTGGAAATATTAATAATATGGAAATAGGATTTGAACAGTGATACATGTATAACCAGATAGAATTGCTTGTAAACTCCAGGAGGGGTCAGGAACAGGGGAGGGAAAGAATATGAATCATGTAACCATAGGAAAATATTCTTAATTAATTAATTAAAAAAATCTATCTTACAAACTTACTTAGGAATAACCAGGTGGAAACATTCCTTCTCTAAAGTAAATAACACAATAGAAAAACTAATTCCAAGAGGATTCTACTTTTGATGCAAGGTTTATCCTCTCAGCTTTTATTCAGTTTACCTCCACCTTTCACAGTTCAGGATTACACTCCTTCTGAGTAACTTGTGACTTTTCTATTGAATGGTGGATTACTGACAGTGACTCTAACAATTATAACTGAATTTAAAATTCAAGATGATATCAGTTACAGTCCCCAAAACTTTTATTCAAAAAGTTTCATTATCCAAATATAAAGGAAAATAAATATGATTAATCTTACTCTCATGGATTTACAATAAAAATTTACCAGGACCCACACATACATATATAAGAGATTTCACTTGTTATGCTTCTTATTATAAGTTTATCCTTAATAATCATATTTATTTTAAATTTTATTTAAATTTTCTCAGTAGTCCAATTTCATCAGTTAGAAGTCTCATAATCCAAACAAGCTTTTTTCACAGGGCTGATGGACCTGCCCAAAAAGTTGATCTTTACTAGAAGCCTTATAAACTTATAGATAAAGGGAATTCTACAAGATTTTCCCTTTCTTTTCTTTCTTTTTCAAAATATATTTTGCTTTCCCAATTACATGTAATAACAATTTCCACTTACATTTTTTTGAAATTATAAGATCCAAATTATCTCCCTCTCTTCTCTCCCTGTACTTAGAGATGGTAAGCAATTTGACCTGGGTTATACATGCATTATCCTGCAAAACATTTCCATATTGTCCATTATTATAAGAGAAAACACTTATAAGACCAAAACCCCCAAATAAAAATACAAATAAATTAATTGAAAAATATAATGCTTTGATCTGCATTAATATTATTAATTACTAATATTAATTTAATATAGTCAAAATTATTTATTTTACATCTTGAAATTTTATCATATCTCTTGTTTAGTCATAAATTCTTCCCTTCTTCAGAGATCTGATAGGCATCATATTTATGGTATCACTCTTTATATCTAACTTGTACACCCACTTTTGATCTTACTTTGGTATAGGGTGTGAGATTTTGGCTTATACCTAGTTTCTGCCATACTGTTTTACAATTTCCCCAGAAGATTTTGTCAAATGCTGAGTTCTTATCTCAAAATCTTGGATATTGTCATTTATCAAACACTAGACTACTGAGTTCATTTGCCCCTCCATATAGTGTAGCTAAATTATTCCATAGATCCACATTTCTTAGCAAGTAATGGACTATTTTGATAATTACTGCTTTATTGTACTGTTTGAGATCTGGTATAGTATAATTAAATTACAAACTCCTGGTTCTTAGTTTCCATAGAGTTTATTAATAATCACTTGGTTAAAGAAAACAGATAGATAGAAATTATAGCCTATTTTTATAATCTGACCACATGGTTGTTCCACCCACATGTCTCTCAACCAGAATCCTGCACCATTGCTGTCCAAGGGAATAGAGAGCTTGTGTGTACCCCCTCACTCCTTTCTTTATTCTGTCCTAGTCCCTGCATGCATTACTTGTGCATTTAGGTGATGTCCACTCATGTAGCATAGGCAAACAAATGGGACAAGCTGGGTTGGGCAGGAAGGAAGTCAATGACCCTTGGGTGGGGGGTTCAATTTACACAGTCCCCCTGTGATTCTATTGGGAGATGAGCATGTTGAAATGTCTCCAATTGAGGGTTTTGGGAGATTGTGACAAGGAAATCACTTTAAAAGACTGATATATATTAATTTAAGGTCGCCAAGGAATTCAGCTATGTAATTCCTAAATGAAAACTCGTCAGTTTAATTACAAACAGGATGAAGAAAGGTATTAGAGATAGAGAGAGAGAAGGAGAGAGAAAGGGGAGAGAAGGGAATAGGGCTTAAATACCCCTTCTGTTTAGGCTGGGCCAAAAGGCCCAAGCCCTTAGATAGCTGGGACAAAGAAAGGAGATCAGTCCTTATTACTCACATGACCAAAATGGAGAAACAGTCTCAGGGGCCTCCACCTCCAGCTTCCTTCAGAGCCAATCCTCAAAGCACCACCTCTCAGACCACAAACCTCTCCAACCAACAACCTCTCAGTCCTCAGACCCCTCTCTCTTTAAGGAAACCATCCAAGTTCCCTCCCCTCAGTTCTCACATCTACCAATCACTGTCCATGTCTTCCCTGTGCCAATGGTGGCTCTAGCTTAACCCAGGACCACCCAGAGGTCTGAAAAAAAGTGTTTGATAAGATGCATTGACAAAATGCCAATTAGAGGGCATTTTCCTTTGGTGTAAGAGTTTACATTCAGAATAAATGATATGTTTAACCCCCTTCAGTTTGGTTCATTATAGCCCAAAGTTCACTCTAGTTCAAGGGCACCTTCTCAAAAAGATCCACTTTGTTGATTTGGGGTATTGGAGATTTTCTTTTCCTAAAATTTCTCCAAAAGATTTTAAACTTTAGATTTTAGGATAATTATACAAGCCTCCATGAGGAGGGTGTTTACCAACATGGCTGAGTTTTGACGTATATGAATCAATTGGCAAAAGAAAGTCAAAACTCCTAGAAAGAACAAATAGAGGAGAAAAAGTTAAATTCTGGGTAAAAAATAAAATAGCAAAATCTTATGTGTATAAAATTATGACTAAAAAGAATAAACTTTTAACAGGTCTTTGAATAACCAGTGATTTATGTCCTACAAGCCCGCATGACAATTGCAGCAATATTGCACTTCCCATTGGCAGCAAGGACTACAGAAAATTGCCATACTATTAAAGAGAAGGGACTAGATTTTAAAGTAAAAGGGAAATAAGATTCTCTGGTCTAATTTTGTCTTCAATTTCAGGGATAGGGGAGCCAAAACAAAAGCCAAACTAAGATATTTGTAGGGATCTGGCATGGGGAAGTCCAGCATCTGAAGTTGTCAAATAGCTACTTCCTTGAACCTCAAAACAAGTCCTCGGTCTTGCCATAGATCCTCACCAATCCCACAGGGATTGTTGGTCTCCTTGACCTTGTACTTCTAGCACTGTACATTGGCTCTTTTGTGATCCTTTCTGAATTTAGACATAATTATTAGTAAAAGCCCTATAATACTTAACAATTAATGGCAGAGGGGGCAGCTGGGTAACTCAGTGGATTGAGAGCCAGGCCTAGAGATGGGAGGTCCTAGGTTCAAATCTGGCCTCAGACACTTCCCTGCTGTGTGACCCTGGGCAAGTCACTTAACCCCCATTGCCTAGTCCTTACCAGTCATCTGCCTTGGAACCAATACACAGTATTGATTCCAAGATGGAAGGTAAGGGTTTAAAAAAATTAATGGCAGGTTTCTATAGTCTAAAGCTTTGGGGTATGACTTGATATTAGGGATAATAGATAATGTAAACTTATCCTTCAAAATAAAAAAAAAAACACATTAATACTGACTCCATATACTTCACGTACAAAAAATAAGAAAAAAGAAAAAATCAAATATCCTATTGCAAACAAAAAGAAAAACAATAATAAAAATAAAATTAAATCAGGAATTTATAGATCACATTCCATGTGACAATATGTCAGCCAAACAGAGGCACAACACAAAAAAAAATTTTTTTTACTGAAAAATGATTTAAATTTCCTTTTAAACTTGGAAATGATCCATAGTGTGAGTGTACATAATTTTTTTTCATCAGGTAAAAGCTTTTTAAAACAACTAACATAAATTCTAAGAAGTATCAAAACCATAAGAGGAGGGTACAAATAAAGCCAAGGTAACAGAATACATAGTTAATGGCCAAAACAGAGTAACTGAAAGTGACAGTGTAATGGAATTTTGATAGCTGTTCACAGGAAATTACATACACCTTATATTTAAATTTGAGTTACAGAGATTCACTATGGAGAGGGGAACATACTGAAACATTAAACATCACTAAGGCCATGGGGTCTGTAAAGGTTTAAAATTTACCTTCAGACTGTAAAAATGGAGATTTGAACCCCAGACTTCAATCCCCAGAAGTCCTTGCTAGTCCCCAGATTGCCCTCTAATCTCCCTGAATCTCACCCAAGTTGGACAACACAATGGCTATTTAAACTGACTATATGGCCTACTCGCTCTCCCTGCTTCTGCTTCCAAGGACACACATCTTCCAAGATGTAGTGAGTGAAATTGAATGGACCTTTCGGCCCTCCTAACCACATGCTTGCTATATTTGTATTTTCTTTATTTCTTAATCTTTAATAAACCTCATAAAATATAATAGTTTTAGCAGAGAAACTAATTTTAAATTTAACAGTTGGCAAGCCACGTCAGTTGTGACAAAATACCTTCAATCTTCTGATTCTTTTCTTTACTGTTACTAAGTTTAGATTTTAATACCTACTAGATTTTTTTTAAGCCACGTTTCTCCTAGGCTTTTTAGCAAGCCTCTTGACTCATCTTGGCTCTGCTCCGACTCCTGGCTCCCGGCTCCTGGCCCTGCTTGCCTGCATTCCTGTCCAGGCCCTGCCCACCCCAGTGGTCTCTCTCTTGCTCACCTGGTCTCAGTCCTGCCTGCCTTTCCCACCCAGCCCAGCTGGGCCTATTGCCTGCTTCTCTGCTCCAGCAATTCAAACCTGTGCCCTTGTTCACCTGGTGACCCGCCCGCCCAGCCCCAGCAAACTCTAGCCTTGGAGCAGATTGCTCATCACCCCAGGACTCACTTCCACTGGTAAAAAAGGGGATGTTTGTTTTCTTAGGCTACAATTATTATATTTATTGGGAAAGGATGGGGAAGATAGGAAAAATTGGGGATAAAGTGAGGTTTGTATGGGGGCATGGAGTTGAGGGGAGAGAGGGAATATTGCTCAGTGAGGCAAAGGAGAGAGATGCCCCCTGCCAAGAGGAAGCAGCAGAGGTCCAATAAGGTCTGTTTGTCATTGAATGACTGAACTGATGTTCAGCTCCCTCTATACCCAGAAAAGATAGTCCACTTATCTGACTGCAAATTCAAATAATATAAAGTTTAATAACGAGTTGGGATTGGAGTTTTTTCTCAACTTCAGAGCTGAGGTCAGGCCCCAGAGGCTGGCAGAGGGTTTCTCCCACTCCCATCTACTCTACATCAGTCCTCACTTTGTCTAATTCAGAATCTTAGCAGTAGACAGAAAGCAAACAAGAACAGTTATGACCTTCAGAAGTGATTGGGCCTGAATCTTCAGGCTGAACCAAGAAGAGGCACACCATATCAGACTGGTCTGAACCAGCTCCACCCTCTTCCAACACCAGGAAGGAAGTCAAACCCACCAAGAAGGAAGTCAAACCTGCCAGGAAGGAAGTGCTAGTCACAAGACCCAACTGCCATTCCCAGTTGCCCCTTCCCCCACCAACTGTTAGTCTAGTTTCCTTTCCACAATCATCTCCCCTTTTTTGTTGTTGTGACCTTCCCAAGGTCACTTATTTATATTATAGTTACCAATTTACTAAATCTACTCTAAGGAATTCTTAGCAGGAAATTCTGGGTAAGGGTAGTTTGGGGTTTTACACTAAATTCAGTACAATAAATGTTGAACAAAACCATTACAAGAAATTTGAATCTAGTGCTAATACTACTTACTCTAAGTTAACTAAAACTAATACATTATTTAAAGTAATTATTTACATATAATACAACAATATACATTGTTCCACATCCTGATGTCAGGCAAATATAAATATCTATTGATAATTCTATTTGCCTAAGACCTTATGGAACTAACTATATACATATTTACATTTTGCATAATTACAATTTCAGACACTTGTTTATATAAACAAGGTCTCTCAATATGTTAGTTTCTGATTTTGTGTTTTGTGTCTAATAGTGTTGTGTTGAATTAATACTTATCAAGTTTCTTCAGATTTCCACATCTCATGTTGACTGATGGATCTCTTCTTTCTTTCAAGTTATGTAGTGATGCATGCTATTTCCCTAATATTTGAAATTAATTTAGTTTTATTATTTCAACACACTCAGTCTTACATATAAACCTCATTTTCCAACTGTCTTCTTACTATGAAAACAAATTTACAGAGTTCAAAGTCTTAGCTGTCCATTTCAGCTTTTTTTTTCCTTGATGCTTTTCCTCTGTGCTGGTATAAAATCTTTTCCTCTGGGATGCTTTTCCTCTGGGATTCTTTTCCTCTGGGTTGCTTTTCCTCTGGGATGCTTTTCCTCTGGATTGCTTTTCCACTGGGCTGGAAAGTTGTCTCGACCATTATGTGTCACTATTATTTCTTTGTGTTGTATTTTTTTATGTTAATCAGTTTTTGTTTTCACTTCTCAGCACTATCTTTTGTCTAATTATCTTCTATGTCTGTTACAGTGATGTTGAACTTTTTCTGGTTTCACATGGGAACAGTGAAACCATGAGTCTTTCCCTGCAACTTTTATGGCTGCTGGGGTAGTAAGCAATACTTCATGTGGTCCAGTCCATTTTATGTCTGTGGCCAATTTTCTATTGAAAATGTTTAAGTATACTATGTCTACTGGTTTGATGTTGTGCAAATTGTAATCCAGGGGTACTGTTTGTTGTCATCAAGCCCATTTCATGCAACTCTACTATTCTTGTTTGTAAAGCTTGTATATATTTTGTTAATTGACAGTCCAGTTTGTGAGAAGTTCTACATCAGAGAAAGGAAGATGTGATCATTACATTGTTTGCTTCTTCTTCTGTTTGATTTCTATCAGGTATATGATTTTGTTGTACTGCTAATTTAGTGTCTTTATCCACTTCCTCATACTTTTCACAAAGTTCTTGGTAATTCTTGACTCCCAATGCTGCCAGCATTTCTTCTAATGAGATTGTGTAGTTTGTGTCTTCTAACCGGATTATTTGTTCTTGATTTGAGTTGTTAATGAAATCATCTGTCTCCCCCCTTGTAAAGCTTTGTGATCTTGATTGTAAAGTTTGATATATTCATAAAGTTCTTGGTCTTCATTTTTGGAATCAAACATTATTTAATATAGTGATTCTGTGTGATTTGTGTCTTGCACTGACTCTTGCTTGATGATTTCTATATTCCCCAAGTCTTTTGCAAGTTCATGCCTATTAGTCTGCTGTAACTCTGTGTTCTCATTTTGTTGGAATACTTGGACCATAGGTGCCTGCATTTCTATTTTGTTCAAATCCCAGTTTTGTTCTTCTTCTACAGACTTTTCTTGTTGCTTTGAACATTCATTTTTCAATCCTTCATCAGTTTGCAAGGGAATTGCATTATTAAGGAGACTTACAGATGGCATAATAATGTTTGTGTTTCCTTTTTCTTGTGCAGTTACTTTTGGGTGGAATTCTTCTGCTTAAGGATTTAAGGTTGACTTTAATATTATGTCATTGATATTTTCTTTTGTAATATCATCCCTGCTTTCAGAGTCATTGTCTCCAGGAGGTCTGCTAATTGGAATGTTCTCTGTTATTGTATTTCCATCCCCATTGGACCCTTCTGTTATTTGCCCATGTGCTTCAATTAATTCATTTATAGTTTGTGTATTACAGACTGTTGCCAGTTCTATTTCTTCAACTTTCTTTGTAGCTTGTTCTACTGTTCCAAAAAATTTCTCTTTAATCTCTGTTACATCATTATCTAATTGGATTTCTTCCTCTATTTGTTCTTTAGTTTTATTTTGTGCTTTTAGAACCCCAAATTCTATCTGCATGCAGTCTCCTTCCTTTTCAATTTTCCCATTTCCTTTCCCATTATTCCTTTTTGATGTTACCCAATGCATCTGGCTTCATAACTGACTTTGTTTGGCAGCACCTGAGACTACTTCCAAATAATGTGGTTTCGCACCTTGTTGGATGTATCTCTCCATGATTTCTAAATTTGGTGCTTACAATGAATTCTTGCAATTACAATCACAACATTTTGTAATTTGTTTGTGTATGATTGCTCCTGTCATCTGTTTCAGAGCAGAAAGTGCCTGAATCACAATGTGGCTTCCAACCAGATTGCAGCACCATCGACATGGTCTTCACGGTGAGGCAAATGCAGGAAAAATGCCTTGAGCAGAACCTAAATCTCTACATTGTGTTCATAGACCTGACAAAGGCATTCAACACAGTGAACAAGGACGCATTGTGGGTGATCCTCAGCAGCTCGGTTACCCAGAAAAATTTGTCAAACTGATCCAGCTCTTTCATGTCGACATGACAGGGGAAGTCCTATCTGGTGGAGAGACTTCTGACCGCTTCAACATCTCTAATGGTGTGAAACAAGGCTGCGTCCTTGCTCCGGTGCTATTCAATCTATACTTCACCCAAGTATTTTGACAAGCTGTGATGGATCTAGACCTGGGCATCTACATCAAATACCGACTGGATGGCTCACTATTTGACCTTCGCTGCCTGACTGCAAAAACAAAGACAACAGAGAGACTCATCCTGGAAGCTCTTTGCAGATGACTGTGCTCTCATGGCCCACCAAGAAAATCATCTTCAAACTATTGTGGACAGGTTCTCTACTGCAACAAAACTATTTGGCCTGACTATCAGCTTCAGCAAAACAGAGGTGCTGTTCCAACCTGCACCAGGGAGGCCAACTAACCAGCTGTGCATTACAATCGACGGCATGCAGCTTTCTAACGTCAACACTTTCAAGTATCTGGGCAGCACCATCGCCAACAATGGGTCCCTAGACCATGAGATCAATGCCAGGATCCAAAAGGCCAGCCAGGAACTTGGGCGGCTGTGCTCCAAAGTCCTTCAACACAGCGGTATAAGCACTGCGATGAAGCTCAAAGTGTATAACTCAGTGGTCCTCAGCTCACTCCTGTACGGTTGTGAGACATGGACACTATACCGGAAGCACATGAAACAGCTGGAGCAATTCCACCAATGCTCTCTCCAGTCAATCATGAGGATCTGATGGCAGGACCGAATCACCAATCAGGAAGTCCTCGACAGAGCCAACTCCACCAGCATCGAAGTAATGGTCCTCAAAACTCAGCTACGATGGTCTGGACAAGTCATCTGCATGGACCCACAGCGAATACCAAGACAGGTATTCTATGGTGAGCTGTCAGCTGGACTCAGGAAATAAGGTCGACCAAACAAAAGATACAAGGATCAGCTAAAGTCAAACTTGAAGTGGGTTGGCATTACACCAAAGCAATTAGAACTTGCTTTTATTTATTAGAACAGAAGCAGCTGGCGAACCCACATTAACCATGCCACCAGCACATTTGAAGACAAACAATGTCGACGTCTTGCCAATGCACGTGAATGCTGACACCAGGCCACAGCCTCACCTCCTGTAACAACTGTCCTCCCATGCCCCATATGCAACAAACTCTGTACCTCAGTCTTTGGACTTCAAAGTCATGTGAGGGTACACCGTAGATGAAAACGCACAAAGACAATTGTAATTCTCGGTCACCGAGAGACTACCACTACAATATTGCTCCTATACTTTATGTTGCTTTTCCAAGACCTCTGTTTGTTATTAGCTTGGAATAAATGTGCCTTTAAATGACAGTCTAGAACCATGTTACCCATTTTTCCACAGAGGAAAACATCTGGGTACATTTCTCCTTTGATTGCTGTGTAATTTCTTGTGGGTTTGTATGATTGCAGAGTGGCTAGATTTGTTATGTCTTCAATTTCTTTATGTTTACTTGTGCTGTTTGCCTCCTTGAGCTTGGATTTAAACTCTTATTATTTCATCCTTTTCCTCTAGCATTTCTTTATGATCTGAAAATATGTAAGTTGCAGTTTTTCTTAAACTTCCAGACTTAGTGTTTCCCAATCTGGGCATTGAAGTTTAAAATATGATCTAATAGGTGTGTTACTGCCTTTCACAAATTGTCTCCTTATATGTTGGAGATTTTGTTCAGTTAAATTTTCAAATCCAAGCACATCCTCTGCTACTTCAATCATTCTATCGAAGAACTTTGATGGATGTTCCCCATTTTCCTGTTTCAATTTCTCAAATTTTCCCCAAGTACCTGGTCTTTTAAAAAAACTTTTCATTGCCTCTAATAAGTCTTCTTTGGCCTTTCTTAGGTAATGTAGATTTTCATTATTAGATAACTCTGAGTCTGTTCCTTCCTCTGGCCATGATGTTAGATTTGGATTGTTTCTTGTTTCATCCATGAATTGTTGTTTTTCCCTTTTTGAAAATAATTCTGAGAGAAGAATTTCAGTGTCCTGGAAATCTTAATCATAAAGTCTAATTGCTCTTTTAAATTCTTTTAAACATCTCATCATTTCTGAAAATCAGTAAGGCATCCATTTTTTCACACTTTCAAGGTCAGCTGTTGTAAATGGTTTATTGTTTTAATATGAATTATGCCGCTATCTGGTTGTAGGCTTGTTTGATTTCTTAGTGGCAATATTGGTATTTCACCTTCAGCCCCATCTGTATTTTCTTGCTGAACTACATTGTTATTTTTAGGTATGTCTTGTTGTGTGTTAATACCTTTGCCACATTGTTTCTCTTCAGTCACTTGCTTCATCATTTCCTTTAGTTGCATCATCTCCTCCCTCATTGCTAAAATCATTACAGCCATTTCATTGTCTTTTGCTTTTTTCCATAAATTAGATGCACACCTTTTTTTAGGGCATAGTATAATTGGGTTAAGAAGAATAATGCTCCAGCATATGTGGGGATGAATGAAATCAAGCAATATATACTTATATTCAGCCATTGCAAACTTTCATAGATGCTAAACAGAAAATAAACATAATCTGGAATAATGACAAAAAATAAGTTTCAAAACATATAAAAGAATTATCTAATCCAGGCTAGATAACCCATGGCAAGTAATAGTTTCTTTGTTGTCTTGTATCTTGAAGTGTCTTTTGCAACAGAAAAAAAAATGTTTTTAAGTCTGGCCCTTTAACAGTTGCTTCCTCCCTTCAAGAGTAGTGGTTTCTTTTGAGTGTGGTATCACTAGGCACATTAGTTGCACTCAACACTGCTCTCAAAATGGTTGCTTTTCACAGTCACACAGGCTTTTGAAATGTATGTAGACCTGATTTTTTCAAATTCTTGACAAAATAGGTTGGAAAAATTAGTTGGCTCTGCTTTCCTTTCCACACAATTAGCCTCTATGTGGACTGGGGGCAGGGGATCACAGGGAGGGAGTAAGAAAGAAAAGAAGAAGAGGCTTTTCCAAACAGGAACTTACAAGCATGGGATATTTAAAAGGATATCTTTTGACTGTATTGATAATTTCATTTATATCACCTGAGTGCCAGGGAAATAATTCAGCTCCCTGAAACTCTTTAGCCAAATTTGAGATTCCTCACTATGGAGAAGCAACTCAGTGGCTCAGTGGCTTCGAGACGAGAGGTCTTTGGTTGAAATCTGGCCTCAGACATTTCCTGGCAATGTGGCCCTGGACAGATCACTTAAATCCTGTTGCCTAACCATTACCAATTTCTGCCTTCTGACAATAGGCATCTAAATGGATGAAAACCCAAGGAACTTTAAAGAGACAGGAGGTTATATTTTAAAGGTATTCCAGACCCCAATGTTTTATTTAATAATGCTGTATTCTATTGCATTTGCTGATTGTTTTGTTTAAGGTTTAACTTTGTGATTTTAAGTTCATATGTTACTGCATTCAATACTATTCTGTTACACTGAACCATTTTAATATACTGGGTTTTAACTACTGTTAAATTCTGTTGCTTTTCCCCTATAACCATACTAAACAAACATTATTGAGTAGGCCCATATAAAAACAGTTTTTCTATTTTTGACTTTGTAAATTGTCACATAGATGATGATGCATGGACTTCATCAAAAGCTATATACAACTTTAATAAGACAAGAATTTGATTGTAATTTTAAGGGTTCTTTAGACATGATTTTTAGAATTTTTCTTAACAATCTCTGGTCATTTTGCCTGCCCCTAACATGAGGTAAGGCCCATTTTAGTAGCTGAAGTGACATACAATTACACCTCCACCTCCTGCATTTATAAAAATGTGGATGGAAGCTGGGCAGTGAATCCCAGGGCATTTGTACCTCTAGGAGCCTCCAAAAAGGGAGCATCTTTTATTTATAACTCTACAGCTCACTACTTAACTTCCACCAGAATGATATCTAGAATTTCTTGATGATGTTCTAAACCCAAAATAAGTTTTACTTTGTTTAAAAATATGTTTACCAAGGTTGAACGATTTGCTACGTCTGTAAAAATTGTGACAAATATCCATCAGTTCATAGGCTTTTAAAAATGCCATACAGCAACTTATGTAAAAATGATAGTGTTTGTTTGTTATTGTAAATAAGTGGGCTATTGAGAATTTTGGGGATATTGATAACTACATATTTGTACTACTGTTAAATTCATTTGCTTTGCACTCACAGTGGATCATGGCCAGATATGAAGAGGAAATGGATCTCATTTTTGGTGAGAAATCTTTGTATTCTATATTTTCTTAGCTGACACACATTTTTGAATTTTTAAAACTCTTTTATCATATTTTTCTTGCATGTGCAATATACTAATTCAGTATATTTTCCCCTCCTTTTTATATTTGAAGCACATCACCAGCATTAAAATTTTCTTTAACTTTTTTGATTTTGCAGTAATATAAGTTTAAAATACATTTGCTATAAGGTCAATGCATGCCCCCAAAGCTTGAGACTATAAAAATGGTGCCACTAATTGTTTAAAAAAGTTATGGGACTTTGCTTAATGATTCAGTCTGATTCCAGGACAAGTTATACAAAAGAGCCATTTCACAGGGCCAACGAAGCACAAAGCCAAACCTGATCAGTGCCACAAAGAGCACCTGGCTCTTATAATCTGGTTCCTTTTCTGTCTTCCGTAGTGTGGCAAACTTTCTGTAGTCCTGGCTACTGACTAGGTAAATGCATCTTTGCTTAGATCATTTTAATTGGGCCCTGATTCAAGAACCTGTTACAGATTTACTTTTTCCTTTACTTGGAATTTTTACACATAAGACTTTGATAGTCTATATTTTCATCCAGAAATTTTCTTTTTTAATTTGGATTTTTCTGATATCTTTTTAATATCTCTTGCCAATTGGTTCATATACCTCATAACTCAGCCATGCATCCCTAAGTGAGCCTGTGTTTTTCAATCACGCTCTTCATAGGGAAATGTAGAAATATTGTTATTTTAAATTGCAAAGTTTAAATTCCTTTTGATATTTATTTTAGGTTAAGAAGCATGCTACCTCTCCGAATCCAGAAACTGAACTGTTTCGAGGAGACACCGTGAAGATGGCTCCAGACCACAAGCTACACGAGAAGATCAAGAATGAACTTTGGGTGTGGTTGACTGAACATTTATTTGTATGTATACTTTCATGCCAAAGGGGACTGCACCCTAATTGTTTTTTTGTCAATGTGTCTAGCAATTATTGGGTTTTTTCCCCCTTATCCTCAAATTATTGTAATCTTTAAGATGATTATATTTTCATGATCCTTTGGGGGAAAACTTTTCCCAAATGATCAAACAGGGAAAAGTAAAAATGGAGATTTGAATCCCAGACTTCAATCCCCAGAAGTCCTTGCTAGTTCCCAGATTGCCCTCTAATCTTCCTGAATCTCACCTGAGTTCGAGAACACAATGGCTATTTAAAGTGACTGTACTGCCTACTCTCTCTCTCTGCTTCTGCTTCCAAGCACACTCATCTCTCAAGATGTAGTGTAAGTGAAGTTGAATGGGATTTTCGGCCTTCCTAGGCATGTGCCTTCTTATTTTGTTTGTATTTTCTTTATTTCTTTTTTTTTTAACATATTTTATTTGGTCATTTCCAAATATTATTCATTGGAAACAAAGATCATTTCCTTTTCCTCCCCCTCACCACCAACTCTCCCATAGCTGATGCATGATTCCACTGGGTATCACATGTGTCCTTGAACCCATATCCATGTTGTTGGTATTTGTATTAGGGTGTTCATTTAGAGTCTCTCCTCTGTCATATCCCTTCCATCCCTAGAGTCAAGCAGTTGCTTATCTTCAGTGTTTTTACTCCCACAGTTTATCCTCTGCATGTGGATAGTGTTTTTTAGATCCCTGCAGATTGTTCAGTGATATTGCATTGACCCTAATGGAGAAGTCCATTACCTTTCATTGTACCACAGTGTATCAGTCTCTATGTATAATGTTATCCTGGTTCTGCTCCTTTTACTCTGCGTCACTTCCTGGAGGTTGTTCCAGACTCCATGGAATTCCTCCACTTTATTATTACTTTTAGCACAATAGTATTCCATCACCAACATATACCACAATTTGTTCAGTCATTCCCCAATTGAAGGATATCCCCTCATTTTCCAATTTTTGGCCACCACAAAGAGTGCAGCTATGAATATTCTTGTACAAGTCTTTTTCCTTATTATTTCTTTGGGGTATAAACCCAGCAGTGCTATGGCTGGATAAAAGGGCACACAGTCTTCTATTGCCCATTGGGCATAGTTCCAAATTTCCCTCCAGAATGGTTGGATCAATTCACAACTCCACCAACAATGGATTAGTGTCCCAACCTTGCCGCATCCCCTCCAGCATTCATTACTTTTCATAGCTGTCATGTTAGCCAATCTACTAGGTGAGAGGTGATACCTCAGAGTTGTTTTGATTTGCATCTCTCTGATTATAAGAGATGTAGAGCACTTTTTCATGTGCTTAATTATAGTTTTGATTTCTTTGGCTGAAAACTGCCAGTTCATGTCCCTTGACCATTTATCAATTGGAGAATGGCTTGATTTTTTGTACAATTGATTTAGCTCTTTGTAAATTTGAGTAATTAAACTTTTGTCAGAGGTTTTTATGAAGATTGCTTCCCAATTTGTTGCTTTCCTTCTGATTTTAGTTATATTGGTTTTGTTTGTACAAAAGCTTTTTAATTTGATGTAGTCAAAATTATTTATTTTACATTTTGTGACTCTTTCTATGTCTTGCTTGGTTTTAAAGTCTTTTACTTCCCAAAGGTATGAAATATATACTATTCTGTGTTCGCCTAATTGACTTATAGTTTCCTTAGTTATGTTCAAGTCATTCATCCATTTTGAATTTATCTTGGTGTAGGGCATGAGGTGTTGATCCAAACCTAATCTTTCCTATACTGTCTTCCAATTTTCCCAGCAGTTTTTAACGAATAGTGGATTTTTGACCCAAAAGCTGGGATCTTTGGGTTTATCATATATTGTCTTGCTGAGGTCACTTGCCCCAAGTCTATTCCACTGAACCTCCTTTCTGTCTTTTAGCCAGTACCAAATTGTTTTGATGACTGCTGCTTTGTAATATAGTTTGAGATCTGTGACTGTAAGGCCACCTTCCTTTGTATTTTTTTTTTCATTACTTCCCTGGATATCCTTGATCCTTTGTTATTCCAAATGAACTTTGTTATGGTTTTTTCTAAATCACTAAAAAAATTTTTGGGGAGTTCCATGGGTATGGCACTAAATAGATAGATAAGTTTGGGTAAGATTGCCATTTTAATTATATTGGCTCATCCTACCCATGAGTAGTTGATGTTTTTCCAATTGCTCAAGTCTAGTTTTAGTTGTGTGGAGAGTGTTTTGTAGTTGTGTTCATATAGTTCCTGTGTTTGTCTCGGGAGATAGATTCCTAAGTATTTTATTTTGTCTAAGGTGATTTTGAATGGGATTTCTCTTTCTAATTCTTGCTGCTGAGCTGTGCTGGAGATATATAGAAATGCTGATGACTTTATTTTGTATCCTGCAACTTTGCTAAAGTTGATTATTATTTCGATTAGATTTTTGGTTGAATCTTTAGGATTCTTTAAGTAGACCATCATGTCATCCACAAAGAGTGATAACTTGGTCTCCTCCTTGCCTATTTTAATGCCTTCAATTTCTTTTTCTTCTCTAATTGCAACTGCTAGTGTTTCTAGTACAATGTCAAATAATAGAGGTGATAATAGGCATCCTTGTTTCACTCCTGATCTTATTGGGAATGCATCTAGTTTATCCCCATTGCAGATGATATTAGCTGATGGTTTTAGGTATATATTGTTTATTATTTTTAGGAACGACCCTTCTATTCCTATGCTTTCTAGTGTTTTTAATAGGAATGGGTGTTGTATTTTATCAAAGGCTTTTTCTGCGCCTATTGAAATAATCATGTGATTTTAGTTGGTTTGCTTGTTGATGTGGTCAATTATGTGGATGGTTTTCCTAATATTGAACCAGCCCTATATCCCTGGTATAAATCCTACTTGATCATGGTGGATGACCCTTCTGATCACTTGCTGGAGTCTTTTTGTTAGTATCCTATATAAGATTTTTACATTCATTAGGGAGATTGGTCTATAGTTTTCTTTCTCTGTTTTTGACCTGCCTGGTTTTGGAATCAGTACAATGTTTGTGTCATAAAAGGAGTTTGGTAAAACTCCCTCTTTGCTTATTATGTCAAATAGTTTGTATAGTATTGGGATTAACTGTTCTCTAAATGTTTGACAGATTGCACTGGTGAATCCATCAGGCCCTGGGGATTTTTTTTTTAGGAAGTTCTTTGATGACCTGTTGGATTTCTTTTTCTGATATGGGATTATTTAAGAAATCTATTTCTTCTTCTGTTAGTCTAGGCAATTTATATTTTTGTCAATATTCATCCATATCACCTAGGTTGGTATATTTATTGCCATATAGTTGGGCAAAGTAGTTTTTAATGATTGCCTTAATTTCCTCTTCCTTGGAGGTGAGGTCCCCCTTTTTGATTGACCAGTACTTTGCCTATTTTGTCTGTTTTTTAAAGTACCACCTTCTAGCCTTGTTTATTAGTTCAATAGTTCCATCACTTTCAATTTTATTAATTTCTCCCTTAAATTTTAGGATCTCTAGTTTGGTTTTCTTCTGGGGGGTTTTAATTTTTTTGTTCTCAAGTTTTTTGACTTGAATTTCCAATTCATTGTTCTCTGCTCTCCCTAATTTGTTAATATATGCACTCAGGGATATGAATTTTCCTCTAAGTACTGCTTTGGCTGCGTCTGATAAGGTTTGAAAGGATGTCTCACCATTGTCATTTTCCTCAATGAAATTATTAATTGTTTCTATGATTTCTTCTCTAACTAACCGATTTTGGAGTATCATATTAGTTAATTTCCAATTAATTTTTGATTTGGCTCTCCATGTACCCTTACAGATCAATATTTTCATTGCTTTATGATCTGAATAGGTGGCATTTATTATTTCTGCTTTTCTGCATGTGAGTGCCTTGTTTCTGTGACCTAGTGTATGGTCAATCTTTGTGAATGTGCCATGTGGTGCTGGAAAGGAAAAAGGAAGGTGTATTCCTTTTTGTTCCTATTTATTTTTCTCCATATGTCTATTAACTCTAATTTTTCTAAGATTTCATTAACTTCTTTTACCTCTTTCTTATTTATTTTTTGGTTTGATTTATCTAAATTTGATAGTGGTTGGTTCAAGTCTCCCACTAATATGGTTTTACTGTCTATTTCCTCCTTCAATTCTCCTAGTTTGTCCATTAGAAATTTGGATGCTGTACCATTTGGTGCATACATGTTGATTAGTGATATTTCCTCATTGTCTATACTCCCTTTTAACAGAATATATTTAACTTCCCTATCCCTTTTGAACAGGTCTATTTTTGCTTTGGTTTTGTCAGATATCATGATTGCAACTCCTGCTTTCTTTCTATCGGTTGAGGCCCAAAAGGTCTTACTCCATTATTTAATTCTAACCTTGTGAGTATCAACCTGCCTCATATGTGTTTCTTGAAGACAACATATGGTAGGGTTTGGGGTTCTAATCCAATCTGCTATTTGTCTACATTTTATGGGTGAGTTCATCCCATTCACATTCAAAGTTATGATTGTCACTTGTGGATTCGCTGGCATTTTCATATCTTCCCCTAGTTCTGACCTTTCTTCTTTAGCTATAGCCTTTTATACCAGTGATTTACTTTAGGTCAGTCCCTCTAGTTCCCTCCCTTGATATGATTCCATTTCTAGCCCCTCCCTTTTTATGCTCCCTTCCCCTCCCCCCTCTTCTTCCCTCCCTTTTTATACTCCCTCCCACCTCTCCCTCTTTAATTTTCCTTTCTTTCTTACCCTGTTGGATAAGATAGAATTCAGGATCCCACTGGATCTAGATGTTCTTCCCTCTCAGAGTTGATTTCACTGAGAGTAAGGTTTAGGTAATACCACTTCACAGTCTCTTCCTCTCCTTCTCATATGAGAGTTCTTTGCCTCCCCTTCCCATGTGTATCTTTGTATGGGAAAGATTATTCTATATAGACCCCCCCATTTCTTGAAGTAAATCTTAATATTATCAACAATCCCCCCTCCCTTTTTCTTACTTTCCCCCCCTTTTCACCAAATCTTCTTAATGCCCCAATCTTTCCCTATGAATGATTATTCTAACTACTCTTATGAAGCATATAATTTTTGAGAGTTACACAATACATTTTACCCACATATTAATATATATATATATATATATATATATATATATATATATATATATATATATATATAATTTGATATAAATGTAGTCCTTATAGAAGAGAGTTTGACTTAAAGAACAAGATAAGATTTCTCTCATTTTCCCTTTCTTTCATATTTACATTTTCATGTTTCTCTTGTTTTCTGTGATTGGATATCAACATTTCCACAAAGTTCTGGTCTTTTCTTAGCAAATACTTGGAAATCTTCTATTTTATTGAATGCCCATACTTTCCCCTGGAAGTATATAGATTCTTCATTGTAGACCCAGCTCTCTTGTCTTTCTAAATATCGTTTTCCATGTTGTATTTTAATTCCTACTAGATCATGGTGAATGACCCTTCTGATCACTTGCTGGAGTCTTTTTGCTAGTATCCTATTTAAGATTTTTGCATCTATATTCATTAGGGAGATTGGTCTATAATTTTCTTTCTCTGTTTTTTACCTGCCTGGTTTTGGAATCAGTACCATGTTTGTGTCATTAAAGGAGTTTGGTAGAACTCCCTCTTTGCTTATTATGTCAAATAGTTTGTATAGTATTGGGATTAACTGTTCTCTGAATGTTTGATAGAATTCACTTGTGAATTCTTCGGGATCTGGGGAATTTTTCTTAGGGAGTTCTTTGATGGCCTGTTGGATTTCATTTTCTGATATGGGATTATTTAAGAATTCTATTTCTTCTTCTGTTAGTCTAGGTAGTTTGTATTTTTGTAAATATTCATCCATGTCGCCTAGATTGGTGTATTTATGGCCATATAATTCGGCAAAGTAATTTTTAATGATTGCCTTAATTTCCTCTTCATTGGACGTGATTTCCCCCTTTTCATCTATGAGGCTGTTAATTTACTTTTCTTCTTTCCTTTTTTTAATTACATTGACCAGTACTTTGTCTATTTGGTTTGTTTTTTCAAAGTACCAGCTTCTTGTCTTATTTATTAAATCAATAATTCTATCACTTTCTTTTTTTTTAAAATATATTTTATTTGATCATTTTCAAGCATTATTCGTTAAAGACATAGATCATTTTCTTTTCCTCCCCCCCCCCCACCCCCCATAGCCGATGAGTAAATCCACTGGGCATTAGGTGTTTTCTTGATTTGAACCCATTGCTTTGTTGATAATATTTGCATTAGAGTGTTCATTTAGAGTCTCTCCTCTGTCATGTCCCCTCAACCTCTGTATTCAGGCAGTTGCTTTTCCTCGGTGTTTCCACTCCCATAGTTTATCCTTTGCTTATGAATAGTGGTTTTTTCTCCTGGATCCCTGCAAATTGTTCAGGGACATTACACCCCCATTAATGGAGACGTCCATTACGTTCGATTATACCACAGTGTATTAGTCTCTGTGTACAATGTTCTCCTGGTTCTGCTCCTCTCGCTCTGCATCACTTCCTGGAGGTTGTTCCAGTCTCCATGGAACTCCTCCACTTTATTATTCCTTTTAGCACAATAGTATTCCATCACCAACATATACCACAATTTGCTCAGCCATTCCCCAATTGATGGGCATCCCCTCATTTTCCAGTTTTTGGCCACCACAAAGAGCGCAGCTATGAATATTTTTGTACAAGTCTTTTTGTCCATTATCTCTTTGGGGTACAGACCCAGCAGTGCTATGGCTGGATCAAAGGGTAGATATTCTTTTGTCGCCCTTTGGGCATAGTTCCAAATTGCCCTCCAGAATGGTTGGATCAGTTCACAACTCCACAAGCAATGAATTAATGTCCCTACTTTGCCACATCCCCTCCAGCATTCATTACTTTCCTTTGCTGTTATTTTAGCCAATCTGCTAGGTGTGAGGTGATACCCCAGAGTTGTTTTTATTTGCATCTCTCTGATTATAAGAGATTTAGAACACTTCTTCATGTGCTTGTTAATAGTTTTGTTTTCTTTATCTGAGAACTGCCTATCCATGTCCCTTGCCCATTTATCAATTAGAGAATGGCTTGATTTTTTGTACAATTCATTTAGCTCTTTATAAATATGAGTAATTAAACCTTTGTCAGAGGTTTCTATGAAGATTTTTTCCCAATTTGTTGTTTCCCTTCTGATTTTAGTTACATTGGTTTTGTTTGTACAAAAGCTTTTTAGTTTGATGTAGTCAAAATTATTTATTTTACATTTTGTGATTCTTTCTATGTCTTGCTTGGTTTTAAAGGCTTTCCCCTCCCAAAGGTCTGACATGTATACTATTCTATTTTTACCCAATTTACTTATGGTTTCCTTCTTTATGTTTAAGTCACTCACCCATTTTGAATTTATCTTGGTGTAGGGTGTGAGGTGTTGATCTATTCCTAGTCTCTCCCACACTGTCTTCCAATTTTCCCAGCAGTTTTTGTCGAATAGTGGATTTTTGTCCCAAAAGCTGGGATCTTTGGGTTTATCGTATACTGTCTTGCTGAGGTCGCTTTCCCCCAGTCTATTCCACTGATCTTCCTTTCTGTTTCTTAGCCAGTACCAAATTGTTTTGATGACTGCTGCTTTGTAATATAGTTTAAGGTCAGGGACTGCAAGGCTCCCATCATATGTGTTTTTTTTTTTTCATTATTTCCCTGGATATCCTTGATCTTTTGTTCTTCCAAATGAACTTTGTTATGGTTTTTTCTAAATCAGTGAAGAAGTATTTTGGTAGTTCAATGGGTATGGCACTAAATAGATAAATAAGTTTGGGTAGGATTGTCATTTTTATTATATTGGCTCGTCCTATCCATTAGCAGTTAATGTTTTTCCATTTGCTCAAGTCTAGTTTTAGTTGTGTGGCGAGTGTTTTGTAGTTGTGTTCCTGTGTTTGTCTTGGGAGATAGATTCCTAGGTATTTTATTTTGTCTAAGGTGATTTTGAATGGGATTTCTCTTTCTAGTTCTTGTTGCTGAGCTGTGTTGGAGATATATAGAAAAGCTGATGATTTATGTGGGTTTATTTTGTATCCTACAACTTTGCTAAAGTTGTTGATTATTTCAATTAGCTTTTTGGATGAATCTCAAGGATTCTTTAAGTAGACCATCATGTCATCCGCAAAGAGTGATAACTTGGTCTCCTCCTTGCCTATTTTGATGCCTTCAATTCCTTTATCTTCTCTAATTGCTACTGCTAGTGTTTCTAGTACAATGTCAAATAATAGAGGTGATAATGGGCATCCTTGTTTCACTCCTGATCTTATTGGGAATGCATCTAGTTTATCCCCATTGCAGATGATATTAGCTGATGGTTTTAGATATATACTGTTTATTATTTTTAGGAATGACCCTTCTATTCCTATGCTTTCTAGTGTTTTTAATAGGAATGGGTGTTGTATTTTATCAAATGCTTTTTCTGCATCTATTGAGATAATCATGTGGTTCTTGCTAGTTTGCTTCTTGATGTTGATGATAACTGTTCTCTGAATGTTTGATAGAATTCACTGGTGAATCCATCACTTTCTATTTTATTAATTTCTCCCTTAATTTTTAGGATTTCTAGTTTGGTTTTCTGCTTGGGGTTTTCAATTTGATCACTTTTGAGTTTTTTATTTGCATTTCCAATTCATTGATCTCTGCTCTCCCTAGTTTGTTGATATATGCACTCAGGGATATGAATTTACCTCTGATTACTCCTTTGGCTGAATCCCAAAAGGTTTGAAAGAATGTCTCGCCATTGTCATTTTCCTCGATGAAATTATTGTTTCTATTATTTCTATGATTTCTTCTATAACTAAATGATTTTGGAGTATCATATTATTTAATTTCCAATTAATTTTTGATTTGGTTTTCCATGTACCCTTACTGAACATTATTTTTATTGCCTTGTGATCTGAAAAGGCTGCATTTATTATTTCTGCTCTTCTGCATTTGTATGTCATGTTTCTGTGACCTAGTGTATGGTCAATCTTTGTGAATGTGCCATGTGGTGCTGAGAAGAAGAAGGTGTATTCATTTGTCCCTATTTATTTTTCTCCATATATCTATTAATCCTAATTTTTCTAAGATTTCATTCACTTCTTTTACCTCTTTCTTTTTTATTTTTTGATTTGATTTATCCAAATTTCATAATGGTTGGTTCAATCTCCCACTAATATGGTTTTACTGTCCATTTCTTCCTTCAATTCTCCTAGTTTCTCCATTAAATAATTTTGTGCTATATTATTTGGTGCATACATGTTGATTAGTGATATTTCCTCATCATCTAAAGTCCCTTCTAACAAAATGTAATTAACTTCCCTATCCCTTTTAATCAGGTCTATTTTTGCTTTGGTTTTATCAGATATCATGATTGCAACTCCTGCCTTCTTTCTGTCAGTTGAGGCCAAGAAGGTTTTACTCCATCCTTTAATTCTTACTTTGTGGGTGTCTACCCGCCTCATGTGTGATTCTTGAAGGCAACATATGGTAGGGCTTTGGATTCTAATCCATTCTGCTATTCATCTACGTTTTATGGGTGAGTTCATCCCATTCATGTTCAAAGTTATGATTGTCAGTTGTGGACTCCCTGGCATTTTTATATCCTTCCCTAATTCTAACCTTTGTTCTTCAGCTCTACCTTTTAATCCAGTGATTTACTTTAAATCAGTCCCCTTTGTCCCCTCCCTTGATATGTATTCCTTTCTAGCCCCTCCCTTTTTGTTTCCTCCCCTTTCCCCCTCTTCTTCCATCCCTTTTTTGTGTCCCCCCCCCACCTCCCTTGGTTTTCCCTTCTCCCTACCCTTGTTGGGTAAGATAGAATTCGAGATCCCAATGGATCTGGATGTTCTTCCCTCTCAGAGTTGATTTCCCTGAGAGTAAGGTTTAATTAAAAACTCTCTTCCTCTCCTTCTTATAGGAGTTTTCTTCCCCTCCCCTACCTGCGTCAATCTTTGTGTGATAAAGATTATTCTATTTGGTTTTTCTTTCCCCCCTATTTACACATTACATTTTCCCCACATATTAATATACATAGATTGATATAAATGTAGTCCTTATAGAAGAGAGTTTGAATAAAGAAAAAGATAACATTTTTCTCCTTTTCCCTTTCCTTCATGTTTACCTTTTCAGGTATTCCATGTTCTTTATTTTTTGATATCGAACTTTCCAGAAAGCTCTGGTCTTTTCTTTGCAAAATTTGGAAATCTTCTATTTTGTTGAATGCCGATACTTTCTCTTAGAAGTATATAGTCAGTTTTGATGGATAGCTGATTCTTGGTTGAAGGCCCAGCTCTCTTGCCTTTCTGAAAATCATGTTCCATGCCTTATGATCATTCAGAGTGGAAATTGCAAGGTCTTGTGTGACACTTATTGGCATTACTTTATATCTAAATTGTCTTTTTCTGGCTTCTTGTAAGATTTTTTCTTTTGCTTGAATGCTTTGGAATTTGGAAATTACATTCCTGGGAGTTGTCTTTTGGGGATTTAGTGTAGAGGGTGTTCTGTGAACTCTTTAAGTGCCTGTATTGCCCCCTTGTTCTAGGATCTCTGGGCAATTTTCTTTGATTATATCTTGTATTATGATGTTGAGTTTGCTGTTTATTTCTGGCTTTTCTGGTAGTCCAATTATTCTTAAGTTGTCTCTTCTCCCTCTATTTTCCAAGTCTATGACCTTGTCAGTGAGATTTTTTTATATTCTCTTCTAATTTCTTGGTCTTTTGGCTTTGCTTCATTAATTTTTGCTCATTGTCTTCCAGTTGCCTGATTTTGACCTTTAAAGCCTGGTTTTTCCTTTTCAGTTTGGTCAAACTGGTTTTGTAGATGCATGAATTTCTTTTGCATTATTTCCCACTTTCCCTCCCAGAAGGCTTCCATTTTTTTTTTATCATATCTGATTCAAATTCTTCATGAGTTAGTGGAGAGTTTCTATTTCCTTTGGAAGGTTTAGGAGCATTTGCTTGTGTTTCCTCTTCTTTCTCCTCTGTATTTTGTATTTGTGCTTCATAAAATGTGTCCAAAATTGCCCCCTTCTTCTTGTTTTTCTTGGCGTTTTGAGGCTTTTCTGTGTTGTTTGCCATCTCTATCTGAGTGGGGAGGACTAGCTTTTCTTATCTCTGTCTGGTGTTCAGAGAATTTAGCCCTAGGTAAATTGTCTGTTCTATGTAGCTGTTGTTTTGTCTTCCCGTGGAATCCCGGGGTTTGGGGTGTTACTGCTTTCAGATCCCTCCCGATGCTTCTTCATTGCCTTACTTCCATGCTCTGAGCCTGGCTTGGCACTCTCCACAGGGTATTTCAGTGCCTTTGCTGGACAGAGGACCCAGCACTCTGTGGGGGAGGGGCCATGGCTTCCTGGAGCTCTGAGGGCTCCTGATAGGATTAGCTTCAGCTGGGTTGGACTGAGTATGCCCTGAAGCAGGGATCTTCTGTGAGACTCAGATGGAAGGATCCAGCCAGGGGGCTATAGGCTCCCCCCATCTCCCTCTGTTTCCCTACTGTCTGTGTTGGGTTCCCCCACATCTGGCTTAGGTTGTTTTCAGGGTGCGGCCTTCAGAGTAGCCGGCCCTGAGGCCCTTTTGCTGTCTCTGAGGTTTCCGCTGCTGCCTCCGACTCAGTGCTCTGGGTTGGGGAGGATGGGTCCTGGGACCTTCTTTCTACCTACCCCTTAGATCCGAGTGATCTCCGGTTCTGGCTTTTGGGGTGCTGTACCTTTTGATCCAGGTACAGGAGGAGGGTTCCGGGGGTCTATCCTGTTGTTCATTTTGAATTTCAGTGCCCTAGGAGCATACAGTTTGAGATCGGTAAGGAAGGGTTTCCGGAGATCTGAACTTTAGCTTTCTCTAAGCCTCCATCTTGGCTGCTCTCATCATCTTTCTGCTTTAGGATTTAGAATTTAGTCCATGTACCCTTGTCTGAAAGAACAAACTTCCATTGCTTTTAGTAATGCATTCCTAACCTGACATAGTTATAAGTATATATACACAGGTACTGCTGGGCCACACTCCACCTTTTTTTTTCTCCTTAATTCCACTTATATTCTCAATCTTTTGTTTTTCCAGATGAATTTTGTTATTATTTCAAAGAGTTCTATAAAATAATGCTTTGGTAGTTTGATTGTTATGGTGCTGTAAATTAATTAATTTTGTTAGAATTGTCCTTTTTATTATATTAGCTCAGCCTACACATGAACAATTAATATTCTTCTACTTCTTTAGATCTGACTTTATTTGACTGAAAAGTGTTTTCTAATTGTTTCAAATAATTTCTGTTTGTTTTGGCAGGCAGATCGAATTCCATTTAAAATACTTTGACTATATAAAGAAAAAAATGGAAACTATCTTTTTATCTTTTGCTTGTGGACTTTGTTGGTAATGTATAAAAATACTGATGATTAATATAAATTTGTTTTGCATCCTGCAGCTTTTCTAGAGGTATTAGTTATTTCAAGTGTTTTTTTATTTGATTCTCTAGGATTCTCTAAGTATGACATCATATTATCTCAAAGGGTGATACTTTAGTTTCCCAATTGCCTACTTTAATTCCTTCAATTTCTTTTTCTTCTATTATTGTTAAAGCTATAATTTCTAGTATAATACATATTGTCTGATAGCAGGCATCATGGCTTCACCCATAATCTTATTGGAAAAGCTTCTAACTTATCTCAATTGCAGATGATACTTGCTAGTGTATTTTGGCAAAGATATTTTCTGCATCTTTTGACATAATCATATGATTTGTTAGTTTTGTCTTTAATATAATCTGCTATGCTGGTAACTTTCCTAGTATTAAACTAGCCTTGAAGTAGTCTCTTTGCTAGTATTAAATTTAAGATTTTTGCATCAATATTCATTAAAGAAATTGCTCTGTAATTTTCTTTCTGCTTTTTTTTTCTCTTCATAGCTTAGGAATCAGCACCTATTGTGTCATGAAAAAAATTTGAGAGAACTCCTTCTTTCAATATTTCATAAACAATTGGGATTATTTTTTCTTTAAAGATTTGATAGAATTTTTTGTGAACCTATCTGTCCCTGGGGATCTTTCTTAGGAAGTTCATTGGTGTTTTTTTTTTCAATTTCTTTTTCTGAGATGATTATTTTAGTATTCTAAAATTATTTCCTCTTTTGTTTATCTGAGCAAATTACATTTTTGAAGATATTAATCTGACTTAAGTTGTCAGATTTATTGGCATATAATTGGTTAAAATAGCTCCAAATGATTGTTCTAATTTCTTCTTCATTGGTGGTAAATTTACTTTTTTTCATTTCTAATACTGGTTATTTTATTTTCTTCTTCCCTTTTTTGAATCAAATTAACCAAAGTTCTATCAATTTTATTTGTTTCCCTAACCCCACCCCCTTAAAACTAAGTCTCATTCCTATTCATTGGTTTTCTTACTTTCAATTTTATTAATTTCTCCTTTGAATTTTAGGATTTTCAGTTTAGTCTTTAAATGTCAATTTTTACTTTTTTATTAATTCATTGATCTATTTTTTTCTCCATATTGTTTATATAAGCATTCAGAGATCTTATTGAATTACCATTTCCCCCCTGAAAGAATATACTCAGTTTTGCTGGATAGTGACTTTGGGTTGTAAACCCAAATCTTTTGCCTTCCTGAACATCATATTACATGCCTTATGGTCCTTTAATGTAAAGGGCGCTAGGTCCTGAGTGATCCTGATTGTAGCTCCATGGTATTTGAATGGTTTCTTTCTGGCTGCTTGAAGTATTTTTTCCATGTGCAGATGGCTCTTGAATTTAGCTATTACATTCCTGGAAGTTGCGAGTTGAGGACTTCTTTCTGGAGGTGATCTGTGAATTCTTTCAATTTCAATTTTATTTTCTTATTCAAGGATTTCTGGTCAGTTATCTTTGATAATTTCTTATAATATGATATCCAAGATTTTTTTCTTCATCATGGCTTTCAGGTAATCCAATAATTCTTAGATTGTCTCTCCTAAATCTATTTTCTAGGTCAGTTATTATTTCAGTAAGATATTTCATGCTTTTCTCTGTTTTTTCATTCCTTTGATTCTGCTTTATTGTTTCTTGAAATCATTAGTTTCTAGATGGCCAATTCTGATTATTAAGACCTGGTTTTCCTCTGTCAGTTTTTCATTCTCCTTTTTCATTTGGCCCATTTCTTCCTGCATTACTTTTCTTTCTTCTTGCATTACTTTCCTTTCTTCTTGCATCACTTTTCTTTCTTTTTGCATTAGTTTCATTTCTTTTACCCACTTTTCCTCTACCTTTAAACATAGGTTTTTGAAGTCTTTTTTGAGCTCTTCCAGATTCTCTGCTCATTCCATACCTTTGCTTTCCCTGTCCCCTTCTCTGTGTGCACCTTGCCCTTTGTCTCCATAAAAACTCTTTAGATTTAGGTGTTTTTTGTTGTTTGCTCATTTTTCCTACCTAATTATATACAGGCTCTGCTTTCTGAGAAGTTGAGGTACCCTCTTAAACTTGAACCCTTCCTTGAGGCCATTTTTGGCTTATTTTCTGGTTTGTTACTAGTTTACCAGATGGTCTGAGGGCTGAGAGCTATGATAGTCCCCTCCACATGCTGATTCAATTGACCTTTGAGATGTTGCTAGCTTAAAGACTTTCCTCAGGCTTGGGTGTAAGCTTTTGTTCTCAGTCTGAACTTGATAGTGTCAGGTGCTAATCAAATTCTGGCCCCAGGCCTAGACTCAAGTTTTTTGTTTCAAGGTTTTCTTGACTTAATCAGGGGAACTCTTGATTGTCCTATCCTGGAGCTCCACCCTTAGTTTTGGGCAAAAACATCTTGGGGAGGCTACCCCTGAGAACTATGTCCTCAGCCCAACCCCTCATCTCATGCCCAGACTGGAATTCTTGGCTTCCCTCTGGGTCCCTTCAGCCCAGATTGGACTGGGCTGGAGATACAGACTTCTCCACAGGTTTAAAATTTCAAAGGGTGTGAATTGGCTTTGATCATTACTTTCCCTGGCACAATCTCAGGTTCTGCCCGCTAGGTAGGGCTTAAGCTCTGGACTTGTGAGAACAGATATTGGGGGTGGGGGCTGGGGACTGTGGCTTGCTTTTGGCTTGCTCTTCACTGGCTACCATGGCTCCTGCTAGCTCTGCTCCCCTCTCACCTCAAGTCCCTACATTTTTCGGGGTTGTTTCACTCTGTCTCCTCATTTGTTCTTTCACTCCTTTATTTGTTTTGGGGCCATATTTTACTCTTAATGAGAATTTTCATGGGGAAATGGTGCTGCTCTCTAGTTACTCCTCCATCTTGGCTCCATCTCGGAAGTCTCTAATTATCTATTTAATGACTTTTCTAGAATTTTCCTAGGAACAGATTTTAAGTTCAATAGACTAGTTTGAAAACTTTTTTTTTTTAAATCAGGACTTTTTTCGTTTCAATCTTCTGATACTTCTCTCATTTTTCATTATTTTTCAATTATCATTAGCAGTGGCTCAAAAATTACAAATGACATTTTTTTTCAGTAGTTGAACCTATAGTTCACTTGGGCCATGGAACTCATTAAGGACAGTTTTATGCTTTCTAACAATCTCCTTAGTTCTTTTGGGTATTTACCTTCTGTTAGGCAATTCTGTTGTCATTTCCAGTTTAGCAGTAATTTTTTCTTTGCAATGAAAAATAAAAAATAAAAACTGATTGGTTCTGTCTCCTCTCTGTTGTTAGTTATGATCCATCAGCTTATCTATCTCAAGCAATGGCCCTATTGGTTTTTTTTTCCAGTCTTACTCTTTTTTTCTGCCAACATAGCTAAGAACAAATTCCTATTATTTTTGTGGCCCTTAATTTTTCTTGGTTTATGGGTTAGGCTATGGGTTGGAGACATGAGTTAATATCTCTTATCCCATACCACCAATCCTTGCTTGATTCATAAAGTTTTAGAATTTGCATTTAGACACCTGAAGCAGTGGCTTTCACTATTGAATCCTTTCTCGGATTTATCTCCTGTGAATTTCTGAATGTCTGAACAGCTTTTTTTCCTTCTATATAAGGTGTTAACCACATAGTTTTTAGTCTGAATGCTGCCCACATGGCCTGAATGAGATTAAAATGTAATCAGGTAATATTTAGCAAAATAAATAAAAATATAATAAAACATAGATATTCTTAATATGTGGTTTTCTAAGTCAATATGGGTGGGGCCTACAGAGATTTTTGTGTAGGTGTAGTGATCTCTGTTTTTATTTTATATTGACACTGTTGCTCCATATTAAATAGCTTGGGAAAAATATAATCCTATCTTTTTCAGCTTAAAGCTTTCTTTTAAAAATTAGATTTGCAAAATACCTAGCAAAGATATTCTTCCAGACTTTATGAAAAGAGCTCCATCTCTGATCAAGAACAAAAACTCCAAAGTAATTATCTTCCAGTTTTGGGTTATCTGAATTACTATTTTTCCCTTCTATATAAGGTGTTCACCATGTAGTTTCACTTCCAATATTAATTTTTCTCTTATACATTCCTTTTCTTCAGTGGACTAAAGTAAACAAAACCTGTGTCTCCATAAATTAGCAATGATCTCTAAAAAACAAACAAACAACTCTTACCTTCTGTTTTAGGAAACTAGGATTAAGTGACTTGCCTAAGGTCACACAGCTAAGCCACACTGGGGTCCGATTTGAGCACAGAACCTCCTGCCTGTAGACCTGGATCTCTATCCACTGTAACCCAATTGCCCTTCCAATAATCTCTTAATTGCCAAGTCTGATCATCTTTTCTTAAGTCTTCATCCTTCTTGATTTATGTGTTACATTTGGCACTGCTGATCACAGTTTCCTCTCTGGAGTTTTGTGATGATACTCTCTCCTAATACAAATTCTACTTGTGTGACTGATCTTTCTCAGTATCCTTTGCCAACTCATTATTTTTATTATAACTTGTGTTTGTGTGCTCACCAACTCTCCACTACAGGCTCTCTTTTCTTCTTTTGCTAAACTCTTTTCAAAACCACATCATTTCAGATGGGTTTAGTTATTATTTCTATGAAGATTTATAAGCCAAATTCTAAACTCTGAGATTTAGCCCTGAATCACCATTTGGTTATTGGATATTTCAAACTGGTTTACTTAAAGTATCTTAAATCCCCAAATTCACAAACTGAATTATTTTGTCCCTTAATTAGTCCTTCTTTTAATGCTGTTTCTATTAAAGCTACCACCAACTTTCCTATCTTTCAGTTTCAGAACTTTATTATCATTGTATTATCTTTGATTCCTTACTCCCCCTCACTGAACATATCCAATCAGTTGTCAAATCTTGTTATTCTAACCTTCACAACAATAACAATCATTCAGAGAAAGACTATTATATTTTTGGCCTTAGGATTCCATAGCCCTAGTCAAAGAAGCCAAGAACACTGAAGGTTCAACTTTCTGAACATCAAAGATCTAAGGGAGTTTAAAACCTAAAAGCATTCTTTAAAAAAAAAAAAAAAACTTACCTTTCCTCTTAGAATCAATACTCTGTAATGCTAGGCAATAGAGGTTAAGTGACCTGCCCAAGGTTACATAGTTAGGAAGTGTTTGAGGTCAAATTTGAACCCAGGACCTCATATCTCTAGATATGATTCAATCTATTGAGCCACCTAGGTTCTCTCCCCAATCTCCCCCAATTCCTCCAGCATTCTTAATATAAAACTCTGGGAAATAGTGTGATAATTCAGATGACCCAAGTCAAGACTAAGCACCACACCTAAAAAAAATATTAAGGGACAAAGACAGTATTGGCACAAGACCCCAAGTCAGGAACTCAGGATAAGGATATAATTCCACAGCTGCAAGCAGAGATACAAAGTTAAAAAAAAAAGATTTCTCTCACAAAAGTTGCGAGGAAAGAATTGGATTGAGAATGGTTTAGAATAGAAAGTTAGACTTTACTCAAATAAAGGTTTCCCTTAAAATGAGAATAAATCATGCGAAAATCAATGACCTCATGAAAGGAAAATAAATTTAAAAGTAGAAAAAAACAAAAAGAAGAAAACATAATGTACCTAATATCAATACAACTAACTGAGAAAACAGGTTAAAAAGAGCCAATTTCAAAATTATTGGACTTTCTAAAAACTATGCCCAAAAGTAAACATGATAACTAGCTATTGTATTTCAGGAAATCTTAAAATAAAAAATCCTATTTCTAACAAAACCTCAAGATAAAGTCAAAAGAAAAAGGATCCACCAATTACATCCAGGAAACCCCATAAGGAAAAGTCCCAGAATGTTAGCTGAAATACTATAAGCAGCCAGAAAGAAGCAATTCAGTCTTAAAGAGAGACAATAAAAGGTATTATAAATGAAAAGAGATATTCTAAAAGTCAAAAGACATGGGTCTACATCCAAGAATGTTGGACTAAAGTAGGACTTTAATAGACATTCAAACATTTCTGACTAAAAACAGAGGTGAGTAAGAACTTTGAAATGCAAATATGAGCTGAGAAACATAAAATGTACATGTATGTTTATGTAAATAGGATATATATATACATATATATATGAGGATGAAGTACTAACCTTTTAATAAGAGAAGAAGCAATGGTTGCTTCAGAACTTTATTTTCAAAGGGCATAAGTTGAAATTTTAAATAAGAAGATAGGCCTTTGGTTCTGTTCTAAGAATTTTAAGCTCTCTTAAAGAAAAGAGGGTAATGGGATACACTATTATAGAAAAGAGGAAGAAGAGAGTGAATATACAAAAATAGAAGAAAGGCAGGAGGGAGCAAGCATCACCCTATAAACCAAACAAAAAAAAAAACAAAACAAAAAAAAGTGCATGTATGCATGCACTCATCCATACAGAATCAAAGTCAACAGGGAAATAGGCAAACTGAAGGAAGAGGAAGTCTTCAATACTAGAGAATGAAGGAAGGAAATTGTGAAGTACACAAGAACTAAAGAAATACAAGATAGAGAAATAAGTGGAGCCAAAAAATGAGGACCATTGAAATATTCTTAAATGCACAGAAGACCAATAAATTCAGAAGTAAATTGAGACATAGAGAATAGCTTTGTAATATATTGAATTTATTAATACTTTAATGAAAACAAGCTGTAAGGAAGAAATTAATGGTTTCAGATGCAGTTGTCTTTAAATGTATCATTTTGTATGAACAAATGTTTATTTCTTATGTATATTAAATACAGAATAATAAACTAAGTAAAAAGAAATATAATGATTTTCTATCAAACCAAAGAAATAGCATTTAATTTAACATGTGAAACTTGAAGAGTTGTTCTAAATTTCAAAAGAGGAAGATCAACATGATATAACTGAAAGTAAAATAAAACAAACAACAATAAAAATATGGTTCTGGAACTAATTAGCTACATAACTTTTGGTAATTTTTTTAAAATCTTGTTTTAGGTTATTTACTTATCTACAAATTATCTAAATTCCCTAAAAAATATAATTTCAGACTAAATGAAAAAATACTCTCACGTCTGAAAGGGATCTCAGATGTCATATAATCTAACCTGTACCTAAATAAGAATTTCCATTAAAAACTTTAAGAAGTGGTCACCTAACCTGCTTAAAAACTTCAATTCTTAAAGTATTCTATTCATGTCTTTTTTTCTTGGACAGTTCTAGGTAAAGTATGAATTATTATAAAAGACATCTTAAAGAGGTAGAAATAAAAGGAAGCTTTTAAAAAAATTCATATTGAGGCAAAATTTGCTTCCCTATAATTTCTACCCATTGTTCCTTTCTAGAGCTAAAATTCAATTAAGCAGTACTGGTAGAAGGAGTCACATTCTAGGCTAAACAAATGAATTTGTATACTGTTCCACAGCAACTGTGGGAACATGAGGCAACTGGATGTTCTACAGTGCATGATCTTGGGGGAAGGGTCATCAGTGGGACAAGACTAGGTCAGAGTTAGTTAAGAAATATGTAATTTTTATATGGCTTTAAGAATTTATAAAATATGTGTGTGTATGCAAACACACACATACATTTATGTTCATTTGATTTTCATTGTAATCCTGAGAGCTAAAATACTAACTCCCTTCCTATGGCTAATGCATGACTGAATTGTGTTTTGAAATCATGTTTTTTAATTTCAAGTCCAGAGCTCTTCTCTATTCTTACACCATCATGTCTAATAAACTAGTACAAACTTGCTCAAAAGGATGTTTACATTTTCTCCTCTTTGGTAGAAACATTTCCCCCTCTACCATCCCCCCCAATTCCAGAATAATATGAGAATCCTCATTAACTGTGTACATACTATATGAAATATAATCTAGGCAAATTTATTCTTTTGTCTGAAATAGCTCTTAGATTTTAATCAAGGTTTCCAAGCAGATAATTTCCAAATCCAGGGTGATATCCTATCTAAATAGTCAATTGATTATGAGTTTGGTAGATGTATCACTTGGATCCTTAGACTACAGATGAAAATGGAATGAATTTGGTCAAATAGCAGTTGTTTCAACTGCTTTTTTATCTAATAACACAGCCATGCTACCATCTAAATTAGTATGGGTACAATAAACAATATGGAGACATTATGGGATAAGAGGGTTCTAGATGTCTCTTTGACAGTTAATTTGTTGGAAGCCAAAAACTATAAGAAGAATGTATATCTTATGAGATATTGAAATAGATGTGAGGAGAGAGATTAGAGTAAGAGATGAATATTTTAGTCACTCACTTAAAGGTGAAAATCAAAGGGAACGAATAGTGAGTAATGTGTTTTTTGTATAGCTTTATTTATCAGTCAGAAAAGAGGAAGGAGTATGAAAAAAAAGAAAAATACTTATGTTATAATGATATGTTTTTATGTGTGTAGAAAATGAATAAAAATGCAAAATTCTACATGAAAGGTTTGGACTATTTGGGCTGGCTCAAACTTAAAAGTTTTACTGTCATATTCTTGTTTTTCCACATGTTGCAACTTATATATTCCTTTAGAGTGCTTCATAGGAAAAATAAAAATTATGACAGAAAGAAACTACATTAAACTTCACTAAAGGCTTCATTAAAAAGATCTGAAACTAAGAATTACTTATGACTCCTTATATAGAGAGGATCATAAAAGATAAAAAATAAGAAAAGACCACAGGAAGCAAATAAAAATAGTAAATGGCATTGACCATTGAGTACCTTCTCTTTTTTTTAAGGAGATAAAGATGTGACCATTAACTATAATTTGAACTGTTGCTTTATCCTATATCAGTTAGAATGATTCAGTCTGGTTATTCACAGACACTTGTACCTTAATACAAAATCTGTATTATGAATTTATAAAGTCTGCTTAATGGTAAAAATGTTCCAGGCTAAAAATTCAGTTATATAGACCAAAATATAGCTCTTATTACTGCGATGATTAAAATAGTGGGAGTATAAACTGTGGCAGATAAAAGAGTGGTTGCCTTAAATTGTGACCGCAGAAAATATGGTTTCAAGACAGTGTCTTGTTTTAAATCAAATATAAGGTGATCGCCAGGGAAAAATTCCCAAATATTAAATATACCCAAGTCAGTTGGGTTTTATAGAGATTTTAATTAATACAAATGAGGAGTTAAAGAAAGAGAGAGAGAGAGAGAAAGGGAATAATGAGAAAAAGGGGCTATGCCAGCCTAGGCCAGCATGAGCCAGCCTAAGCTGAAAACCTTAAGAGAGGGATCAGTCAGTCTTTTATCAACTCACCACAAGATCTCTGATAGGGAGTCCCGAGAGAGACCTTTCAAGGCAGCTTTGGCCAGCTGCCTCCTCCAAATCAGCTTTTCCCAGCTGACTCTCCCTAGAGAGCCCCTTCTCTCAGCTTCTGACCTCCTTTTAAAGGGAATTTTCTCCTATGTCACCTCCTTTAAGTTCTCACATGTACCAATCACAGTAGACATTTTCCAAAGGACAGACCATTCTTAATTCATACCTAAGTAGTCTTAAACTTTTGATTAAGTTTATACCTGAAAAAATCTCTGAGTAAGTTCTCACCTCTTTGCTCCTTGTAATTTCACAAGTTGCCTGACCTTTAGGTCCTTTAGCACCTTTAGCACCCTTTTGTATTAGATATAAAAATAGGCACAGCTTAAGAACTTTTGCTTTACTATAAGTATTTTTCTTACTATAAGTAGTTTCTTCTCTTAAAGTATGCTTAAGTAGGGGTGGAGTAGAGGTCTCACATTCCTGATCTAAGTCCTTTCATTGTTTAAAGTGGGGAATGGTCTTAACCACATGTTATGAAGTAGGGTCTGAGAATTTTTAAGGTTCACATTACATTGATCTCAGTGTTCTGTATTCAAAGGGGTCACTGCTATAAATAATCATTCATGACTATTTCCTTGGTAAAGTTAATTTGCCCTATTTCCTAATGGCATCACAGGTTTGTTTGTGTGTTTTTTGTTTTTTGCATATGTTTAAGACAAACAGATATGAACAAGCTGGGAACAAATAATATGTAGTAAAATCAATAAAACCTTATTATTGGTCACTGAGGGGACTAATTTTAATGTCCATAAAAATAAAACAATTATAGTAGTATTCATGGTAGTTTATTCAGAACAATATAATAGCACCAAAAATGCTTGTCCTTTGGGAAGGTTTAAATTGGAGTGACTATAAGCTCAGTCAGAAAAACTATATACCCATGATAAATAACACCTGACCTTTGGCAATTCATGTTATCAACAGAGACAATACTCTATTAATAAGGAACTGGAGGGGGAACAAAAACATTTGTCTGCTGGTCTCAAATGAAGTCAAAGCCAATCATCTTATGCTTTTGGTCATGCAATAAGCTGCCTTTGTATTTATGTTAACCTTCAGTTTATTTTAGTAAAAGAGCAGAACGTGGTGCAACAAACCATTTATAAGCACATATATTCCTGAGTAACTTGGAATGATTGAAATGTCAGCTATAGAATGTACACATAGCCAACCATTTTACATGTGAAATGCATGGCTTATTTAGTTAATAACAGACAAAATAAAACAAAACAAAAACCAGAAAACTAATTGCTGGTGAACAGCCACAATCTTAAGCTCCTAACAGGAACACTATTTATTCAATTGCTACAGTAAACGTTCCTTCATTTTATAGATCTTCTATAATTAAAGGGTTGTTCCATTCAAATACAAAAACATCAATCATTAAGTTTTAAGTCTCTTTTAACAAAGAACACACTGATATATGATCTTTTAAGCAAAATGACAATACAAATTTCAAATTTCATCAATTTCCAACAAATGTTAAATATGTCAAGATGTTTCACAAGAACTGATACAGGTAAAAAGTGGTAATTTTTAAAGTGATGATTAAGAGGGCATGACATTTTTTCCATAAGCAATCAATAAAGATTTATTAAGCACCAACTATGTGCTGGGCACTGTGCTTAGACTGGGTATACAAAGAAAAATCTCTCTCCTCAAGGAGCTCACAGTCTAATGGGGAGCTAATACAAACATTTATATATAAACATATCCTAGATAAATTGGTGATAATTTTGGAGGAAAGGCACTAGAATTATGGGGAATGAGGTAAAACTTTTCAAGAAGGTGAGATTTTGGTTGAAATTTGAAAGCCAGAAAAGTAAGGAGGAGGAGATTAGTATAGAAAGTATCCAAGGGATGAGAGAGAGCCAGGAAAATTCACAAAGCCAGAGAATGGATTGTCTTTTTGTAGGCCAGTATCACTGGATTGTAGAATATGTGGCGGGGACTTAAGTATAAGAAAACCGGAAACATAGGAAGGGAACTAATTATGATGCACTTCAGAAGCCAACCAGAGAAGTTTGTTAGAAGTAAAAATTTAAAGAGAGCATTCAGGGTATAAAAAATCAATTTATTAACCAGACTGGGCAAAAATCAATAAACTAATGGTCAATGGTTCTCTCAATATTCAGAGACACTGATTCCAGGTCTTGCCTCATCTTTAAGCAGCTCATTATTCAGCTCATCCCTGAACATCTAATTAGTGGACACCTGAGGAGGAATAATTTTTCTTAGCTCCTCTCATATTAATTCAGTCACTGGTGGTGGTGGTGGTAGTTGGGAGGGGGGTAGAGGGGAAAGTCAGCTGAGAAAATGGTTTAGTCATGAGATTTCAGTAGTTCTTGGTGACCTAGGCAGGAAGATCATGTTTGGTCTGGTTAATAGCTTTTATCTTCCTGAACCAAATGCCTTCTCTCTCAATGGGGGCCAAGGACTCATCACTCCTGGAAAGTATCTGGTTTTAGATTAGTTCTGTTTGTAAAAAACAAACAAACAAACCAAAACAAAAACAAAAACAAAAACTGGAACTCAAATTCATAGTTGGGCAGGACTAATTCAAATGAAAAGATGCCTTAAGTTAGAAATATAAAGAAATTCCTGGAACTCTCAGAGAAATCTCTTTCAGAGCTCACCAGGGAGTAGGGGGAGCTTTAGACACAAAAGTAATGTTACAGATTAATATTAGAAATCAAATGATAATGTATTAAAATTAATTTTCCTCAAGTTTATATTTTATCACTAGGTAATATTCATTGATATTTAATGAACAGGGGAATTACATGATCCAGACCAAGATTACTTTATATAAAAAAGCATCGTTAAATTGAAAAAGGAAGAGCAAAAGTTAGATAAGAGAGCTAAAATAATGAAGAATAAATATCAAATGAAATGGCCCCTTAAATCAGTCTGGCAGCTTCACTATTGTTTTCTCAGTACTATTTTATATTCTTTTACAAAGCAAATATAAGAGAAGAGTCTCATAGCCCCAACTAAGTAACTAATGGCTTTCTGAGTTACAAAATCAATCAACAGATCAAATGTGTTAACTAGATGTGAACAATACTTGGACACCTCTACTCAATCAATCATGTAATTAATCAAACACATAAACTAGGTGCAAACAACTTAGTCAATAAATAAGTTAAGTGCTCTGAATCTTTGGATGAAATCAAATGACTGAAATATATTAGCATTAATTGTTCTAAAGGAAAATCTGACTCAGATTACTACTCTATTCAGATTTGAAGTTGAGCTGAAATGAAGCACATCCAACAGTTAGCAAAAAAGAGGTTTACTTAACTATAACATAGAAAATACCCTAGGTGGGAAGCTGCTTAGCAGGGCAGAAAATGGTGGCCTGTTTAGATTGTCAGCTAATTCTGAAGGGCTCCAACACTACTAGGGGTGAATTTTTTTATGTGTATAGATAACCAGTAAGCCATGATAATATGCATAAGGATACTAGAAAACTCTATAAAGGAAGCCACAATTGGCACTCCTCACTCTCAATCAAGTTCAGGGCAAAGATTTGTCACCTTTCAACTAAATCCATATTGTGATGAAAGGAGCAAACCACATTAATTAGTTTAATCACAAGTTGAAAATATTAGAAACATTTATGAGTCTTTATATATCAAAGAAAGAGACATTGGAGGGGATATTTCTAGAAAATGATTCATGAGTTACGTTTGGAAAGGCTTTGAACAGGCAGATGATTTGCACATGTATTAAAGGGCAACAAAGTGTTGGGATAGGGTAGTGAACGCAGAGGAAATGCCCTGTCCCATCAGAGAAAAACTTCATGACCTTCAAAAAGGTCAGACTAATTTGGACTTACCATCAGCAAATGTAGAAGTATCCCTGGAATTGCAGTGACTCATGGCAAAGTTTGCTTCAGAAGCTGAGGACAAACTAGATACCTCAAGAAAACCTTCGTGAAAACAGCAAAAAGGAAATAAAAGATTTCTATCTAACCAGGGTGAATTATCCCTTTGCCTGACTCAAAATTTAAGTCTATTTTCCTCTGGATTTTGTACTTGTGGAAGAGTATACTTCTATATATAGGGGAAAATGTTTTGCATCGACTGTTTTTGTCATACCTTCTTAGAATACCACTAAGATATAATTAATTCTAGCTGGCTAATTGAAATCAACTGTATAATAAAAGGAAAATACCAGGAGGAATTTGTGAGTGACAATGCTTGAAAACCACTTCCAACCCTTCTGAGTTATCTCTAAAATCCTAAGAGGAAAAGTAGTTAATCTCTAAGGACCCAATCCATCAGTTCAAGTGTCAGCTGGAAAAGTAGCTCTGGCAGAGATGTTACACAAGCATCTGAGTGAATTTGGAAATACTTCTTTGTCAGTTCTAATAATGCACATGACTTGCAAACATGGAATGCTAATATGTGAAGAAGCAAATATCACTAAAGGAAAATCTTAGCACCTTTAAGAAACAAAACAAAACTAGAATTATAAATGAAGAAAATGAGGTATAGAAATATTTATATTACCTGTTCAGGGATCATACAGTTTGTTAATCACAGAAATTAACATAGGTCTCTTGAATCTTGATATTCTTTCCATAGATAATATTCCTTTTTCTACTGTTATTATTAGAAATATGCATATAACTTAGGTGATATTTTAGAATTTAATCAGTGCTTGCTTCTTGGATAGTTAAAAATAAGGTCTTTCCATAATTTTTTTTAGAACTGTTAACAATGTTTCCTATGCCCTTTGGAAAAACTGGATTTTCCTATATGTAGGAATGTTCTTTATGTAACAACAAATTCCATTCATGTCTGTAAGTAAAATAAATTATTAAGATTGCCTTTAAAAACTGCCAACATATCATTGAAATCAATAAACTTTTTATCACCATTTTTAAAACTACCTGGTTAATTGATTTCAACTGGATAATAAAAGGAAAACATCAGTGGGGACTTGTGAGTGACAATGCTTGAAAACAACTTCCAACCCTTAAAAAGTACATCTAGAATCTTGTGAGGAGAAGTAGTTACCCTCTAAGGACCCAATCACTAATTCGAGTGGGAGTTGGAAAAGTTTAAAAATGATAAAAACATATCTTGTAGAAACAGTACTTTAGTGATAGATAAAAGTAAGGAGTTCAGTGATTATATATTTTCCATTTTCAATCTGATGTCATATACACATAGCCTAAAAAGTATCAATTAGTTTCTACCAAACCTTATTTGAATACATAGGCTTAAAAATATGTTGCAAATATAAGACGATGTTGTGTACAATATAGTCATTCCAGTAAGCTTTTTTCTAGAGCATGATATAAGATATGATGCTATGCAACCAATAAATGCAAGCTTAAGAGATCTCCTTTGAAAACCTAGTCTATGATGGCACCAGGAATGTAAGAAAGACACAAAAGAATTAAAAAAAAACAACTTTTTTAATTCTGATTGCCAAATTATTTAAGGCATGTATAAAAAAAGCATTCAATATACATTTTACACAAAATAAACTAAATTACAGCATAAAACAAGTAACCAGGCAATGGTATTAAAGTCTCTTTTTCTAAAACTGGATAATTGTAAACATTAAAAAAAATTGTGGGACTATTCAAGTAATAGAACAATCACAGATGTCTTCTGATATGCAGGCTATTTGGGTTATCTGCCATTTAATATTTTTAAATGGATGTTTCATTATTTGTAGATGCTCATTATTTCCCCATTTAAAACCTATACATTATGTACAACACAGTTTTTGTGGTATTGGCAACCCCATGCCTTCCAAAAGTATATTTTCCATCATACACAATTACAATAAAACAGTGAATACAGTAACATTTCACACTTATGCATCTTAACAGGAGCCACCAAATAGACATCTAAATTGTATGAAAGTGTTATCATCACAGTTAGTCCTTCTGAGAGGCTTGTGGAAATATCTTAAGTGTATGCAAGGTTCAGGCACACTGATACATAACATTGTTTATAATTTAAAAAGAAAAGGAAAACAAAGCAAAAAAGTTTTTTGTGGCTAATACATTTCAACATGACAAAATCACTTTTTTCCTTTATCGTGTGGCTTGCAACTTGGCAGCAGACCCTGTGTATTTGAGCCTGGTTACTGATATAAAAAGTAAAGAATATACATATATGATAGACCATAGTTCTATGTCTATCATATATGTATATATATATAAGTTTAATTACAGTGACATGTTACTCTGTGATAAAATCTGCAATTTACAAAAATGAAATGACTGCTTTTTGCCTGCCATTAAGGCATTTCAAATTAACACCATGGAACTGATGTCTGTAATAAAGCGCTTCCCCATGTGATCCAATCACATGACAGTATACATTTCCAATCTTTTCACTCTCTGCAAAAGAAAACAAGCAATCTTAAGAAAATTCTTTTTCATATTTACCACTGAAAATTATGATGCAGAAGACTTTGCTTTAATGTATTGATTATTTAGATTACTCTAAAATAATAATTGAATTAAAAGAACCTAAATAAATTTAAAGTTTATCATAATATGTAATGTGAACTTCAATTATTTTACTTTTATTTTTAATCTCTGGCTGAATAAGAACAAAATAGATATATTTTGATTTTAATCTTTGTCTTTAGCATTATCAAAATAAATCTCCCATTTTTTACCTTTAATGTTAGAATATGATCAAGCAAGGGTAGTCATAATAAACTATTCTGAATAATATACTTTAGGAATATTAGGAAAATCTTGGTACAAATATACCTAAATGAGGAAGAATAAATGTCACAATTAGAATAAAATAAAAAAAAATAAAAGTATAGTTTAGAAGGAGCTAGACTTTTAGTCTAAAAACCGTATCATTAGCTTTCTTTTTTCTATGTTAAAATGTCTCTTTAAAAGTAATTCAAAATTTATGGGATATTTACCTTCTCTGTGCAGGAAACATACCAGATGCAGATGCTTGAGCAGCCACCTGCTGAGTAGCTACAAGGGCAGCAGAGGTTAACCCTAATAGAGAAAAAAAAGGGGGGAAGGGTTCTGTTTCTGTGAACTTTGAAAGACAATCTAGGTACAGGCATTCCAGTTGAAGCTCTGCCAGATCCAGAGCAGAACTTTTTCCTTTCCTAAACAAATGCATAAAATGCCTCACACAACAAAGATCAGGCACAAGATGCCTAATCTGACTAATATCTCTTTACTGAATATACTCAGTTTTCCTATTTACTAGCCAGTTTAACACAATCTAACTTTCTGTCTCATATTCCTCTTTGAATCCTGGCACTATATAGTGGTAAATTGTTTGCGTACATTATAGAATACAAAAAAACAGCAGAAATAAAAAGTATCAGATAACAAGAGTAAGCAAGGGTTGAATTGAATTACAGAATAAACATAGTCACCTATTTGGTTAGAATATAACTTTTCCCAGTGATATATTTCATAAGGTACTGAATCACTGAATTTTATATTGAAAAACCTAGATTTCTCAAAAACTCTTTTCCAAGGGATGCTAAAATATTCATCTAGGAGAAAATAATTTAATTGTCAGAATATATTACCAAAAAAATTATCAAACTGGAGCAAAGATAGAAAAAAATGAATATCTTCTATATGTCTTAGTTTTGTATACTTTCTTCTTATGAATATGGGCTATTCTCTCAGCTGGTAAGGAAGATCTTTGCTCTGGCATCCCTTGGGAAAAGACTAATCTTGTGAAAAAATTAGGAATTTCTGGGCTGGAGAACTGCATTAGAGGAGACCTGCCTTTCCTTAAAGTACAGAGATCAACCTGTGAGAAACAACTTGATTAAGGTAAATCCAAGGTTTTTGTCATCTGGGACTTTGGGTTTACCTAGGAAGCCAACCTCAGGCTTTGGGTAAGGACTCAGTATATCTGTGAGTCCTGCATCCTCAGCCTTTTAGAGATAATCTGTAGTATATAGGTAGTCAGATAGCTTTTTGGGGTCTAGATAAGATCAGGAAGTGAATAAGAAGGCCTTGAGAAGACAAGAAGAGCAAACCTCATCAGGGGGAGCACAGATTGGTGGGAGAAGCTATAGCTGTGTAGATTTAGGACTTTATTTATCATTCTCCTACCCTTGATAAACATTTTTTTTAAATAATTGCAAGGGTTGTGCTTCACTGGTTCTGGGGGGTTCCTAGTTGGAATTTTCTTCCATTTCAAATCCCTCTAGGTCCTTTCCATTAAATTATGTCCTTTTGGAGGTAGTTTTCTCTCTAAGTTGGCAAGTTTGAAGGACAAGAGCCAAGGAAAATTTGAATTTCAGGGGAAACTGTCCCCTTGAGCCCCTTGGAATTCTAATAGCTGCTTCTGGCTGGGCAAAAGCAGCTAATGGAATCTTGGTGCTGCTAGCCAGGGGAGTGGTTCTGACTAACAGGTAGATACTTTGGTTGGAATTCTCTATCTCACTTGTACTCAGGGAACATTCTCTTAGGAACTACTACTTTGTAGTTCAGCTGGGGGAGGGGGACAGTGGAAGATTCCATTAACTGTTTTTCATTCAGCTTCATTTCTAACAGCTGTTGCTTGGTCTGAATACTTTTTTACAGTGGCAGGAAACAATAGTTTTTCTTTTTATTGGTCCACATCATTACCAGAGTGGGTGTTATCTAAAATATACCCTATAATCTTTATGCTTTGTCTAGGGTTGAAATATTATTACCCTTTACTGAAACAACTATATGAATGGCTATATTCCATCTGTAATATTGATTTGCTGTTTTATGTCTGTATTGGTTAAAGGTTTAAGATAGGTATGAAAGAGATGCAATGTATATGGCTAGATAAGTTTTGGTATTGGTGAATTAAAGCAAATGGTTATTGCCTTACAACTGAAATTGGACCAAATTGAACTAACTTGTGGGGAATTGATGAAACTTAATGGCATGGAACATGATCTAAAGCAACAGGAGCTAGTGAAGTTTGGAGAGGCTAATCAACAAGTTCCTACAAAGCTGAAACTAGAGACTGAGGCTTTGGCAAATAATCCAGTTATAATGTGTCCTTTAATAGATGTCCCTTCTGTTATACCTGACCAGGGCATTGTGCACAGTAAAGAGCACAAGAATTTTACACAAGGTGAACTAGAATCCTTAAAGAAATGTACTCTCAAATATGAAGAAGAGCCAATACTAGTTGTAAAACAGTTGGAAAGAGTTATCAGACTCTTTAATTCTAGTTACCAAAATTTTGGCCTTATCTTGGATGAGATTCTGAAAAATAGGAAAAAAGAGAGTTGAGCAAAGAAACAACAATACTGCGCTTACTCCATTTGCCTGAGTATAATGATTTGAAGATAAATTCTGTAGAGAATTACAGGCAACCTGAAATGGCAAGAGAGTCCATCTTGGAAACAATGAGAGCAAACTCTAAGCACCCTGGGACATAGTCCAAATTTGAGAGGTTGAGGCAAGATAAATGGGAAACAACTGCTAGCTTCCTTGATAGGATTATTGATTGTGGAGAGCATTGATTTAATATCTGAAGAGAATGCAAGTCACATTAGGAGGTAATTTGTTAAAAATGCCTGCTCAGTGGTGAAAAATTTCTTCAGAAGCAATTACCCAAATGGGTTTACCATGGGTCTTAATGAATTGAAAAGAATAGTGACTTACATAGATAGATAGATAGATAGATAGATAGATAGATAGATAGATAGATAGATATAGATATAGATATATACCAGGATGAGTTAGATAGGCAAGCTGAAGATAAAACTGATATTACTGATAAATTGATGCTGCAATTAAAGGAAGCAAATAAAAAGTTTGAAGAGAGTGAGATACAACAGGTTAAGACTGTTGCTGCCTTGCAGTCTTATAATCCTCCAAGGTATGAATATAATTCCAAACAGAATAGGCAAAATCCTATGCAATTTACGTGGACATATGATAAGAGAGTATAAATTCAGGGGTAAATTTTCAGCTTAGAATAGGGGAAACTGAGGCAATGCATATAATAATAGTTATAATGGTTATAAACAAGAATATGTGTAAATAATAAATTTAATAATAATATGTATAGTGGAAATAAAAATTGTTGTAATCATGGTTGTTGTAATGGTTCCCAGCAAACATATGACTTACAGTCAATGCTGGATTTCATCAGAACAGGAGCATGGCCTAAGTATTCTCAGGTGCCTAGTGGAAATACACAGAAAGGGGATTTACAGAAGGGAGCCTTCTCAGCATGAAGGTGTACTCAGGATGGTATGGTGAAGTTAATTTTAAATAATGATTGTGGGAAAGAAATTGTTGATGATAAAGAATGAAAAGAATTTAAATATGATGAGATGTATAATAGACATGATGAAATAACTAATGTAAATAATGAAGTGGATGAAATTGCAAATGTGGGCAATGGAAGATGGAAGGTGGAGTGAGTCAAAGAAATCTGGGCAGGGTGATAGAAATGTGGGACCATGGGAAAATCAGGATACAGGAGTAAATGGGGAGGTGGAATATAATGGACAGGTACTAGGGATGGAATTTCCTGATCCTTCTGTGTTAGCTCCTATTATTATACATATATTATTATACAACACATTCTCCACCAAACAGCACAGTGTCTCATGTTACTATGAAAGTGTAAGAACAGATATATGACTGCCTGGTTGGCACAGGGGCTTCTATATCTGTTCCACAAACATGCCCAGAAGATTGTAAGGCTATTGGAAATATGGTGGTGGTAGGAGTAACTAGAAGATGACAAAGGGTAAAGAAGTTGCAACCCAAAATGGTATCATTGGGTCCTTTATCTGTAGAGCATTCCTTTCTCATAATGCCCAACTCACCAATGAATTTACTTGGAAAAGATTTTTATGCAAATTAAGAGCAACTATTCCATGTATACCAACAGGGGACATATCTTTAGAATTTCCTGAAAGAGCTCTGGATATTTTCCCAATGTTGTTTTTAGATACAGTTGAGGCAGGAGAAAGAGGGAGATTTTATCCTCTTCCAGATGATATTCTGGAACAGGTATGGGTTTCTCACTCTATTAAATGTGCAACTCTAGTTAAAGTGAAGACTAAAGGAGGTCCTCCACCTTGCACTGCACACTATCCCCTAAGTAAAGATGCAACAGCTGGCATCATTCCTATCGTAGAATCATTACTAAAGCAAAGCATTATAATCCCATGTATTTTGGAGTTCAATACACCTATACTCCCAATTAATAAAAACCAAAATTGGATGAAAATTGAAACCCTTGTTACAGATTTGTCCAAGATTTAAGGACTATAAATGATTATGTAGGGAAGTTGCACCCAACTGTTCCAAGACCAGCCACAATTATATCTTCCATACCTAGCAGTGTCAGATATTTCATGGTGGTAGTATGTCATTGTGGATGACATACTTTTAGCTTCTCTCAGTGCTAAAGTATGTTTAAGGGATAGCAAATTTCTTTTGTGTGAGTTGTGTAAAAGGGGGCATAAGGTATCTAAGACAAAACTTCAATGGTGCTTATTGAGAGTTGAGTATTTGGGATTTGTTTTATCTGGGGGTTCTAGAAGTATTTCCACAAAATGGATAGCTGATATCCAAAAGCTAAGTGTCCCAAAGACTAAAAAACAGCTAAGAGTCATACTGGGGACAACAGGATTCTGTAGACAATGGATCTTTGGGTATAGTGAATTGACTAAAGCACTTACAGATTTAACTAAAGATGCAGAACCTGAACTGCTCAAATTACAGCCAGAACATCTACAGGCAATAACAAAATTTAAGGAAGCAATTCTTTCTGCTCCATCATTTGGGATCCCAGATTATGAAAAACCTTTTGTACGCTTTGTTCACGAGTGGAAAGGGATAGCTTCAGGAGTTCTTGCATAGATTTTAGGGTCAAATTATCACCCAATTGCATATTATAGTACACAGCTATATCATATTTAGCTGGAATAGCTCCATGTTTGTGTGGAGTGTCTGCTGCTGTATTATTAGTGCAGAAGTCTACAAACTTAGTTCTTGGGTGTCCATTGACAGTCTTTTGTCCATACCAAATTGAAGCCCTTATGTTGAAATATTACACTCAGGCTTTTTCTGATCAATGTATAGCCAAATATGCCATAGTTTTCTTGGGAATAAAACATATAAATCAAGAGGTGTAGTGTTTTAAAACCAGCCACATTATTACCTGATTTGCCAAAAATTGGGGAACCATTGCATGACTGTACTGAAGTAGTTCAATTAATAGAATAACCAAGGCATGATTTGAAAGATACATCACTAGACAGTCCTGACCTTGTGTTGTTCATGGACGGTTCATCTTTCATGCAGAACAGTATCTGTTTTACAGGGGCAGCAGTGGTAACTGAAGTTGAGATAGTGTGGTATGGTTCGTTACCCAAGAATATGAGTGCACAAGAGGCAGAGTTGATATCTCTGAAATATGCCTGTTTGTTAGCTAATGGCAAAAGGGCTAATGTCTATACAGATTCTCGTTATGCATTCTCGATCTGCTATGCAATAGGTTCCATCTAGAAGCAGAGAGGTTTTATTACATCAGGGGGAAAATAGATCACTTGTGTGAAGATTATCACAGAGGTACTGGCAGCTATTAAAAAACCAAAACAATTAGCTGTGAAATACTGCAGAGGTGATTCTTTTGGCAGAGATCCAGTTTCTTGAGTTAATCACTATGCTGATGTTACTGCCTATTATTCAGCACAAAATACCCCAGGTTACAGAATGAATTTCTCAGTCATAGAATCTGGAGATCTTGAAAGAGCATATCTAGACACAGAAATTCAAACATAGCAGCATAGTTTTGGAGGTAGGAAAGAGAATAGCATTTGGGTAACATCAACTAGAAAGCCCAAAGGCATTTTTCAATCATATTTTCCAGGCTATTTGGGGATAGAGGCTTTGGCTGATACTGTTAAAAGAGTAGTGGTAGCCCCAGGAATTACCACCCTGGCAAACAAAATTTGTTTTTGCTGTTCTATTTGTCAGAAATTCAATCACCATGTTTTTAAGAAAATTTTTAAGAAAAGAGGGGGCATTAATTTCTATTCCTTTTGGACATCTGCAAATAGATTATATTACTATGCCCAAAGCAGGGAAGTATTGCTTGGTTTTGGTGGATAAACTGACAAAATAGCCAGAAGCTTTTCCATCTGCTAGGAACACTTCAGCATTTATAGTTAAGATCTTGTTGAGAGAGACTGTTCCAAGATTTGGAGTACCAGTCAGAATTGACTCCAATAAAGGGGCCCATTTCACAGATGGCATTTTTAAACAAGCATATGAGAACTTGAGAATCTTGGCAAAGTTTCATGTTCTGTATCATCCACAAAGTTCAGGTCAAGTAGAAATAGAGAAATCAAAACTATGACAGGGAAACTTTGTACTGAGATGCATCTGAAATGGCCAAATATCTTACCCCTAATGTTATTCTATATCCGTACAAAACCAAGGGCTGAAATACATGTTTCACCATTTGAAATATTGTATGGTCATCCACCTTTACAAGCCAAAAGTTGTAAAACTGCCTATGCTTCAATGTTAGGGAGAAACATCCAGATAGAATCTTACGTAACTGCCTACAAGATACAATAAGAGAAGGGGGCAGTTGGGTGGCTCAGTGGATTGAGAGTCAGACCTAGAGACAGGAGGTCCTAGGTTCAAATCTGGCCTTAGACACTTCCCAGCTCTGTGACCCTGGGTCTCACTTAACCTCCCATTGCCTATCCCTTACCACTCTTTTGCCTTGGAGCCAATACACAGTAGTGACTTCAAGACAGAAGGTAAAGGTTAAAAAAAAAAAGATACAATAAGAGAACTGCAAGATATGGGACTTTTAGTTCAGAGTGGTCCTCTGGATTATTCATTACATAACATCAAGCTAGGTGACTCAATTTATAAAAAGAATTTTAATAAAACCTCAGCAGCAGAACAATCATAGGTTGATTCATTCACAGTAATTTTAACTTCACCTTCCACAATAAAGGTTTTAGAGAAAGAATTGTGGTTTCATTGCCCACACATTAAAAAGGTTCCTAGAGTAGCAGAAGGAGAAGAAGAAAGAGATCAAGAAGAAGATGATGAAGGAGAGATAGCTGCGAGATTATCAGGCAACATGTCTGCAGGCAGAAAGATTGAGGAAGAGGACAACAGATCAGACAGAGAGGACTGAAGATAGAAGAAATTGTAGCAGAATCATAGAGGAAGTACAGCAGACCAGACATTGAAAGGATAATAGACTTTTACACAAGGATCTACTACAGAAAAGGATGCTAGACTGATATGTATTTAGTTTATAAGGTTTATATATCATGTTGCACACAGCATATGTTCAATATAGATATATACATGACGTATATACATATACATCAGTATATATTATAAAGCAGCCGGAGTAAGAAGACAGAAGAGGAGACAACAGGCAACAATAGAAGAGGAGTATCTGAAGATTTGGTGAGTATGACTGCATCCAACATATAAATTTAGGACACATTAATCAAAAGATATTCACATTAGATTATATGGTTTTACCTGGATAAAATGTATTTGGGACATTTCATTCAGGACACATATAAGATTATGTAGATTTTGTTTTGTGATTTAGTATTATCAGAATGTGGAAATTTTCTTACACAAACATATATATATCTGTAACATACTTGGTATATATATTTGTAATATATTTAGCTTATAGTATTTGTATCATAGTTTAATATAGAGTAAGTGATTGTGTAAATAAGTGTATAAAATATGTAGATATTGTAAATTTTGTATAGGTTTTATATATTGCTGTATATTCTTGTATATTCTTTTATATTGCTATATATCTATGTATATTTGACTGTGAATAGTTGCAAGAGTACAAATTTATATTTTTATAATCCATATATATTTGTAAATTTGTACAGAAAATTTTCTACATATCTGTGAAATGTGTGCAGAATTAAAGGTTCGAAGGATAGGATTTTGGTAGGATAAGATAGTTACAATGTTTGACAGAAGATGTTTGTTTTGGAACTGTTTTGGAACTGTTTGCACTTTGCATGTTGAAATTTTTGATGTTCTTGTTATATTTTGTTACATTTTGTATGTTGAGTATTCTTCTTGTGACTTTTGTATTTCTTTTCCTTTAAGTAATTGCCTATTGTAATTTCCTTTTTCCCTAATTCCTTAGTGTAAGGTTGATGATAGAGAGGAATAGATAGTTAAGTTTTAGGTAAGAACTGTTTGTTTTATTTTCAGGTAAGTAAGATAGAATGGGTTTAGAATAAGGAGGGATTTATATAGTGATGAGCATATGACAAATCTATAGATTAGATCAGATGCTCAGAGGGCAGAATGTAAGTCTAAGTGATAAGGGATAGAGAAAAATGCACAGATTGTCTTTAAGAGGAAAGGAGGAGAATTTAGATGCAGACCCTGGGAGAAGATTCTGGAAGGAGAGGAGGATCTTGCTAATTTACTGGGTTTAGCAGTCTCTCCTGATCTGGCTTTCCTCTGAGCTGGTAAGGAAGATCTTTGCTCTGACATCCCCTGGGAAAAGACTAATCTTGTGGAAAAATTAGGAATTCCTGGATTGGAGAACTATCTTAGAGGAGACCTGCCTTTCCTTGAAGTATAGAGATCAACCTGTGAGAAACAACTTGATTAAGGTAAATCCAAGGTTTTTGTCATCTTGGACTTTGGGTTTACCTAGGAAGCCAACCCCAGGCTTTGGGTAAGGACTCAGTACATCTGTGAGTCCTGCATCCTCAGCCTTTTAGAGATAATCTGTAGTATATAGGTAGTCAGATAGCTTTTTGGGGTCTAGATAAGATCAGGAAGTGAATAAGAAGGCCTTGAGAAGACAAGAAGAGCAAACCTCATCAGGGGGAGCACAGATTGGTGGGAGAAGCTATAGCTGTGTAGATTTAGGACTTTATTTATCATTCTCCTACCCTTGATAAACATTTTTTTTTAAATAATTGCAAGGGTTGTGCTTCACTGGTTCTGGGGGGTTCCTAGTTGGAATTTTCTTCCATTTCAAATCCCTCTAGGTCCTTTCCATTAAACTATGTCCTTTTGGAGGTAGTTTTTGCTTTCACATCTATCTATCTATCTATCTATCTATCTATCTATCTATCTATCTATCTGTCTGTCTCTCTGTCTTATCTTATCTTGTCTGTCTGTCTGTCTATCTATCTATCTATCTACCTATCTATTTTTTCCATATAAGTTCATGGATTATTTTAGAGTAATGTGTATTCCAGACTCAGAAAAGCCTATAAAAGAGAGATTGAAACTCATAATATGTCACTTTTTTTCCCCTTATAGTTTACCCAACACTAGGAGAAAAGGCCAAAAGGGAGGATATTTTAGGCATGGGAAAAAGCAATGAAAATGCAAAGTTAGATATTATCTTCTTAAAGGAATATCAAGGAGGCTAGTGTCACTGGATCATAGATTATTTAGACAGGAGTAATGTATAAGAAAACTAGAAAGGTAGAAAGAGGCCAGATTTAAAAGCCAAACAGGGTACTTAATATTTGATGTGGGAAGTAACAGGGAGCCTCTGGAGCTTATTAAATAGAATATTGGACCTGCACTCTAGAAATATCACTTTAGCAGCTAAATAGAGCATGGATTTGGGTGGGAAGAGAAAACAAACAGAAGGTTATTGCAATAGCCCAGGAATGAGGGGATGAAGGTCTTCAACAGAGTCATAGCAGCATCCAATAAAAGAAGAGGGTGAAGATAGATGTGAAAGGACTTAGGAATCTACATTGGGTGGGGAAGTGAAGAGTAGGAGGATAATGTCTAGGTTTTGAGATGAGGTGACGGGGAGGATAGTGGTTTCCTCCATAATAAAAGAGTAGTTAGGAAGAGGGGAAGGTTTTGGGAAAAAATAATGAGTTTTGTTTTGTATTGTCTTCATTTATATTGTTTTATTAATTACATATATTGTTCTTTTATATAGCTATTTAAATATTTAAATTTTATATAGCTTTTTAAATGCTATTATTTCATTTTATCCTTATCATAGTCAGAGATGCAAAAAGTTAGGAGGGGAAAAAGACAAAATTCTACAGTGTAGGTTAAAGTGATAGCTATTATGTTATCAAAATATATCCCCAGTAGTAGTACATTGCACTTACTAGGTATTTATTCATTTAACAATAAGTTTTATCATAGGAATGAGTAAGTGGACAGACCCTATTTCCCTAAGATCTATCATAACATATATAGTTGTATGCTAAAATATTTTTTCCTTCCAAAACCTTATTCTCAATGGATCAGATTTGAGATATTGAGGACAAGTAGTTGATTATGAAAGTATTAAGAGCTGTATAAAATTATTTTATCGTTGATACTTTTACAGACATCAATTTCAATGGTTCTAAGGGCATGTATACTAATAAAGAGCTATTATCATCTCTAGTTCCTTATACTTTTCCTATGGCAATCTGAATGTTATATTTAGTATTCTGTAGCTGGATTACCATACTTAGTCTGTAGTGACTGTAGTGACCTTAGTCTACTGATAACATCAAATACTAGTGACAATTTAATGGAGTCCAACTCCCATCTAAACAAAGTAATTAGATATCAAATGTTTTTCTAAGAAAACTTCTTTTTCCAGTGTTTCATCAAATCCATGTTACAAAAGCTGTATCAATAGGTTACAACAGGAAATTTTAAAAAAAAAGAGATTGACAAAAAAACCTACTGACCTTGAAAGGGGTCATATTGACCTGGTATTAATGGGTAACCCATTCCAACATGTGTGTGATGATGAGTATGAAGATGACGTTGACTGAAGGGGGAGTGACGGTCTCGTTCCCTCTCTGCTTCCCGCTCACGTTCAGCTACAGCTTTTTCTATTGGCTATCATGAGAAAGTAAAAGGAGGAAAAAATGAAAAAGAATATTTCTAAAAACTTGTCTTAGAGTAATGGTATAAGAACTCATGTTCATTATCCTCTTATTATGCTCTATTACATAAATAAGTGATAAAGGCAGAAGACAAAATAATGATATTAATTTTGATTAGTAGTTGTTTTTCATTGTTATTGTAATGATGATAACTATGTGAAATTATAGATATCCCTTCCACATTGTGAGGGTTAGGGCTGTAGTGCCCCCTGTGATCTAGAAAAACCACATAAAGATCTTTGGCAAGTATTTAAGAATACTCTCCAATCCCAAGTATGTGCCATAAATGTTTCTGTAAGACATAATTAAGATAATAGAAATTATATAATTATAGGAATCTTTTTATTCTCATTCATCTGCAATTACTATTATTATATAATACTAGAATGCTATCTCTTTCTCTCTCTCTCCATTTTCCATTTGGAAATAAAGATAATTTTTAAAAACTCTTTTTGAGTTATGTTTTCTGATTATTCTCATGCTTTTGTTTTACCCCAAATGGCACTAATTTACCCTCAGCACTATCATACTTAACACCCTATGTGACCTGGGGAATGTCATTTCACTTACCTGAACCCCATTTTCCTCATCTGTAAACATGGGGTTGAATTAGATTGCCACTTGGGTCACTTTCAATTCTAAATCTATGGTCCTATTTATATTTGTACTAATGTTGCTAAGATTACTATATCAAGGAAATGCCTACAAAGTCCAGCAACTTGCCTTCTAATTTCCTTGTGAGTGTACACAAGCATGTTTTTTAGTAGAGCTATATTTCCAAATTAGGCTCTATAAATTTCAGTTTCCATATGAAAACCTTAAATCTAGATTTGCTTTAAAAAAATAAAATCATGAAATTCTATTACAGCACATGTTTTCCCCCTCCTAAAGAGAAAAAAAAAAACATCTTAATTTGGAAAAAAGCATTCTTTATGTATTAGTGTAAAAAAAAAGAATCTTGAATTCAGAGTTGGGCTCCAAAACCATTCATATTTTGTAACTCTTTTCTATTTTGTCCTCTTCCCCAAAAACATATCATTCTTAAATAACAACAAAAGGCAGCTTACAGCAGGGGACTTGCTGCGGTACTGGTTGGCATGCTGCTGAAGCAAATCCAGTGCTTTAGATTCAGTGGCTGTTTTCGTGCTGATGCTAGGGCTGGTATTGACTTTTTCCGCCTCTTCTCTCCCTGACATCTTCCCATAAACAGGATAATGAAATCCTGGAGAGAGATAGGCCCCTGCAGGTAAACAACAAATGCCACATCAAGTTACTGGCTGCCTTTTTTTTTATCTTCCTTTTGAACATTTGGGTTACACTGATTTGGGATGGAGTTAGAAATTATAGTATAGGGGTTACATTAAGAATGGGATATATCTTCATTTACTTATATCTAGATTTTTTTCTAGACTCATTCATACTGATGAATGGAGGTTATCAATAGACCTGAGTTTATAGCCATTTCATATATTTATGTGTTCTCTTAAGTAAAAGGAATAGTAACTATAATAGTTCTGACAGCAAGTGCTTAGAAAATTTTTATAGGCAATAAAATATCTGTCAGTCCAACATAGCATACTGTCAGAGAGTACAGAAGCTAGAGCCAGGAACTCTGACAGTTCATAAAAAGAATATCTTGTATTGAATCAGTTTCATTTATGAAATTCTAACATAAAAGTAAGAAAAATAAGTGTCATCCAAGAAGTTTCTAATTAATTCTAACATTTTAAAAGCTAAAAATAGAATTCCACCTATACAGTTAAACATGAAAATATTTTCTCTTAGGATACAATTCACTTACCAGGATAGCTATGCATTAGTACAGGAGACACAGCCCTGTATGCAGGATGATTGGGATCATACATCTGTGGATAAGGATAAGCATGTAAGTACTGTATGTATGACTGATGCTGACTCATTGGAGAGGAGACAGCCACTCTGGCTCCTCGGGAGTCCTTCCAGTTTACAGGAGTCTTTCGATCATCATTTTTCATTTTGTTCTCTTCAAAGGATTGAGAATCAGACTGCTTGGCTTCTTTGGGCTCCTCTTTGATATTTGTTAATGACACAGGAAGTCCAGGTACCATACTCTCTTTATTAGGTGTTTTTCTTGGGCTATCCTCTTTTAATTTTTTCTCTCTATCAAGCTCTTCTGATTTTTGCTGATCAAGGTATTTAGGTTGGTAGACAAAATGGTGCCATGTCCTTGAATCTGGATCCTAACAAAGAAACACAGGGATTATTTCTAAGTTAGTTTCAGAAAAGTTGATCAAAATGTTATTGTTTGTGTTTTTCTTTTAATTAATTTTATATCATTTAAAAGGATGACTATTTCTTTATCTAAATGCAAACTTGCAATAGTAAATCTGGCCATTATTATGACTCAGTGTCACTTAAACAAAAATACAATGGTTCCTGATTGAAATTCTTCATTATATTACTAGAAGTGTTATTAAGTATTAAAGCCCTAATCATAATAAGATTTCAAATTACTTTTCCATCAGAAAACCTAACATATAAAACCAAAAAATGTTATTTTCCATTTTGTGAAGATAATGTACTTTGCTTGTATAACAAAAGTGAAGTATCTTACAAGAAAGAATTTCTAAATAGCTTTTTCAACCATAAACTAGTAATAACAAATAGCATATGGTCAAGAAGTCTTGAAGGAAATCTTAAGGAAGATCATTAAATTTCGACTAAGACTGAATCCATACAAATAGCTAGGGAAATAGATATGATAAAAAGTTAGTTATTCTCTTTTAGTGCAGATCAAAAATTCATAGTAAAAAAAGGAACCTTAAAACCACCAAATCTAATATATTGTACAATTGAGTAAACTGAGGCCTAGGCTTTGTAATTCACATAGCTAGTGAGTGGAAGATAGAAGACCAAGAAATCAGGTCTCCTGTCTCCCCAGTTCAATACTCTTTCTACCATATTTCTGGCAAGAACCTGAAAAATAGGAGTACCATTAATTACAGGGTTTTATTAATAAAAAGCTACCATGAATAAAATACTTTAGTTACATACAATTCTATGACATGTTTATCTAATTGAGGTTTCATGACTATTTTTCAATTTTTAATGAATTTGTTTTTATGGATGCTCAATAATTTGGCCCTGAGAAAATCTGAAAAGGCCAGTCATACTTGCCTACTCATTTTAGCTTTAATGAACTTGATTTTACATTTAAAATATCACAAAAAATTAAGAAATTGAAGTTCTGTTCCCAAACCCCAGAAATCACACAACTGGACTCCAGCAAGATTTTAAAAAGAGGGGAAAAGATACATGGGTAAAAAGCCTACCCCATTCCTAGTAAATGCTACTGGAAATTTTGGTATTTAAAAGATCAAACATATGGTCATCTAGTACAACTGCCTTGTTTTACAAATGAGATCTAAGAGGACTAAATGCCTTTCATTAAGGACATAAACAATGACAAAGCTACTGTTAGAATCCAGGTCTTATGTCCCACACCACTGTTATGGAAGAAATTTTATATCACATAAATCATAATTTTTTAATTGAAAGGATTTCGGAGATCTTCTCATAAACATATATATATATATATATATATATATATATATATATATATATATATATATATATATATATATATATGTATGTATGGACTGCTTATAGAAATGAAAGGACCTCCAGAGGTTCATACAATAAATTTATAAAATATTAGAAACATATAACAATGCTTTTTAAAGAGATAATTAGTGAGGGGGAGGTCCTTAGTGTTTATATAACAAAAGGCATTATTAGATCAAGCCCAGAAATAAACAGTTCTCAGATTGCTCTCTCTGTCTAGGGCCATCTTACTTGTTTAAATCTTGTGGTTGGGTCTACACCTGTCTGCTTCATGGAATCCATGACAGATTTCATTTCTACAGCCTCCTTAATAAGCTGGTGGTTTTCCATCTGCTTAGCTTTGAAGCTGTCGGACTGAAGCTGCTGCTGGTGATTGGACAGAATCTGTGATTTACCTGTCTCCTCAGTTTTATTAGGCAATGATGGCCCAAGTTTAGTATTGTTTTTGCTAAGCTCTGGAGGAGTAGGAGCTTTAGAGATGGTGGCAGATGGAATATTTTTCTGTTTATTGTCCTCCTTGCCCAGTTCTTTCAAGGGGAGTTCATTTTTTCTCTCACAGTCTCTTCCAGTTTGAGCCATTTTCTGTTCTGCCAACCTCTGGTCCTCATAATATTTTTCATACTGCTGTCTATAAGCAGGATTCGTGGCTATTAAGGACTTCTGGTCCATGTAGAGTCCATATGCATACTGTCCATAATAAAGGGATTGGGCAAGTGCAGGATGCCTCTGAGTTATTACTGACTGATGCTGAGGTGGTAAATTAGAATTATTTTCCATTTTCTTAGAATCTAATGGCTCTGCCTTGTCTTTTCTTTCCATTTCTTCCTCAGACTCCTTTTTGATCTTCATTCCCTGTGGGCAACTACTGTTCCCAGCTGCAGGGGTGCTGACTTGGCCTGAGTGCATATAACTTGGAGAATAATAAGTATCGTAGCCATGGTAATAGGGAGAATGGGACTCTTTCACTTGGGATGATTGTGCTGTAGCTGAAGAATGTCCTTTTACAACACTGTCCTTACCAGAAATTATATCTGAAGGAGAACTGGCCTTTGACCTCATGCCCTCTGACCTGCTGTCAGAAGCACCATCATCAGCAGCATCAGAGATATCTGAATATGCAGGGCTATTGGTTTTAGTGACTGAACTCTCTGCCCCATTTTGTGTCAACACATGCAATGGTGGCATAGGAGACTGTCCATTCACCAAGGGGTTACATTCCATTCTGGAAGCACTCCCGATAGAGGGGCTGGGTGCATTGTCTGTGAAAGTATAAACTTTATCAGCTTCCGCTTTAATACTTGCCATCCTGCTCTCTTGAGATTCTGACAAACCATTAGCTAGCACTTCATTCTTGCTGAGATGGTCCTTTAAAAAATGTCCTGATAAGTCTTTCCCAGACCCCTTTGTGTCCTCAAGCTTTCCTAGCTTCATATCTATTTTAGGACTTCCTGACTCTTTACTTTCTTTCTCTTTGACCTTTCTCTTTTCCTTTTTCTTTTTGTCTTTGAGTGATGTGAGAGCTGGGTTTATAGTGCTTGGCTCTCCCATAATTGTGGGCTTTGGTTGAATAGGTTTTAATGGAGGACTCTTTGGTGTAGCTTGAACAACAGTGGTTGTGAGTGAGGGCAATCCTGATATTGACCCTGTAGTGGTAGTTGTAAAGGCTGCAGTAGGAATAGCTATCAATTGGGGAGGAGTCGGAGCTGGAGCTGGAGCTGGAGCAATAGGCCTGGCAGTTTTAAGTTTTGAAAGGTTTTTGTCCACTTTGCAACTGTTAGCTTTTTTGCCCTTATCTTTATCACCTGAATTTTTCTTGTCTATTAGTCCTTCCGCTTCCAGTTTGGGCATTTCAGTAGCCAAACTGCCATCTGTTATTAAGCAACTATCCAAAGTGGCTGCCATATTAGAGATCACTGGAAGATTATTGAGTTCACTATTGAGGCCCTTCTTTTTGCCAGAACTCTTGCCAGCTTTTGAATTGATAATTGAACTTGGGCCATTATTAATCAAATCTTTCTTGCCCTTGGGTGTCCCAGAGGTGTTTACAGAGCTAGGGGATATTGGTGCTTTTAGTGGATCAAATGATACAGTTGTGCTTGATTCATTGAATTGAGATGCCATGGTACTCGATGCTTCCTCACAATCTGATATCTTGTCTTCATTTTCAGGCTCAAATTCCAGTTTGCTTTCTGGGTCTAAGTGTGCATGAGCCTGGTGGTACCGAAGTCCGTTAATGTGCTTGTACTTTTTATTACAATTTGGATGTGGGCAATCAATTAATACTGGAGAAGAGCAACCTTGGTCCAAAAAAGTAATCTCAGATTTCCCCTGAGGGGTGGTTGGAGTGCTTCTAGAATTACTACGAACACGCTTTCCACACTTATTGTCCTCTGAACTGGAGTTTAAATCCAGTTCCATAGAAGGCTTATTTTTCCTCTTGTTTGTAGAAGAGGGACTGGCTTTGACATCTTCAATAGCACAGTTTGGAGGTGTCCTTCTACCACTTGAGTTAAGGCTACCCCTCCTCCCTTTTCCATTAGAACCACCTCTGTTCTTATTCTGAAGTCCTCTAGCTTCCGCAAAACTAGCATCATTTCCTGGCACAGTTGCTGCAGACCTTGCTCGCTTCCCTCTTCCTCGACCTCCTCTCATTTCTAGATCACTTGTTGGTGATTCACAAAACCTAGGCAAGCAAAAGCAACAAAAATGAAAATTAGGTACCATAAAGAAGGTACATGCTATACTCCAAAGTAATTAACAGTATCTGAATTACAAGGGCAACCCATTCTTCCACCGGTAATTTCACTAGCTGGAATATAGTCTGCCACCAAGGAAATTTACTTTTCCTAAGAAAATTAAGTAAAAGCATCTAAAGTGACTTCAAATTCAAGTTAAATTTCCATAACATGGAAAATAATTAAATATTATGTGAAGTAAAGAGAAATTTCAAAGCTCTTTTAACATATTCTGTGCAAAATTATCCCTTGTTTCAATAATTTACAAACTTTTACTTAATATTAATTTGCATGATTTCCTTTTTGAAAAGAATGGAAAGGAAGGAAGGGAGGGGGGAGGGAGGGACAGAGGAAGAAGGGAGAAAGGGAGAAAAGAAGAGAGGAAGACAGAGAGAAAGAAAAAAGAGAGAAAGCATGAGAGAAAGTGAAAAAGAAAGGAAGGAAGGAAGGAAGGAAGAAAGGAAGGAAGGAAGGAAGGAAGGAAGGAAGGAAGGAAGGAAGGAAGGAAGGAAGGAAGGAAGGAAGGAAGGAAGGAAGGAAGGAAGGAAGGAAGGAAGGAAGGAAGGAGAAAAGAAAGGAAAATTCTAATAAATAGTTCCAGTTACCTTGGTGGTGCCCAATCATGTTTTGTACAGTCCAGCAGTGTGCCCACGTAGGTCTTATTCCTCCATGTGACATTTACCACTAAGACACCTGTAGTTGAGGGAGGAACGTAGAATTATCACAGTTGGTACAAAACTCTTGTTTTAATATTTAATTGATTTTTATGAACATAGACTTATTCCCACTTGCTTTTAAAAGGCCGTGATTTGTACTCTTCCTCATTTCTGATTTCTATGACCTCAATTTAAAGCACATAGTAAATAATCAGTGTGTGTGTGTGTGTGTGTGTGTGTGTGTGTAAATGAATGTGTGAGGTTGTGATCATTCTCTCTGCAAACAGAAGGTAATCATTTCTGCTATGTCCTGCTATAAAACATCACCACCTCTTAATTTTTCTACTACATTTAATTGTATTCTTTTGGCAGTCTGCCAACATAAAACTGAGTGCCAGTTACCAGTGTTTAAATCAGAAGACAGAAAGTTATCTGTTCTTTTTTCTTCAATTCAATAAGTGAAATATTTTATTCCCATTCCCCCTAAAAGGGCACACAGAAGCATAGAAGTATGGGAAAGTAAAAACCCAGACTAGATCCAAAAGCATTCAATTATCAGTGTTCTCTTTCAACAAAGTATTAACTCTAAATTTATCAGACTTTCTCTGAGAGAATAATGAATCTAAACTGAGGTGAATTCAAATCAGTATTTGGTCCTGTTTTCATAAAAGTGTTCTAAAATAGTGCTTTTAATAAAAACAGGTTTTCACTTTCAGAATTATTCCTACTAGAATCAATCTTAAAAATAAATAAATAAATAATGCCCCAATCCCACCTTTCACAATGCCATTTCCTATGAACTCTTCAGTTTTCACCAACACTGGCTTACAGACAATTTAATTTAGCACTTAACTGCTGGCCAAATGTTACAGGGAAACATGAAGTACACTTTTCACTTCTCTTCCAAATTTATAGAACAAAAAATATTGCACTTTCAAGCCTACCCTAAAAGGACTCAATTTTTGAGCCAATAGATAAAATTGTTATTCTTCTCACAGTATAAAAGAATGAAACAGTTTAAATGTTCATTATTTTCTGTAGACAGCCTCCATTTTCTCTTTGAAAAAAATATTGGGGCATTATTAAAAAGCTTATTCTATTTTGGTTACCTAATAGTATTCAATCTGTAATGTTTAATCTGATCTAGGTAGTGATATCAAGGTGCCTTAGCTTACAAACCAGGTCATCATACAATGACAATTTTCCTTAAAATTATAAAAATTTAGAATTGAAAACTGTTTCCCATAAGAACTATATCACATTTACTTCAGGGACAGCTGGATTCTATTCACTGTAACAAGTCTAGCAGATAAAATGATAACACAAAACAAGTCTTTCTTCAATCATGGTTGAGGCAATTGGATTTCCCCCAGGAAATAAAAGATCCGACAATATTAAATTAATATTGAGAACAGAAGAGACAATTGGGTATTTAGCCAGAATTTGTATAATGCCATCTATTTGGGGGGGGGGAGTTTTATCATTTTAAAATTCTCACCCATAACTCCCTTTTTGGAAAAAAAATGATTAAAGAAAGAGAAGGGTAAGGCTGATTTGTTTTTCACATTGTCTCCTCTCTCTGCACTACATGTGGTGTCAAAGATCTTTTCAGCTGCTTAAAATTCTTTAGCATGCCAGCTATATTTACTGCCTAAGAATACATCTGCATTGCTAGAGGGTTACTGCATTTCAGCTTTAGATGCAATAAGCTGAGTCACTCTGTTCCAGAGGCCCTAATGTAGTACAAATGTGTAATTAAAAATGCTTGAAAGGAAACATGAAAGAAACAATAAATGTTCCATTCTTGAAGTAATAAAATTAAAAACAGGAAAAGTCTGCACAAACACTTAACATTAGCCTGCACCAAAAGGCTTTTGTTACTGCTTTTCCCCTATGGGTCTCATCTTTCCAGCAAAAAAGGTGGTCTGGGATTGGTTCTCTCTTTCTGGAAACACTAATATCTGATTGGCTGAATTGCACACTGCAGTAGAAAGCTCAAAAAAGCAAGTGTCTCAAATACATGAGCTTCAAAGAGGGAGACGAAAAAGATTCTAATATGTTACAGTGCTGAAAAAAGGGTGAGCCTGAGTGAGAGGGAAGAGGAATGTGTAAGTAGAAACTGTTTCATAAAGGAGGAATGATTCCAACAATAAAAGAGGGTTGCCTAATGCTTCCAGAGTCAGTAAATCAAACACTGGTTTGTTTTCAATAACAAAGCTTGTCAGTGAGATGAAAGGTTATTGTCTGCTAAACTGTGTTGTGTTTATACACTAAGACCCATGCCACTGAGCTTTTCAAGATAACATTTAAACCTATTCAGGACTGTAAGAACAGAATGTGTTGTAGCAAAACAGGATAAAGAGGAGTTTGGGGGCTGGGAGGGAGGAAATGAATTCCAAAACAAGTAGTAAATCATAGTTTATCTGTGGCACAGTTTGAAGCTGACAATGGCTAAACTAAAGATGAAATCACCAGAGTAAAAAATTCAAATGTCTTCTAGCTATTTTTAGGAGCCATACATATGCAAATGTACAACAAAATATCAATAAATGAACCTTTTATTTTTTAAAAAAATTTAAATACTATGTAAGCAAATAAAGATCATTTTCAATTTCAAAAAGCCCAAGAGTCACCCCTTATTTTCTAGAAGTCATGATCTTTTTTAGGGAGCATTTTAATAGACAATATCCTCAAGAATTAATTAACCTTCCACTTGCTTTTATTTTTCTTTGTATACCTGCCAATTCAGAATACTGCACATTTATGTGTGTTTAAAATTCACACAAATAAATACAAATACACATACATATACCCTTAATCAAGTTCCTAGAGTGGAAATAAACGACTTGAACTTTTCTCACATAAATTCTATGGTACTATGTTTGTAGCTTGGAAGATCTATGTTCAAACAACATCTGTCACAAGAAGTCAAATTAGTATGTTGGAGCATGTTTTGGTTCAGAGAGAGAAAAATGGATTATCATTTCACCAAAATGTCGAAGCCCTGTAATATTTTGTAAGCTACGACATTCAAAATTACCTTAAAAATGAAAATGTTCCAGTTACTTTATATGAACTGCAAAGAAAACATCTTTCTCAGACAGGTCAAGCTCTGATAGCTAGGATGTAATTCCAACATTTGGCACATTGGAAGTGCTTAATAAATGCTCTTTCATGTCAACAAAGAAACATTAAAACGTGAAAACTAGAAACATGTAGGTTAAGTGGAGGATGAAAGTCCTTTGTAAATATATATATATATATTTGTATGTATGTATGTATATGTGTATATATATATATACATATATATATATAGCTATGTATAAAAGGGAAGCAAATCATTTTGAAATTATTTGCTTCCCTTTTATACATAGATTTATTGTGTTTATTTTCTTAACTACAGGGAAGGATTTGCTGCTATGAAGTTTTTAAAAGGCAACACACAAGCGACATAGGAGTAAATTAGACTCAGGGATGTGAAGAAAGATAGCAGACCTGCTGATGAGCACCATCTCACAAGAAAGATTATAAAATACAGTAACTTGTCCATGGCAGAATATATTAGATGAATGGGTATCTATCTTTACATCTTGTAAGGATGAAGGCAATTAACACGTTAGCAATTACACAATAACTGTGATGTTTAACCTTCAGGGTACCATTAACTTGTTTTTTAAATTTTTATTAAGTGAATCTAAATATAATTTATTTCCTTTTTATTTTTTGTATTTTACTTTATGCATTAAAAAACTTTACTCTAAGAAGGGTCCATAACCTTAACTAAACTGCCAAAGGAGTCCAGGACACCCAAAATATTAAGAATCCCTACTCTGGGAAAATAACAAAATTATTCATTGTAGATTAGGATAATAGTTACATTTTAAAATGGTACATTACTTGGTTTTCTTTCATGCGCTAGATGTGACAGTTCCTACCAAAATTATGAAAATGATGAGCTAGCTTAAAATTAGAGAAAGCTCATTACAAGGGAATGGGATACCAGGTAATACATTTTTTTTCACCAGAAATTATTTAATCAACTAACTCATCAAGTGTGAAGAAACTGGTGTCAGCCAGTGACAATTCACATTGATGCAATCCTTACAGTATTTTTAAAAACTATGTTTATTCAATACAAAGAACAAGATAGAGAATTACATTTATAATACTATGAAAATCTATCATATTATTTTTGCCACATGGACATCATTAATATTAAAATATTTAAGTTTAGAGCCAGTTTCACCTATATTTCCATTTTTAAAAGGTAGAAATATATGTTTGCATTTATAGTACTTACATGGATATTTGAAAAGGGTAGTAAAATGTTTCATGGAAAACCAGGGTAATAAAACACAATATTCAAAAGTTGTACCAGATGAAAAACATTTAATGTGCATTAAAATATTACAAGTTTCAAATTGCAACATTATTTCAGACCATAACTTAAGCTGGCAAAAATGCTTTGAGTAGATAAGGTCAAGATACTTGTTAACTATTATCAGGTTCTCCTTAACATGACATTTTCTGTTTTCAAAAGTTATTCGTTATTCAAAAAGCAACTAAATTATTTAAGTACCTTCCATGAAGGGAATATATTCACCACCTCTAGTCCCAGCAGGGCTGGGCAGTAAAAAAGTTTTGTGATTTTTCTCTTTTTATATTAATAGTAGATTTGGAAGCAGTAGACCTGCTTTTGTATCCTTGCCCCAATGAATACTGGCTGTGCCTTTTTTTAAGTCACAAAATACTCTGAGCTTCAGTTTCTTCCTTTGCAAAATTGGAATACTAATATTTTTACAACTGCTTTGTAAATATTAAGGTGAGAGATATAGAGTCTGAGAAAGAGAAGGTATGGGAATAAGGGGCTTAAGGTCATAAGGACTTCCTCCCACCTTGTGCAGAATCTGGGAAATATCCTAGTCAGATATGTTCAGTTACCTCTTTAAGCCTTTTCTGAAAATACTTATAGATTCCTTCTAGGCAATTTGGTTCTCTTGAGTTTGGGAACCACTGAATTCTTCCTCACATTCTTTTTTCCATTAGAAACTGAAAAATGAAAGTGGCCTGCTTACTTTTGATACTAATTTCTCTAGCCAAAAAGCAAGTTTATACTGTCCTAATCTGTAATAAACTATTTTTCACCCAGAAGTGATAGGAACAAAGGATCACAGATTTAGAACTTACAGATTACAGGGATCTTAGAGGTCATTCCCAGCCTTTCATTTTTACAAATGAAGAAACAGAGGTCTAAAAAGGTTAAATGACTTGCCCAGGACTACAAAGCAAGTGTCTAAAGTAGGATTTGAATCCAGGTATTTCTGACGAAGAAGTCCCTCAATTCCCACTTTTTGTGAGGAGCTTTTCACAGTCCTACTTACTGTTTTCTCTTTTGAGACTACCCCCAATTTATCCTGCATGTGTCTTGCTTGTATGTATATAATTGTGACATGTTGTGTTCTTCATTAGATTTTGAGCTTTTTAAGGCAGGGACTTTTTTTTAACCTTTATCTCACCAGTTTTCACATGATCTTGTATTTAACAGATGTAAGCACCAATTCTACATTGTACCACACTCTCAAAGCAACTTATAGTCAGAACTATGGTTTCAAAAACAAGAACAATTTTTTTTGAAGTCTCCTCCTCTGGTTATTATTTTCTCTGTACAATAATGGTTGTTAATTCTAATGAAAAGGATGCTTATTACCACCTCAGCATTATTAAACACTGGTTACATGGCAATGCACTAGTTTTCAGTTAAAGGTATCTAGAATTTTGTCTAGAAATACCTCACTAATAATTATGGTAATAAAACTAATACAGATTAAATATTAACTAATGTACAATTCCAAGTAGTCCACGTAGAAGTATTTTCTTTGAAGATCATTTTTCCACCTTGTATGCACTTTGTCAAATTTAGATCACTTAAAGCTATTACTGCTATTGTAATTATGTATATTCATATAATATTCAATTACATTTATTTATTTATCTTAAATCCTTACCTTCTATCTTAGAATCCATACTGTGTATTGGTTCCAAGGCAGAAGAGTAGTAAGGGCTAGGCAATGGGGGTTAAGTGACTTGCTGAGGGTCACACAGGTAGGAAGTGTCTGGGGCCACATTTGAATCTTGGACCTACAGTCTCTAGGTCTGGCTTTCAACCCACTGAGCCACCCTGCTGTCCCTTTTCAATTATATTTAAAGACAAAAATAAAATGATTTTTGGTATTATCTTTTTTCTTTCCATTAGATATAATGGAATATAATAGATAATCGATATTAATTATCTTAATTCTTCATTATCTTAATAGGTAATTAAGAATTTATTTTATATACCTAATATTTATACAATACAATAATCTTGCTTTTGTATCTGCATTTCCAGTACATTGCACCATGGCTAGCACTTACTACAGTAAGCACTTTTGAATGCATTCAATTATTAATATACATTGGGAATGAGGAACCTCTTTTTACACATAACCCCTCAGCTTAATTTCATCAAGCCTGCAACAAGTGTAGAGAAGTACTTTTGCTCTGGAGATAGTAATTGAAGCCTACAGAATCCCTAAGCAACCTAATTTAGAAAGAAACCTCTGAAGAACAGGCCAGGGATAATGAATAATACTTCCCAAAGGCTTTATTCGCTATTTTTTAGTTGTTCTTGTTGGTCATTGCTATTACATAATGAGTGGATTACAAAATGAAATTTTAGAACTGAAAGAGTTTGTCTCAGAACTTTGGAAAAACCATTGGACTTAGGAAATCAGGAAACTTGACTTCTACCTACAACTTCAGCATTACTCATGCATTTTGGACAAATTATCTCTGTGGGTCTCTGTAAAAGTAATGGATTGGACCAGAATTAGATATGGCCCATAAGCCATTGCTAAATAACCATTTCAATATAAGTAAATCTATGTATTTTTATTTCATGCATTTAAAGATATTAAGAGAAAGTATTCAATAGGCTTCACCAGACTGCCAAAGGAGTTCATGAAACACAAAATAGACTGAGCATCCCTGGACTAGCTAATCTTTAAGGTATTTTCCAGTTCTAACAGTCTATACTTCTCCAATGGTATCCTTAAATATGTTAACAATGTTCTCATTTTTTAAGTAAGGAAATCTGGACCCAGGAGGTAAAGGTTTTTGCATAAGATTACACAACTAATTACTTCCACAAATGCAGCTAGTAACATCAAAATCCAACCAAAAACAAATGTGAAAAAGAATCTTAATGATGAAATAAATAATGGTTTCAAATGTAAACCGCAGGCACTAGCCTTGGTATCAGAGAACAAAAGTAAGGCAAATAGGTTTTGAAAATTTTTAAGCCGAATTTACTTCCAATTTTTAAAATTGGGTCTAGTCTAGATAATATCGAAGGTTTCTTTAAGTGCTCACTTCTATTATTCTATGATACTTCATGCTATGGATCATTTTGAGATGGATACAATAAAAATCAAACTTCACTTCAAAAATAGAACTTTAAACAAACATGACTTCAAAGAAGAGATAGGACAAAACACTTTCTCTGTGGAGCAGCAAGGTGGCTCAGTAGATTAAGAGCTAGGCATGGAGACCTGAAGTACTCAGTTCAAATTTGGACTCAGATACTTTCTGTCTGTGTGACCCTAGGCAAGTCAATTGACCCTCATTGCCTAATCCTTACTGCTCTTTTGCCTTGGAACCAATACTTAGCATTCTACCATACCATACTAAGATGGAAGATAAGGATTAAAAATATTTATTTTACTGCTACTCCTTGGCAGTAAGTTGAGGTCCAGAAGAATGGAATGCTTAATTCACTGATTGGTTTTGATGAGGAAAAGCTGTTTTTTTTTAATATTTGTCTTAAAATTTTTTATTTGTTTCTTATATAAAATAGATTTCTGGAATGGGGAAAGATAATAGGTAAGAGATATGGGGAGAAATTTAGGAGATGAAAAAACAAAAAAAATACAATATAATTAATTTTAAAAAATAAAACTTGGAAAAAAAAGCAAGATTTTTCTTAGTGAAGAAAGGCTGTTTCTAAATTGTATAACCATTTAATTAATGCTAATATAAGTGTTTTTACATATATGATCTTACTTGGACTTAAAAGCCACTTTGTGCCATAGTGGATAGAGTCTTGGATTTTGAGTAAGAAAGATCTGGCTCTGAATACTGACACTCCAATATATGTATGGCCATGGATATATTACTTCATTTCTCAGAGCTTCAGCTTCTTCATCTAGAGAATGAGAAGTTTAATTCCTATAATAGCCTTCTCACAAAGTTGTTATGAACCTCAAATGGCATAATATAAATATTTCTGTAAACCTTAAAATATCATATAAATGTCAGCTATTATAGTCATTAATAAATCAGTCAAGACCGATTATTATTATCCTCACTGTAATCAAAATTCAAGTCCAGAAAATCTAAATGAGTTATTTAGGATTTTAAAGTTGAATTAGTGCTAGAACCTACACTAAAATCAGAATTTCAGAATGGAGAAGGTCTAACTAATATAATCTCTAGAACTTATTACTCCTGTTTCTTTCTCTAGAGTTGGACATTCACAAGTTATTCCTTAAACATTAATTCTGTAGCGGTATATAATGTTCTTATAGTTCGACTTGTTTCATTCTTCATAATTTCATGTACTTTAAAAAAATTAACCTGTTCATCATTTCTTATGGTGCAGAAGTATCCCATCACAATCATATGTGATTTGTTTAGCCATGCCCCATTAATTGGGCATCCCCTCAATTTACAGGTCTTTGCCACAACATAAAGCTAATGAAAATATTTTAGAATATGTAGGTTCTTTTCCTTTTTCCCTGATCACTTGGAATATCAACAGTGATATTATAGGTTCTAAGCATATTCCCAATTTTAATAACTCTCTGAGAATAATTCGAGATTGCTCTCCAAAATGGTTGGATCAGTTCAGTTACATAAACAGTATATTTGTGCTCACAATTTTCTACATCCTCTCCAATGTATGTCCCTCTGCCCTTTTATCATTTTAGCCAATCTGATAGGTATGGGATACTGCAGAATTGTTTCAATTTGCATTTCTCTAATCAGTAATCATTTAGAGCATTTTTATATGGCTACATATGGCTTTGATTTCTTCATCCAAAAAAGTTTATATCTTCTTTTTAAAACCCTTACCTTTCATCTTAGAATAAATACTGTTCTAAAGTAGAAAAGTAGTAAAACCAGGCAAAAGGCATTAAGTGACTTGTCCAGGGTCACACAACTAGGAAGTATCTGAGGCCAAATTTTAACCCAGGACCTCCTTCCTCTAGCTGCCCCCATTCATATATTTTGACTACTTATCAATTAGGGAATGGCTCACATTTTTATAAACATGGCAAAATTCTCTATGTGTTAGATATGACACCTCTGTCTGAAAATATCTATAATTATTTGCCCTAATTATCTGCTTTCCTTTTAATGTTGGCTATATTAGTTTTGTTTGTACCAAAAAGCCTTTTAATATTATTCAAAATTATCTATTTTATATATCACAATGCTCTCTGTCTCTTGTTTATTCATAAATTCCTCTCCTATACTGTTTTTAATATCTTGGTAATTGCATTTTAATATATTTGCTTTCTTCTGTAATATTTTGTATTTTATTCTGTAAATTTAAAGACATTAATATGAGAAGGGCCAGTAAGCTTTATTATATTGCCAAAGGGGTCCATGAAAAACAAAAAAGGTTAAGAACCCCCTCTTTTATCACACTTATACCTTTTATGACACTCATTTATGTAAATATCACATCATCAGTTTTGATTTTTAAAGTCCTTAAGGGCAAGGGTGCTTTTTTTTATCCTTGTACCTCTATTTCCCAGCACTTAGTAGACATTTAATAAATATTGAATTGTCTCCCTAATAATGTAAGACTTGAACAATCAATATAACCCATCTATTTGCACTCAGCTTATTAAACGAAACAGTACTTTATAGATGGTTTCTGTTCTGAAGATATTATAAGTGTGGTATGTAAATTATTCTTTTCTGCTGTTTATGAAAAAGTATTTTTCCAAGAACTAGGCAAATGACTAATTTTTCAGTGTAGTAAATTAACTCAATTTGTATTTGCATATTGTCAGTAATCTTAAAGCATCTCAGCATATTCCTGTGAATATTTTTATTATTATTATTATTATTATCTTTGCAAGTACTGCAATGGTGTATGTTAGGCAAGAAATAATTTTTAAAAATTTTATTCATATTGTCACATCTGGATATGCATGACATTACCCATGCAAAAAAAAAAACAACACAAATCAAAACATAAACTTCCTCTAAACAATACTGTCACATAATCTTTCTTTTTGATTTATCAATATATTTCCACATTTTTCCACTTGAAATATTTTGGTTATAACAAAAATTTCAGTTTCATAAAGCTACACAAATGTGAACTAATGCACATGTCTTAGTTTTCAGTATTACACATTAAATAACTATTCTAGAAGTGGACATCATTGGGCATTCTCTAAGTTACTGCCACTTATATGATAGGCCTGCTGTAAAATTTCACACTTTTAATTTTAAATGCCAGTTGATGTGTCAGCTTTTATCATTTTTTTTAAACTTTAAAGTGCCTGTCTATAGATATATCTTTTTTTTTTTTAAAGGACGGGCTTATCACATTTTGGGGATTTCAAAAAAATTCACTATACTGTTTGTTAATAAAGAACAAAAATTCTACATAGCTTACATTAAACTTATATATATAGCAGATATTCTTTCCACTTTCCCTCTTCTTTCTCCTTTCATTTTTCTTCCCTCACTCCATCCCACCTCACCACCAACAAATACTGGTTTGAATGTTTGGGGAGTCACTTTAACCACTTCCTGTAATCAAAACCATCTGGAACTTAAACCTGTGATTAGTCACCCTCCACACTGGGCTTTATCTGAACAAATATTGTGCAGAATTAGAGCTCAGAAGACAGAACAGCACTAACAATGAAAAAGTGCAATAAAACATTTAACGTCTTAGTGCCATTCTAAGCTAACATAAATTTGAGACACATTGCTCTAGTATACTACTATTTGAAAGAAAAGTTTAACATTTAAGATTAAAGGACCCAGCCAGTGGTTGGAATAGGATGACATTAGTCTTCTTACATTAATTATGTCACCTCTAACAGTTCAGCCCTTCTCTACCATTATATATTATTTTCAGGAAGTTACTGTGCAGGATTGGTATACTGAATGTTATTGGTGACCGCAAGTCCTGGGAAAATGAAAACTTAATTCAAATTAATGTGCTTCACAAATAGTAGAAAGTAAACATATACTGAAAAGCTCCTTTTTGTATTTAAAGACAAAGTGGAGGGTTATTTAATGACACTCAGACAGTTTTTTGTAAATGTCACAGGGCCAGCTGGAACACAATTTGGCTCTTAAAAAATAAAAAAAAAAAACCCAAGAGGTTTTCTCCAAAATATACTGAACAGGTACTGAAAAACTAAACTAAAGAAACCGTGTCTCTGAATCTACTACACAAAAGAACACAGGCATTTCCATCACTGTCACCTCTCCTTCTCCTTTCCCCACCCCCATCCTCCCCAGCCTTTGTTCTGAAGCTTGATGTGCTGTATTGATTGGGGAAAATCATTGAGCTTCTTGGAAAACTAGATTCTGGCTTATTCACCACCATTTATTTCTTTCTCATGAAGACAGCTGGTCAATATTCAGTTGACTGGCCAACAAAAAGCAGCTTTAGCTGCTTTTCTTTTTCTTGCTACCCTAGTAACATTGTCTTTTTCCATCTTTGGTAAGAAATACAAATGTTAAAGAAGACTTGTTTTTGGATAACAAGATCAATTTCAAAGAAATGCCAAAGCCAAAATAAATAAGTAACATATACTGGTGTCCTATGTTCACTGGAAATTTATTATAGATTATAAAATAATTAAAATGTTTATATTATACATTATTAAAAAGTTTCCTACAGACTCACCAAGTGGGAAGGATCTAAAGCAGAAGTACTTGGATGGGGAGAGAAATGAAGAAAAAAAATAATAAATGACAATTTGACATACAGAAAAATTTTTTGTCAAAAAATTATAGTAAAAAAAGTTATTTTCCTTTCTGTTATAATGATCTAACCCTAAAAGTCTTTGTTACTGGCAACTTAGGACTAGGTTTATGAAAATGATTCCATAACATTTTCTATAATTAGCTATAAATATGGTTTGTTTATTTATTTACTTGTATTATTTATATTATATAATGTACATATTACATATTTATATAAACTATAATATATACAAATGTAGTATAACCTTTTTGATTTTTTTTTAAACTTAAGTCCCTATTCTAGCAGTATGGTATAAGTAAAAGAGAATAGCACTGGGGTCAGGAAAACCTGGATTCCAGCCCTGCTAAAATGTGACATGATTACTATGTGAACCTGGGCAAGCCACTTATCTCCTCAGTGTCTCAGTCAACATCTAAGACTTTAAGATGAAGAACAGTTTCAGATCTGCATTGGTAAATGTAGTTTTGCAATCAAAGACTTGGAGGAGATAGAAAATATATAGGTACGTATATATGTGTGCATATGTTTAGAGTTAAGGAAGGAGTACATTCTGATCAGTGGGGAGAGAAGAGACAGATAATTAAAATACACAGAACCCAGAGATGTACTGAGGCTGAAACACAGGGAACATATTGATATATAAATAGAGAGTATAAACTACAAATTTATGCTGAGGAAGGTGACCAGAATCTCTAATACTGGTAAAACAAAGTGAATAGGATATTTCACATACTGGCTTCCTCTCTCACATGGTAATTTGTCTTGGAAATGTGCTGCATGAGCTACATACACATACACACATATGTCCTATACAATAAAAAAAATAGCACATTACTAAAAGTAATCATTCTTTTTTTTTTTCAAGATAACACTGCTAGATTTTGTATTTCCTGAAATCTATAGGTGTGATTTAGTGCATGAGGAGACAAAAGAAATCCAGTTGATTACAACTGGAAAATATCTGCTATTCACTGGTCCCTTGAGATCAATAACAACAGAGAATTAATTCCTTTTGGAAGTTCCCACACTAAGTTTTTTTTTTAAAGGCTCTGAATGTGATCAGTTAAACTGAACAGGTTTCAGATAAACCAATGAAAAATATAAGAAAATCAGTATTACAACTGAACCAATCAACAAGCATTATTGAATATCTACTATGTACTAGGTAGGTACTAGAAATTGAAGTACAAATATGAGAAACTGCCTTAACCCTGGCTATTTTTATTTCTTTTTTATATACATGTGATTGGAACTATATGTAGTCTCTTAACATTGTCTCTGTCTATCTTTATAGCTCTATCTTAAAGACTTCCTCTCAGCCTTTTAACTTTTTCTTCCCTTGATCATACCTACTACTACTAATATTATCAATACTTATTATACATTTTATGTTGCTATCCTGTAGAATCATATGTTTGATGTTCCCTTACTATATTGTGGAAAACTTATGGGATGAGATACCAATATCTACTTATATTCTCAGACTCAAATGCCCCTTTAGCCACTGAACAAAAATGGGGCTTTTCAATTCATTTATTACCCTTACTCTCTGAATAAAGTCTTACTTTAAAGTTAGACTCTCTTTACCTAGTTGTTTTTCTGTTCAAACTACCCAGTATCCTCAATTTTTAAAGTTAGAAATAAAGAGAAAAGCCCAGGGGGATGGTATAGTGGAAAATTGGTAGTAAGAAAACATAGAATCCTACTGTTACCACTCTTGTCACTGTCTCTCTGATTTTGGACTTCACAATGATCAGCTCTAAAATGAGGGGGCTGCCTCCTGAGAGGAAGTTGATCAAGATACAGAATGATAATACATTTTTCAGACATGAGTAAGGTAGAAATTAATTTTAACTAAGTATCATTTATTGTAAGAATATGGCTATTCTTTTCTATTTTCAACTGGGAGAGGATTTAGGAGGAAGAAGGATGTTAATTATAGAATTGTCAAAAAAAGAAAGAAAAGAGGTTAATTGAAGCATTTTAAAATTGCATAGAACTACGGTGAAAAGAAACAATGACAAGCAAGAACAAGCTTTGAAAGTTACATGGCACTTAAAAGGAAAAAAAAAACAAAAAGACAGACACCACAGTGAATTGGATACAGGATTTGGAAGAACTCAAAATACAATTCAAAACACAATTAAGAGAGGCTAAAGACAACTTGGAAAAGAACTAATAAGTCATCTGTAAACAGAAAACAGTGTCTTGAAAGCCAAGATTAATCAGCTTGAAAATGAGGCAAAGGAGATAAAAGATGAGGCAAAGAAGATGAAAGATGAGGCAAAGAAGATAAAAGATGACTTCCAAAAAAAATCAGACCATAAGGAGAAGGATGACCAAAAAGCCAGGGATGATATCCAGTCATTAAGAACCAGAATACAATGACTAAAAGCAAGCGACTTCACAAGGCAGCAGGGCACAAATAAAAATAATGAAAAAATTGAGGAAAATATGAAGCACCTCATTCACAAAGAATCATTGGTCTACCAAAAACCATGACAAAAGAAAAAACCTGGACATGATACTACAGGAAATTATCCAAGAAAACTGCCCCAATATTCTAGAATAAGAGGGAAAAGTGGAGATGGAAAGAATTCACAGATCATCTCCTGTACTTCATCCCCAATTGACAACACCCAGTAATGTTTAGCTAAATTCAAGAACTATCAGACCAAGGACAAAATATTACAAGCTGCCAAGATAAAGTCATTCAGATAACATGGAACCACAGTGGGGATAACACAGAATCTGGCTGCATATACACTGAAGGACTGAAAGACATGGAATATGATATTCCGGAAAGCAAGGGAACTAGGTCTACAACCAAGAATCAACTACTGTGGAGGAGAGAATTTGCAAGTCATGCATGCAAGACAGAATGCAAAGTACATCATCTGTCAGTCAAAAAGGAAGATTCCAATTGGAATGTGACTGGGAGACAGTTGAAGTCAACTCAATGGCTGGACTGGGCTGAAAAGGGCTTTTTGGCTTTTGGATGAACCTGAACAGGCTTTGGTACTGATCTGGCTGATTTTGAAAGAAGAAAGAAGACAGACAGTTGTCCATATGAGGACTCTATGACTGACTGTTTCATAAGAGTTGCTGGATTGCTATTCCTTCCAATATCCTCCTAACCCTCATTTTAGATAACAGGGAAACCCTATCCCTCTTACCTTATCCTCCATCCTTTCCTCTCTTCTCTAATAAACCCTTACTTGAGTTAAAGAAGAGAAGAGTATTTTCTCTAAAGCATCATAGCTCACATTGAGTGAAACTGAAGAAAGCGGAGAGGGGAAGATGAAAGGCTTCCAAAGAGGGGAGGAAGGGAGATTGAAAGGGGGAAGGAAGGAAGACATGAAGGGAAGAAGTTAGGAAACCTTGATCCATTAGTTATTTAGTATACATCAAATATACACCCTCAAATATCTATATATTACAGATTGGCACCCCTTAAATAGACTGAACTCCATTCTCCCTTAGAAACAACAGTAGGAAAGATGTTTAAACAAATTCTCTATGGAACTGTGGTACTGGCAAACATTACTGGATTTTGGGTCTACAATATACTTTATAGCAGAATGACTCATATGATTTTTGATTCTCTGGATTACATTGGCAACACAACCATGTTTGTAATGCAGTTGCCATTTCAAAATGAACTTATATACTGGCAGGTTTTGACTCAAGTGTACATCATCTCTATGGCAGCCATTGAGACTCTGACTCATTTGAAAAATATTTATAGATTGGTGATCCCTAAAAAGACATAACAGATACTGGTGGTAGATAATAACCTGGAAAACATTATTAAGAACTTATTTGAGGAATTGATCAAGGAAAAAGGGCTAGATCAGATTAAAGACAAGAACAATGGCCAGGCAGATAGTGCACCCAAAGAAAAAGAAAGAAAGGCAAAGAAATCTAAGGTCAATGTTAAGGGAAATGAAAGTGACAAGGAAAATAAGTCAGATAGTGAACCAGAAAAAAATTTGTCCACTAAAGGAGGTCACCAAGCTTTTGAGTACAACTGGTGTGCTACAATCTAAAGTGGACAGTTTACATCACAGGAACTTGAATCCCTAAAGAAAGGTTTTCCAAATTTCATAGAGCAAACTTTCAAGATGCAGAAAGAACTAAAACATGCTTTTAGGATCTTTGACCCAGACTTTGAAGATGTAGAGTTTCTCCTTTCTGAACTGTTCAGTCCCCACGAGCAAAGACAATTCCTTGAAAACACCAGGATAGATAACAACCTAACTAGTTGTCCAACTGAGGAGCAAAGGGAAGATCTAGATTTTGCAAACCCCAGTAGTATGTCCTACTTAAGGAAATGTAGGGAAGACTTGCTCCAAGGGATAAAGCAATGTTGCTGAAAGAGAAACGCATGGGCAAGATTTGATAAACTTATTCAAAAGAAAGGGGAACATCCAGCCACATTCATTGATCTTCTCTCAGATATGGCAGAATCAATATTGGGTCTATAGGCTAATAGTGAGAAGTCTTATAATCACATATGAAGACAGTTTTTAAAGGGTTGCACACCTCACTTAAAGAATTTTTTATTTTTTATTTTTTCCCTTTTAAACGTTATTTTATTTGGTCATTTTCAAACATTATTCATTAAAAAGAAAGCTCATTTTCTTTTACCCCCCCCCCCCCCACATCCATAGGCGACACATGATTCCTCTGGGTATCACTTGTGTGCTTGATTCTAACTCATTTCCATGTTGTTGGTATTTGAATTAGGGTGTTCATTTAGAGTCTCTCCTGAATCATATCCCCTCTACCCCTGTAGTCAAGCAGTTGCCTTTCCTCAGTGGTTTTCCTCCCACCGTTTGTCCTCTGGTTGTGGGTAGTGTTTTTTCTCCTAGAACCCTGAAGATTGTTTAGGGACATTGCATTGAAACTAATGGAGAAGTCCATTACGTTTTATTTTAACACAGTATACACAGTCTCTGTGTACAATGTACTCCTGGTTCTACTCCCTTCATTCTGCATCACTTCCTGGAGGTTGTTCAAGCCTCCATGGAATTCTTCCACTTTATTATTCCTTTTAGCACAATTGTATTCCATCACCAACATATACCACAATTTGTTCAGCCATTTCCTAATTGAGGGAATGAGGGCATCCCCTCATTTTCCAATTTTTGGCCACCACAAAGAGTGCAGTTATGGATATTCTTGTACAAGTCTTTTCCCTTATTATCTCTTTGGGGTACAAACCAAGAAATGCTATGCCTCGGTCATGGGGCAGGCAGTCTTTTATCGCCCTTTGGGGATAGTTCCAAATTGCCCTCCAGAATGGTTGGATCAATTCACAACTCCACCAGCAATGCATTAATGTCCCAACGTTGCCACATCCCCTCCAGCATTCATTACTTTCCTTTGCTGTCATGTTAGCCAATCTGCTAGGTGTTAGGTGATACCTCAGGGTTGTTTTGCATCTCTCTGATTATCAGAGATTTAGAACACTTTTTAATGTGCTTATTAATAATTTTGATTTCCTTAGCTAAAAACTGCCTATTCATGTCCCTAGCCCATTTATCAATTGGAGAATGGCTTGATTTTTTGTACAATTAATTTAGCTCTTTGTAAATTTGAGTAATTAGACCTTTGTCAGAGGCTTTTGTTATGAAGATTGTTTCCCAATTTATTGCTTCCCTTCTAATTTTGGTTGCATTGGTTTTGTTTGTACAGTAACTTTTTAATTTGATGTAGTTGAAATTATTTATTTTACATTTTGTGATTTTTTCTATCTCTTGCTTGGTTTTAAAGTCTTTCCTTTCCCAAAGGTCTGACATGTATAATATTCTGTGTTCACCTAATTTCCTTATAGTTTCCTTCTTTATATTCAAGTCATTTACCCATTCTGACTTTATCTTGGTGTAGGGTGTGAGGTTTTGATCCAAACCTAATCTCTCCCACACTGTCTTCCAATTTTCCCAGCAATTTTAATCAAATAGTGGATTTTCATCCCAAAAGCTGGGATCTTTGGGTTTATCATAGACTGTCTTGCTGAGATCACTTACCCCAAGTCTATTCCACTGATCCTCCTTTCTGTCTCTTAGCCAGTACCAAATTGTTTTGATGACCACTGCTTTATAATAGGGTTTAGGAGATTTGTGACTGTAAGGCCACCTTCCTTTGTATTTTTTTTCATTATTTCCCTGGATATCCTTGATCCTTTGTTCTTCCTAATGAACTTTGTTATGGTTTTTTCTAATCAGTAAAAACGTTTTTTGTAAGTTAAATGGGTATGGCACTAAATAGATAAGTTTGGGTAGGATGGTCATTTTTATCATATTAGCTCATCTTACCCATGAGCAGTTAATATTTTTCCAATTTCTCAAGTCTAGTTTTAGTTGTGTGGAGACTGTTTTGCAGTTCTGTTCATATAGTTCCTGTGTTTGTCTCGGCAGATAGATTCCTAAGTATTTTATACTGTCTAAGGTGGTTTTGAATGGGATTTCTCTTTCTAGTTTTTGTTGCTGAGATATGTTGGAGATAAATAGAAATGCTGATGACTTATGCAGGTTTATTTTGTATCCTGCAACTTTGCTAAAGTAGTTGATTATTTCCATTAGCTTTTTAGTTGATTCTCTGGGATTCTTTAAGTAGACCATCATATCATCTGCAAAGAGGGACAGCTTGGTCTCTTCATTGCCTATTTTAATACCTTCAATTTCTTTTTCTTCTCTAATTCCTACTGCTAGTATTTCTAGTACAATGTTAAATAATAGTGGTGATAATGTGCAACCTTGTTTCACTCCTGATTTTATAGGGAATGCATCTAGCTTATCCCTATTGCAGATGATGTTTGCTAATGGTTTTAGATATATACTGTTTATTATTTTTAGGAAAAGCCCTTTTATTCCTATGCTTTCTATTGTTTTTATTAGGAATGGGTGTTGTATTTTGTCAAGGATTTTTCTGCGTCTATTGAGACAATCATGTGATTTTAGTTGGTTTGCTTGTTGATATGGTCAATTATGTGGATGGTTTTCATAATATTGAACCATCCCTGCATTCCTGGTATAAATCCTACTTGATCATAGTGAATGACCCTCCTGGTCACTTGCTGGAGTCTTTTTGCTAGTATCCTGTTTAAGATTTTTGCATCTATACTCATTAGGGAGATTGGTCTATAGTTTTCTTTCTCTATTTTTGATCTGCCTGGTTTTGGTACCATATTTGTGTCATAATAGGAATTTGGTAGAACTCCCTCTTTGCTTATTATGTCAAACAGTTTGTACAGTATTAGGATTAGCTGTTCTTTGAATGCTTGATAGAATTCACTTGAGAATCCATCAGGCCCTGACGATTTTTTCTTAGGGAGTTCTTTGATGACCTCTTGGATTTCTTTTTCTGATATGGGGTTATTTAAGAATTCTATTTCTTCTTCTGTTATTCTAAGCAATTTATATTTTTGTAAATAGCCATATAATTTGGCAAAGAAGTTTTTAATGATTACCTTAATTTCCTCTTCATTGGAGGTAAGGTCTCCCTTTTCATCTATGATACAGTTAATTTGCTTTTCTTCTTTCCTTTTTTTTGAAATTAGATTGACCAGTACTTTGTCTATTTTGTTTGTTTTTTGAAAGTACCAGCTTCTAGTCTTATTTACTAGTTAAATAGTTCTATCACTTTCAATTTTGTTAATTTCTCCCTTAATTTTTAGGATCTCTGGTTTTCTTTTGGGGTTTTTTAATTTGTTCGCTTTCATGTTTTTTTTGATTTGCAAGTCCAATTCATTGATCTCTGCTCTCCCTAATTTGTTAATATATGCACTCAGGGATATGAATTTTCCTCTGAGTACTGTTTTGGCAAAATCCCATAAGGTTTGGAAAGATGTCTCACCATTATAATTTTCTTCAATGAAATTACTAATTGTTTCTATGATTTGTTCTCTAACAGATTTTGGAGTATATTATTTAATTTCCTATTGATTTTTAATTTTGTTCTCCATGTACCCTTACTGATCATTATTTTTATTGCCTTATGATCTAAAAAGGTTGCATTTATTATTTCTGATTTTCTCCATTTGTATGCCATGTTTTTATGACCTAATGTATGGTCAATCTTTGTGAATGTCCATGTCCTTCTGAAAAGAAAGTGCATTCCTTTTTGTCCCTATTTATTTTTCTCCATATATATATTAACTCTAATTTTTCTAAGATTTCATTCACCTCTTTTACCTTTTTATTTATTTTTTGATTTGATTTATCTAAATTTTATAGTGGTTGGTTCAGATCTCCCAGTATTATAGTTTTACTATGTATTTCGTCCTTCAATTCTCCTAGTTTCTCCATGAGAAATTTGTGTGCTATACCATTTGGTGCATACATGTTAATTAGTGATATTTCCTTGTTGTCTATACTCCCTTTTATCAGGATATATTTACCTTCCCTATCCCTTTTAATCAGGTCTATTTTTGCTTTGGCTTGTTAGATATCATGATTGCAACTCCTGCCTTCTTTCTGTCAGTTGAGGCCCAATAGATCTTACTCCAACCTTTAATTCTGACCCTGTGAGTATCTACCCACCTCCTGTGTGTTTCTTGCAGACAACATATAGTAGGGTTTTGGATTCTAATCCATTCTGCTATTCTTCTATGTTTTATGGGTGAATTTATCCCATTCATGGTCAAAGTTATGATTGTCACTTGTGAATGCCCCAGCATTTTGATATCCTCCTCTAATTCTGATCTTTCTTCTTTTGCTATAACCTTTTAAATCAGTGGTTTACTTTAAATCAGTGCCCCTAGTCCCCTCCCTTTCTGTGCTTCCCTTTATGGCCCCTTCCTTTTTGTTCCCTTCTTGGTTTTTTTTGGGGGGGGTCTGCTAATTTCCCTCCTCCCCTCTCCTTCCCTCCCTTTTTGATATTCCTCTCTCCTGCCCCCCCTTACTTTTCCCTTCACCCTTCCCCTGTTGGATAAGATAGAATTCAAGATCCCAATGGATATAAATGCTCTTCCCTCTCAGAGTTGATTTCACTGATATTAAGGTTTAAGTAATACCAATTAGCATTTTCTTCCTCTCTTTCTTATCAGAGAAATCTTCCCCTCTGCTTCCCATGTGTATCTTTGTGTGACAACGATCATTCTGTTTATTTCTATTTCTTCAAGTACATCTTGGTACCATCATTGATCACCCCCTTCCTTTTTCTTTCTTTTTGTTTTTTCCTCCAAATAATCTTAATGCTCCAAATATTCCCTATGAGTGATTCTTTTGATTACTCTATTAAAGCATACAATTTTTGAGAGTTATACATAACATTTCCCCCCATATATTAAAATATATAATTTGATCTTATTGTAGCCCTTATAAAAGAGAATTTGAATAAAAGAAAAAAAAACATTTTTCTCTTCTTCACTTTCATATTTAGCTTTTCATGTTTCTCTTGTTCTTTATGGTTGGGTGTCAAACTTTCCACTGAATTCTGGTCTTTTCTTAAAAAATACTTGGAAATTTTCTATTTTGTTAAATGCCCATACTTTCCCCAGGAAGCATATAGTCAGTTTTGATGGATACCTGATTCTTGGTTGAAGACACAGGTCTTTTGCCTTTCTGAATATCGTGTTCCAAGCTTTGTGGTCTTTTAGCGAGCCAGCTGCCAGTTTTTGTGTAATCCTGATTGGTGCTCCTTTGTATCTGAAGTTTCGCTTTTTTGGCTTCTTGTAAGACTTTCTACTTAGCTTGGAAGCTCTTGAATTTGGCAATTACATTCATGGGAGTTGTCTTTTGGGGATCTAGTATAGAGGGTGTTCTATGAACCATCTCAATTTCTATTTTCCCCCCTTCTTCAAAAGCTTCAGGGCAATTCCCTTCAATTATTTCTTGTAGTATGGCATCGGAATTTTTGTTTATCTCTGGTTTTTCAGGTAGACCAATGATTCTCAAATTGTCTCTCCTTCCTCTTTTTTTCCTGGTCTGTCACCTTGTCAGTGAGAAATTTTATGTTTTCTTCTAATTCATTAATTTTTTTTTTACTTTGCTTTATTAATTCTTGCTGTTTTGCAAGATCATTGTCTTCCAGTTGCTTAATTCTGGTCTTTAAGGACTGGCTTTTCTTTTCAGTTTTCTCGGCCCTGATGAGGCTTCCAGCTGTTTCTCCAATTGGGAGCTATTGTTTATCACACAGTTGACCTCTCTATGAATTTTTCCCCATTTTTCTTGCCAGAAGTTTTCCATCTTTTGGATAAGCTCCAATTTGAGATCTTCCACAGCTTGTGGAAAATTTCCATTTTGAGGGGAAGGTTTTGATTTTGTTTGAATTTCATCCTTTTTTTTCCTCTGTAGCCTGGGTTTTCCCTCTGTAAAAGCTTTCAATAGTCACATTTTTTCCTGTTTTTCTTGGAGGGTTGGTCTTGGGCACAATGAGCCATTCCTTTGGTGGTTTTCCCTTTCCTTTTTAGTCATAAATCCAAGTAAGATGGGCAGGTTTTTTGTGGAGTTACATGGTGGGGCTTTTGCCTCAGGTAGTTTCTGGCATCCCATCAGCCCCCGCAGTTTGCTAGGGCACCCGTGGTCTGTGCTCTCCCATATGCAGGGGTCTCCTGTGAAACTGCCTGAGGGGTAGGTCCCTGGCAGTCCTTGTCAGTTCCCAAGGACCCTGGTGTGACCCCCACTCACTACAGTGAGGAGTGGATCTTTTGCCTCAGGCAGGCTCTGGAGTCTCTGCGGCATCCACAGTTTCCATGAGCACCTGCAGTCTGTGCTCTCCAGTGCACAGGGGTCTTTTGTGTAGCTGTCAGGAGAAGTTCCCTGGCAGTCCTAGTTAGATCCCAAGGACCCTGGTGTGCCCCCCAGTCAGTACAGAGATGTTCCTCACTCACTCGCTGTCTCCAGTGAGCACGCTTGTCCTGACTCTGGTTCTGTAGGTGAGGTGGGGGAGGGTAGTTCAGATCACATTTAGGTGTGGGCTTTTTCTCCTTCTTATAGTGGAAATGCTCAAACCCCACGTACCTTCGTTGCTGTGCCCTCCTGTAGAGTCCCTCCATTCTTCCAAAGATGATTTTTATATTCTTTTGAGGTAGCCTATTTCGTTGGGTGTTGGGGAGAGGAAGTGATTCACGTCTAGATTGCAGCCATGTTTACCCAGAAATCCCCTAAAGAAATTAAAAAAAAATGATTTCCCTAAATATGACACTGTGAGCCTGATAGAACTACGTGAAACTGCTAGTTACCTCCATGATAATCATTCAGAACAGCACAAACAAATGGAAGACTTAAAAGATAAATTAGAGATAACAAAGAAAAATCTAAGAGAGAAGGAGATAGAGGAAATCAAGAAACTCAGCACTATTAGGACTTACACAAAATCTAGTTATAAGTCAAAATCAGTGTGGAAAGAGACTAGGCAATGCTTTTTCTGCCAAAAGAGAGGACACTTGATAAAAGATTGTTTTTTGAAGAAGAAATATGAAATCAATGACAACAAAACAACACAAACTAGATACAAAAAGCAAAATTTCACTTGCTATTCTTATTGTAAGCTAAAGTCCACAAAGCAAGCATCTGATTTAGAAGAGATGCAGCATGCCATTGAATCGGGAGCCAAACCTAAGTATTCTGACATGGTTAGGAAAGAATTATGAAGCCAGGACTTTAATGTATGTAGTTTGGTACATGGAGGAAGAAATAATAGTAGAAAAGAGGTTGCTGTTAAAATTAGGAGGAAAAACATAAGAAACAGCATTATTTCAAATGAATACATAACTCCATGACCAAAAGAAATACGTTGAATCCAAATTCTATCTCCAAGAAATAACTAAAGTAAAGCATACACTGAATTTCCTTGTGAAAAAGTCAAACATCAAAAATATAAGAAGAATACTTCAAATTCACATTCTTAAAAGAATTCTAAGAACTTATGCACTATACTATTATGCTTAAACACCCTTAAAGATGAACACAAGTAGAGCTTACTTCCATTCATGAAGATAAACACTTGTAATGCTTACTTCCACACATAAAGAATAACTGATAAATTCTGACAAGGATTCATGAAGAACTCAGCTTACTTCCATGTACAATGAAAATTTCAATCTTACATACATGCACATGTAAATAAATCACACACATACATGTTGCTGATTGTTCCAGTTTGTTCCTGAATTGAAGAACACAGGACTACAATCAAGACTGAGAGTTGACGAGAGTGGCATGCTGACCAGATGACAGGAGACGAAGGTCACAAAAAGTTATAAAATCAACATTAAAGGACATGGAAGGACTTTGAAAGTTTGGACTTTTGATCATGAGGATATGTAAGAATGGGTCATACATGTTAATGTCACATATATGCATACATATCCTACATAGAAAAGGAAGATATTTCATGGAATGGGTAAGTATACAACGTACAGCATAGCTGCAAAACAAAGGTCACACTGCTTAAAATTTCTTTGGAAAATTCAAACAAAGATAATTCTTATCTCCATAAGTTTTCACAGAAAATCAAGAACAATGTATATGGATGTACATATGTAAATCTGTGTAAGTACATACTTGAGGGTGTATATTTGATGTATACTAAATAACTAATGGATCAAGACTGCTTACCCTCCCTTTATGTATCCCTTCCTCCCCCTTTCAATCTCCCTTCCTCCCTTCTTCAAAAGTCTTTCAGCTTACCATCCCCCCTTTCTTCAGTTTCACTCCGTATGAACTATGATGCTTTAGAGAAAATACTCTTTTCAAGTATGTACCCAGGAAAACTGACTATATTGTTACAGCGGAAAGTATAGACATTTAACAAAATAGAAGAATTATAAACATTTGTAAAGAAAAGACCAGACCTGAACATAAATTTGATGCCCAAGCACAGAACTCAAAAACATCCAAAGGTATTTAAGAAAGAGGGAAAAAAGAAAAAAACAAAACAAAAAAACCACCTTTTTTTAAGGGACCCAATAAGTTAAATCAATATGTATCTCTATAAGAAAGGAGGTCATTGGTAATTTAAAAACTGTTATTACCAAATGGGCAGCTAGAAGAATTACACTTAGGGGGAAGAGTGACAAACTGTATGGGATGAAATGCCAAGAAATAAATATGTTTATAGATATATGTATACATAAATACATTTGTGTGTGTATATATATATATATATATACACACACAACTAGAGCTAAAAAAAGAAGTTAATACTAATAGAAATGGGAAAAGAAAAAAAGGGGGTAAGTCTATATGTCACAAAGAAGCTCATGACTGGAAGGGGAAAAACATCAATACACTGGAAGGGTAGAGGTTAGAGATAGGAAATATTCAGCTCAATTCTTATTCACATGAATTGAAATTGACTCAAAGAAGGAAGAACAATCAAATACATTGGGGCAGAGAATTCATTTGAGTTCTATAAAGAAGAAGAAGAGTAACAAATGGACTGGTGGGGAGGGAAGCAGTAGAAGTGAGGGAGAGGGTGGGGGTAGTTTAAAAAATCTGAAAAGAAAATAAGAGGGGAATAAGAAAGGAGGGGGGTAGAAAGGGAAATAAACTAAGGGTTGTAATTAGGGGGACTGATTAAAAACAAAATATTGGCGTAGAAGGAAATAGTGAAAGAAGAAAAGGCAGGACTAGGAGTAGAAATCAAAATGCTGGGAAATATACATGTGGTAATCATAACTCTGATGTGAATGGAATGAACTCACCCATAAAATGCAAGCAAATACCAAAGTGGATTAGAATCCAAAACCCTACCATAAGCTACAAGAAACACACATGAGGAAGGTAGGCACGCATAGGGTAAAAGTAAGAGGATGGAGCCACAATCATGATATCTGACAAAGCCAAGGTAAAAATAGATCTAGTTAATATAGATAGGGAAGGTAATTACATCCTGATAAAAGGCACTATAGAGAGTGAGGAAATATTACTACTCAACATGGTATGCACCAAATGGCATAGCATCCAAATTTCTAAAGGAGAAACTAGTGGAGCTTAAGGATGAAATAGATAGAAAATCTATACAAGTGGGAGACCTGAACCTTCCTCTATCTGAACTAGAAAAATCAAAACAAAAAATAAGGTAAGAGAAGTGAATGAAATCTTAGAAAAATTAGAGTTAGTAGATATGTGGAGAAAAATAAATAGGGACAAAAAGGAATACACCTTTTCAGCAGCACATTGTACATTCACAAAGATTGACCATGTACTAGGGCATAAAAACATTGCAAACAAGTGCAAAAGAGCAGAAATAATAAATGCAACCTTCTCAGATCACAATGCAATGAAAATAATAAATAGTAAGGGTACATGGAGAGGCAAATCAAAAATTAATTGGAAATTAAACTATACAATTCTCCAGAATTGGTTAAAGAACAAGTCATAGAAACAATAATTTCATTGAAGAAAATGGCAATGATAAGGCATCCTTTCAAAACCTATAGGATGCAGCCAAAGCAGTATTCAAGGGGAAATTTATATCCTTGAGTTCATATATTAACAAATTAGAGAGGGCAGAGGTCAATGAATTGGGCATGCAAATTAAAAAACTAAAAAGTGAACAAATTAAAAACCCTCAGATGAACTCTAAATTAGAGATCCTAAAAATCAAAGGAAAAATTAATAAAATTGAAAGTCAAAGAACTATTGATTTAATAAATAAGACTAGAAACTTGTACTTTGAAAAAAACAAGTAAAATAGAAAGTACTGGTCAATCTAATTTAAAAAAGGAAAGAAGAAAACCAAATTGACAGTATCCATGATGAAAACGGAGACCTCACTTCTAATTAAGAGGAAATTAAGGGAATCATTAAAAATTATTATGGCCAGTTATATGGCAATAAATATGGCAACCTAGGTGATATGGATGAATATTTACAAAAATATAAATTGCCTGGACTAATAGAGGAAGAAATAGACTACTACCTAAATAACTCCAAATCAGAAAAAGAAATTGGACAAGCCATCAAGAACTCCCTAGGAAAAAATCCCCAGGTCCAGATGAATTTACAAATGAATTCAAGAACATCTAATCCCAATATTCTACAAAATGTTTGACAGAATAAGCAAAGAAGCACCAAATTCCTTTTATGACACAAATATGGTACTGATTCCAAAGCCAAAGCCAGGAAGGTCAGAAACAGAAAAAGAAAACTACAGACCAACCTCCTTAATTAACATAGATGCAAAAATCTTAAATAGGACACTAGCAAAAAGACTCCAGCAAGTAATCAAGAGGGTTATTTACTATGACGAGGTAGAATTCATACCAGGAAGGCAAGGATGGTTCAGTATTCGGAAAACCATGCACATAATAGACCATATTAACAAGTAAACTGGCAAAAATCACATGATTATCTCAATAGATGCAGAAAAAGCCTTTGACAAAATACAACACCCTTTCATATTGAAAACACTAGAAAGCATAGGACTAGAAGGGCCTTTCATAAAATTTAAAAAAGTATATATCTAAAACCATCGGCAAACATCATCTGCAATGGGGACAATCTAGAAGCTTTCCCAATAAGATCAGTGAAACAAGGATGCCCATTATGCCCTCTATTATTTAACACTGTACTAGAAACATTAGCTGTAGCAATTATAGAAGAAAAAGAAATTGAAGATATTAAAATAGGCAATGAGGAGACCAAGCTATCACTCTTTGTGGATGATATGATGGTCTACTTAAAGAATCCTAGAGAATCGACCAAAAAGCTAGTCGAAATACTTAACAACTTTAGCAAAGTGGCAGGAAACAAAATAAACCCACATAAATCATCAGCATTTCTATATATTTCCAACACATCTCAGCAGCATGAATTAAAAAGAGAAATTCCATTTAAAATCACCCTAGAAAATATAAAATACTTGGGAATCTATCTGCTGAGACAAACACAGGAACTATATGAGCACAACTACAAAACACTCCACACGATTAAAACTAGATATAAACAATTAGAAAAACATCGATTGCTCAGGGGTAGGATGAGCTAACATAATAAAAATGACAATCCTACCCAAATTAATTCACTTATTTAGTGCCATACCCATTCAACTGCCAAAAAACTTTTTTAATGTATTAGAAAAAAAAAAACATAACAAAGTTCATTTGGAAGAACAAAAGATCAAGGATATCCAGGGAAATAATGAAAAAAAAATGTGAAGGAAGGAGGCCTTGCAGTCCCAGATCTCAAGCAGGGGTCACAACAGCAGTAGTCATCAAAACAATTTGCTACTGGCTAAGAGACAGAAAGGAGAATCAGTGGAACAGACTTGGGATAAGTAACCTCAGCAAGACAGTCTATGACAAACCCAAAGATCCCAATTTTGGGGACCAAAATCTACTATTTGATAAAAACTGCTGGGAAAATTGGAAGATAGTATGGGAGAGACTAGGTATGGATCAACATCTCACACCCTACACCAAGATAAACTTAGAATGGGTGAATGACTTGAATATAAAGAAGGAAACTATAAGGAAATTAGGTGAACACAGAATAGTATACATGTCAGATCTTTGGGAAAGGAAAGACTTTATGACCAAGCAAGAGCTAGAAAAAATCACACAATGTAAAATAAATAATTTTGATTACATAAAATTAAAAAGTTCTTGTACAAACAAAACCAATGTAACTAAAATTAGAAGGGAAGCAACCAATTAGGAAACAATGTTCATAACAAAAACCTCTGACAAAGGTCTAATTACTCAAATTCATAAAGAGCTAAATCAATTGTACAAAAAACCAAGCCATTCTCCAATTGATAAATGGGCAAGGAACATGAATGAGCAATTTTCAGTTAAAGAAATCAAAACTATTAATATGCACATGAAAAAGTGCTCTAAATCTCCTTTAATCACAGAGATGCAAGTCAAAACAACTCTGAGGTATCACCCCACACCTAGCAGATTGGCTAATATGACAGCAAAGGAAAGTAATGAATGCTTCAAGGGGATGTGGCAATGTCAGGACATTAATGCATTTCTGGTGGAGTTGTGAATTGATCCAACCATTCTGGAGGGCAATTTGGAACTATGTCCAAAGGGCACTAAAAGCCTGGCTGCCCTTTGATCCAGCCATAGCACTGCTGGGTTTGTACCCTAAAGAGATAATAAGGAAAAAGACTTGTACAAGAATATTCATAGCTGTGCTCTTTGTGGTGGCAAAATTGGAAAATGATGGAATGTCCTTCAATTAGGGAATGGATGAACAAATTGTGGTATATGTTGGTGATAGAATACTATTGTGCTCCAAGGAATAATAAAGTGGAGGAATTCCATGTGAACTGGAATGAGCTCTAGCAACTGATGCAGAGCAAAAGGAGCAGAACCAGAACATTTTACATGAAGACTGATACATTGTGGTACAACCAAATGTAATGGACTTCTCCATTAATGGCAATGCAGTGATCCTGAACAAATTGGAGGGATCTATGAGAAAGAACACTATCCACATTCGGAGTAAAAACTGGGATTTGAAACATAGAAGGAAAACAGCTGCTTGATTACATGGATTGAGGGTATATGGTTGGGGATGTATATTAAATTAACATCCTAACGCAAACACCAACAATATGGAAATAGGTTTTGATCAAGGACACATGTAATACCCAGTGAAATTGCACATCAGATATGGGAAGGGTGAATGGAGGATAGGGAGGGAAATAATATGATTCTTTTAACCAAGGAATAATGTTCTAAGTTGACTAAATTAATTCAAAAATATACAATGCTACTACACACAAAAAAGAAAGAAAAGTAACACTCCAAATTGTATGTGAATATATCTATTTTCTTTGATAGCTGAATCCAAAATAAAAACAAAGAGAATTTAAAAGAAAATAAGGAGGTTGAAGTAGACGATCTAAGGTCGCTTTCCAACTTTAAATAAATTAATGAAGCCTTTATTAAGCAATGTTCCAGATAATGTGTCAAGTATTAGAGTTATAAATATAAAAGATAGACAAGTCTTTTCCCCAAGGAACATACATTCTAATTAAGGAACAATACATATAAGAGTATAGTGAGTTCCAGTGCTCTTCTAGGAAGTCCCGTAAATGATGAATGGCACTAAAGCAAGAGGTAGGAGGAAGCTGGGAAAATATAAAAGACTGGAGAATGGGAGTGAAGCATGGATGAGTTGAGCTAGATATAATGAGTTCTCATCAATTATCACATGGGTCCTAAGTCTTATTATCCTAAAACAACCCTAATCTTAAGAATAATAATGAATGTTATTCTCCCAAATGAGAGGGAAAAGTCTGGGGACGATCAAATGCTGAGAATTTTAAAAGTCCATTTAGGGGTCAGCTGGGTATTTCAGTGGATTGATAGCCAGGCCCAGAAATGGGAGGTCCTGGGTTCAAATTTGTCCTCAAATACTTCCTAGCTGTGTGATGCTGGGTAAGTCACTTAACCCTCATTACCCAGTCCTTACCACTCTTCTGCCTTAGAAACAAAAAACAGTTCTGATTCTCAGATGGAAGGTAAGGGTTTTAAAAATGAAGTCCATTTAATAGGTATTCCTAGTTTTCCTGCCCAGATTAAATCTCAGAAAGTTTATAGCTACACACTTTAGAAAAAATCATTGTAGGAATAAGAAATTACATTAAAAGTTTAAACAACTGAAATGAATAGAACTTTGCTATCATACACATGAACAAGAACTTTAGTAAAGTACACAGAAGGCATTATAGGGTTGGATGTGGAAAAAAGGAATATAAAGAATATCTGGGAATAACAAGGGAAAACCAACTAAACCCTACCATCACACATAAGTCCCCAATCTCCCACCACCCTTGGGCACATTAAAAAATGCTTAGTGATTAGACAGATTTTTAACGATAACGGTTAAGTGTGTAGGTAGCAAAGAACAACTCCAATTTGTCAGCAGTTCCTCTACCTTGTCCTTGTCCCAGTTTGTATTTCAAGCCTTCTCCCATCCTACCCCCTCTTCTCTGGCAATTTCCTTAAAGCAGAAACAGAAAGGATAATGTTATCTTTTAGGAGGAGTCACAAGAGATAGCTAACCTGAAGAAGAGTCTTTCCTGTTAATTAGCTCTAGTGCCTGAAATGTTTAATAAATAAATGATATGAGCCAATTTTCCCCAGAAATAACATTGTTTATTAACAGGAAATATGGTATGTTAATAAAGCCCTGGCATACACTTCTCACATGAAAGATGCTAAGTGAGCTCTACTGAAGCCTCGCCCAGTCTTGAGACCTGGACTATTTTAGCCTGACTTTGGAAGGTCAAGAAGTTTGGGGAAAATGAATGATTTCCCACAGAAATATTACTAACAAATAATGCCATTTAATATTAATTTTTCTCACTGCCCAGTAACAGGCCTGTCCAATAAAGGACACCATCTCCTCTATTCCTACCCTTTCAACCCCTGTAAACAGTCTTCTCCAATCTTGAGTTACCCCATACCTAATTTTTATTTTTTAGTCTTGTCTGACTTTTCCTGACCCCATGAACCATAGCAGGCCAGATCCTTCTATACTCCATTATCTCTCAAAGTCTGCACAAATTATGTTCACTATTTCTATGACACTATCTATCCATATCATCCTCATTGTTCTTTTCTCCTTCTGCCTTTCCTAGTAATGGGGTCTTTTCAAATGAGTCCTGTCTTCCCATTATGTAGCCAAGGTATTTAAGCTTCAGTATTTGACCTTCCAGGGAATAGTCTGAATTGATTTCTTTAAATATTGACTAATTTAATCTTTCTTCCTGTCTAAGGAACTGTCTTGTCAGATACCAACGCCAGACAGCATAGAAATTATGCCTTATTTAAAGTAAAAATATTTATTTGCTTTTGTATCGGGTCAAGGTCCCCTTTTCATCTCCACTTGCCAGTCCCCAGAAAGAATACATTTAAATAGACTTTTTGACAGCTAATTGTATTTTCAGTAAATCATAAAAATCTCCTAAATGACCTATTCTTTTTGAAGGTAAATTGTATTTATTATTTTCTTGATAAAATAGATTTTTATAGATATCTTTTTTAAAAAATCTGATTTTCCTGATATCTGTACTGTTCTCTCTGAGAGTTATTCCCTTATAACAAAGAAAAGAAGATGAAGGAGATAAAGGAGAAAGAGAACAGCAAAACTGATCAATACATTCAGAACAGTCTAACATTACCACCAATATTCCATACCAGTGGACCTTCCTCAGATCTCCTTCTTTCCCTCTCCCACCACACTTCTACAAAAGATAGGAGGGAGAGGTATCTTGACAGAAGATATGCCTTGAGCAGCTAGGTGGATAAAGAATGGGGAACTGGAGTCAGAAAGCCTTGACTTGAAATATGGCCTTCAGATACTTATTAGCTGTGTGATTTTGGCAAGTCATTTAACTTCTAATGGCCTTTGTTTCCATTACAATAAAATGAGGGTAATAATACTACCTATCTTACGAGGTTGTTTTAGGACAAAATAATATTTTTAAAGCACCTGGCACATAGCCAACATTACTATTCTTATTGTTAGAGATCTTCAAAAAAAGCTATGCTAGCTTTTTAGTAATTGTTGCTTTTCTTACTAACTGCTCACATAATATCTATTAGATCTAGAATTTTATAGACCTAGAATTTCATCAGGAATTAAATTAAAGTTAACTATTCAGAGTTTTGAAGACTTTAACATTCTGATTTTCTTAAGATTAAGGCAAAATTTTCTTAATTCTATAGCATTGCTCCTATTCTCCACAGCAACTCAAAAATGGCATTGGATTTTGTATCAAAAGTTGACAAAGAATCCCAGTGGTGCCAGTAAGTTTAGAAATATCACTTGATTTCTCCTTCAACCTCAGTTTTCTCAAGCTATAAAATGAGGGCGTTGGATTTTCCATTTCTAAGGATAATAATAATGGTAACAATAATAAATAGTAGCTAACATTTATATATGTGGCACAGGATAGAACATTGGCTCTTGGAGCCAGAATGACTCATCTTCCTGAGGTTAAATACAGTCTCAGACACTTACTAGTTGTGTAATCCTGAGCAAGTCACCTAACCTTATTTACCCCAGCAAACTCATCTATAAAATGAGCTGGAGAAGGAAATGGAAAACCACTCTAGTATCTATGCCAAGAAAACCCCAAATAGGGTTATAAAGAGCCAGACATGACTGAAAAAATGACTAAACAACAATAACAAAATGTTTACATATTGCCTAATATATACCAAGTATAATGCTAAATGTGCTGTAAGTTGATGTAGTTTGTTTAGATCCAATGATTAACTCACTGAGTATATAATTATTATCCCTATCTCCTGGTTCACTCCATGTTTATTATTTGCCTCATCTTTCATATCACCATTACTTGAAACAAAAGAAATTACCTCTTCCTCAGTCAATCCAGTCCCACTCTATAGGAAGATTCAAATGTTCAGTGATCAGAATTCCTTCCTTTCTTGAGTATCAGATTCTTTCATCCTCTAATAATCCTGATATGACTGAACTTTTTCCTGAACTTTTAAATACAATTTTTTCTTATTTTTCTGTTCCATATATTCCTAACATTAAAAAATGTTAAATTTAATTCTTTTTAAATAACAAAAATATATTTTCCTTTCCCTCTAACTACCCAATCAATAAAAAAGAAAGAAAAATAAATCCCTTGTATATGTAAAAGAATATGGTATGTGTGACAATGTGTATTGACACACATACACAAATGCACGTGTATGTACACCAAGATACATATACATATATACAACATTAAATGTCTATGTGTGTGTAAAAGCAAAACCAGTTTCTACACTGGCCTCATCCCAAAATTATATATCTTCAGATGCACCCTGAGTCCATTAACTTTCTTTCAGGCAACAATTTTCATTATCAATACTATAGAATGGTAGGTCACTGATCAGAGTTGAACTGTGATCTTATATCTTTTAAGTATATTTTAAAAGGAAAAGTTAAACATTTTATCCTTTTTAAATTTACTCTTTAATATTTTATTTATTTATTTAATTTTGACTATTTTTCCATGGTTACATGATTCAGGTTCTTTCCCTCTCCTCCTCCCTCCCCCACTCCCATAAGCAATGAGCAATTCCACTGGGTTTTATATGTCAAGGACAATTTCCAAGTTATTAATATTTGCAACAGAGTAATCATTTAGAGTCTATATCCTCATTCATGTCCCCATTGAATCATATGATCAAGCAAATGTTTTTCTTCTGTATTTCTATTCCCACAATTCTTTCTCTCGATATGGATAGCTTTCTTTCTCATAAATTCCTCAGAACTGACCTGGATAATTGCATTGCTGCTATTAGAGTAGTCCATTATGCTTGATTGTGCCACAGTATATCAGTCTCTGTGTACAATATTCTTCTGGTTCTCTTCCTTTCACTTTGCATCAATTCCTGGAGGTTGTTCCAGTTCACATGGAATTCCTCCAGTTCATTATTCCTTTTAGCACAATAGTATTCTATCACCAACATATACCACAATTTGTTCAGTCATTCCTCAATTGAAGGGAATCCCCTCATTTTCCATTTTTTGCTACCACAAAGAGCATGGTTATAAATATAAAGTCTTTTTTCTTATTATCTCTTTGGGGTACAAACCTAATAGTTATATGGTTGAATCAAAGGGCAGGCATTCTTTTAAAGCCCTTTGGACATAATTCCAAATTGCCCTCCAGAACAGTTGGACCGATTCACAACTCCACCAGTAATACATTAGTGTCCCAATTTTGCCACATCCTCTCCAATATTTGTTACTTTCCTTTATATCATATTAGTCAATCTGCTATGTGTGAGGCGGTACCTCAGAGTTGTTTTGATTTGCATTTCCGTAATTATGAGTGATGAAGAACACTTTTTCATGTGCATATTGATGATTTTGATTTCTTTATCTGAAAATTGCCTATTCATGTTCCTTGCCCATTTATCAGTTGGGGGATGGCATGATTTTTTATACAATTGATTAAGCTCCTTATAAATTTGAGTAATTAGACCTTGTCAGAGGTTTTTGTTACAAAGATTTTTTCCCATTTTGTTTCTTCCCTTCAAATTTTGGTTGTATTGGTTTCATTTGTACAAAACTTTTTAAATTTAATCTAAATTATTCATTTTATATTTTGTAATATTCTCCATCTCTTGCTTGGTCTTAAATTCTTTCCATTCCCATAGATCTGATAGGTTAACTATTCTATGTTCACCTAATTTACTTATAGTTTGCTTCTTTATATTTGAGTCATTCACCCATTCTGAGTTTATCTTGGTGTAGGGTTTGAGATGTTGATCTAAACTAATCTCTCCCATACTGTTTTCCAATTTTCCCAGCAGTGTTTGTCAAATAGTGGGTTTTTGTCCCAAAAGCTGGTATCTTTGGATTTTTTTGTATACTATCTTGCTGAGGTTATTTTCCCCCAAGTCTATTCCATTGATCCTCCCTTCTGTCCCTCAGCCAGTACCAGATTGTTTGGATGACCACTGCTTTATAGTACAGATTAAGGTCCCATCCTTCACAATTTTTTTCATTAGTTCCCTTGATATTCTTTGTCTTTTGTTTTTCCAAATGAACATTGTTATGATTTTTTTCAAATTCAGTAAAAAAGTTTCATAGATATGGCACTAAATAAGTAAATTAATTTGGGTAGCATTGTCATTTTTATTATGTTAGCTACTGTGCATTTTTATAAGATACTAATGGTCTAATATACTAACATAGCATAAGGAAGACTAATATCAGTTTGGAACTGGAAATAGAATAGGAACAGAGTGATATTATATTCTGTAATAAGATTTTTAAAAGAAAAGTTATTAATACTATAGAAGTTAGAAGATTTCATAAGAGTTCATATTTATAAATTTGTTATTGTTCATTGAGACAGGAAAATTTAGATTGTTATAAAGAATATATTACATTGTTGAAAAATTATTGCTATGTTGAAAATACCCATGTATTTGAAATACTTTCCTACCTCCCACATTCCTACATATTACTTACTACACATTCCTATTCTTAGACATAAAATTTAGGTAGATTAGGATATTTAAGATAGGTTAAGGTTTGTTATTTTGGGGGAAGGTGGAATATTTAGGATAGTATATTTTACAGAATAGTTAGGATAGACTTATAACTATGAAGGTAAGTCCTGGACTTTGGTACAGATGTCAGGTTAAATCTGTACTACAGATAAGGGGGGAGCTGTAGACATGAGAGAGATACAGAACACATTGCAAGGACTTGATTTTGCAAAGAAACCTTATGCAGGAAGGAAATGGAACTTTGGCTGATGTTGGGGAATGGGACTGGAATCTCCAGTCAAGAAAAGCAGGGAGACAGTTGCAAAGGTGTTCTTGTCCCTTCTTAACTGAGAGGGGAAAGAGCAACCTAGCTGAGCTTAGCCTTCTATAATCCCTCAACTGATCTGAAGAGATCCACTTAGCTATCTTTTCTCATAAGAGGTGGATAGAGACTTCTTCCCTTTGGGGAAGGCAAGAGAAGTCCACCCAGAAGATTTCCATCAATATCTACAAAGCTGTATCTCCATATCAGGAAATTACACCAGCCTGATTCCACAACAATCTTAAGGGACCCAGATCCCAATACATGAGCCCTCAACCCCTGAAGGGAATGTAGGGTGAAATCAGAATTAGGGACTTCCTGTTTTCCCTCTTTCCCTAACCTACCAATCTTAAGACTCTGGACAATAAATAGATCTTATAACATACAGAAGAACTAAACATCTCATTCTTCACATGTACTGAAGGGATCAAAGATAATAATTGCAGAAAAAGAGACAGAAATCAGAGATTGAAGGGTATTTTCTCTTACCCTTCAATTCTGGACAGAGGTCCAATTTCACTTTCTCTGAGGCAACTCCGTCTTGGAGACAAAGTAGTGTTTCTCTTTATCTGTTCCCTCCCTCTCAGAGACCTGTCAAGCTTTGGTTCCTGATTCCCCTCTAGTACACTACCCATGAGCAATTAATGTTTTTCTAATGTTTAGATCTAGTTTTAATTGTGTGGAATGTTTTGTAGTTGAGTTCATGTAATTCCTATGTTTCTCTTGACAAACAGATTCCTAAATATTTTATATTGTCTAGAGTAACTTTAAATGGAGTTTCTTTTTCTAATTCCTGCTGCTGAGTTTTGTTGGAAATATATACAAATGCTGATGACTTATGTGGGTATATCTTGTACCCTGCAGTGATAGTTGTCTCATCATTGCCCATTTTAATACCTTCAATTATTTTTTCATCTCTAATTGCTATTGCTAGTATTTCTAGTACAATATTAAATAAAAGAGGTGAGAATGGGCATCCTTGTTTCACTCCTGATCTTATTAGGAAGGCTTCTAATTCATTCCCATTGCAGAGAATGCTAGCTGATGGTTTAAAAATCTATACAGTTTATTGTTTTTATGAAAGACCATTCTATTCCTATACTTTCTAGTGTTTTTAATAGAAATGAGTGTTGTATTTTGTCAATGGCTTTTTATGCATCTATTGAGATTTCTATAGGCAATATCTGTTGGTTTGGTTTTTTGATGTGGTCAATTATCTGGATGGTTTTCCTAATATAAAACCATCCTTGTATTCCTGGAATAAATCCCACCTGATCATAGTGAATAACCCTCATGATCACTTGCAGGAGTCTTTTTGCTAGTATTCTATTTAATATTTTTACATCAATATTCATTAAGGAGAATGGTCTATAGTTCTCTTTCTCTGTTTTTGTAATGTCTGGCTCTGGGATCAGTATTTGTGTCATAAACGGAATTTGGTAGAATTCCTTCTTTGCTTATTTTGTCAAATAGTTTGTATAGTATTAGGATTAGTTGTTCCTTAAATGTTTGATCAAATTCACTTGTGAATTCAAATGGCCCTGGGAATTTTTTCTTAGGGAGTCTTTTGATAGATTGTTCAAGTTCTTTTTCTGATATAAGATTATTTAAGTATTCTATTTAGTCTTCTGTTAATCTAAGAAGTTTATATTTTTGTAAACATTCATCTATATCACATAGAATTCCATATTTGTTGCTATATTATTGGGCAAAATAGTTCTTAATAATTACTTTAATTTCCTCTTCATTAGAGGTGAGGTCACCCTTTTCATCTTTGATACTTTTAATTTGGTTTTCCTCTTTCCTTTTTTATTAGATTAAACAATGCTTTATCTATTTTTATTTGTTGTTGTTGTTTTTTAAATTCCAGCTTCTAGTCTTATTTATTACTTCAATAGTTCTTTCACTTTTGATTTTATTAATTCCTCTTTTAATTTTTTGTTTAGTTTTTATCTGGGAATTTTTAATTTGTTCTCTTTCTAGTTTTTTTAACTTTGCATGCCCAATTCATTGACCTCATTCCTCTCTGATTTGTTAATATATGTACTCAGAAATATAAATTTTCCCGAGTACTGCTTTGGCTGCATCCCATAGATTTTGATATGATGTCTCTTCATTGTTTTTCTCTTCAATGAAATTATTAATTGTTTCTATGATTTGTTCTTTAAACAACTTATTTTGGAGAATCATATTGTTTAATTTCCAATTAATTTTTTATTTATCTCTACATGTACCCTTTCTAATTATTATTTTTATTGCATTGTGGTCTGAGAAGGTTGCATTTATTATTTCTGCCCTTTTGCACTTGTTTGCAATGATTTTGTGTGCTAATACATGGTCAAATTTTGTGAATGTACCATGTGCTGCTGAAAATAAGATATATTCCTTTTTGTCCCTATTTATTTTTCTCCATATGTCTACTAACTCTAATTTTTCTAAGATTTCATTTGTTTCTCTCACCTCTTTCTTATTTATTTTTTGGTTTGATTTATCTAGTTCAGATAGAGGGAGGTTCAGATCTCTCACTAGTATAGTTTTTCTATCCATTTCATCCTTGAGCTCCTCTAGTTTCTCCTTTAGAAATCTGGATGCTCTGCCATTTGGTGCATACATATTGAATACAGATATTTCCTCGTTGTCTATACTGACTTTTATCAGGATGTAATTACCTTACCTATCTCTTTTAACTAGATCTATTTTTACTTTGGCTTTTCCAGATATGATTGCTACTCTTGCCTTCTTTTTTATCAGTTGGTGCCCAATAGATTTGGCTCCATCCTCTTACTTTCACCCTATGTGTATCTACCTTCCTCATGTGTGTTTCTTGCAGACAGCATATGGTAGGTTTTTGGATGCTAATCCACTCTGCTATTTGCTTGTGTTTTATGGGTGAGTTCATTCCATTCATATTCAGAGTTATGATTACTAGCTATGTATTTCCCAGCATTTTTATTTCTACTCCTAGTCCTGCCTTTTCTTCTTTTGGTATTTCCTTCTACACCAATGTTTGTTTATAGTCAGTCCCCCTAGTTCCCCACCCCTTGTTTTACTTCCCTTTCTACCCCCCTCCCTTCTTTTCCCCTATAGTCTTTTTAAACTTTCCCCCCACCCTCTCTCTCCCTTGTACTGCTTCCCTCCCCATCAGTCCATTTTTTACCCTTCTACTCCCCTATAGGGCACAAATCTATTCTCTTCCCCAATGGACTGGATTGTTCTTTCCTCTTTGGGTCAATTTCAAAGCATATAAGAGTTGTGTATTTCCTATCTCCAACCTCTTTACCCTTCCAGTGTATCAATGTTCTACCCCCCTCCCGCCATGAGCTTCTTTGTGACATATAAATTTACCCCCATTTGTTTCTTTTCCCATTTCTTTTAGTATTAACCTCTTTTTTTAGCTCTAGTTGTATATATATATGTATATATATATATACATATATATACATACACACACATATATGTATTTATTCATGCATATATCTACATACCTATTTATGTCTTGTCCTTTCATCCTATACAGTTTGTCACTATTCCCTCTAAGTGCAATTCTTATAGCTGCCCAGATGATAGCAACAGTTTTTAAGAGTTACCAATGACCTCTTTTCTTATAGGGATACATATCATTTTAACTTGAGTCTCTTAAAATTTTTTTTGTTGCTTTGTTTTGTTTTTTCCCCTCTTTTTTAATTACCTTTTGATGATTCTCTTGAGTTCTGTGCTTGGACATCAAATTTTCTGTTCAGGTCTGGTCTTTTCTTTATGAATGCTTGGAATTCTTCTATTGTGTTGAATGACCATACTTCCCCCTGTAAGAATATAGTCAGTTTTGATGGGTATTTTATTCTTGGTTGTAGACCTAGTTCCCTTACTTTCTAGAATATTGTATTCCATGCCTTTTGGTCCTTCAGTGTGGATGCAGCCAGATCCTGTGTTATCCTCACCGTGTTCCCATGGTATCTGAATGGTTTCTTCTTGGCAGCTTGTAATATCTTATCTTTGGTCTGATAGTTTTTGAATTTGGATATAACATTTCTTGGTGTTGTCAGTTTCCACTTTCCCCTCTTGTTCTAGGATACTGGGACAGTTTTCCTGAATAATTTCCTCTAGTATTATGTCCAGGCTTTTTCTTTTGTTGTGGTCTTCTGGTAGTCCAATGATTCTTAAATTGTCTCTTCTTGAACGATTTTCTAAATCGTCTGCTTTGCAAATGAGATGCTTCACATTTTCTCAAATTTTTCAATCTTTTTGTTTTGTTTTATAGTGTCCTTCTGTCTTGTGAGGTTACTTTATTCTAGTTGTTGTATTCTGGTTCTTAAAGATTGGATTTCATCTCTGGCTTTTTGGTCATCTTTTTTCCTTCTGGTCTGATTTTCTTTGAAGATCTTCTTTCATCCTCTTTACCTCATCTTTCATCTCCTTTGCCTCATCTTCCATCTCCTTTACCTCATTTTCCAGCTCATTGATTTTGGCTTTCAAAACACTATTTTCTTGTTTTAGTTCAAGTGCCTCTTGTTTCCACATGATTTATCTTAATTTTTAAGTTCTTTTCCCAATTGTCTTCAGCCTCTCTTAGTTGTGTTTTGAGTTCTTCCACAGCCTGTATCCAATTCACTGGGATTTCTGATTTATTGTTTGCTGATCTCTCCCCCTCTGTTCCATTTGCTGAGTAGAAGCAGTCTATTGTAGTTTCTTTCTTCTTTTTCTGTTGTTTGCTCAAATTCACCACTTCTTTACTCCCCATATTTGTCTGTGCTCTTGTTCCTCTCATTTTTTTTTTGGTTTTGGGTGGCTTCTATCAGTCTCCCCTCTTGAAGCTTTAACAGAAGGTCTCTTGGTTTAGTCTCTAGGGGAGTGTCATTGGGGGCATGAACTTCCCTGTCCTCTGGAGGCTTTTGATTGGATTAAAGTCCAGCAGTCAATGAGGCTGGGTGGGGAGCCTGGGCTTCCCTGAGTTCTGGAGACTTTTGATGGGATTAAGTTCAGCTTAATTCGGCTGGGTGTACTCTGAGTCCTAAACTTCCTGGAAGGCTGGAGCAAATATGGAGGATCTCCAAAGCTCTGGCCAGGCTGCCAGGTCTATGCTTCCCTCTCTAGCTCCTTTGCCGCCATCTGTGTTGGATGCTTTGAAGTTGGCCAGCTCTGCTCTCAAGCTTTGTTCTTCAGACCAGCACCTTTGCCCACCCAGAAGTTCCTGCTGCTGCTGGAATCTCAGCGCTCTGGTTGGGAGTGGGGATGGGTCTTGGGACCTTCCTTCTGTCTTTTCCTTAAACCCAAGTGTTCTTGGATTCCGGCTTTTCGGGGGGCATACCTTTTGAATTAAGACCAGCAGGAGGGTTCTTTGCCTCTGTCTTGTTGTTAAGTTTGGTTTTCAGTACCCTTGGAGCATTCAGTTTGTGATCGGTAAGGAAGGGTTTTCAGAGGTCTGAACTTCTGCTCCTTCTAGGACGCCATCTTGATTCCACCCTTGTCTGTCTCCTTTAATCAAGTATTTTTGCTATTATCTTGCTAATATCATGGTAACTAGTCCATGTTTTTTCCTTCAAGCACACATTTTGTCTTTGTGAATTTTGATGTTCTAAAGTGTTTCTTGAAAACAATATGTTGCTGGATTCTGTTTTATTTTTTAAATCCACTCCCTTAATGTCTTCTACTTTATTGGTGAGTTCATTCCACCCCTATGTACAGTTATGATAAGTAATTGTGTATTTTTCCCCATCCTGTTCTCATATATTTCCCTCACTTTGCTTCTTCTTCTTTATAAAAAGGGTGGTGAGAAAGGAATTTGCTAAGTATCAGTGATTTATGCTTGATAGGATCTGTTTCTACTCTTCTCTTTCTCTTGCACCAATCTCAATTAAGTTCTTATCCTTTCTTTCTTTACTTCTAAATATCTCTTCCCAATCTATCTTCCATGGCTAGAGTCTATTTTGCTTCTGAGTTATATCTCCCAGAATCTACTCTCCCTCTTACTTCTTTCCCTCTGGCTCTTTCTATTCCCACCTCTTTCTTTGTTGAGTGAAATATGTTTCAGTGTGTCTCTTTTGACCATTTCAGTTGAAAATGAGTTTCAAGAGTAGCCTCTTTCCTCCATATCTTTATTCCTTGATTGTATAGTCTTCTACTTGCCACTCCAATTATATGAGAGAATTTCCCCAATTCTTCCTTTTTTCTCTATGCTGTATTGCTCTACTCTTCCCTTTCCTTCTTCTTTTAAGGTTATCAAAATATAAACAGATAATTCCTAGGCCTTCTGCATTGTTTAACCTTCTCTATTACCTTTGATGTTATCAAGGTTTTGAGAGTTCACAAGATTTATTAGAGATGAGGACTCTATTATTATTCCATTCGATGGAATTTAAAATGTTTTTTTTTTAAAAAGCAGCTATAAATGGTCCACGTGAAGAAGATGGCTAACTAGACATTTTTCTCATGACTTCAAAAACCTCCCCCAAACAAAAACTTCACCCATTTCCCTAGTATAGGACACTAAGAATCCAAAACAAGCTAAGAACAAAAAACAAAAACAAAACCCAGGAACTAATGCTTTATTCAGGACATTTCTTCCACCTCCCATACTACTTACTGGCAGAGAGGCCACATTAATAGATTTAAGAACAAAATACAGATTTACATCAAAAGGCACCCCTACACCCTGGTTGCCCTTATTTCTTTCCAGTGTTCTAAAAACCCTGGCTCCAGGCTGGAGAAGTTCCCTTACGTCTCCACAGCTTGGTTATAGCTGTTCTATAGCAAGAGCTTACCAGAAACTACAACCCCAAAACACTAACACTCTGAACTGCTGGTGCCCAGGCTCTGAACTGCCAGTAACAGGTCAAAGAACTAAGGAAAAGTAAGAGTGAGATTATTCACCAAGAGAGAACAAATAAGGGTAAGGATCTATGTAATACTTCACCAAGTCTGAGGGAAGAGAATGGCATCCATCTGGAGCCTTTTCTGACTATTCAAAAAGTCAGTTGGTGAAGAAATCTAGGCTGGTAAACTGAATTGTCCAGTATAGGAGGAGAATGAGATGCTTTGAGATCCAAATGCCAAGGAAACCACAATCTGAGAAGAGGGAGTGGGAAATAAAGGGGAGAAAGAGACTGAAAATATCAAAGGTTTCAGGAAGTAGTAATTCTAAAGACCTTGATCATAAATAGATAAATCAACTGGAAAAAAAGTAACAAGACAAGGAAGTATGGTTTACAGATCTAGTTCATTTATCTATGAATAAATACTGCTAAACAAATGAAAATAGCTCAACACTTGAAAAGATAAAGGACTCTCTGGAAGTTGCGTGTCACATAGAAACACAAAATGTTGCTCCTGAGTGGTTTAAAAGAGAAATTTATGTTTTAAAATTATATTTTTCTAAAGGAATTAAATTATTAATTTAATTAATAAATTAAGTAATGATAAGACAATCTAGGATGACACTGATTTTTATATGCATTTATTCCTAATTCCTATCCCCAAATAAAAGTGTTTGAAGGATATGATTCATTTTAAGAAAACTAGACTTTGTAAATGGCAAGTACATTGAATTTCTGATACTCTTCTGAAAATTTAAACAAATATATACAAAATATATATATATATTAATTTTAAAATATTTCTAATTCACATTAAATCTTCCAGAAAGAATAAAAAAATGTTCAAAAATACTTGGAATCAGCACTCCCACACACATTTAAATTCTGTTTATATGTTGTGTTCTCTCCATATAAATATGTGGCACACAATGGAGTACATTAAATTCCATGTGCCAAAAACTTCATTTTCTTCACAAATCACTTAAGAGAAGAAAGTCATGAGGGAAACATAGAGTACTCGCTGCTGTACTTACAATATTAAAAGTAATAGCTTGCATCAGTATTATTTCACTTTTACTCTCCAAGGATCTCTTCCTAAGACTAGGAAGATATAATATATACCCTATTTTCAAGAGTATGGGCATACACATTGGTGGTAGGGTGGTAATTCATATGGATACATGTTCTTTCCTGGCAACAAATCCAGGTAATTAACTGTCAGAATGAAATATCTAAAGCTGAATAGGAATAAATATATTGAAATTTGGTCAACAGTATATTTTAGTGGGAGAAGGGGGAAATGGTGGTAGTCAAATGATAGTTTTTAAGCCTTTAGAAGGTTTGGGGCTTAAATGTTATTAGGAGACAGCCTTGTCTTTAGTTTTTATAAACTTATATTATAATTATATTATTACTATCTATTATTATTATTATTATTGTTTTAACAATGTCTTTTTTTACCTCTCTTGACAAAAGCTGTTACCTTATCAGAACTCAGAAAAGGAAGCAAGAAGTATGTGTTTCTACATTCCTATAAAATGCTAAAGTCTCAAATGTGAGCCCTGAACAAATAGTCATATATATATATATATATGTATATATTTAGTTTTTAAAACATTATTTTATTTGGTCATTTTCATACATTGTTCATTGGAAATAGATCATTTTCTTTTCCTCCCCCCCACACCCCGCCACCCCTTCCCTAGCCGACGGGCGATTCATCTGGATATCACATATGTCCTTGCTCTGAACCCATTTCCTTGTTGTTGGTATTTGCATTAGGGTGCTCATTTAGCGTCTCTCCTCGATCATGTCCCCTCAACCTCTGTAGTCAAGCAGTTGCTTTTCCTCCATGTTTTTACTCCCTCAGTTTGTCCTCTGCTTGAGGATAGTTGTTGTTTTTTTTTTCTCGTAGATCGTTGCAAGTTGTTCAGGGACATTGTAAAGCCATTACTGGAGAAGTCTATTACATTCGATTGTACCACAATGTGTCAGTCTCTGTGTACAATGTTCTCCTGGTTCTGCTCCTCTCACTCTGCATCACTTCCTGGAGGTTGTTCCACTCTCCATGGAATTCCTCCACTTTATTATTCCTTTTAGCACAATAGTATTCCATCACCAACATATACCACAATTTGTTCAGCCATTCCCCAATTGAAGGGCATCCCCTCATTTTCCAATTTTTGGTGACCACAAAGAGTGCAGCTATGAATATTCTTGTACAAGTCTTTTTCCTTATTATCTCTTTGGGGTACAAATCCAGCAGTGCTATGGCTGGATCAAAGGGCAGACAAGTCTTTTATTGCCCTTTCGGCATAGTTCCAAATTGCCCTCCAGAATGGTTGGATCAATTCAAAGATAGTCCTGTATTTTTAACTGCTGTAATTCTATAGGTTTCAAAAGAATATCATTCTCACTGTTTCTTTTATAATTTCTACTGATATCAAACCAGTACAAAAAGGTAGCTTCCAAAAGGACCTCAACATCTATTTGCCTCCTGTTTGGACCAACAAAATTTGAACTTTATGGAACCCAATCTTTATATTTTGGACACTTCCCTTTTGAATCATCATAGAGTTAATAGAGTCTTATTTCAATTCAAATACAGGCTAATTCTATCCTGTAATATCTAACTCAATATCATGTAAAGGCATTGTATTAAATTTCTTTGCCTCCTAGGGTACAAAAGACAAAATAAATCTTACTCAGTACCATTGAAAACAGAAAGAATACTCATAAGCAGGGATTTAAGGTAAAAATAGTGCAAGTTAAATGCTAAATGATTTCTACAATTTCATAGCTGAGTAATTCTTCTGGACAACGATGAGAGGTTGTCTTCCCATTCTTTCTTATTCCACATTAAATTCTTATCTTTCAGAAAAGGTCTAGATAGTTATAAGTTTTTCAGTAATTTGCTTAGAAATTAGCTATTTTCTGTAAATAACTTTGATGAATTATGACTAAGTATTCTAGAAAATAGGAAAGATTTTTTTAAGACCTTGTTAGTGCTTACTGAAGCAAAGTAATTATTGGGGGGGGGGGTAAAGAGCCAACTTATTAAGAGATCAATTTCTCTAGGTATCAATCCAAATTCATATGTACAAACATAATTTGAATGTCATATATACTTGTATATGTGTACATATATTTATAATCCTTGCATATATATGTATATATACATGTGTGCATAAAACACATATACATAAACACACTCATATTGATGGACTTGTGTGAGCACTTCTTTAACTGAAGCATATTGCAAACCATCTCTTGGAATTCTTCTAAAGTTAATGTTTTACTGCAATTTTCATGAAATAATTCAAGGGAACTACTTGAAAACAATTTTTTGGCATTTGATTCTTATCAGCTTTCTTCTGTCTTAGTGTTGTGGTATATTTATTAAGAAAATAGATCTTAGAGCAATTCACTAAAACAACCCAATGTATTAGCCTTAATTTTTTTGATATGCTATATACTTTTTTGAAGCTATTATGGTTTCACTGGATCATCTCTTCTCCTGAATCTACAGTGATTCCCTTCCTTCCTCTTTCCAAGGTTAGAAGGCACTCATTCCTTTAGTGAGATACTAAAATTTCTATTTTGGTTACAAAATTACAATGGCTTAACATTTTAACCCAGAATTTTCCAATCTTTATGGATAAGATCAGGGAATCTTCAAAGTTAATACAGACATGACTTATACAAGAGAGCCAGTTTAACTGACTTTCTTAATCAGAGACATAAAGAGTACAAGACAACATCCATGAAATTGGCTAATTTGACAAAAGAGGAAAATGATCATGCTGGAGGGGCTGTAGGAAAACAGGTACTTTAGTGCACTGTTGGTAGAAGCAATCTAACCATTTTGGAAAGCAATTTGAAACTACGCTTATAAAGCTATTGAACTATGCATACCTTTTGACCCAATGATTAGGTCTACACTTCCAAAATCATAAAAGAAAGAGAAAAAGAACTAAGTACAAAATACTTTTAAAAGCTCTTTTTGCAAAGAATTGGAAAATAAGGGGATATTGATCAATTGGGAAAAGACCAAACAAGTTATAATATATTAATATAATGTAATACTGTTTTGCTTTAAAAAACAATGAAGGGAATGACTTCAGAGAAACTTGGATTTGTATGAACTGATGCAAAGTGAAATAAGCAGAACTTATTTTATATAGTTTATATAATGACAACAGTATTGTAAAGATAATCAACTTTGAAAGACTTAGCAATTTCATCACAATTTCAAAAAACTTATAATGAAACATGCCATCCTCCTCAAGATAGAGAACTAATTAACTCAGAGTGTAGACTGAATCATACTTTTCTTTCTTTTTCATTAATTTGTCTTGTTTTTGGTCTTGGCTAATGTAGGAATATATTTTATATGACTATATGTATTTATGCATAAACAAATATGAGTACATATATAATGCATAAACATATATGTAATAGAATTTTGGGGGACCACTGAATAAGGGAGGGAAAGGAGGGAGGAAGGAGGTACTTAGGAACTGAAAATAAAATAAAATTGAATTTTTAAAAAATAATGCAAGCTAAAACTTGCCTTAGAACTCTAGGCACAGGATTTTATATAAAATATTCACAGCACTTTGAACTCATTTGAAACACAGACCCTCTTCAAGTCAAATAAGCTATGACCCAATTCTCCTAAGATAGATAAACACATTACTGCTTTGCACTTGGTACTTCAGCATGAAAATCAATCAATGAGGTTGCTTGTCAACTTTACAATGATATTACATTAGGTTTAAGTCAGCTGCCAAAATTCTTATTGTTCATAAGATTATCTTTTTCTCTGCTCTGACAAAACTGGACTTAGTGATTTAGTGAGAAAGACTATTGTTAATAGGTTCATCTTTATTGACTCTAACTTGTAAGGTGATGGAACTGCATGAAAAAAAAAAGACAGTGAATTATTAAGCATCATTTTGTCTTTTTTCTTTGAAGGAAGATAAACTGGAACATTTTAATCTCTTTCCTGGTTTCCTATTCAATCTTTCAATATTAAATAGCACTTTATTGACAAAAAAAGCATATACATGCATGGAATCTGAATCACTAAATCTAACATCAATGCAAATACAATATTGGGTTATGTAATTCTAATATGTGAGAAATGGAAAACATTAAATATATATTTTAATAAGGCACATATCTGGGGGATTAGTACCAGTAAAAAGAAAAACATGGTGGTGGAATAAAGGAGTAGCAATAATCTCCTTCTTATGTTTTCTGCTTAAAATAACAAAAGACTATCCCAACCCCATTCTATCCCCACAAAATTATTTAAGGGTTTCTACAAAAGAAGAGAACCTTGTAGTTACCTCTGTGAGCAGCCACCAACATATGTTTTATGTTCTTGGGGGAAAGCAATAGTATTTTCATTTGAACTCCATTTTGAGGAAAAAATATTTCAAGCATTTTTAAGAGGGCTTCATGATTTTTATTCCATAGGTAGTTTTAAACTCTTTGAAATTCCTCTTTCCCTCATCAAAATTAGGGTGATAATGTAGGAGACATATCTCTCATCTATGGTTAAAACTTTTTGGCTTTTCTGGGAAGAAATAAAATACTCATATTCTTAATATCATTTTTTAAGATATTCAAGAATAGAATACTGATTTTAAAAAAATAACTCAGTTTTCACAACTGATAATTTCTGTCATAAAAATCCTAAAACCTTTAGGAAAAGGAAGACATAATTAAAAATCAGGTAACTAATATATGAATGAGTATATTATTTTCCAAGTATGTAAATTAGTAAAAATACTTTTTAAAATTAAATTTAAATGCATACACTTGCAAAACTGGTTATCTTATGGTATATGCATGGGGAGAGGTTTATATTCTGGTCACTTCTGGTGATATATGTGTTCTTCTTTGAGTACTTCCCATGATAAGTCGAGCCAGCTAAGTGATCACACTTACACCAAGATCAATGCTTTGATGAAAAGTGTGCTCTTAGTTTGGTCCCCTCTTATTACTTTTACCAAAGTCATGGGGAGAGGACTGCATTAGAGGATTAGCCACTGAGCAGCAATTGCTTCCCAATTTAATAGACTTCAAAGGGAAAGACAATTTGAGCACTACTTTCTCTCTTGTGGAAGTATATCTTGGAAATCTGACAGTTCTCTCCTTTCCCCCAACAATTATGCTGGCTGCTTCCACATGGCAATGAGAGTATGGGCTGACCAAAGAAGAATGAAACAGAAGCCCAAGTCTCTGTTTTCCTCTTCTATTTGGTGTTTCTTTCCCTAAGCACAGATGACCAAACAATGACCCTGCATTGAACATTTCTAATCTTGGTGAATATCTCATGGATTCAAGAGGTCTGAAATCAAAGAGATGAGTGGGAAACAAGAAGCTGAAAGTGGTTCTTCAAGTATATTCTCCTAAGACATGACTACTTACAAGAGGAAGAACCTAAGTCATGCTCTAACTTTTCAGAAAATACAGATTTATAGTGTTGTTTGGACAGTACATAGCTGAAGTAAAGGTGAACTGTTTCACAATATTTTTCATATTTTAAGGTTTTAAACTTCAATCTGCTAGTGAATTACAATAGTATCAGTGAGGTTATATCATATTTTAAGTATCTGTCATGTGCTTATGATTCTATTGAATTTAATCATTTTTATGGTGGAAGAAATACATAGCTACATATGTATGTGTGTATATATATATATATATATATTTACATGTCCTATATTTGAACTTGACCTATGTGCTGTGAAAGAGGAAAATGTCAAAAATGAATGGAAAAGACTGGATTTGGAAAGCTGTCTCAGAAAAAGATGAGATGAAATCCTGCTGCCATCGGGGGATGGGATGGAACATTCCAACCAAATTAAAGTTGGAGCAGTTGAGAACTTCTGAGTTCTTTTTCTTCTCTTTGGCTTGAAGAGAGAAGGAATAAAACCCTTACTGAGAAGACAACATATATCCATTTTTTGCTGAGAAACAGAAGACCCAGTCTATTCATTCGTGATATTATTAGGATAGAGACTTTTCCCTTATGGGAAGGCAAGAGAGCCTATCCTGAAGAAGATATATACCAACCATATCTCTGAGACAAGAAATAGCAACATCTTGAGCTCACCAAGACATTAAAAATAATCTGGGACTTAGTCCTAGACGCCTGATTCAAACCCCTAAAACCATCTGTAGAAGGGAAATAGGGAATTCCTGTTTCCTCTACCCTCCTTATACCTTAACCCTTTTACCTAATAAATAGATTTTTTTATTTTTTGGTTTTACTGAAGACTTAATCATCTTCAATATGATAGAAAGGGAATTACAAAATACATCAACTAAGAAGAAGAGACTGAAGGAGACTTTAACTTACCCTTTGGCTCTAGTCAGACCTGACTCCATAGTCAAACAGTTCTTCCTGGGGAAGGGGAGGAAGAAGTGGTGCTACCTTTTATCTATTTCTACTTTCCCAAGTATCTGTCAATACTTTGGTTCCTTCTTGATTTCCCCACTAGTTACAGTGCCAAAATGATATACCTTGATTATAAATATGACTATATCATTTCCCTATCAAGAAACTCTAGTGATTCCCTATTGTCTTTAAGATTGAGTACAAACTCTTCTGTTTAGCTTTGAAAGTCCATACCTTTGTATCCCTCAGCTACAATCTATCTTTCTAGACTCATTATTCATTACTTCCCTTGTCACATTCTCTGGCCCTAAAAAAGGTTGTTTCTTTCAATTCCTCACACATAACATTTTGAACTCCTTCCTCACTTCCATCTTACAGAATTTCTCTCTTCCTTCAAGATAAAGCTCTGGCTCATCTTCTACAAAAATAATTTCTTGGTCCCCTAAACTGTTAGTGCCATCCTTGACAAACTACTTTGTATTTAGTAATTTTGCATTTATTTTCTCTGTTATTTATTTTATTCTAAAGGGAGCTAGTTTCAGCTGGGTTCTTTCTATTTAATAGGAAGTTGGGTTCAAGTTCTGCTTCTGACAAATAATACCTTAGGCAAGTCACTTAACCTCTCATTGTTCAAGGCAACTTTCTAATATTATAATTTGTGAAAGATAATGAGAATTGATATAAGTGGTTAATTTATATGAGTTTCTTACACCAATAATATCTAATAAATCTAGACCCTATTCTTAATCTACATATTTATATATAAACTTCTTGTCTCCTGAGTCAGTTTTCAAGCTTCTTGAAAGTAAGGATTAGCTGTGTATGTATGAAACTATTCATAGTAGCTTGGTTTTGGCAAAATAATAGGAAATAACACAAATGCAATGAATGGGAGAAAAGGCTGAATAGATTGTGACATTTGAATATAATGGATTGTATTATGTTATTAGAAATGGCAAATATAGGAAATATAAAGAAAACAAGGGAAATTATATGAAGACATAAAAAAGAAGAAAAGAGAATGAGAATACATACCATGATTACATTTTTCAAAGTCACAAAATCAAGAGAAAAAGTATCTAAGTAAAACAAATACAAAAGGATCTCAAAAGCAGAGGATGTTTGTATTACCATTCATGTATAATTTACATATTTTAACCAATTGTAAACAGTGTGGACTTTGTGATTCTGTGCATTTTTATATGTATTTGTTTAGTTGAAAGGTTTTTTTTTTTTACTGGTTGCAGATACTAAGTATATAATGAAAATAAATAAAAAGGAAGGTCTTTTTCATTTTTTAAAATATTTATATTCCTAGTGTCTAGAACAGTGCCTGGCACATAGTAGATGTATAATATTATTGTCAATTGATTAGGAAGTATGGTATAATAGTCAGTGGACTGAAGAAGTCAATAAGGCTCTTTTTTTTTAAAGCCTTACCTTCCATCTTAGAATCAATACTGTGTATTGGTTCCAAGGTAAGGGGCTAGGCAATGGGGGTTAAGTGACTTGCCCAGGGTCATACAGCAGATTTGAAACTAGGACTTCCGTCTCTAGGCCTGGCTCTCAATCCACTGAGCTACCCAGCTGCCCCTAGTAAGGCTCTTTTTGATGATAGGGAAGACATGTATGTTTGTACAGCAGTGAAGGAAGCACGATAGAAAGGGATGGCAGAGGGGAGAAGGAGAGAGGAAAGAAAAGAGTGTCAGAATGGAAGATATCCTTGGCAATCTGCTGGAGGAGATGGGAGAATACATGTAAGGCAGGTTACCTTGACAAGGTATATATCCTGAGATAAAAGAGGAGATAGCAGAGGTTAAAATGTTAGGGGGAAATAAGATGATGAGAAAGGAAGAAGTGAGTCCTTACAAAGAACATCAAGTAATTTGTCAAAATCGAGGTTAGAATTTGAATTCATAAGGAAACAAGTCAGAATGTTTGTATGATTTTCATTAATATGTGAGTAACAGTGTAGGAGGCAGAGAATGGAGTAATTCAAGGTTGGGTTTTGTTAAGGAATAAGCAGTAGTAGGATAAGGAAACAAGGAAAAGAGTAGAAGACAGTGAACTCATTCACCAGGGGTGGAAATAGAGAGTATAGATACAACAAAGAAAATACTAAGGGGCAGGGAGATTGGAGGTCACAATGAGGACAACAAATAGGATTAGGAGTAGTAAAGTATAAGGAGAGATGAAATGATTAAAGATTATGAATGAATAAAGAAATTTCAAAGGTTTTGAACAAAGAAGTGGAATGCTTGTGAGTTAATGATAAGGGGAATAATTGTGGAAAGATAGACTCTTAGAACAATCACCTTATCATATATGAAGAAGGTACTGCATCTGAATAAACTCATAAATAAACTTTTTTATAAATTGATATTCATCACCCTTTCTGGGGAAAGAGATAGCATAATATTGTAGTCAATTCAAGTCAGCTTAGCATGTAGGTTCCAGAAACTGGTTTTGAAAGTAATTTGGCTAAATAAATTATTACTACTAACTTAATGACTCTTCTTCTTAATGCATGGTCCCATGAAAAGTTGTTCAAAATCACCAATAATCAAGAAATACACATTAAAATTACATTAAGGCATTGTTCAATTGTTTCAGTTACATCCAATTCACTGTGTCTCCATTTAGGATTTTCTGGGTAAAGATACTGGAGCCATTTGCCATTTCCTTCTTTAGCTTATTCTACATATGTGGAAACTGGGCCAACAATGTGAAATGATTTGCCCAAGGTCACATAGTTACTAAGTATCTGAAGCCAGATTTAAATGCATTAAGATGAATCTTCTTGATTCTAGGCACTCTAACTAGGTTACACTCTAACCACTGAACAACCACATCATTAGAGTACATGTTTAGAAAGCTAGAGGGATTTGGGGCAGAGTTGTTCCTCTCTCTCTTTCCATGCTCCTGAACATGGTCCTCACTTTCCCCTCTACTCTGCCCAGCAGCCAATGGGAACACCTTCTCTCTCCCCTGCGTGGGGCAAGTGGGGTGGAGGCTCAGTTGCTATGTGAAGGAGTGACACAGATGGCAGCCATTGAGTCTTTGGTAAAGGTGTTTTCTGTAGTGGGACTGGAGAGGAGCTAGGATTGAGATTAGGATGGAATAAGACAGTTTTGGACTACGAAATACTAGATTACAAATGATAAGATTCCTAATTAAATTTTTAAAATATCCAGTTTCCTTATTAATTAGTTATTGCCAGATATCACACAGTGGGAATTTGGCTACAATTTCTATTGGATCAATTCCATATTCTAAACCCTTCTTCTTTAGCCAATCAAATCTTAAGGATAGTATCTGTGTATTCTGAAAGCAAAACCAGACGGGTCTATGTAAAAACATGCTACTTCTGTCATAGAAATGATACAAAGTGAGGAAAGCAGAGGCAAAAGAACATATACTGTAAAAATAAAGAAATAAAATTAAAACTGAAGTCAAATATAATGGAAAAATTTGTATTATGCTTTCTGCTAATGATTGAAAATATATTTTACATACTGTTTTGGGGAAATACACTTTGGAGAGGGGTATATGGATGTTTATTAGTAAATAATGCTGAGAAATAATTTTAAAAAGGAAAATATAAGAAAATATTACAAAAGTACTATTTCAGTGGCATCTCAAGTAGGGTAAAACTGATTTTTCAGGGAAGAATATTTTTCTGACAGATTTTTTTTATCGTTTCCCTCATTCCTTTTCTTTCTTCTTTCCTTCCATTCTTTTTTTCCTCAAAAATTTAGGACCAATTAATCCACTCTCCTCATTTTCTTTTATTTATGTATATTTAGTAGCATGAAAATTTTTTGAGTTTCAAATTCTCTCCCTCCTTCCAGCCCCTATGCAGTCCATTGAGAAAGCAAGCAATATGAAAATGTGAAATAATGTTTTGATTTCTAAGAAAAAAGACCCAAGAATCTAGAATCCTTGCTTTGAAGAAATTTACATTACTTGAATTTGTTGATTCTACCTGCATTCCATGTGGTGAGTATCACACAAGCTGTGGCAAATTTTTTATGACATTTGTAAACCTAATCCACCTCTCCCTTTTTTGGTAAGCAACAGGAAAAGTGGCTAGCTAGTCAGATTTATTTATTTCTATTTGATGTACACAAAATAAATACAATTCATACAACCCAGTTAACAAAAGCAATATCAATTAACCTCACCCGCAATGCCTTGCAATTTAGTGAACAGTCATATTTAATAAAACTTTTACCCAACTGCTTGATAGTGGTCATTTTCCCAGCCTCTGGACTCTACAGAGAGATCTGTCATTGCTTAAATAAATTTTATAGATGCAATAGGTAAAAGCAGTAAAGAAAAAAGAGCTTTTATAGAACAAAGTTGACAGAGCAGAAAGCTATTTCTCCATAATGTGCATATCTCCATGTACAAGACTGCTTGTGTGTACCAAAGGGAAACAGACAATGAAGGTTGGAAAGCATGAAATAACAGACTTTGCCATTAAGGAAATGTAAATTTTATTTTAAGAATGTAAAGTTTAATGTCACCAAAAACTGATTTTAAGAAGATTTTAAAATGCTTAAATTCTTGGTAAGCAATGTAAATCTCATATTGTACATTCATCCTTGTTAATTAAAAAAAACTAATTTATTAAAAAAAATAATATCATCTTGCAAACCTCAGTCATGAGGATGAGACAGAAGAAAGAATCTGCTATCTATCTTTGCTGCCAAGAACATTGAGAGTCCTGGGGGATGACTACTCTAGAGTGTCTTCACTTTTCAAACAAAGTGAGCAAGGCCTTGGTCTCTTAAGTGTCAGAAGAGGCAGAGGCAGCTCTACAGCACCCTGACCTTTTCTAGAAACCTCAAAGAGCCTGTCCTCAGCTTTTCTCTCTTCCCTGTCTCAGAGACCCCAGATGGTGCTGTTGCTACTGAAGGAAGAAACATGACTTAGAATTCCCATTGCTTTATGGCTTGACAGTGCCTGCTCCACCTAGGAGGGTATCCCTCCTCTAAGGTTTTGCTTTTTGTGATCCAGTTTGTATTCACATCTTACCTGAGCTCTTCCCTGAAGAAGAAGATGAGAACCAGTCCATTCTGTGTGAGTCAACATGTCTTAAGGGGATTTCTGTTGCATACTATCTGTTCCATATTGCTGCTAGCATTCCTACTTTCCAGGGACTATCTAGATATGGCTTAAGCCCCTTCCAAAGGAGAACTAATCCCTCCCAGTAAGGCCATAATCCTTGCTAATGAGAAGCTCCTAAAATGGGGAGCCCCACATCCTGTTCTCAACAAGGACTTTCCCTGTGAACTAAGACAGCCAGACTAAGATAGGTCACTTTTACCAAGGATCATGCCAAAGCTGGTTTACCATGATTACCCTAACCTGTAATCTGCCTTCCTTCTTTAGTACCTTATATGTCCAGGCTTCTGGCATCACTTCTTGCTGTCAGTATATGAACAGAGATTTTCACCAAACAATAGGAGAGGAGGGCTCCTGAAATGTCACATTGGTCCCTTTCCCTAGCACTTGTTTCACCAGGATTTCCAGAACCTGGTCTTTAACTAGATTGGTGGAAGCTTCTATGCTAGTGACTGCCAAGTCACCAGCTGTCTTTTCTCCTAGCATCTAGATCATGTTGAATTATATTTGTGTGTGTGTGTATATATATATATATATATATATATATATATATATATATATATATATTAATGAGTGCAGGCAAGGCACCCGGTAAAGACAGGATCCCAACGGAGGTGTACAAGGCCTTAAATGGAAAGGCGCTCCAGGCATATGGGAAGAGGAAGACATGCCCCCAGAACTCAGAGATGCCTCCATCATAGCCCTATACAAGAACAAAGGCTCACGAGCAGCCTGTGACAACTACAGAGGCATCTCACTACTCTCCACTGCTGGAAAGATCCTCGCCCGTGTTATACTCAACAGACTCCTGTCATCTGTTTCAGAACAGAACCTGCCTGAATCACAATGTGGCTTCCGACCAGATCGCAAAACCATCGACATGGTCTTCACGGTGAGGCAAATGCAGGAAAAATGCCTTGAGTAGAACCTGAGTCTCTACATTGTCTTCATAGACCTGACAAAGGCGTTCGACACAGTGAACAGGGACACATTGTGGGTGATCCTCAGGAAGCTCAGTTGCCCAGCAAAATTCATCAAACTGATCCAGCTCTTTCATATCGACATGACAGGGGAAGTCCTATCTGGTGGAGAGACTTCCGATCTCTTCAACATCTCCAATGGCGTGAAACAAGGCTGTGTCCTCGCTCTGGTACTATTCAACCAATACTTCACCCAAGTATTACGACATGCTGTGATGGATCTAGACATGGGCATCTACATCAAATACCAACTGGACGGCTCACTATTCGACCTTCGCCACCTGACTGCAAAAACAAAGACAACAGAGAGACTCATCCTGGAAGCTCTCTTTGCAGATGACTGTGCTGTCATGGCCCACCAAGAAAATCATCTCCAAACCATTGTGGACAGGTTCTCCACCACAACAAAACTGTTTGGCCTGACTGTCAGCCTTAGCAAAACAGAGGTGCTGTTCCAACCTACACCAGGGAGGCCAACTAACCAGCCGTGCATTACAATTGACGGCACGCAGCTTTCTAACGTCAATACATTCAAGTACCTCGGCAGCACCATTGCCAACGACGGGTCCCTAGACCATGAAATTAATGCTAGGATCCAAAAGGCCAGCCAGGCACTCGGGTGGCTGCACTGCAAAGTCCTCCAACACAGCGGTGTAAGCACTGCGACAAAGCTGAAAGTGTACAACGCAGTGGTCCTCAGCTCACTTCTCTACGGTTGCGAGACATGGACACTGTACTGGAAGCACATGAAACAGTTGGAGCAATTCCCCCAATGCTCTCTCCGGTCAATCATGAGGATCTGATGGCAGGACCAAATCACCAATCAGGAAGTCCTTGACAGAGCCAACTCCACCAGCATCAAAGTAATGGTCTTCAAAACCCAGCTATGATGGTCTGGACACATCATCCGCATGGACCCACAGCAAATACTAAGACAGGTATTCTATGGTGAACTGTCAGCTGGACTCAGGAAACAAGGTTGAACAAACAAAAGCTACAAGGATCAGCTAAAGTCCAACTTGAAGTGGGCTGGCATTACACCAAAGCAACTAGAACTTGCTGCCTCTGTCAGAAGCAGCCGGCGAACCCACATTAACCATGCCTCCACCACCTTTGTAGATGAACGATGTCGACGTCTTGCCATTGCGCGTGAACGCCGACACCAGGCCACAACTGTACCTCCCGTAACAACTGGTGTCTCATGCCCCATGTGCCACAAACTCTGCGCCTCAGTCTTTGGACTTCAAAGCCACATGAGGGTACATCAATAGATGATAATGCACAAAGACAATAGTCATTCTCGGTCACTGAGAGACTACCACTATACAACTAGAGCTAAAAAAAAAGAGGTTTATACTAAAAGAAATGGGAAAAGAAATGAAAGGGGGTAAATTTATATTTCACAAAGAAGCTCATGATGGGAGGTGAGAGAACATCAATACACTGGAAGGGAAAAAGTTTGGAGATATGAAATACTCAACTCTTACATGAATTGAAATTGATTCAAAGAGGGAAGAACAATCCAATCCATTGGGGCAGAGAATTAATTTGCACCCTATAGGAAAGTATAAGGGTAACAAACAGACTGGTGGGGAGGGAAGCAGTACAAGGGAGGGAGAAGGTGGGGGTAGTTTAAAAAGACTATAGAGAAAATAAGGGGGGATAAGAAGGGAGGGGGTAGAAAGGGAAGTAAAATAAGGTTGGGAAATAGAGGGACTAATTAAAAACAAAACACGGGTTTAGAAGGAAATAGAGAAAGAAGAAAAGGCAGGACTAGGAGTAGAAATCAAAATGCTGGGAAATATACAGCTGGTAATCATAACTCTGATGTGAATGGAATGAACTCAACCACAAAATGCAAGTGAATAGCAGAGTGTATTAGAATCCAAACCCCTACCATATGCTGTCTACAAGAAACACACATGAGGAAGGTAGATACAAATAGGGTAAAAGTAAGTTGATGGAGTAAAATCTATTGGGCATCAACTGATAAAAAGAAGGCAGGAGTTGCAATCATGATATCTAACAAAGCTAAAGTAAAAACAGATTTAGTTAAAAGAGATAGGGAAAGTAATTACATCCTGATAAAAGGCAGTATAGACAATGAGGAAATATCAGTATTCAACATGTATGCACCAAATGGCATAACATTCAAATTTCTGAAAGAAAACCTAGGCTAGCTTAAGAATGAAATAGGTAGAAAAACTATACTAGCAGGAATCCAGAACATTCCTCTATCAGAATTAGATAAATCAAAACAAAAAAAATAAGAAAGAGGTAAGAGAAGTGAATGAAATCTCATAAAAAAATAGAGTTAGTAGATATTTGAAGAAAAATAAATAGGGACAAAAAGGAATACACTTTCTTTTTAGGAGCACATTGTACATTCACAAAGATTGACCATGCATTAGGGCATAAAAACATTGCAAACAAGTGCAAAAGAGCAGAAATAATTAATGCAACCATCTCAGATCACAATGCAATGAAAATAATAATTAGTAAGGGTACATGGTGAGGCAAATCAAATATTAATTGGAAATTAAACTATACGACTCTCTAGAATAGGTTAAAGAACAAATCATAGAAATAATTAATAACTTCACTGAAGAAAATGGCAATGATGAGACATCCTTTCAAAATATATGTGATGCAGTCAAAGCAGTACTCAGGGGGAAATTCTTATCCTTGAGTTCATATATTAACAAACTAGGTAGGGCAGAGGTCAATGAATTGGGCATGCAAATTATAAAACTAAAAAGTGAACGAATTAAAAATCCTCAGATGAAGACTAACTTAAAGATTCTAAAAATCAAAGGAGAAATTAATAAAATTGAAAATCAAAGAACTATTGATTTAATAAATAAGACTAGAAGCTAGTACTTTGAAAAAACAAATAAAGTAGACAAAATACTGGTCAATCTAATTAAAAAAAAGGAAAGAAGAAAACCAAATTGACAGTATCCAAGATGAAAAGGGAGACCTCACCTCTAATGAAGAGGAAATTAAGGCAATTATCAAAAATTATTATGCCCAATTATATGGCACTAAACATGTCAATCTAAGTGATATGGATGAATATTTACAAAAATATAAATTGCCTAGACTAACTGAGGAAGAAAAACAGAGGAAGCCCATATCAGAAAAAAAATTTGAACAAGCCATCAAAAAACTCCCTAAGGAAAAACCCCCAGGTCCAGATAGATTCACAAATGAATTTTATCACACATTCAAAGAACCACTAATCTCAATATTACACAGACTATTTGACAGAATAAACAAAGAAGGAGTACTACCAAATTCCTTTACGACATAAATACGGTACTGATTCCAAAGTCAAGAAGGTCAAAAACAGAGAAAGAAAACTATAGACCAATCTCCTCAATGAATATAGATGCAAAAATCTTAAATAGGATACTAGCAAAAAAAACTCCAGCAAGTCATCACGGGGGTTATTCACCATGACCAGATAGGATTCATACCAGGAATGCAAGGATGATTACTATTAGGAAAACCACCCACATAATTGACCATATTAACCATATTACCATATTAACCATATTAACAAGCAAACCAACAAAAATCACATGATTATGTCAATAGATGCAGAAAAAGCATTTGACAAAACACAACACTCATTCCTACTGAAAACAGTAGAAAGCATAGGAATAGATGGGCCTTTTCTAAAAACAATAAACAGTATATATCTAAAACCATCAGCAAACATCATCTACAATGGAGACAAATTAGAAGCCTTCCCAATAAGATCAGGAGTGAAACAAGGATGCCCATTATCACCTCTATTATTTAACATTGTACTAGAAACCCTTTGCCCTATTATTTAACATTGTACTAGAAACCCTGTCTGCCCTTTGATACAGCCATTGCACTGCTGGGTTTGTACCCCAAAGAGATAATAAGGAAATGTACAAAATTATTCATAGCTGCGTTCTTTGTGGTGGCAAAAAATTAGAAAAAGAGGGGATGCCCTTCAATTGGGGAATGGCTGAACAAATTGTGGTATGTGTTGGTGATGGAATACTATTATGCTAAAAGGAATAATAAAGTGGAGGAATTCCATGGAGACTGGAATGATCTCCAGGAATTGATGCAGAGCAAAAGGAACAGAACCAGGAGAACATTGTACACAGAGACTGCTACACTATGGATCAATCAAATGTAATGGATTTCTCCATTAGTGGCTGTGCAGTGATCCTGAACAACTTGGAGGGATCTACGTGAAAAAACATTATCCACATTCAGAGGAAAAACTGTGGGAGTAGAAACACAGAAGTAAAACAACTGCTTGAATACATGGGTTGAGGGGATATGGCTGGGGATATAGACTCTAAATCAACATCCTAATGCAAAAACCCACAACATGGAAATAGGTTCTCATCAAGGACACGTAATATCCCATGAAATTGTGCATCAGCTGCGGAAAGGGTGAGTGGAGGGGAGGGAGGGAAATAATGTGATTTTTGTAACCAAGGAATAATGTTCTAAATTGACTTAATTAATTAATTTTTTAAAAAAGATAATGTGCAGTATGCATAGGGATTTGTTCATAGTTTTTTTGTTTGTTTGTTTGTTTTTTTTATAGTCCAACCCTCCAATGATCTGATGGACAGTGAACTGGCCCCCTGTGTAAAAAGTTTGGGGACCCCTGTGATATGGCATAAAGGCCCCAGAGTCAAATGTAGAAAAGCAGAAATATTAAATGCATATTTTAAAACTACAATGCAATAAAAATTACATTTAAAATGTCAGCATATAAATAAAATTTTAATTTGAAACTAAATTTAATCTCATTGTAAAGAATGACTGGGTCAAAGAACAATCATAGAAATAATCAGAAATAGAAATTTCATGACAGAGGAAACAACTTATGATTCATGAGTATAGCCAAAGCTGTATTTAGTGGAAATTTTATGTCTCTGAATGCTTATATCAATAAAATAGAGAGCAAGAAGATCAATGATTTGGCATGCAACTAAAAAAAATAGAAAAAAAAAAGTAATTTTAAATCTCCAATTAAACACCAAGTTGGACATTCTTAAAAATTGAAGGAGAAATAAATAAAATTGAAAGTCTGAAGACTATTGAACTAATGTGTAAGTCAAGGAACTGGTTTTATGGGAATATGAATAAAATAGCTAAATCACTGGATAATCTGATTAAAAGAAACAAAAAAGGAACTTTTTTGACCAGTATCAAAAATGAAAACAATGAAATCACTACTAATGAAGAAGAAATTAAAACAATTATTGCTAGTTATCATGCCCAACTAGTGGTCAATAAATTTGACAACATAATTGAAACAAATGAATATTTTTAAAAATATAAATAACTTAGATTAACAGAAGAGGAAACAGAATAGTTAACTGAATTACAGAAAAATAAATTGAACAAACTATCAAAGAATTCCCTCGGGAAAAGGCATGAGTGTTAGATGGATTGACTAGTGATTTCTCCCAAATTCAAAGAACAATGAATTCTAATACTATGTAAATTGTTTGGAAAAAAAGAAGAAGGAATTCTTCCAAATTCCTTTCATGAGGGGAGGTGGAGTCAAGATGGCAGCTTAGCAAGCAGCAAAAGTTCAGACCTCATGGAAGACCCTTCCTTACCTATACAGACTGAATGCTCCTAGGGCACCGAAATTCAAGCTGAACAACAGGACAGAAACGGGGAACCCTCCTTCTGGACTAAAATCAAAAGGTACACCCCCCAAAAGCTGGAATCCGAGAATACTCAGGGCCAAGGGTAAGGGTAAGGTCCCAGGACCCCTCCCCCACAACCCAGAGGGCTGAGCCCCCAGTAGCAGTGGGAACCTCTGAGCAGGCAAAGGTGCTGGTTTGGAGGGTCTACCTTGTGAGCAGTGGGGCGCCGGGCTCGGAGCATCCAGCTTGGACAGCGGGGAGGAAGCCAGGGAGAGACGGCCGTGGCTGGGTCCCTCCATTGTGGTCCAGTCTCACCGTTGCCTCGGGGCACATCCAGACCAATCCAGTTCTACCTAATTCCATCAGAACTCCTTAGAGTTTAGGGAGGCTGGCAAAGGCACTTGAACACAGCAGAGAAGCATCTAGAGAGAACTGGAGAGAGCCTGGGCGGCCCTGCCTTCCAGGAGTCCTCAGAGCCTCAGAGCTTCATACCACATACAGCCCAACCCACTTGAACTCAATCCAATCAAAAGCCTCCAGAGGACAGGGAAGCTAACATTCCTCCCCTAGAGACTGTACCAAGAGATCTGACAAAGCTCCAATAGGGGAGACTGACAGCCCCCAAACCAAATTCCTTTCATGAAATGAATATAGTATTGATACCTAAAATAGGAGGGGCTAAAATTCAGAAAGAAAACTATAAACTAATATCACTAACATCCCTAATGAACACAGATACAAAATTTTTAAATAAAATACTAGCAAGGAGATTAAAGCATTCAATCATAAGGATTGTGCAACATGATCAAATGCTTTTATACCAGGAATGAAGAGATGGTTCAATATTAGGAAAACTATAGCATAATTGATCACATCAAATAATCCAAGAGAAACCATGATTATTTCAAGAGATGCAGAAAAAACATTTGGCAAAATATTGGACCCATTTCTTATAAAAACACTGGAACAAAAAGAGGTTTCCTTAAAGTTATTATGCCATCTATCTAAAACCATTAGCAAAATCTGTAATTTACCCTTTCCAATAAGATTGGGGTGAAACATGCCCATTATCACCAGTACTAATTAAAATTGTACAATAAATGCTATTGCAATAAGTGAAGAAAAAGATACTGTAGGAATTAGAATAGGAAATGAAGAAATAAATGATGGTATAAATAGAGTACACCAGAGAATCAACCAAAAAAACTAAACAAAAACTAAAACTAAAAACTAAAACAATTAACTGCTTTAGCATAATTGCAGGGTACAAAATAAACCCACGTCATACAAGAGCATTTCTATTTATTACCAACAAAGTTCAAGAGCAAGAGATAGAAAAGGAAATTTCATTTAAGATAAGTATAGATAATATAAAATATCTAGGAGTATATTTACCAAAACAAACCCAGCAACTATATCAATATAATTATAAGACACTTTTCACACAAGTATAGTCAGACCTGAACAACTGGGAAAATATAAATTGCTAATGAATAGACTGAGGCAGATAATAAAAAAACAATAATCCTGCCTAAATGTATCTATAAAGAGCCAAACCAATCAAACTCCCCCAAAATTATTTCAAACAACTTGGAAAAAATAACAAAATTCATCTGGAAGAACAAAAGGTCAAGAATATCAAAGGAATTAATGGAAAAAATATTAATGAATGAGACTTTGCCAAAAGAGATTTCAAACTATATTACAAAGTAGTAATCATCAAAACAATTATGGTACTGGAATAAAACAAAACAAGACTTATGACGAAGAATACTATTCACCTCTAAGAGAAAGAATTGCTGGATTTGGAATACAGATCAAAGAATACTATTTTTTATTTTGAGGTTTTGATTTTATGTAGGTATCTTATAACAATGAATAATATGGAAATGGGTTTTACATTATATGTATAATATAGATCAAATGGCTTATCATCTCTGATAGGGGAGAGAAGGAAGGAAGGGAGACAATTTGCATCTTATAGCTTCAGAAAAGTTATGTGGAAAATTTGCTATTACATGTCATGTAATTGCTAAAATAAAATATTTTTTAAAAAATTAAAATGCAAAAAAAAATCTGGTAATGGCTAAAAAATCCGAGTACCGAATAAATGGAAATAAATCAACATACAGTTGGTAATAATAGTAAACTCATGTACAATACACCCCAAAATACAAGCTTTGGGGACAAGAACTCACTATTTGTCAAAAACTGATGGGAAAATTAGAAAACTTTATGGCAGAAGCTAGGTAGAGACCAACATCTCACACCATACACCAGGATAAAGTCAAAATGGATACTTAGACCAGAAATAAAGGGTGATATTATAAACAAATTAAGGGAACATAGAAAAGTTTACCTTTCAAATTTATGGAAAATGGAAGAATTTATGACCAAACAAGACATAGAGGTTATAACAAAAAAAAAAGAAATAGATAATTTCAATTATATCAAATCACAATGTTTTTGTACAAACAAAACCAATGCAACTAGATTAGATTAGAAGAGAAACAAGAAATGGGTGGGTGGGTGGGGATTTCAAGCCTGTGTCTCTGAAAAAGTCCTCATTTCTCAAATATATAGAAAACAGAGCCAAATATATTAAGAATACAAAGGATTCCCCAACTGATGAATGGTCACAGAATATGAACAGGAAGTTCTCAGAGATAGAAATCAAAAGTATCTATGGTCCAAAAAAAGAATCCTCCAAATCTTTACAGATTAGAAAAAAATGTAAATAAAACAACTCTGTTTGGGATGCCATCTTACACCTATTAGACTGGCTAATGGGAATAAAAAAAGGAAAATGATAAATGTGAGAGAGACTTTGAGAAAACTGGGACAATAATACAATGCTGGAGGAACTGTGAACTGATATAACTATTCTGGATAGCAATCTAAAACCATGCTCAAAGGGTTATAAAACTATGCATAACCTTTGACCCAGTAATACCAATACTGGGTTGGTATCCCAAAGAGATCAGAGATGCAGGAAAGGACCTACTTGTACAAAAATATGTTTAGCCTCTCACATTGTAGCAGCAAAGAACTGGAAACTGAGGGAATGTCCATCAATTGGGGAATAGCTGAACAAGTCATACTTTATAATTGTTATGGAATATTATTGTGCCATGAGAAATCATGAAGAGAATGAGTTCAGAAAAATCTTGAAAGCCTTCCTTATATGAAGTGACGCAAAGTGAAGTTAACAGAACCAGAAGAACAGTGTTACAGAAATACTGATCATTTGTGAAAGACTAACAAAGCAAAACAAAGCCCCAAGATAACCCCTAAGAACTCATGCTAAAATTGCTATCCACAGCCAAAAAAGGAACTGTTAGAATCTGAGTGCATAACAAAGCATACCATCCTTCTCTTTATTTCCTTCATGAGTATTTTTGTTGCATATAAGATGAGTTTTCTGTCATTGCTTAGGGAATACGGAAATATGTATTGCATGAAACAGGTCATTTACAGGGGAAGGACTTAAGGAAGGAGAGAGAATATGAACCACAAAATGTTAGAAAACAGTGAAAAATTGTTTCTACATGTAATAAAAAATAAAAGGAAATTAAAAACAAAAAACCAACCAAAAAAAATAATGTGAACAAAAAGTAGCAAAGATAATCTGCCAAAAAGAACCTCTGGTAAATTCCTTATCTCTTCATATAAAGAACTCCCTACTGAATCTGGAATGATCAAGAAGCAAACAAGTAAATTCTGAGGTATGTGGTTTAAGATTAAAACTAAGGGGATAGCTGTATTGCTCAGTGTATTGAGAGCCAGGCCTAGAGAGAGGAGGTCCTAGGTTCAAATTTAGCATTAGATAATTCCTAGCTGTGTGACCCTGGGCAAGTCACTTAACCCCCATTGCCTAGCCCTTACCACTCTTCTGCCTTGAAACCAAAATACATATTGATTCTAAGATGGATGATAGGGGTTGTAAAAAAAGAGTAAAACTAACTCAAGTGGAATAATGCCCTTCATATGGTTCTACTGATTTTGAGAAATTGAAAGGTTTAACACTAGCTATAGGGACAAAATTCCAAAACAATTGGAATATTGGTATTTATGGGGAAGATTAATAGACCTAACCATTCACTAAGATTCAATCAGGTAGTTTAATTACTCTTCAAATTCCTATTTCCTCTTTACTTTCTTTGACTATGACTACTCCTCTGATCTCATTTCTTGCTAATTCCTTAGCCCCATCTCCAGTATACATCAACCTGTATTAAATCCTTCCTTTTCCTCCCTTACCTAGCTACCCAGTCGTGCCAATTTCTTCTGTGAAATTTCTTTCTGACTTTGTCCATTCTGATCTTGATTCCATGTCCAAAGAATCCCAAGCTGACAGTTCTGACACTTCAGAACCTCCTATGACTGCATGAGCTCCTCCTTCCTCTCCTTCCTATCTTCTTCAGATAGGTTCTGACCTTCTCTCTACTCCTATGCCTCAACTCAGTTTGAACTCAGCAGACAAAAAGGACACACTTAAAGGAATTTTTCCTTTAAGGGAAGTTGTCACCCATGAGCACATAATATAGTTATGTTAAGGCAACATATTCCTTTAAATCATAAAAGTCTCAGTACATGCAGGAAGATACCCCTAATTTTGACAACGATCTTTGCAACTATAATTGCTCAATTTCAGACAATTTTTAGAAGTTTCAGTCTAACTGGAGATGTTTTAATGGATATGATGCATATATGCTTTACTCTCCTAGGGAAAAAGGCAAGCCACCATACATACAGAAAATAGATTAGCTATCCAAGATGAGTAAGGCAAACTAGATCTTTTGGAGGATTCTCAGTGAGATCCTAATAATTCAAAGGACTAACCTAAATTACAAGATGCTATAGAAATCTTAAGATAAACAAAGGAGACATGTTCTTCTCAACCAGAGAATTATAACAAATTTGAGAATACTTTTAAGGAAAAAAAGCAGCTAAAAATATATTAAATCTAATTAAGTCAAGATGTACGTATTATATTGTGTGATGAAAAATAGCTCCACTCACCTTCCCAGCATCCACCAGGGCCCGGCATTCTCCATCTATAGCATGTATGCTAAGCATCTTGCTTCATCCTAACCATCTATAGTGACCTGACATCAATCAGTGTGCAACATCTCTAAGGAGGGAGGACCTCATTGAACTTAAAAGGCTTCATGGTATAAAGAAATGAGGCAACTTTTAGAATTGAACTTACTGAACAAAACCAAAAATTCATTCTTATCCTAATAATGGGGAAGGAAAAAGGCCTGTTGGTTTCCAGGACTGAGAGAGAGCAGATACAGGAGGCACTTGCTGGGCAAAGGAGATTTAGGCATTAGACAACAAAATGGGGACCCATTCTTTCCTGTCTGATTAATAACATAATAAAATTTGTAGGCACTCACAATTTTAATCTTATAATACATACTTATTTTATAACTCATTCTCCACCAAATTTAAGAAATAATTTTTGCAACCATAGCCCAGGTTGGTCTGTCATGAATATAGAACAGTTAAAACATACAGGTATCTACGTTTAGGAAGGATATGAAAAGGAATAAAAATATAGTGTGGGAAAAGAGAAAATAAAACAAGAGGAAGAAAAGGAGACAACTACTATAGCCCCTGTATTGACAGCTTCAGTCCAAGAAATCGTCACTACATTACAAGACTCGAATTCAGGCAGCTGAAAGAATACCCCAAACTTGTGGGTCATTAGACTGCTTTTACTGCAAAAGACAAGGACATATTGAAGCAGAGTGTAAGAAAAAGAATCTGGATTTCAGGATGAGAAACTAGGGTAAGTGAAGAGGTTCCCATAGGAATGGTTAATGTTATAATAACCTCCCCCTCAAAGAAACTATGGTAATTGCAAAAGATCCGGTAGGAATTCTGATGCACAAAGGTGAGGAGGAGGCACTTTTGAATACAATGATTTTACTTTCCCAATCCCTGATGTTCAATCACCAGTTATTCCAGTCCATTCTCTTCCCCTAAATAAGAAGGTTAGGGAAACTAATGACTGCCTATTGGACACTGGGGCTTCTAAATCCATCTCATTGAGTAAGTCTGATTCTGAATTTACTCTTACTGGGTCTTCGAATGTGGTTGGGGTTTCAGGGACACCTCAACACATCCCTAACTTTCTCCCCTTTATTGTATCTATGGGGCCTTTGGCAGTATATCACGCATTCCTCCTAATGCCCAAATGTCCTGTAAATCTCTCAGAATGAAATCTTTTATGTAAACTCAAATGTTGCTCTCCTGATGGCTCCTTAATTTTATAATTGCCTGAGGACTCTTTCTTTGTTTCATGTCCTTATTCCTAGCTCTCATGAACATTTTTGAAATTCCCACAAACTTTCCTATGCCTCCATCTTCTGATGCAGGCCTCCTTAAATCTGCTGTTCCTATTGCCACCAGAACCAAAGGTAACCTACTTCTATCCATTCTTCAGGATCCTCTGTTCAAGGAAGCTATTGAAGGAATTTCACCAATAACTTATATATTGATAAATCTGGGAATAATTATTTCATGAAATTTTCCTTATAACTGAAACATCCTTCCAGTTAAAAAACGTAAGCAAAGTCCAGATGAACAGCTTATCATTTTGTGTAAGATTTCTTTGCAAATAATTCATAGTCATACCTAGGCATCTAGTGATATCAAACTCTGCCACTATCATCTCCTTAATCCCTGGTGGGCTACATATTTTATGGTGTAAATCTTTGTTCTGCTCCCCCCCCCCCATTCTTATACATATAAATTCAAGAAAAATATTGGCTTTCACTTAGAATATCTTACATAGACAGGGACCCACCTGCCTCAGGGATATATTGAGAAGGTCCATTCCAAGTGTTATTAACCACTCTGCCATGAAAATTGGAGGAATCGGCTCTTGGATACATTGCTCCTATAAAACTAGTACCATCTTTTGACAGTGAGTTACCCTAACTTGTAGCTTTATTTGTCCAGTATTTTTTTGATTATTACTTATAATTAGAGATTTAAAGGTAGCCTAAATTTGTTTCTCCATTTTAAAATCTTACCTTCATTTGGTGTGTTTTGTTCTCAGTATTATTACCTATTGTATTCTCTTTTGTTACCTCTTCTGATGACTGGGCCAGGGATAATACTGTCATTAAAATCCATTGCCAGATAGAACACTCTCTATGCCAAAGCAGGGCCATTGGTCATTGTTGGTATTGTGTCTGTTACCAGCTCCATCAGAGCTCTATTGTATCATGGGCAACGATTCCTGTCTATACAAATGAAACATTGCCACAACTTGTAGCAGAAGAAGGTAGTAATAGATTACCAAATAAGCCATTTGCCCCTTTTACTTTTGTTCTATGTAACATTACAAGTGACCAGTAGAACCCATCTGCCTGATCACAACTATTATCAGTAGCTTTCAAAAAACTCAATTATTTCCATGCTTCAAAGTTCACCTTTGACTTATGTGTTAAAAGTAAGCAACTAATGGGTAGTAGATATGAAAGACATATAGATAATGGGAGATAATGTAAAGGGTGATTTCACTCTTCCATTCTTTGCAAAAACATATATCTGTACTAAGACCCAGTTCTATAGTTTGAGGGACAGGTCATCTGAAAATATAAATTTTGCAACTGTTACGGTCCCATTACCTTTACTGCCAGAATTCCCATGGGGTTTGGTGACCCTAGGGCAATTCTATATCTTTAACTCATCAGCTTACACTTCCCTTCACCCCAAAGTGGTATAAAACTTGTGGTTTAGCTTATGTGACGCCACCAATCAGTGCATGATCACTTTAAAGGTTGAGTGGAAAAACCAAATGCTAGGAATCTGGGTGTCTGGTGGCATGCATGGAACAAGAGAATCTGACCTAATATGGTGGCTATTTTCTCTGCAGGTCATAGTGTACCCACTTTTGGGATGATGGTGATAATAGATTCAATTTGGAACATCATTATTGAGGTTGCAAAATTGGCTCAGGGCATAGCCCAAGCCATTTCTTAAACTTCTATAGCTCTCTCTTTCCTTCAGGAAGAGACTGACTCCTTAGCAAAGACAGTGCTACAAACTCATTTGGTTTTGCATATATTTACTGCTGCCTCAGGGAGAGCCTATGCTCTTATTAATAATACTTGTTGCCCTTAAATACATAGACCAGAGGAACTTGTTACAAATGTCTAAGAGCTCCAAAACTTTTTGAATGACACACAGAAAATTGCAAGGGAAACCATGTGATATTTGAAAGCTCTGAGTGGGAATTCTCTTAGTTACAGGGAACTTATCTGTTAGCAATTCTGTCAAAAAGGGCCCTTTCCATTCTAAGATTATCCTTTTCAGACTTTGCCTTACTTGGACTGTTCCAAGCTTTTAATGAAAAAGAAAATACTTTTAACAGTTTGTACTGAAGATAATGACCATATTAGAGATCTTATGGAAAACTTATTAGTAATTAATGCATCTCTTTAGATACATGTATATAACGTTTACATTGTCAAATACATTTGAAAATTTATTTTTTGAGGATTCTTTGTCTATATTATTTTGTGAATGATTTTAAAATTGTGATTATGTAATTATACTTCATAATTTAAGTTAAAAGGATCATTTTATAATATTTAAGAGCCCTAATAACATGGATCTACCCCAAAGTTTAGACAAGCTTGAAATATGCCATTTGTGAGGAAATCTTATGGAACTATAATTGATGTCTGATTTCTACATATATTCAGGAGGGAGTCCTGTCAAATGAATAATTCATAATACCAACAGTTCTTATGGGGTAGCATCTATACACTGTAGATGGAGTCCTGTCTCACAGGAAAAAGCCAGGAGAGTGACTCTGTTATGGGCTGAAATTGGACTCTCCTTACTTGATTTCTTTAGTGAAACATTACCTCTTAAATGGAAAATGTTCCCATCCAGTTCTAAATCTGGCCTGTTATCCCTATGGTTCTCTTTTTGAATTGATATCAGGCTACAGAATTTGTTATACTTCTGTCCTTCTTTTTCTTTGTTATGGCAACTTTCTCTAGTCATAGCAAGTGGTAGGTAGATGCAATATTATTTTACATAAACCAAATGCTTTTAAGATCCAAGCTATTCCATTTGAAAGTAGATGATTATGGGGTCTTGTTATCAGTTATTAATAATTTATTTGTATAAAAGTCTATTTAGCATTAAATATGAAATATTTCTTTGTTAAAATAATAATTTTATATAGTTTTTTATCTCAAGAAAGGATGACATTTTATCTGGATAACTTATTTGATACCTTGTAAAATAACTGACCTAGCCAAATGTACATCTGATGCCAAGTGTTTGGATGTCCGAGGGAGGGAGCTCCCAAAAGGTCTATTTATGGATTTGCATGAAGGGACTTCAGGGAGTTTTGATTACTGAAAGTATAATTTGACCAAGTTGTCTTGGCCAAACAATTAACAGTTACCCAGAATTAATACCTCCTGGAATTTTTAATCATCACAATGCTATTGTCCTATAAGAAATAATGGGTGTTTTTTTTTAATGACATAACTTATGTAAACTGATACAAAGTAAAGTGAGCTGAACCAGGAGAACATTGTACATAGTTATAACAATATTGTAACTATGATAAATTATGAAAGACAACACAGTGATTCAAGATAATTCCAAAGGACTCACAATGAAAATACTATCCATCTCCACAGACTGAAGCATACTTTGAAAAACTTTCTGCTTTTCTTTAATTTTTTATAACATGGCTTATATGGGAATATATATTTACTTGGCTTCACATATATAATTGATATCATAGTCTTTACTTTCTCAGGTGGCGAAGGACAAAGCAAAGGGGGTATGTGTAAGATTTTGGAACTCAAAATGTTAAAAAGTGAATGCTATTAATTAGTAAATTAAAAATCAGTAACATGAACATAAATTTTTCAGTAAGAACTGGGGTAATAACCTTATTTACTCTTCTATCCTTTTTATATATAATAAACTGACAAAATTAAAAGTCTAATAATGTAGTAGTCATAGTAGTAAAAAAAACAAAACACCCTTATTACCTTGTAGCCCAAACTGTTATTAGCCTATATGACTTTATCTAGGTTCATCCTCATCCAAGAGGCACATACAGTCTAAAACTGGGACCATACCTGGAGCCTTTCTACTTTGGTAAGACCCTCCACATAATGTGCCTAGAATATCTTTTGAAAACCTTTGGTAACTCATATCGCAGTGAAGAGGCTCAAAGATGTCAGTAGAGGGCCATAATTATGATAGCATAATTATGAATTCTATATACTAGAATATAGAATTATTATATAATGAAATATGGAATTATAAATAATGGAAGAATTTTGTAAAGAGGTAACTTAATATTAATACCATAAAAAACTAACAATTGAAACTGTCTCAAGTTGGAATAGACTACCTAAAGAAATAGTTGATTCTTGTTCCTTAGATATGTTCTATCAAAGGCTAAATTATCACTTGTATATGTTGTAGGCAGAATATTTGTTAAGAGTAAGGATAAACTAAATGGCCTTGAAGTCTCTTCTAACTCTAAAATTCTGTGATTCTATCCATCATAATTATAAGCAATATAGGTTGTATAGAACTTGGGTTCTTCAAGCTTCCAGATGGGACAAATATGACTGATCAATGAGGAACTTGTACTGTATATGGCTACCATGTCTGTATGTATCTTGTTTATAGTTAACCAGGAAGAAGCTGTTGCTGCTTTTTCTTTTCATACCAGGCACTGAACACAGTAAATACAGTATACATAGTGAATACTTAGTAAATGTTTGTTGATTTTAGTGGCACTTAGATGGTGCAATGAATAGAGTGATAGACTTGGAATTAGGATGGATGAATTCAATCTTCAATCTGACTCATTCATTTACTAACTGTGTGACTCTTGGCAAATTACAAACTGTACCTTCCTTATCTATATAATGGGGATAATAAAAAACATTATTTGGTTGGTATGAGGATCAAATGAGATAGCATGTAAAGCAGTTTGCAAACCTTGAGGCATTGTATAATATTACTGATTAAAGATTCCCTTAGTTCTCCATTCATTCATAAGAGTTAGGCACACAAAAAGACTTTCTTCGTTTCTCCTTGTAAATCATGGAAATTAGTCCCAGAATTGGGTGAGGGAAGTGCCAACTGCCTTTTCCCCTTCTGGATTGCTTGTGATCATAAGGATATGACTTCCCCTGACTTTCTTGAACTTGTTCTTTCTTCATTTTAGGTAATTAAATATTCCATTCTGTACATGTCCAGGGATATCATTGGCCTTATGAATTCCAAAAAGTCTGAAGGTCCCCAGAGACCTGAAAATTCTATAACTCTATGGTCTTCAAATAATCAATGGTTGTAGGCAGGGAAGATTCTATATTAGGCAATGAATTGATAATTAACTTATGATATTATAAAATCTGGGCAGGCACCCCAGGTTTTTTGTGTACTCACTGAGAAAGACCACAATTGTCAGAGGAGAAAGAATATCAATCATACTTTAATTAGGCACAGAGTGTGTGGAGGCAAACAGCACAACAGAAACAAGCAGCAAAAGGCATACAAAGGCAGATGGCATGGGGACAGGAGATGTAATAGTGAAAGAAGTTAGGAAGCATAAGAAAAAGGATGAGGCAACAAGGGGAATAGGCAGAGAATATTATTCACATAACATGAAATAGAGTTGGGAGCACTTGAGTAACATGGATTTGATGGAGATGGAAGAATGCTTGGGAGGAAGAGTTTGAAGTTGCATTATTCCAGAGTTTTTGGGGAACAGACAAATTTTTGTTGGTACTATGTTGAGATTTGTCCTTTAATATATACAGATCATTTCAGAGATGTTGGTAAACTTTGAAATTAACATATTAATAATTTCAAATTTGCCAATACCTTTTTGGTGATCTGTGGTTCTTATAGAGGCCTTTCTGATCAAAAGTAGCACCTAGATGGCTTCCACTGATTCAGTTCACATTGGAAGAATGTGAATTTTGATGAATATATGATATGACTGAAAAATTATGCTCCTTTGATCTTTAGGATAATTTGTAATTTCCAGGTTCTCCTTTACAAACAGACTTCATGCTATTGCCCCTTTATACTAACTATTTATAAACTTACTATATTGACTGGGAGCAGGGGAGGGAGGAGGTTAGGAGGACCAGAACTAGATACAATTTTAACACAGACAGTATGAACAATAAGAAGAAATGTCATCTGAAGCTGGCCTAGGTAGAAGTTAATAAGCAATCTTGCAAAAGTGAAGGCTTAAACATTAGCCTTTCAATTGAGAGATTATGTTATTTAGGAATTCTGTCAATCCTATTAAATCTGCTAATGTGGTGAAGTCTTCCCAATATTTGACTTTTTTTTTCTTTGTAGAAATAAACTATTCCATATCTGCTAAATAAAATGTAATGAAATTATTTTCAACAAGTGACTTGTCTCCTAACTACAACCTGGTCAATGCCAAAAAAAAAATACAAACATACAATTTTTACTTTAAAACATTTTCTCCAATATTTGTTTCCCAATATCTACTAGTATTCCTTCATAAAAACAGAAGATAACAACCACACTAATAGATTTTTTTCCTAAAATGTTTATTTCATTCTAACTAGAATGAAACTTCTTGGGGGGGGGGCAGGGGTATGATGAAAAGAAAATTTAAAAGGAAATACATAATTGTGTTTTCGCTCCTCTCAGGTTAAACAATTTGAAAGATGGCACCTTACTTGTTTTACCTTAAGTAAGTTGCTTTCTTTTTTTTTTGCTTTCTATTTTTAAAAATAGGAATAGAACGAAATACTCTATAAAGTTAAACTGATTCTATAATTGCTCAAAATAATTTGAAAATTCTAAAATTCTAAAAAATATATGTCTAAAAATATATATATCTAAAAAGATATCATTTGGACATAAACAAAAATAGCCAGAATAGATACTCCTTTAATGTTGCTCAAAGCAAGAGATTATGGAAATCATATAATTTTTATTATTGCTACTAATTTAGGGGTATTATTATTAGATGTTGCTTCAGGTCCAGGAGCCATTTAAAGTGTTCACTAAAGTCAAAATTAAGTTGTATAAATTCTGTTTATTCATGTAAGAATATAAAGTTTTTTTGAATAAATATTTCTTTCATTCATTGTATTTGTATCCCCAGGACACAATATGATGCATGGTAATATAGTAGACACTTAATTAATACTTATTAACAGATAATTTAAATATTTAATTCAGAGTGGCTTAAATCTTACAGGATAACTTCCACTCAAAATGCTGTAATGCATTCACTACTGTACTGATTGCTTGAAATACACTTTTACAGTATAAGGGAATGAATGAAGAAGAAAACCTGTTCTACAAAGTTTTTATAAAGACTAAGCACAACACTCGGCCATTTTTACTGTCTTAAAAATCCCCCTTGACCACTACAGAAAAGCTGATTGTGACAAGCCAAAAAACAGCTCCTGAAATAGTTTATTCATTCACTGTAAATCTCCTAAATCCATTAATTTTCTCTACCTCTTTAGTTATGAAACAAGAGCTTACTCATTATGTGGCCAGCTTTACTAGAAATATATGTTTCCTTATAGCAGCTGATCCAATGTAGGTAATTGATTTTGTAAAAAAGGAAAGGTAATTATGTAATTGTTATTTTGTGTGTCATTTGTATATTATAAATGTTGCTACATATCTTTTTCTTTATGACTAAATGAATACAAGTGTGATTAATATCTGTAAGATCCATACATGTATACAAACATGTATATATGTACATAGACATAACATGCATTTATGTCTCCTACTTATATTTAGGAATATTACTTTCTGGACAGAAATTCATAATATGCAGAAAACCATTTTGGAAGTCGATGTCATGAACAAAAATTTTGTTATTGTAAATCATATAAAATGTGGCTAATGCTAGAGTAAAGATGTTTGTTGAGAAACTACTATGTACCAAAAATTGTAGAGAACAAAACAAAAAAAGGCAATACCTGTCTCTAAGGAATTTATAGTTTATTGGGGGAGAAAAGATGGGGTAAGAATACCTAAAAGAAAACATTTAAGTAATTGAGAAAGAAAGTAAAGTGAGTTTCATAAGAAATTATCTCATTTCCTCAATTTACATGCTATCACATTCCCCATCATTACATATACACAGATATATAAGATGACATAGACTAGATAATATCAGTGCTAGAAGAAGGACATTTAAAGCTCATCTAATCATTTATTGAGGAACTAAGGCTCAACTTGTCCAAGTTCCCAAAATTAGTCCATGGCAGTGTTGGGGCTAATTAAAATCTATCTAAAATCTATTCCCAAATTCAGGAATTTTTCCACTAGATCATGCTGCCATGATAATAGTACATTCAGTACGGGCCAAACTGAGAAGGCTGTGGTTAGATCTTGGTCAATTGGAAAAGATAAATGAATGTAAGTCCTGTCCAAATGAAGTCTTATAGTCTAAAAGTAAAGTTCAAACACTGCAACAGATCAAAGTGGGTGAAACATTTATAAAATGAAGATTACCCGGGAGAAGAATGTTGTTCTCCAAGAAGAAATATAAATTATATATAACAATTGAAATTTTATCTTACGCTTGGTAAACTGGCAGAGATAATGGTCTCTTTTTAAAGGTTTTGCTTAATTGTGCTTTTCTGAGGGTTCAGTGAAGGTGGATAGGGGATGAATAATGTGATGTAATGATAAAACACATCAATAAAATGTGGTTTTTATCTGTTGCTAAACAAAAGTACTTTTCACTCCCCGTTGTTAAAGGTGAAAAGCAAAATTGGAAAAGGAAAGCAAAATTGCTGAAGGTGAAAATTATCAAGAAGTTTCTGGCCCAATATCATACCACAAAGATAAATTTGGTAAAGGACCTTAAAGAAAAGAATAAGGTAACTAAAACTTTGTGATTCACCAAATGTGCTTCTAGTACAAGGCAGCGTCCCTTTAATCTTCTTTAAAAGACCACTTTATCTGAATCTGTTTTATAGGCCACAAATTGGCTTCATTGTAACTAAGCAGGCCTTAATATAGTCAACGATTGCTGAAAGGTCAGGATAAATCACTAATTAGTATACTGTCTGAGTTACTGTACCTCAATATCAGAGTAGCTTTCCTTCCTCCTTATCTCTTCTTCACTTTTATCTTACTTATAAGAGATAGCCAATCATTTATTTCTGTTCTATTGACAGCATTGAATGCAATAATGTCCCTGTATTACTGAAATGAGAGACACTAAGGTCATGCTTATGTTGTAACTTTGATTTTTTTTTTTATTTCAAGAATCCTTTCATTTATACCTTTAGTGAAAGAATTATGCTTGATCAGAAAATTTCCACATTACACTCATGTTTTTAGTAATATAATATAAAGATGCCTTCTCTATGACACAAAACAGTTAAACAGTCAAGGTTTTAAAGGAAATAAATTGAAAATAAAACTGACAACACAACATTCCTACTTTTTAAAAAAGTAAACTGAAAAATGTACAAAAGAACAACATTTTTTTGGTATAAAGCAGGGGTTTTTTTCATCATATATATTAATCTAAACTGTAAAAAGACACATTTTTATTAATACTATCCAAAAAGTTTGGAAGACAACAAACACTGGCAATGCCTTTAGTAGGATACTAAGTCTTATTTTGAAAATCAAAATGTTCTTTAAATGCAAAACAGCTATTCTAACAGAAGTAAATGCAAAGGAACAATTCAGAGTTCTATCTGCCATGTCATTTTCTGCTTCTTTTTACATTTTAAGGGAAAGCTTTGCTGGTATATTTGTTGTTATCATATCAAGTCAAGCCTGAGGAATTAACATCTTGGTCTTAGTACCTGACACTGTGCTCTTTTACATTCCTAAAGCATACATAATAAATGTATGTACAGATCATGGTGCAACATTAAATAAATTAAAAATGCTATAGACATAATATCTGCCTAAAATAAAACAAAAAATACTATAGATGGGATGAGTAGCAGATTTTTACTATATTTCTATTGCAACCACATCTAGTCATTAAATACATATTGCTTTGTGAGTAATTTCTTTTTTTCTATTTTTATTATTTTTTATTAAAAGGAAACAGTACTCTTTTAAAATCAAGTTTGCCAAAATGAGTTGGGTTGTTTGTTTTTTTTAAAGGACAGAAGGGTACAAAACCAAATGCTCTCCCATCCCCCACTACTGGCTTTCTCTTATTGCTTAACCACAAAAACCTTGAGTGAGAGCTTCAAAAATAACTATTAGGCAAAAGATGAAAATGTTGCAATTCTGATAAGTCCACTCTGATAAAAATCCTTTTCAAAAAGCAGCTTTCAATGAATCATTTTTCATTAGATAGAAAATTTCCTTAACCCCTCCTCTTCTTTGAAAATTTGGTAACCATAGTTTCTGAATCCTGCTGGGACTTGATAATGTAGCGATGCTTTCTACCTGTTATTAAGCTGCTGATAGCAGTGTTTCTGTAGCAATTTATGAGAAATGTCAGCTGAAGGTACACACTACATTTTCCCAGCAGGAGATCTGAGTAAATGGGAAAGCAAAAACATGAATACACATGTACTGTAACCTAGAGGGAAGAAAAAATCGTAAAAAGTCAGCAGGCTAAAATCAGGTGGGTGGTCTTGATTACAAAGTAAGTAGATAACAAATATACTAAGCATGATGTAACTAAATGGCCAGGAAACAAATACTCAGACTACAGGAATCTTTATTATTGATTAGACAGATACTTTGTATGTCTTCTCTTTGCCACAACAACATAGAATATGAATAGCGCAGAACAAGGGTGTCAGACGAAATTAGTTTGAATCCAAATTCTAATACTTAACTAGCTATTCAAACCTCAGGAAAGTCCTAGTTGGGAAACCTCAAGGCCTTAATTTCCTCATCCAGAAAATGAGAGGATGGGATAGGGCAGTGATGGTAAAACTTTTAGAATTGGAGTGCCAGACCCCGCCCCCCACTCTCCCCCAAGACCAAGTGCTGTGCCTACCCCAGGAGAGATCCTGTGTTGTGCCTATCGCCCCTCCCTACATGCTAGGTATACCTGCCACCTCCCTGTTACCCCACACAGGAGAGGGAGGAAGTACTCCCATTGGGCTGCTGGGTGGTGAGATGGGTGAAGTGTAGAATGGGGGAGGGGAGTGACCTGAGCACTCTGATCCCCTCCAGCACTGCTGCCTGTTAGCTGCTGACCTTACCCTCTGTGTGCTCCCATTCGGCTGCTGGGCAGAGGGGCAGGGGCTGTTAAAATTTTGCCAGGTGCAACGGAGAGGTGGAACCTAAGTCCCTCTGCCTTTCTAGTAATGAACTTGGGGGTGGGGGCAGGGTGGCTCGGTGCCCACAAGAGAGAGCTCTGAATGCTATATTCCATAGTTTTGTCATCACTAGACTAGGATATGGAAACATTATATAAGATTATTTTCAAAGCTATAACCCTAATTATTTTGTGCACAACTTATTTTTATAACATCCTACTACTTATATTGAAATTGCTATATCCACAAGGTCACTTGAAACTCTAAAAAAATCACTTTCCAAAAGCTAATTCTTCAAGTCATAGTACTTAAGCCAACTATAATAATCTCTTTTCAAGGTATATTCTTTCCTTTAAAAGCAATTTTATCTGCTTTTACTAAATCAACATCTTTTTTACAGGAATAATTTTACATTTTCATTGCTAATGTAGAAATTAAAGAAGTTTGAGTTTCTTTATCATAGAAAAGGTTAAATATCTTTACAGAAGCAGAAAGTAAATTCCCAATCATTACTGACAATCAATACTGATTTTTAAAAGTATCCAACTAATAAAAATAAATGTTTTCTTTTCTAAAGTTGAATAAACTGAATTAAAATATATAATACTTAAATTGTTGACAGAAATTTTATGAAATAAACCTATTTAATCACTTATCTACTAAAATCAAATCTAGTGTCAAGTTGAACACTCATTTTTCTTCTATAGGAATAGATTTCATAAGGAAATAATTTGGAATATATCTCTGGTACTTATTATGTTATCTTAGGTAAATCTGGGGTGTAATTTCCTGATCTTTAACATTGGATTTTATAGCAAAGGCTCCTTATGGAACTAAATCTATAATCTTAAATACAAATTTTACCATAGCCTTGTCCATAGAAAAATATTAAAAGATACAAAAAGTTACAAAAAGAAATATTTGCAAAGTGGACATTTATGAGAGCAAAATAATTATGTTTTTTAAATGATAGTTTAATGATTCTTTTCACATGCTACTGGAAACTTCACCAAATCTATCTATTACTAACACAATTGCCTTCCTAAACAGAATTTTCTGTTGACTCAGTCATTTTGTTTTTACTTATGAAAATTTTATTTAATTAATCAATTTAGAATTTTTCCTTTAGAAGTTTTCCTTCTACTGGGTTTTTATCTGTGTAAAATCAGAACCTATTTCCATGTTGTTGATGTTTGCATTAGGGTGATCATTTAGAGTCCACATCCCCAATCATATTCCCATTGACCCATGTGATCAAGCAGTTATTTTTCTTCTCTGTTTTTGCTCCCACAGTTCTTCCTTTGGATGTGGATGGTGTTTGTTCTCATAAGTCCCTCAGAATTGTCCTTGATCAGTGCATTGCTACTACTAGAGAAGTCCATTACATTTGATTGTACCCAGTATATCACAGTCTCTGTGTACAATGTTCTCCTGATTCTGCTCATTTCACCCTGCATCAGTTCCTGGAGATTGTTCCAGTTCACGTGAAATTTGTCCATTTCATTATTCCTTTGAGCAAAATACTATTCCATTATGAACATATACCAAAATTTGTTCAGCCATTTCCCAATTGAAGGGCTTCCCCTCATTTTCCAATTTTTTACCATCACAAAGAGAGCAGCTACGAATATTCTTTTTTGTTTGTTTTTTTTATTTCTTTTTTTTTAATATATTTTATTTTATCATTTCCAAGCATTATTCGTTAAAGACATAGATCATTTTCTTTTCCTCACCCCCACCCCCCATAGCCGACTCATAAGTCCACTGGGCATTAGATGTTTTCTTGATTTGAACCCATTGCTTTGTTGATAGTATTTGCATTAGAGTGTTCATTTAGAGTCTATCCTCTGTCATGTCCCCTCAACCTCTGTATTCAGGCAGTTGCTTTTTCTCGGTGTTTCCACTCCCATAGTTTATCCTTTCCTTATGAATGGTGTTTTTTTCTCCTGGATCCCTGCAAGTTGTTCAGGGACATTACACCGCCACTAATGGAGAAGTCCATTACATTCGATTACACCACAGTGTATTAGTCTCTGTGTACAATGTTCTACTGGTTCTGCTCCTCATCTCTGCATCACTTCCTGGAGGTTGTTCCAGTCTCCATGGAACTCCTCCACTTTATTATTCCTTTTAGCACAATAGTATTCCATCACCAACATATACCACAGTTTGTTCAGCCATTCCCCAATTGATGGGCATCCCCTCGTTTTCCAGTTTTGGGCCACCACAAAGAGCGCAGCTATGAATATTTTTGTACAAGTCTTTGTGTCCATTATCTCTTTGGGGTACAGACCCAGCAGTGCTATGGCTGGGTCAAAGGGTAGATATTCTTTTGTCGCCCTTTGGGCATACTTCCAAATTGCCCTCCAGAATGGTTGGATCAGTTCACAGCTCCACCAGCAATATGTCCCTACTTTGCCACATCCCCTCCAGCATTCATTACTTTCCTTTGCTATTATGTTAGCCAATCTGCTAGGTGTGAGGTGATACCTCAGAGTTGTTTTGATTTGCATCTCTCTGATTATAAGAGATTTAGAACACTTCTTCATGTGCTTGTTAATAGTTTTGATTTCTTTATCTGAGAACTGCCTATCCATTTCCCTTGCCCATTTATCAATTAGAGAATGGCTTGATTTTTTGTACAATTGATTTAGCTCATTATAAATATGAGTAATTAAACCTTTGTCAGAGGTTTCTATGAAGATTTTTTCCCAATTTGTTGTTTCCCTTCTGATTTTAGTTATATTGGTTTTGTTTGTACAAAAGCTTTTTAGTTTGATGTAGTCAAAATTATTTATTTTACATTTTGTGATTCTTTCTATATCTTGCTTGGTTTTAAAGCCTTTCCCCTCCCAAAGGTCTGACATGTATACTATTCTGTGTTTACCCAATTTACTTATGGTTTCCTTCTTTATGTTTAAGTCACTCACCCATTTTGAATTTATCTTGGTGTAGGGTGTGAGGTGTTGATCTATTCCTAGTCTCTCCCACACTGTCTTCCAATTTTCCCAGCAGTTTTTATCGAATAGTGGATTTTTGTCCCAAAAGCTGGGATCTTTGGGTTTATCGTATACTGTCTTGCTGAGGTCGCTTTCCCCCAGTCTATTCCACTGATCTTCCTTTCTGTTTCATAGCCAGTACCAAATTGTTTTGATGACTGCTGCTTTGTAATATAGTTTTAGGTCAGGGACTGCAAAGCCCCCTTGCTTTGTATTTTTTTTTTCATTATTTCCCTGGATATCCTTGATCTTTTGTTCTTCCAAATGAACTTTGTTATGGTTTTTTCTAAATCAGTGAAGAAGTATTTTGGTAGTTCAATGGGTATGGCACTAAATAGATAAATAAGTTTGGGTAGGATGGTCATTTTTATTATATTGGCTCGTCCTATCCATGAGCAGTTAATGTTTTTCCATTTGTTCAAGTCTAGTTTTAGTTGTGTGGCGAGTGTTTTGCAGTTGTGTTCATATAGTTCCTGTGTTTGTCTTGGGAGGTAGATTCCTAGGTATTTTATTTTGTCTAAGGTGATTTTGAATGGGATTTCTCTTTCTAGTTCTTGCTGCTGAGCTGTGTTGGAGATATATAGAAAAGCTGATGATTTAGGTGGGTTTATTTTGTATCCTGAACTTTGCTAAAGTTGTTGATTATTTCAATTAGCTTTTTGGTTGAATCTCTAGGATTCTTTAAGTAGACCATCATGTCATCCGCAAAGAGTGATAACTTGGTCTCCTCCTTGCCTATTTTGATGCCTTCAATTCCTTTATCCTCTCTAATTGCTACTGCTAGTGTTTCTAGTACAATGTCAAATAGTAGAGGTGATAATGGGCATCCTTGTTTCACTCCTGATCTTATTGGGAATGAATCTAGTTTATCCCCATTGCAGATGATATTAGTTGATGGTTTTAGATATATACTGTTTATTATTTTTAGGAATGACCCTTCTATTCCTATGCTTTCTAGTGTTTTTAATAGGAATGGGTGTTGTATTTTATCAAAGGCTTTTTCTGCATCTATTGAGATAATCATGTGGTTCTTGCTAGTTAGCTTGTTGATGTGGTCAATTATGTGGATGGTTTTCCTAATGTTGAACCAGCCCTGCATCCCTGGTATGAATCCTACTTGATCATAGTGAATGATCCTTCTGATCACTTGCTGGAGTCTTTTTGCTAGTATCCTATTTAAGATTTTTGCATCTATATTCATTAGGGAGATTGGCCTATAGTTTTCATTCTCTGTTTTTGACCTGCCTGGTTTTGGAATCAGTACCATGTTTGTGTCGTAAAAGGAGTTTGGTAGAATTCCCTCTTTGCTTATTATGTCAAATAGTTTGTATAGTATTGGGATTAACTGTTCTCTGAATGTTTGATAGAATTCACAGGTGAATCCATCAGGCCCTGGGGATTTTTTCTTAGGAAGTTCTTTGATGGCTTGTTGGATTTCAATTTCTGATATGGGATTATTTCAGAATTCTATTTCCTCTTCTGTTAGTCTAGGCAGTTTGTATTTTTGTATGTATTCATCCATTTCTCCTAAATTGGTGTATTTATTGCCATATAATTGGGCAAAGTAATTTCTAATGATTGCCTTAATTTCATCTTCATCGGAGGTGCTGTCCCCCTTTTCATCTTTAATGCTGTGAATTTGCTTTTCTTCCTTCCTTTTTTTAATTAGATTGACCAGTACTTTGTCTATTTTGTTTGTTTTTTCAAAGTACCAGCTTCTTGTCTTAATTATTAAATCAATAGTTCTATCACTTTCGATTTTATTAATTTCTCCCTTAATTTTTAGGATTTCTAATTTGGTTTTCTGCCGGGGGTTTTTAATTTGATCGCTTTCGAGTTTTTTCATTTGCATTTCCAATTGATTGATCTCTGCTCTCCCTTGTTTGTTAATATAAGCATTCAGGGATATGAATTTACCTCAGATTACCGCTTTGGCTGCATCCCAAAAGGTTTGAAAGGATGTTTCGCCATTGTCATTTTCTTCGATGAAATTATTAATTGTTTCTATGATTTCTTCTTTAACTAAACGGTTTTGGAGTATCATATTGTTTAATTTCCAATTGGTTTTAGATTTGGTTTTCCATGTACCATTACTAATCATTATTTTTATTGCCTTGTGATCTGAGAAGGCTGCATTCATTATTTCTGCTTTTTTGCATTTGTGTGCTATGTTTCTGTGACCTAATGTATGGTCAATTTTTGTGAATGTGCCATGTGGTGCTGAGAAGAAGGTGTATTCCTTTTTATCCCTATTTATTTTTCTCCATATGTCTATTAATTCTAATTTTTCTAAGATTTCATTCACTTCTTTTACCTCTTTCTTATTTATTTTTTGATTTGATTTATCTAAATTTGATAATGGTTGGTTTAAGTCTCCCACTAGTATGGTTTTATTGTCTATTTCTTTCTTCAATTCTCCTAGTTTCTCCATTAGAAATTTGGGTGCTATACCATTTGGTGCATACATGTTGATTAATGATATTTCCTCATTGTCTAGAGTCCCTTTTAACAAAATATAATTACCTTCCCTATCCCTTTTGATCAGGTCTATTTTTGCATTGGCTTTATCAGATATCATGATTACCACTCCTGCCTTCTTTCTATCAGTTGAGGCCCAGAAGGTCTTACTCCATCCTTTAATTCTGACCTTCTGGGTGTCAACCCACCTCATGTGTGTTTCTTGAAGACAACATATGGTAGGGTTTTGGATTCTAATCCATTCTGCTATTCGTCTACGTTTTATGGGCGAGTTCATCCCATTCACGTTCAAAGTTATGATTGTCATTTGTGGACTCCCTGGCATTTTGATTGCCTTCCCTAATTCTAACCTTTTCTTCTTCGGCTCTACCTTTTAGTCCAGTGATTTACTTTGAATCAGTCCCCCTTGTCCCCTCCCTTGATGTTTCCCTTTTTAGTCCCTCCCTTTTTCTTCCCTCCCCCTCCCCCTCTCTTTCCCTCCCTTTTTGTTCTCCCTCTCCCCCTTCCCCCCCTTGGTTTTCCCTTCTCCTTACCCTTGTTGGGTAAGATAGAATTCAAGATCCCAATGGATCTGGATGTTTTTCCCTCTCAGAGTTGATTTCCCTGAGATTGAGGTTTAAGTAAACCCCCCCCCCTCTCTTCCTCTCCTTCTTATAGGAGTTTTCTTCCCCTCCCCTTCCCATGTGAATCTTTGTGTGAGAATGATTATTCTATTTGGTCTTTCTTTACCCCCTATTTATACATTACATTTTCCCCACATAATAGTATATATAGATTGATATAAATGTAGTCCTTATAGAAGAGAGTTTGAGTAAAAGAAGAAGATAACATTTTTCCCCTTTCCTTAATATTTACCTTTTCAGGTATTCCTTGCTCTTTGATTTTCAGTATCAAACTTTCCACAGAGCTCTGGTCTTTTCTTTGCAAAAAGTTGGAAGTCTTCTATTTTGTTGAATGCCCATACTTTCCCTTGGAAGTATATAGTCAGTTTTGCTGGGTAGCTGATTCTTGGTTGGAGACCCAGCTCTCTTGCCTTTCTGAAGATCATGTTCCATGCCTTACGATCATTCAGAGTAGAACTTGCAAGGTCTTTTGTGACCCTGATTGGCATTCCTTTATATCTAAATTGGCTTTTTCTGGCTTCCTGTAGGATTTTTTCTTTTGTTTGATAGCTTTGGAATTTAGCAATTACATTCCTGGGAGTTGTCTTTTGGGGGTTTAGTGTAGAAGGTGTTCTGTGAGCTCTGTCAGTGTCTGTATTGCCCCCTTGTTCTAGAATCTCTGGGCAATTTTCTTTGATTATATCTTGTATCACCATGTCCAGTTTGGTGTTTATTTCTGGCTTTTCTGGGAGTCCAATTATTCTTAAATTATCCCTTCTCCCTCTATTTTCCAGATCTATCACCTTGTCAGTGAGATATTTTATGTTCTCTTCTAATTTCTTGGTGTTTTGGCTTTGCTTTATTAGTTCTTGCTTTAAAGCCTGGTTTTCTTTTACAGTTTGGTCAAACTGGTTTTGTAGATGTGTGAATTTCTTTTGCATTATTTCCCACTTTTCCTCCCAGAAGGCTTCCATCTTTTTGGTCATTTCTGATTCAAATTCTTCATGGGTTTGTGGAGAGTTTCCATTTCCTTTGGAAGATTTTGGAGCATTTTCTTGTATATCTTCTTCTATCTGCTCTGTATTTTGTATTTTGGCTCCATAGAATATGTCTAAAGTCGCCCCTTTCTTCTTAATTTTCTTGGGATTTTGGGGCTTCTGTGCTTCTGTGGAGTTTGCCATCTCTGAATGTGGAGGATTAGCTTTTCTTATCTCTGTCTGGTGTTCAGAGGCTTTAGTCCTGGGCAGATTGTCGGTTCTATGAGCTTTCCCTGGGTTAAACTGAATATGCCTCACTGGAACTGGAATGGAAGGGTCGGACCACGTTGCTTTCCGGAAGTTGCCTTCAGAATCGCTGGCCGTGAGGCTGTTTTGTCGGCCTGCGGGGGGATGGGCTGCAGCTTCCCCAAGCTCCGAGGGCAGGGACTTTCACTGAGACTTGCATAGCAGGATCCAGCCCATGAGGCTGTCTTGCTCCAGGCAGTGACTTTCACTGGTACTCGGATAGAAGGCCCTGAGGGTTGTTGTTCCGAGGACCCTGCTCTCTGAGCCGGGCAGGGCTGCGGCTTCCCGGAGCCTTGGACTCTGCGCTCCTACCCCTTAGGTCTGAGTGATCTCGGGTTCTGGCTTTTGAGGGGAGCCGTACCTTTTGATCCGGGTCCAGGTCCAGGAGGAGGGTTCCCAGGGTCTGTGCTGTTGATCGTTTTGAATTTCGGTGCTTTAGGAGCTAATAGTTTGAGATCGGTAGGGAAGGGTTTTCCGGAGATCTGAATTTTAGCTTTCTCTAAGCCGCGATCTTAACCGGAAGTCTAGCTATGAATATTCTTGTACAAGTCTTTTTCCTTATTATCTCTTTGGGGTACAAACCCAGCAGTGCTATAGCTAGATCAAAGGGCAGACAGTCTTTTTAGCACCCTTTCAGCATATTTCCAAATTGTCCTCCAGAATGGTTAGATCAATTCACAACTCCATCAGTAATGCATTAATGTCCGGACTTTGCCACATACCCTCTGGCAATCATTACATTCCATTGCTGTCATGTTAGACAATCTGCTAGGTGTGAGGTGGTACATCAGAGTTGTTTTAATTTGCACTTCTCTGATTATAAGAGATTTAGAACACTTTTTCATGTGCTTATTAATAGTTTTGATTTCTTTATCTGAGGACTGCCTATCCATGTCCCTTGCCCATTTATCAATTGGAGAATGGCTTGACTTTTTGTACAGTTGATTTAGCTCTTTATATATTTGAGTAATTAAAGCTTTGTCAGAGGTTTTTGTTATGAAGATTTTTCCCCCAATTGATTGCTTTCCTTCTAATTTTGATTGAATTGGTTTTGTTTGTACAAAATTTTTTAATTTAATGTAATGAAAATTATTTATTTTACATTTTGTAATTTTATTCTAACTCTTCCTTGGTCTTAAAATCTTTCCTTTCCCAAAGATCTGACAAGTATACTCTTCTATCTTCACCTAATTTACTTATAATTTCTTTCTTTATACTCAAGTCATTCACCCATTCTGACTTTATCTTGGTGTAGGGTGTGAGGTTTTGATCCAAACCTAATCTCTCCCATATTGTCTTTCAATTTTCCCAGCAGTTTTTGTCAAATAGCAGATTTTTGTCAGAGATAGTCTTACTGAGATTACTTACCACAAGTCTATTCCACTGATCTTAGTTTGAGATCTGGTACTTCTAGGCCACCTTCCTTTATATTTTTTTTCCATTATTTCCCTGGATAATCTTGATCTTTTTTTTTTTTTCCAAATGAACTTTATGGTTTGTTTTTTTTTTCTAATTCAATAAAAAAGTTTCTTGATAATTCAATGAGTATGGCACTAAATAAGTAAATACGTTTGGGTAGGATTGTCATTTTTATTATGCTAGCTCATCCTACCCATAAGCAATTAACATTTTTCCAATTATTTATATCTAGTTTTAATTATATGGAAAGTGTTTTGTAGTTCTGTTCATATAGTTCCTGTGTTTGTCTTGGCAGATAGATTCCTAAGTATTTTATATTGCCTAGGATGATTTTAAATGGAATTTGTCTTTCTAATTATTGCTGTTGAGATGTGTTGGAAATATATAGAAATGCTGATGACTTATGTGGGTTTATTTTGTATACTGCAATTTTGCTGAAGTTAATTATTTCCACTGGCTTTTTAGTTGATTCTCTAGCATTCCTTAAGTAGAACATCATATCATCCACAAGGAGTGATAGTTTGGTCTACTCATTGCCTATTTTAATACCTTAAATTTCTTTTTCTTCTCTAATTGTTACTGCTAGTGTTTCTAGTACAATGTCAAATAATACAAGTGATAATGGGCATCCTTGTTTCACTTTTGATCTTATTGGGAATTCTTCTAATTTATCCCCATTTCAGATGATGTTTGCTGTTGGTTTTAGATATATACTGTTTATTGTTTTTAGGAAAGGCCCTCCAATTCCTATACTTTCTAGTGTTTTCAATAGGAATGAGTATTGCATTTTGTCAAAGGCTTTTTCGGCATCTATTGAGATAATCATGTGATTTTTGTTGGTTTCCTTGTTAATATGGTCAATTATGTAGATGGTTTTTACAAGTATTGAACCATCCTTGCATTCCTGTTATAAATCACAAATTATAACAAATAACCCTCGTGATCACTTGTTGGCTTTTTGCTTATATTGTATTTAAGATTTTTGAATCTATGTTCATTAAGGAGATTGGGCTATAATTTTCTTTCTCTGTTTTTGACCTGCCTGGCTTTGGAATCAGTACCATATTTGTGTCATAAAAGGAATTTGGTAGAACTACTTTACTTATTATGTCAAATAGTTTGTATAGTATTGGGATTAAGTGTTCTCTGAATGTTTGATAGAATTCACTGGTGAATCCGTCAGGCCCTGGGGATTTTTTCTTAGGAAGTTCTTTGATAGCCTGTTGGATTTCATTTTCTGATATGGGATTATTTAAGTATTCTATTGCTTCTTCTGTTAATGTAGGCTATATGTATATATATATATTTGTTGCCAAATAATTGGGCATACAGTTTTTAATGATTGCCTTAATTTCCTCTTCTTAGAGGTGAGGTCAATTTGGTTTTCTTCTTTCCTTTTTTATAAGATTGACCAGTACTTTGTCTGTTTTATTTGCTTTTCAAAATATCAGCTTCTAGTCTGATTTATTAATTCAATGGTTCTTTCACTTTTGATTTTATTAACTTCTCCTTTAATTTTTAGGATCTTTAATTTAGTTTTCATCTGGGGATTTTTAATTTGTACACTTTCAAGATTTTTGATTTGCATGTCCAATTCATTGACCTCTGCCCTCTGTAATTTGTTGATATATGAACTCAAGGATATAAATTTCCCCCTAAGTACTGCTTTGGCTTCATCCCATAGATTTTGAAAGGATGTCTCATCATTGTCATTTTCTTCAATGAAATTAGTATTTTTTTATTTGTTCATTAGCTAACTGATTTTGGAGAATCATATTATTTAATTTCCAATTAATTTTTATTTGGTCCTCCATGGACCCTTACTAATTATTATTCATATTGCGTTATGATCTGAAAACATTGCATTTATTATTTCTGCTTTTTTGTACTTGTTTGCCATGTTTTTATGCCCTAGTACATTGTCAATCTTTGTGAATATACCTTGTGCTGCTGAAAAGAAAGTGTATTCTTTTTTGTCCCTATGTATTTTTCTCCATATATATATTAACTCTAATTTTTCTAAGATTTTGTTCACTTCTCTTAACTCTTTCTTATTTATTTTTTGGTTTTATCTATCTAGATTTGATAGAGGAAAGTTCAGGTCTCCCACTAGTATAATTTTGCTATCTATTTCCTCCTTCATCATCACTAGTTTCTCCTTTAGAAATATGGATTCTATATCATTTGATGCATAATGTTGAGAACTGACATTTTCTCATTGTCTACACTGCCTTTTATCAGGATGTAATTACCTTCTCTATCTCTTTTAATCAGATGTATTTTTACTTTGGCTTTGTCAGAAATTGTGATTGCAACTCCTGCCTTCTTTTTCTCAGTTGAGGCCCAAAAGATTTTACTCCAATCTTTAATTCTAATCCTGTGAGTGTCTATTCACCTCATGTGTATTTCTTGTAGACAACATATAGTAGGATTTTGGTTTCTAATCCACACTACTATTTGCTTTTGTTTTATGGGTGAGTTCATTCCATTCACATTCAAAGTTATTATTGCCACTTGTGTATTCCCCAACATTTTGATATCCTCTCCTAGTTCTGCCCTTTCTTCTTTCATTATTTTCTTTTGAACCAGTGGTTTGCTTTTAATCAGCCCCCCAAACCCCACCCTTATTATGCTTCCCTTCCTACCCCTCCCTTTTTGTTCCCTTCTTATTATTTTTTTTAGGTCTCTTAAGTTCCCTCTTCCCTCTTTTTCCCTCCCTTTTTGTACTCCTCACCTCACACCCCTCTTGATTTTCCCTTCTCACTTTCCCTGTAGGGTAAGATAGAATTCGGTATCCCAATGCATATAGATGCTCTTCCCTCTCAGAAATTATTTCACTGAGAGTAAGATTTAAGTATTACATATTAGCACTCTCTTCCTCTCCTTCATACAATATTATTCTTCCCCTCCTCTTCTCATGTGCCTCTTGTGTGATATAGATTATCTTATTTATATTATTCCTTCAAGTTTCCCTTGGTGCCATCTTCAATTCCCCCCTCCCTTTTTCTTTTTTTGCATATCATCTTATACCACCTATTACCCCAATCTCTACCTGTGAATGATTCTTCTAATTACTACAATAGTGAATATAATTTTTGAGTTAGAAATAACATTTTTCCATGTATTAATATAAACAATTTTATCTTATTGAAGCCCTTAAAGGAGAAAGTTTAAATTTTCCCTTTTCCCTTCCCTTATTTAGGTTTTCATGTTTCTCTTGATTTTTGTGTTTGGATATCAAACTTTCCAATTAGTTCTGGTCTTTTCTTTACAAATTCTTGGAAATCTTCTATTTTGTTGAATGCCCACACTTACCCCTGGAAGTAAATACTCAATTTTGATGGGCCGGTGATCCTTGGTTGAAGACCCAATTCTCTTGCCTTTCTGATTATCATATTCTAAGCCTTGCAGTCCTGTAATGTGAAAGCTGCCAGATCTTGTGTAATCCTGATTGGTGCTCCTTGGTGTCTGAATTGTCTCTTTTTGGATTCTTGTAAATTTTTTTCCTTAGCTTGGAAGTTCTTGAATTTGGCAATTCCATTCCTGGGAGTTGTCTTTTGAGGATTTAGTGTGGAGGGTGTTCTATGAACTCTTTCAATGTCTATTTTGTCCCCTTGTTTAAGAACATCACGGCAGTTTTCTTGAATAATTTCTTGTAGTATGATGTCAAGATTTCTGTTCATTTCTGGCTTTTTGGGTAGACCAATGATTCTCAAATTGTCTCTTCAAGACTGGTTTTCCTATCTACCATCTTGTCAGTGAGGTAGTTTATGTTTTCTTCTATTCTGTCAGTCTTCTGACTTTGCTTTATTAATTCTTGCTGTTTTCCAAGATCACTGGCTTCCAATTGCCTAATTCTGATCTTTAAGGACTGATTTTCTGTTATAATCTTTTGATGTGGCTTCCAGCTGTTTCTCTAATTGGGAGTTCGTGTCCTTTAAACTGTTATTTTCTTTTTGAACCCACTTTTCTTGCCAAAATCCTTCCATCTTTTTGATAAGCTCTGATTTAAATTCTTCAAAAGCTTGTGGCCAGTTAGGGCTGGGTAATCATGGCTGCGATCTAGACGCCACATGCTTCCTCTCCCCAGCACCGAACGAAATAGACTACATCAAAGGAGAATAAAAATCATCTTTGGAGGAACAGAAGGACACCCACGTACTCCCAGTACTCCACAGAGGCGAAGGTATGTGGGGCTTGAACATTTCCACACTATAATAAGAAGGAGGAAAAGCTTGCACAGAAAAGTGAACTGAGCCTCCCTTTCCCCACCCCACCTCCCCCACCAAACCAGAGTGAGCTACCTGAGCTCTCACCGGGACAGCGAGTGAGTGGGGAACGTCTCTGTCTGGGGGGGGGGGGGGAAGGGCACTCCAGGGTCCTTGGGATCTGGGGACTGCCAGGAAAAAAACGACTCAGGGAGGTTTCAATGGAGAACCCGGCGCTGAGCACCAGGAGCTGTACTTGGGGCGCCTGCGCAGAACATCTCCACAGAGCTAAACACCAGGGGCGGACCACGCGCTGAGTATCTGGGTAGAGCTGAACACCTGGGCAGTGTGGTTGTGATCAGGGAACCAGCGCTCTAAGAAACCTCAGAGGCTGGGAAGAACTAGTCTAAATAGTAGCCAAGGCAGTACTTAGAGGAAAATTCATATCCCTGAGTGCATATATTAACAAATTAGGGAGGACAGAGATAAATGAATTGGAAATGCAAATCAAAAAACTTGAGAATGAACAAATTAAAACCTCCCAGAAGAAAACCATACTAGAGATCCTAAAAATTAAGGGAGAAATTAATAAAATCAAAAGTGACAAAACTATTGAGCTAATAAAAAAGACTAGAAGCTGGTACTTTGAAAAAACAGACAAAATAGACAAAGTACTGGTTAATCTAATTAAAAAAAGGAAAGAAGAAAGGCAAATTAACAGCATCAAGGATGAAAAGGGGGATCTCACCTCCAATGAAGAGGAAATTAAGGCAATCATTAAAAACTACATTGCCCCAACTGTATGGCAATAAATATACCAACCTAGGTGATATGGATGAATATTTACAAAAATATAAATTGCCTAGACTAACAGAAGAAGAAATAGTTTTCTTAAATAATCCCATATCAGAAAAAGAAATCCAACAGGCCATCAAAGAACTTCCTAAGAAAAAATCCCCAGGCCCTGATGGATTCACCAGTGAATTCTATCAAACATTCAGAGAACACTTAATCCCAATACTATACAAACTATTTGACATAATAAGCAAAGAGGGAGTTCTACCAAACTCCTTTTATGACACAAACATGGTACTAATTCCAAAGCCAGGCAGGCCAAAAACAGAGAAAGAAAATTATAGACCAATCTCCCTAATGAATATAGGTGCAAAAATCTTAAATAGGATACTAGCAAAAAGACTCCAGCAAGTGATCAGAAGGGTCATCCACCATGATCAAGTAGGATTTATACCAGGGATTCAGGGCTGGTTCAACATTAGGAAAACTATCCACATAATTGACCACATCAACAAGCAAACCAACAAGAACCACATGATTATCTCAATAGATGCAGAAAAAGCCTTTGATAAAATACAACACCCATTCCTACTAAAAACACTAGAAAGCATAGGAATAGAAGGGTCATTCCTAAAAATAATAAACAGTATATATCTAAAACCATCAACTAATATCATCGCAATGGGGATAAACTAAATCCATTTCCATTAAGATCAGGAGTGAAACAAGGATGCCCATTATCACCTCTATTATTTGACATTGTATTAGAAACACTAGCAGTAGCAATTAGAGAAGAAAAAGAAATTGAAGGCATCAAAATAGGCAAGGAGGAGACCAAATTATCGCTCTTTGCAGATGACATGATGGTCTACTTAAAGAATCCTAGAGATTCAACCAAAAAGCTAATTGAAATAATCAACAACTGGAGACTTCCGGTTAAGATGGCGGCTTAGAGAAAGCTAAAGCTCAGATCTCCGGAAAACCCTTCCCGACCAATCTCAAACGATAAGCTCCTAAGGTGCCGAAATTCAAAACGATCAACAGCACAGACCCTGGGAACCCTCCTCCTGGACCTGGACCCGGTTCAAAAGGTACGGCTCCCCTTAAAAGCCAGAACCCGAGATCCCTCGGACCTCAGGGGTAGGAGCGCAGAGTCCAAGGCTCCCGGAAGCCGCAGCCCGGCCGGGCTCAGAGAGCAGGGTCTGAGGAACAACAACCCTCAGGGTCTTCTACCCAAGTCCCAGTCCCGGTGAAAGTTACTGCCTGGGGCTTCCGCTGCAGAGAGCCGGTCAAAACAACAGCAACCCTCAGGGCGGGCAAGACAGCCTCACGGGCTGGATCCTGCTTTCCAAGTCTCAGTGAAAGTCTGTGCTCTCGGAGCTTGGGGAAGCGGCAGCCCATCCCCCCGCAGGCCGACGAAACAGCCTCACGGCCAGCGATTCTGAAGGCAACTTCCGGAAAGCGAGCCGGGGGGGAGAGTGTGGCCTCGTGGTCCGACCCTTCCATTCCAGTTCCAGTGAGGCATATTCAGTTTAACCCAGGGAAAGCCCATAGAACTATCTGCCCAGGACTGCCTCTGAACACCAGAAAGAGACAAGAAAAACTAATCCTCCACATTCAGAGATGACAAACTCCACAGAACCACAGAAGCCCCAAAATACCAAGAAAAATAAGAAGAAAGGGGCGACTTTGGACACATTCTATGGAGCCAAAATGCAAAATACAGAGCAGACAGAAGATAATATAAAAGAAAATGCTCCAAAACCTTCCAAAGGAAATGGAAACTCTCCACAAACCTATGAAGAATTTGAATCAGAAATGACCAAAAAGATGGAAGCCTTCTGGGAGGAAAAGTTGGAAATAATGCAAAAGAAATTCACGCATCTACAAAACCAGTTTGACCAAACTGTAAAAGAAAACCAGGCTTTAAAGGCCAGAATCAGGCAGCTGGAAGACAACGATCGTGTAAAGGAGCAAGAATCAATAAAGCAAAGCCAAAATACCAAGAAATTGGAAGAGAACATAAAATATCTCACCGACAAGGTGATAGATCTGGAAAATAGGGGGAGAAGGGATAATTTAAGAATAATTGGACTCCCAGATAAGCCAGAAATAAACACCAAACTGGACATGGTGATACAAGATATAATCAAAGAAAATTGCCCAGAGATTCTAGAACAAGGGGGCAATACAGCCACTGACAGAGCTCACAGAACACCTTCTACACTAAACCCCCAAAAGACAACTCCCAGGAATGTAATTGCCAAATTCCAAAGCTATCAAACAAAAGAAAAAATCCTACAGGAAGCCAGAAAAAGACAATTTAGATATAAAGGAATGCCAATCAGGGTCACCCAAGACCTTGCAAGTTCTACTCTGAATGATCGTAAGGCATGGAACATGATCTTCAGAAAGGCAAGAGAGCTGGGTCTCCAACCAAGAATCAGCTACCCAGCAAAACTGACTATATACTTCCAAGGGAAAGTATGGGCATTCAACAAAATAGAAGACTTCCAACTTTTTGCAAAGAAAAGACCAGAGCTCTGTGGAAAGTTTGATACCGAAAATCAAAGAGCAAGGAATACCTGAAAAGGTAAATATTAAGGAAAGGGGAAAATGTTATCTTCTTCTTTTACTCAAACTCTCTTCTATAAGGACTACATTTATATCAACCTATATATATTAACATGTGGGGAAAATGTAATGCATAAATAGGGGGTAAAGAAAGACCAAATAGAATAATCATTCTCACACAAAGATTCACATGGGAAGGGGAGGGGAAGAAAACTCCTATAAGAAGGAGAGGAAGAGAGGGGGGGGGGGGGTTACTTAAACCTCAATCTCAGGGAAATCAGCTCTGAGAGGGAAAAACCTCCAGATCCATTGGGATCTTGAATTCTATCTTACCCAACAAGGGTAAGGAGAAGGGAAAACCAAGGGGGGGAGGGGGAGAGGGAGAACAAAAAGGGAGGGTAAGAGAGGGGGGAGGGGGAGGGAACAAAAAGGGAGGGACTAAAAAGGGAAACATCAAGGGAGGGGACAAGGGGGACTGTTTCAAAGTAAATCACTGGACTAAAAGGTAGAGCCGAAGAAGAAAAGGTTAGAATTAGGGAAGGCAATCAAAATGCCAGGGAGTCCACAAATGACAATCATAACTTTGAACGTGAATGGGATGAACTCACCCATAAAACGTAGACGAATAGCAGAATGGATTAGAATCCAAAACCCTACCATATGTTGTCTTCAAGAAACACACATGAGGCGGGTTGACACCCACAAGGTCAGAATTAAAGGATGGAGTAAGACCTTCTGGGCTTCAACTGATAGAAAGAAGGCAGGAGTGGTAATCATGATATCTGATAAAGCCAATGCAAAAATAGACCTGATCAAAAGGGATAGGGAAGGTAATTATATTTTGTTAAAAGGGACTATAGACAATGAGGAAATATCATTAATCAATATGTATGCACCAAATAATATAGCACCCAAATTTCTAATGGAGAAACTAGGAGAATTGAAGGAAGAAATAGACAATAAAACCATACTAGTGGGAGACTTAAACCAACCATTATCAAATTTAGATAAATCAAATCAAAAAATAAATAAGAAAGAGGTAAAAGAAGTGAATGAAATCTTAGAAAAATTAGAATTAATAGACATATGGAGAAAAATAAATAGGGATAAAAAGGAATACACCTTCTTCTCAGCACCACATGGCACATTCACAAAAATTGACCATACATTAGGTCACAGAAACATAGCACACAAATGCAGAAAAGCAGAAATAATGAATGCAGCCTTCTCAGATCACAAGGCAATAAAAATAATGATTAGTAATGGTACATGGAAAACCAAATCTAAAACCAATTGGAAATTAAACAATATGATACTCCAAAACCGTTTAGTTAAAGAAGAAATCATAGAAACAATTAATAATTTCATCGAGGAAAATGACAATGGCGAAACATCCTTCCAAACCTTTTGGGATGCAGCCAAAGTGGTAATCAGAGGTAAATTCATATCCCTGAATGCTTATATTAACAAACAAGGGAGAGCAGAGATCAATCAATTGGAAATGCAAATGAAAAAACTGGAAAGCGATCAAATTAAAAACCCCCAGCAGAAAACCAAATTAGAAATCCTAAAAATTAAGGGAGAAATTAATAAAATCGAAAGTGATAGAACTATTGATTTAATAAATGAGACAAGAAGCTGGTACTTTGAAAAAACAAACAAAATAGACAAGGTACTGGTCAATCTAGTTAAAAAAAGGAAGGAAGAAAAGCAAATTCACAGCATTAAAGATGAAAAGGGGGACAGCACCTCCAATGAGGAGGAAATTAAGGCAATCATTAGAAATTACTTTGCCCAATTATATGGCAATAAATACACCAATTTAGGAGAAATGGATGAATATATACAAAAATACAAACTGCCTAGACTAACAGAAGAGGAAATAGAATTCCTAAATAATCCCATATCAGAAATTGAAATCCAACAAGTCATCAAAGAACTTCCAAAGAAAAAGTCCCCAGGGCCTGATGGATTCACCTGTGAATTCTATCAAACATTCAGAGAACAGTTAATCCCAATACTATACAAACTATTTGACATAATAAGCAAAGAGGGAGTTCTACCAAACTCCTTTTACGACACAAACATGGTACTGATTCCAAAACCAGGCAGGTCAAAAACAGAGAAAGAAAACTATAGGCCAATCTCCCTAATGAATATAGATGCAAAAATCTTAAATAGGATACTAGCAAAAAGACTCCAGCAAGTGATCAGAAGGATCATTCACCATGATCAAGTAGGATTCATACCAGGGATGCAGGGCTGGTTCAACATTAGGAAAACCATCCACATAATTGACCACATCAACAAGCAAACTAGCAAGAATCACATGATTATTTCAATAGATGCAGAAAAAGCCTTTGATAAAATACAACACCCATTCCTATTAAAAACACTAGAAAGCATAGGAATAGAAGGGTCATTCCTAAAAATAATAAACAGTATATATCTAAAACCAACAGCTAATATCATCTGCAATGGGGATAAACTAGATGCATTCCCAATAAGATCAGGAGTGAAACAAGGATGCCCATTATCACCTCTATTATTTGACATTGTACTAGAAACACTAGCAGTAGCAATTAGAGAAGATAAAGGAATTGAAGGCATCAAAATAGGCAAGGAGGAGACCAAGTTATCACTCTTTGCGGATGACATGATGGTCTACTTAAAGAATCCTAGAGATTCAACCAAAAAGCTAATTGAAATAATCAACAACTTTAGCAAAGTTGCAGGATACAAAATAAACCCACATAAATCATCAGCTTTTCTATATATCTCCAACACAGCTCAGCAGCAAGAACTAGAAAGAGAAATCCCATTCAAAATCACCTTAGACAAAATAAAATACCTAGGAATCTACCTCCCAAGACAAACACAGGAACTATATGAACACAACTACAAAACACTCGCCACACAACTAAAACTAGACTTGAACAAATGGAAAAACATTAACTGCTCATGGATAGGACGAGCTAATATAATAAAAATGACCATCCTACCCAAACTTATTTATCTATTTAGTGCCATACCCATTGAACTACCAAAATACTTCTTCACTGATTTAGAAAAAACCGTAACAAAGTTCATTTGGAAGAACAAAAGATCAAGGATATCCAGGGAAATAATGAAAAAAAACACATATGATGGGGGCCTTGCAGTCCCTGACCTAAAACTATATTACAAAGCAGCAGTCATCAAAACAATTTGGTACTGGCTAAGAAATAGAAAGGAAGATCAGTGGAATAGACTGGGGGAAAGCGACCTCAGCAAGACAGTATACGATAAACCCAAAGATCCCAGCTTTTGGGACAAAAATCCACTATTTCATAAAAACTGCTGGGAAAATTGGAAGACAGTGTGGGAGAGACTAGGAATAGATCAACACCTCACACCCTACACCAAGATAAATTCAAAATGGGTGAGTGACTTAAACATAAAGAAGGAAACCATAAGTAAATTGGGTAAACACAGAATAGTATACATGTCAGACCTTTGGGAGGGGAAAGGCTTTAAAACCAAGCAAGATATAGAAAGAATCACAAAATGTAAAATAAATAATTTTGACTACATCAAACTAAAAAGCTTTTGTACAAACAAAACCAATATAACTAAAATCAGAAGGGAAACAACAAATTGGGAAAAAATCTTCATAGAAACCTCTGACAAAGGTTTAATTACTCATATTTATAAAGAGCTAAATCAATTGTACACAAAATCAAGCCATTCTCCAATTGATAAATGGGCAAGGGAAATGGATAGGCAGTTCTCAGATAAAGAAATCAAAACTATTAACAAGCACATGAAGAAGTGTTCTACATCTCTTATAATCAGAGAGATGCAAATCAAAACAACTCTGAGGTATCACCTCACACCTAGCAGATTGGCTAACATAACAGCAAAGGAAAGTAATGAATGCTGGAGGGGATGTGGCAAAGTAGGGACATTAATTCATTGCTGGTGGAGCTGTGAACTGATCCAACCATTCTGGAGGGCAATTTGGAACTATGCCCAAAGGGCGACAAAAGAATATCTACCCTTTGACCCAGCCATAGCACTGCTGGGTCTGTACCCCAAAGAGATAATGGACACAAAGACTTGTACAAAAATATTCATAGCTGCGCTCTTTGTGGTGGCCCAAAACTGGAAAATGAGGGGATGCCCATCAATTGGGGAATGGCTGAACAAACTGTGGTATATGTTGGTGATGGAGTACTATTGCGCTAAAAGGAATAATAAAGTGGAGAAGTTCCATGGAGACTGGAACAACCTCCAGGAAGTGATGCAGAGCGAGAGGAGCAGAACCAGGAGAACATTGTACACAGAGACAAACACACTGTGGTATCATCGAACGTAATGGACTTCTCCATTAGTGGTGGTGTAATGTCCCTGAACAACTTGCAGGGACCCAGGAGAAAAAAACACCATTCATAAGCAAAGGATAAACTATGGGAGTGGAAACACCGAGAAAAAGCAACTGCCTGAATACAAAGATTGAGGGGACATGACAGAGGATAGACTCTAAATGAACACTCTAATGCAAATACTATCAACAAAGCAATGGGTTCAAATCAAGAAAACATCTAATGCCCAGTGGACTTACGCGTCGGCTATGGGGGGTTGGGGGGGGGAGGAAAAGAAAATGATCTATGTCTTTAACGAATAATGCTTGGAAATGACCAAATAAAATATATTTAAAAAAAAAAAAAGAAATAATCAACAACTTTAGCAAAGTTGCAGGATACAAAATAAACCCACATAAGTCATCAGCATTTCTATATAATTCCAACACAGCTCAGCAGCAAGAACTAGAAAGAGAAATTCCATTCAAAATTACCTTAGATAAAATAAAATACTTAGGAATCTATCTCCTGAGACAAGCACAGGATCTATATGAACACAACTACAAAACACTTTCCACACAACTAAAACTAGACTTGAACAATTGGAAGAATATTAACTGCTCATGGGTAGGACGAGCCAATATAATAAAAATGACCATCCTACCCAAACTCATCTATCTATTTAGTGCCATACCCATGGAACTTCCAAAAAATTTTTTTACTGATTTAGAAAAAACCATAACAAAGTTCATTTGGAAGAACAAAAGATCAAGGATATCCAGGGAAATAATGAAAAAAAAAATACAAAGGAAGGGGGTCTTGCAGTCCCAGATCTCAGAATATATTATAAAGCAGCAGTCATCAAAACAATTTGGTACTGGCTAAGAGACAGAAAGGAGGATCAGTGGAATAGACTGGGGGCAAGCAACCTCAGCAAGACAGTATATGACAAACCCAAAGATCCCAGCTTTTGGGACAAAAATCCACTATTTCATAAAAACTGCTGGGAAAATTGGAGGACAGTGTGGGAAAGATTAGGTTTAGATCAACACCTCACACCCTACACCAAGATAAATTCAAAATGGGTGAATGACTTGAACATAAAGAAGGAAACTATAAGAAAATTAGGCGAACACAGAATAGTATACATGTCAGACCTTTGGGAAGGGAAAGACTTCAAAACCAAGCAAGAATTAGAAAGAGTTACAAAATGCAAAATAAATAATCTGGATTACATCAAATTAAAAAGTTTTTGTACAAACAAAACCAATGTAACCAAAATCAGAAGGGTAGCAACAAATTGGGAAACAATCTTCATAAAAACCTCTTACAAAGGTCTAATTACTCAAATTTACAAAGAGCTAAATCAATTGTACAAAAAATCAAGCCATTCTCCAATTGATAAATGGGCAAGGGACATGAAAAGAAATCAAAACTATTAATAAGCACATGAAAAAGTGCTCTACATGTCTTATAATCAGAGAGATGCAAATCAAAACAACTCTGAGGTATCACCTCACACCTAGCAGATTGGCTAACATGACAGCTATGGAAAGTAATGAATGCTGGAGGGGATGTGGCAAAGTGGGGACACTAATTCATTGCTGGTGGAGTTGTGAATTGATCCAACCATTCTGGAGGGCAATTTGGAACTATGCCCAAAGGGTGATAAAAGACTGTCTGCCCTTTGATCCAGCTATAGCACTGCTGGGTTTGTACCCCAAAGTGATAATAAGGAAAAAGACTTGTACAAGAATATTCATAGCTGCACTCTCTGTGGTGGCCAAAAATTGGAAAATGAGGGGATGCCCGTCAATTGGGGAATGGCTGAACAAATTGTGGTATATGTTGGTAATATAATACTATTGTACTAAAAGGAATAATTAAGTAGAGGCATTCCATGGAGACTGGAACAACCTCCAGGAAGTGATGCAGAGGGAAAGGAGCAGAACCAAAAAAACATTGTACACAGCGACTGATACATTGTGGTACAATTGAAGGGGATGGACTTCTCCATTATTATCAATGCAATGTCCCTGAACAATCTGCAGGGATCTAAAAAATACTACCCACAAGCAGAGGATAAACTGTGGGAGTAAAAACACTGATGAAAAGCAACTGCTTGACTACAGGGTTGGAGGGGATAAGACTGAGGAGAGACTCTAAATGAACGTTATAATGCAAATTCCAACAACAGGGAAATGGGTTCGAGTCAAGAGCACATGTGATAACCAGTGGAATCATGAGTCGGCTATGGGAGAGGGAAAGGTGGGGGGAGGGCACGGGAGGAAAAAAAATGATCTTTGTTTCCAGTGAATAATGTATGGAAAAGACCAAATAAAATAATGTTAAAAAAAAAAAGCTTGTGGCCAATTTCCATTTTTGGGGGGGGGGTAAGTTTGGTTGCATTTATTTGTATGTTCTCTTCTGCTATTTCCTCTGTAGTCTGGATTTTTCCTCCATAAAAATTATCCAGGGTGAATGCCTTCTTCTTGTTTTTCTTGGTGTTGGGAAGTTGTTTTTCCTGGGCATTGTTTGCCATCACTATGGTTGTTTTTCCTTCCCTTTCCAGTCAGAAGTCTGAGTGAGGAGGGCAGGCTCTCTGTGTATGGAGCTAAGGAGCTCAGTTTTTGCCTGAGGCTAACTCTCGAGTCTCTACAGCTTCTTATGTTTACTGCCTTTTTCTGTGCTATCTCCACATAGGCACCCAAGTTCTGAGCTCTTCTTAGAATATGTGGCATTATAATGATGATGAAGGAAGGAAGGGTTTTTAGTCTGATCAATCACAGAGATGACAAGTTACAGGATAGTGGCTTGACATTCCCTTTTCTGGGAACAATGATAGCACTGATGTGATTAATGTTTCCAGAGACAGAGATGGAAAATAATGAGGAAGGAAGATGATTGAGGAAGAACATGGTTGGTATTTTAATTCTGATGTCAGCTGCAAAAATTGGCTTAGTGCCTCTAGGTCATCATTTCTAGGATAAGTTGAAACAAGACAGTATGGGAAGAAGATATGCTAAATTTCCAAACCCTGTTTGAAGTGATGAAATAAAAGTATAGTGTCTCATAAACTGCAACTGAAATGTAGCATTTTCATGGGTTACTTCCCAAATTTGCATTTGCAGGTCAAAGTACTTTATGGGATTGAATTCCTGAAACTATTTCTCAGATGCCCTAGGTAGCCAAAAGTTTTATTAAGATGACATAGTAGGAAAAGTAATTACAAAATATTTGCTACCCTAAATCTGTGGCAAATGCTTCTACAAGTACACATAGCACTGGTGATAAGAATGAGCAAATACATAACTTACACTGGAAGCAGGGCATACACTTAATCAACACATGCAGCCAAGGCAACTCATGCCTCTACAACACAGGGTCTAAGTGCCCTCTTCTCTTATGGAGTCTTCATATTGTTTCCCATAAAATGTAATGGGAAAATTGATCACCTAAGTGGTTGTCTCTATGTAGCTTGACATCCATATACCAAGTTTACTTCTTTCTTGAATCCACAGCAAGTTCCAGTCTCTGCTGTCAGGGGTCAACTGCTAGAAGTCAACTTCACTGATTATTTATTTCTAGACTCTCTGGACCTGCTCCCAAACTATTAGGTCTTCTGTAATCACAATGGCTGATGAGAGAAGGATAGGAAGAGAGAGAAATCCTTTTTGCTTTGGTGCTCTCTGGTAAAGGATACCAGAAAAGGCAAAGAGTAGCCCCTTCTCAAGATCTGGTATTTTTCCCCTTTATAAATGCTTTCTTCTTTCCTATCACACACATAAACACACACACACACACACACACACACACACACACACACAAACACACACATTCTTTCTACATTGTCTTTAGGACTAAAAAGTGGCTTTTCAAAGGCTGCCTGTGGAAGAGCTGATTTTCAGTCAGGAAAGGTAAGTTGGACTTATAAGTGAGAACTCTTCTTTGTACTTCATTCAAGATATTGACATTTTTGTCATATTTGTTATTTATCTGTCTGTAATTTATTAAATGGGATGGTGGGAAATCAAGTGTCCTAAATTACACAGATAATAAATTTAATACTTTAGCAAATATTTATTAAATTCCTATTCTATAAAAGGCATTGCATTTTCCAGGGGAGACCAAAAGATTGGGGGAGGGGAAGATCCTGTTCTCAAGATTCTTACATCCTGTTGGGTTCAGGTTTCAGGGTACATTGACAGGAATAAATAAATATTGGTTAGCTTGAGGAAAGAGAGTACCCTAATGACTGGGGGATTAGGAACAACTTTAAAGAAGTTATACTTGAGCTAAGACTTGAGAAGATAAAGCCTATGAGAAATAGAGATAAGAAAATAATGCATTTCAGATATGGAGGCTGGCTTGTGCAAATGCATAGAGGATGTCAGAAAGAATGAATAAAATAAATAGATATTTATTAAGCACTGACTATGTGCTAACCACCATAAGTACTGGAGATACAAAAACAGAGAACGGCACAGTCCTTACTCTAAAAGAGCTTGCATACTAATGAAGTTAGAGACAACATTCAATCAATAAATATTTATTAAATGCCTACTATATACCAGTCACTGTGCATATAAATAAAAGTATATACAGAAAAAATGTAAAGAGAACAAATAGACATAAATATAAAGTAGTATAGAAGGAGTAGACTAGCAATTGAAGGGGCAGGATGAAAAGCCATTTTGAAAATTTAAGCTTTTATTGAATACTTGCTATATTGGAAAGGATAGAAAAGAAACAAAAAATATAATTTAGGCAAATGAACAAGTATACCTAGGTGAATGACAAGAAAAATCACCAAACAAATATCAAAAAAATGAAAAATCTAAAATATACTGTGAAAACAATAAATCTGAAGGGATAGTATTGAATTCTTCTGATTAGTTCCAATTTAAGCTGCCAAAGAGGCAGCTAGGTAGTACAGTAGGCTTCTAATCAGGGAAATTTGAATTCAAACCCAGCCTTTTACAGTTACTAGCTGTGTGACCCTGACCAAGTCATTTAACTTTTATTTACCTCAGTTTCCTCTTCTGCAAAATGAGGGTAATAATAGTACCTAAATCCCAGCATTGGTGAAGATAACATGAGATATTTGTAAAGTGCCTAACACAGTGCCTGGAACATGTAACATACTATCTAAATGTTAGTGATTATTACTATGTTCACAACTAATATGAAAAACATTGTTTTTTTAAAAATGAAGACATATTTTCTATATATTAAGTATCATTAATTTGATGTCACGGGATGAAATGTAAGACTAGAAGATTTTATTAAGAGTGGAATCTCTGTCTTCACAGCATGATCTTCATTTTATCATTTATATGTTATATAAGTATACAAATATTTACATATATACGCATGCATAAGCATGCATACACATGTATATATAATCTGTACATAGGCTTGGATGCTGTAAAAATGTTTGTATAAAGTTAATGTTGAGGAAGTGTATCCCAGCAGCAATTTTGTCCACTTCAAGCATGCCTAAGTGCTTAAAATATGTATATAGCACCCTATTGACCATTTCATTTTTATTTCCAACTCTGAAATATATCTTCAGTATCCCTATTTCATAGATGAGAAAGCCAGGACAGAAAACTTATGTAAATTAGTGAAGTGTGAGAGATCACCAATTACCAAGCTTTGCTAAATCTGACTGCCTTTCGTCAGTCCTTGTTGCTTCTATCCTCCCAGTGACTCAGGTTATGAAAGGAATTGAATATTAATACACAAAAAGAAATAACAAATATGGGGAGTCTAGAGAAACTTAGGAAGAAATCTTAGGAAGCCTGATATTAAGCAGAAATTTATATTTATATATTTATATGAAGAAAATAATAACATGAATGAAAATTATTTCTCCCTCTCCACACCCCAACAAGATCAACTAATTCTCAAACCTTGCTGCTTTTCCCTGTATAACAACTTTTCTATTTATCCTTTTCTATTCATGGAGTCAATATCCTAGTACTATACTTTATCAGCTCTCACTTGGATTACTATTAATAGCAACCTAAATTAATTCTCTCTCCCCTCTCCAGCCTATACCCACAGAGGCCTTTAATTTGTATTCACAGTACCTTGCACATTGTCTGCTATATAATAAGCATTATACTAACACTTATGAGGTTGCAAAAGATTAAAGATTTCCTCATTCAAAGCTTTCCTCATTGAAAGATTTCCTCATTGAATTCATATTCAATTTATAATTCAAAAATTATAAATCAATAAGCATTTTAAGTACCTAAGATAAACAAGGAACTGGGGAAAAAAAGAACCAACAGTAATTTAACAATCCATATCTTCAAGAAACTTAAAATCCACTGAGATGAAACAAGTACAAATATAAGTTTGTATAAAATGGACACAATAAAATTCTGGAGGGATCAGAAAAGGTTTCATGGAGAAGACAGGCTGAGCTAATTAGAAAGCTAATTTTAAAGTTGGGGAAGAATATGGGGAATAGCCAGTGCAAAAGTGCAGACACAAGATGATTTGGAGTACCATGAGTGAAAAGCAGTGAGAAGACCAGTTTGGCTATATATGACAGGAAATATAGTGAAATTAGACTCTAAAAGTAGAAAGGAGAGAGACTGAAAGGTTTTAAATGCCAAACCAAATAATTTATATTTGATCCTATAAGTAGCAGGTAAACCACAGGAGTTTACTGAATGTGCAACTCACATGGTTAGTTTGTGCTGCTATATCCCAAATCTTTCTTTGTTTTGAAATTTATTTGCTTGATTGGTGGGAATTGAACAATCATAATATATGAATGGAATGGAATATTAATATTCAATAAGAAATAGCAAATAAGAGGAATCAAGAGAAATTTAAGAAGCACTCTAAAGAAGCCTGATGTTAAGCAGAAGCATAAGAAAAATCTATTTATTGATTGATTTTGGCAATTACACATAACAACATATTTCCTCCCTTCCAACCTACCGTCACCCCTCTCAGAGCTGGCAAACAATTCAGTCTAGGTTACACCTGTATTTTCATGCAAAACACATTTACACATTGTTCATTTTTATAAGTGAATAATCATATAAAACCAACCCACCCCAAAAAACCCTCAAATAAACAAGTGAAAAATTGTCTGCTTTATTCTGCATTCTAACTCTAAAAATACTTTTACTGAAGGTGTATAGTATTCTTTGTCATAAATCCCTCTGAATTGTCCTGGATCATTGTTTGGTGAGAGTAGCTAAGTCTAACACAATTGATCATTCCACAATATTCCTTTTACTGATTGGTGGAGCCAAGATGGATGAGTAACTAGAAAAGCAGAGCTGTTTCACCACAAAAATCCTCTCTGACCAAGAGTAAAATATCACCAAAAAACAAATAAAGGAGTGAAAGAACAAACAAGAAGACAGAGTGAAACATCCCTCAAAAAAAAAAAAGAAAAATCCAAAAGGTAGGCAGAGACTCTCTGGGGAACTGAGGTGAGAGGGGAGCAGAGCTAGCAGAAGGTATAGCAGCCAGCAAAGAATTTGCAAGCCAAGAGCAAACCACCCACCCCACCACAGTCCCACACATGTTTTCTGACAGGTTCTGAGCTTAAGTCCTGCCTAGCTGGTAGACCCTGAGATCCTGCCTGGCGAAATCATGGTGCAAGTCAACTTGCACCCCTTGAAATTTCAAACATGTGGAAAAGTCTGGAGAAGGGCAATCTGGGCTAAAGGGGGCTGATCTGTATCATCCCAGAGTGAAGTCAGGAATCCCAATCTGGGTTTGGGGTGAGCATATAATCCAGGGTTGAGGTGAGGACACAGTTCACAGGGGGAACCTCCCCAGGATCTTTTTGCCCAAAACTAAGGGTGGAGCTCCAGAACAGGGCAATCAAGGGTTTCCCTGATTGAATCAAGAACACCTTGAGGCAAGAAAACCTGAGACTAAGCCAGGGGCTAGAATTTCATCAGCCCCTGACCTGATTAAGTTCAGACTGAGAACAAAAGCTTACCCCCAAGTCTGAGGAAAGTCTTTAAGCTGGCAACATCTCATGGGTCAACTGAATCAGCAAAGGGAGGGGACTATCAGAAATCTTAGACCTTAGACCACCTGGTAAATCAGTAACAACCCAGAAAATAAGCTGAAAATAGAATCAAGGAAGGACTAAAGTTTAAGAGGGTATCCCAATGTCCAGAAAAATAGATCCTACCTATAATTAAATAGAAAAAAATGAGCAAACAAACAAAAAAGCACCTAACTCTGAAAAGTTTTTATGGAAACAAAGAGCAAGATACACACACAGAAGGGGACAGTGAAAGCAAAGGAACATACCCAAAGTCCAAAAGAAAAAATGGATTAGACAGATTCTGAAAAAGCTCAAAAAAGACTTAAAAAAACTATTATTAGAGGTAGAGGAAAAGTGGGGAAAAGAAATGAAAGTGACACAAGAGGAAATGGGCCAATTGAAAAAGGAGAACCAAAAACTGACAGAGGAAAACCAGGTCTTAAAAATCAGAATGGACCATCTAGAAATGAATGATTTCATAAGAAATCAAGAAACAATAAAGCAGAATCAAAGGAATAAAAAAGAGAGGAAAACAAGAAATATATTGCTGAAAGAACAATGGACCCAGAAAATAGATCTAGGAGAGACAATCTGAGAATTATTGGATTACCTGAAAACCATGATGAAGAAAAAATCTTGAATATCATATTACAAAAAAAGATAACTGCCCAGAGATCCTCAAGCAAGAAAATAAAATTGAAAATGAAAGAATTCACTGATAGTCTCCAGAAAGAAATCCCTAACTGACAACTTCCAGGAAGGTAATAGCTAAATTCAAGAGTCACCAAGCCAAGGAAAAATACTTCAAACAGCCAGAAAAAAACCATTCAAATACCATGGAACTACAAACAGGTTCACTCACAAACAAGTGAAAACTACATTTTGTATTTACAACCCAGAATCACCTATCCAGCAAAACTGAGTATATTTTTCCTGAGAAAAAAACTGGTCGTTCAATAACATAGAATGTTTCTAAGCATTCCTGAGGAATAAGCCAGACAAACAAAAAAATTTGAAAGCCAATTACAAGACACAAGAGAAGCCCAAAAAGGTAAATAAGAAAGAGAAAATTTAAGGGACTCATTATGGTAAAAATGTTTATTTGTCCACATGGAAAGATAATCTTGGTAATTCTCAAAAATTACTCTTAGTAGTAGAGAAGCTAGAAGGAATTTACTCAGAAAGAGGTGGAAAAGTAATCTGATTATGATGATATTATGTATATGATGATGTGATATATATGTAAAGGTATACAGAATGATGTGTATGTATGATATGATATGTATGTATATAAATGACATGTAAAAATCAATCAAGGACTGAAAGAGAGGGTTACACTGAGAAAAAAGGGAAGGGAGAGATAGAATGGGGTAAATTATATAACATAAAGAGGGGAGAAAAATCAATACAGAGAGGACAGGATATGGGTAGTGATGGGCAATGCTTTAACTTTACTCTCATTGTAACTGACGCAAAGAGGGAAAACAAGTATACTCAGTGGGGTATAGAATTCTAACATCCTACAGAGAAGAAGAAGGGGAACCTGAACAAGTCAAGGAAAGGGTTGTAATTGAAGAGAAGGGGAATTGGAGTTGTGACAAAAAAGCAAAAAACTGGTGAGGGGGAACAGAGTGTAAGGGAATAGATCAGGATCTAAAGGGCAATACACAATTAATAATCATCATGCTAAATGTGAATGTGATGAACTCACCCATTAAACAAAAGTTGATAGCAAAGTAGATTAAAAACCATAATCTACTCTATGTTGTTTACAAGAAACACATTTGAGGCAAAGTGACACACACAGATTCAAGTTAAAAGACTGTAGCAGAATATATTATGCATCATGTAAATTTAAAAAAATCAGGAGTAGCAATCATGATACCAGACAAAGCCAAAGTAGAAAGTGATATGATTAAAGAGATGAGAAAAGAAATTATATTATGCTAAAAGGTGCTATGTACAATGAAGTAATATAAATACTAAACATTTATGCACCAAATGGTATGGCATCTTGATTTCTAAAGGAAAATTTGAAGGAGATAAAGGAGGAAATAGTAAGACCATACTAGTGTGGGATCTTAACTTTCCGCTCTCAGAACTAAATGAATCAAACCAAAAAATAAATAAGAAAGAAGGGACGTAAATGAAATTCTAGAAATATTAGTTAATAGATATCTGGAGAAAAATGAAAAGGTATAAAAAGGAATATACCTTCTCAGCAGTTCATACAAAGATTGACCATGTATTTATTAGGGCACAGAAATATTGCAAACAAAGCAGAAAGGCAGAAATAATAAATGCAACTTTTTCAGATCATAATGGGGTAAAAATTAAAATTAACAAGTGTCCATGGAAAGGCAAATTTAAGATTAATTGGAAATTAAATAATTTAATTCTTTAAAACAGGTGGGTCAAAGAAGAAATCATAGAAACAATTTCAGAATTAATTAAAGAGAATGACAATAAGGACACATCATATCAAAATCTATTGATACTTGGTGGAAAATCTATATCTATGAGTGCCTATACCAAGAAAAAAGAGAGGGCAGAGATCAATGAATTGGGCTTGCAATTAAAAAAATAGAAAAAGAACAAATTTAAAATCCCAGATAAAATTAAATTGGAAATTCTAAAAATTAAAGGAGAAATTAATCAAATTGAAAGTAAAAGAACTATTGAACTAATAAATAAGACTAGGAGCTGGTACTTTGAAAAAACAAATAAAATAAAGTACTAGTTAATCTGATTTTTTTAAAAAGAAAGAAGAGAATCAAATTAACAGTATAAAGATGAAAAGAGTAATCTCACCTCTAGTGAAGAGGAAATTAGGGCAATTATTAAGAACTACTTTATATGACAATAAATATGGCAATCTAGGTGAAATGGAAGAATATTTACAAAAACATAAATTACTCAGATTGACAAAAGAGGAAATAGAATACTTAAATAATTCCAACTCAGAAAAAGAAATTGAACAAGTCATCAAGGAACTTCCTAAGAAAAAATCCCCAGAGACAGATGAGTGGATTCACAAGTGAATTTTATCAAACATTTAAAGAACAACTAATCTCAATATTGTGTACAAATTATTTGACAAAATAAGCACTGAAGGAGTTTTACCAATTTGTTTTATGACAAAAATATGGTATTGATTCCAAAGTCAAGCAGACCAAAAACAGAGTAGACCAACTACAGACCAATTTCCTTAATGAACACAGATGCAAAAATCTTAAATAGAATGCTAGCAAAAAGATTCCAGAAGTTATTATGAGGATTATTCACAATGATTCAGGTGGAATTTATACCAGGAATGCAAGGATGATTTTATATTAGGAAAACCATACACATAATTGACTATATCAACATCCAAACTAACAGAAATCACATTATTATCCCAATAGATGCAGAAAAAGTCATTGACAAAATTAAACACCCATTCCTATTGAAAACACTAGAAAGTATAAGAATAGAAGGGCCATTTCTGAAAATAATAAACTGTATATATTTAAAAGCATCAGCAAGTATCATCTGCAATGAGGACAAGTTAGAAGCCTTCCCAATAAGATCAGGAATAAAGCAAGGATGCCCATCATCACCTCTATTCTTTAATATTATTCTAGAAATGCTAACAATAATGATTAGAGTAAAAGAAATTGAAGGGATTAAAGTAGGCAGTGAGGAAATTAAACTATCACTCTTCACAGATAATATGATGGTATACTTAACCTCATAAAATCAACGAAAAGAGTAGTGGAATTAATTAACAACTGTAGCAAAGTAGCAGGGTACAAGATAAACCCACATAAATCATCAGCATTTCTATATATTTCCAACAAAACTCAGCAGCAAGAGTTATAAAAAGAAACTCCATTTAAAATCATTCTAGATAATTTCAAATATTTAGGAATCTATCTACCAAGACAATCTACCAAGACAAATACAGTAATTATATGAACACAACTACAAAACACTTCTTGCACAATTAAAACTTGATCTAAACAATTGGAAAAACATTAATTACTCCTGGGTAGGACAAACTAATATAAAAATGACAACCCTACCCAAATTAATCAACTTATTTAATACCATGCCTATCAAACGACCAAAAAACTTTTTTATAGAACTAGAAAAAATTATAACAAAGTTCATCTGTAAGAACAAAAGATCAAGAATATCCAGGGAAATAATGAAAAATGTGTGAAAGACGGGGGCCTAGCAGTACCAGCTCTTAAACTGCACTATAAAACAGAGGTCATCAAAACAATATGGTAAGAGACACAATGGAATAGACTAGGGGTAAATAACCTTAGTAAATTAGTATAGCTTTTGCAATAAGAACTCACTTTTTGACAAAAACTGGTGGGAAAATTAGAAAACAGTATGGGAAAAACTGGGTTTAGATCAACATCGTACACCCTGTACCAAGATAAATTCAAAATGGGTACATTACTTAAATATAAAGAGTGAAATAAATAAATTAGGTGAACATATAAAATAGTATGCCTGTCAGATCTGTAGAAAAGTTAGAAATTTAAGGCCAAACAAGATATAAAGAATATTGCAAAATGTAAAATGAATGACTTTGATTATATCAAATTAAAAAGGTTTTGTACAAGCAATAACAATGCAACCAAAATTAGAAGGAAAGCAACAAACTGAGAGAACATTTTTATAACAAAACTCTGACAAAGGTTTATTTTCCCAAATATATAAGGAACTAAGTCAAATTTACAAAAAATTAATCTATTCCCCAAACAACATGAATAGGCAGTTTTTACATGAGGAAATCAAAACTATCAATAAGCACATGAAAAAGTGTTCTAAATTCCTCCAGATTAGAGAAATGCAAAATAAAACTACTCTGAGGTACCATCTTACACCTAACAGACTGGACAGTATGGCAGCAAAGGAAAATAATAAATGTTGGAGGGGATGTGGCAAAATCGGGACACCAATACACTGCTGGTACAGTTGTGAATTGGTCCAACCATTCCGGAGGGCAATTTGGACCTATGCACAAAGATTCCCTGCCCTTTGATCCAGCCATACCACTGCTGGGTTTGTACCCCAAAGGTATAATAAGGAAAAAGACCTGTTCAAAAATATTTATAGCTGAGCTCTTTGTGGTAGCAAAAAATTGAAAAATGAGGGAGTGTCCATCGATTGAGGAATGGATCAATAAATTGTGGTATATGTTGGGGTGATGGAATATTATTTTGCTGAAAGGAATAAAAAAAAATTGTAGGAATTCCATGTGAACTGGAACAACCTCCAAGAATTGATGCAGAGTGAAAAGTGAAGAACCAGGAGAACATTGTACACAGAGAATGATACATTGTGGTACAAACTAATGTAATAATTTTTTCTACTAGCAAGAATGTAATGACCCAGGAATCCAGAGGAATTTAGGAGAAATAATGCTGTCCAAATCCAGTGGAAATGGAAATGCATTAGAAAAATATGTGATCAACAACCTAGTGCAATAGGGATCTGATTGGTGTTTTGATGTTAAAGGGTCACTCTATCACAAATATGAAATACATGGAAATAGTTTTTGAACAATGATACATGTATAACCCAGTGGAAGTGCTTGTCAGATTCAGGAAAGGAGAGGAACTGGGGGTGGGGTGGGGGAAGATCATGAATCATGTAACCATGGAAAAATATTCTCAATTTAAAAAAAAAAGAATAAATATATTGCTGTTACTATGTAATCTTGGTTCTGCTTATTTTACTCTTCATCAGTTCATGTAGGTCTTTCCAGCTCTTTTTGAAATCATCCTCTTCATCATTCCTTATAGTACAATAGTTTTCCATGACCATTATATACTACAATTTGTTCAGCCATTCTCCAATTGATGAACATTTCTTCAATTTGCAATTCTTTGCGACCACAAAAAAAGTTTCTATAAGTATTTTTTTTAAATCCTTACCTTCCACCTTGGAATCAATACTGGGTATTGGTTCCAAGGCAGAAGAGTGGTAAAGGCTAGGCAATGAGGGGTAAGTGACTTGCCCAGGGTCACACAGCTAGAAGTGTTTGAGGCCAGATTTGAACCTAGGACCTCCAGTCTCTAGGCCTGGCTCTCAATTCACTGAGCTACCCAGCTGCCCCCTCTATAAATATTTTTGTACAAGTAGGTGCTTCCCCCCCCCTTTTTTTTAAATCTCTTTGAGATACAGATCTAGTAGTGGTATTACTGAATCAAAGGTTATGCCTTATTTTATAGAACTTTGGGCTTTGTTCCAAATTGCTCTCCAAAATGGTTAGATCAATTCACAACTCCACCAACAATGCATTAATATGTATTAATATGGCCACATTCCCTCCAATATTTACATTTTCCTTTTCTGTCATATTTGCCAGTATGATAGGTGTGAGGTAATGCCTCAAAATTGTTTTAATTTGTATTTTTCTAATCAAGAGGGATTTGGAACATTTTTTCATATTACTATTGATATCTTTGTTATCTCCATCTGAAAACTACTTATTGATATACTGTGACCATTTGCAAAAAAAAAATTTAAATGAAGAAAATAATAACATAAAGGAAAACACTATATTCTCATGAATATAGTGACTTCAGAGAATTAACATTGAAGACTATGAAGCATACTTCTTTACTTTTTCATAGAGGAACCTGAAAAAATCTTAACTTCCAGATAACTATCTTTCTATTTCTCTTCATCTCTTCAAAGGTAAACTCCTTGAAAAGGTCATCTACAAAAGGTACCTCCACTTTGTCTTCACTCAATCTCTTCCAACCTTATCATTCCACTGAAACTGCTCTCTCTAAAGATACCAATAATTTCTACATTGCCAAATCTGATGGTCTTTTCTCTATCTTCATTATCCCTGACCTCTCTGCAGCCTTTGATACTGATGATCATTTCTCTTCTTTCTAGGTTTTCATTATGTCAATGCTTCCTAATTTTCCTCCTAACTCTCTAAGTAGTCCTCTGACTCCTTTTGCTGATCTTCTTCCAGGTCATTTCTTCTAACTCTAAATGATCCTACATGCCTTAGACTGTCTTTTCTTTCTCCTTGATTATACTCTCATTAACGGATATAATTACTGAATCTGCTGGTAATGCTCATATTTACCTTTCATGCCCCAATCTCACTACTGACCTCAAATGTCACATCTCCAAATGCCTTTCAAAACTCTTGAATTGGATTTTCAGTAGACATGTAAAACTCAATATGTCCAAAATAGAAATCATTATCTTTTCCCCCAACCCTTAACCATCTTCCCTATCCCCTAGGTACTCAACCTAGGAGTCATCTTGGATTCTTCACTATCTCTCACCAACATCCCCCATATCTTGATTGCCAAGCTGTTGCCAAGACCTGACAATTTCACCTTGCAACATATCCCAAGTATGGCCAATTCTCTTCTCTGTCACTTACTACTCTAGTAAAGACTATAACACCTTAGGACTTCATTACTGTAATAGCCTGCTGCTGAGTCTGCTGGCTTCAAATCCTTCACTCACTTCCAATCTATCCTCCAGTAAGCCACTAAAGTTATTTTCCTAACACAGGACTGATTGTATTACCCTGCCCCCCTCCAACTCATTAAACTCTAGTTTATTGCCTTCAGGAGCAAATATCCTTCATAACTTAGCCCCCTCCTTCCTTTCAAGCCTTACTTATACCTCACTCATCAAGTTATATGCTCTGATATTATGACACTGGTTTTCTGTCTTTCCCATTAACTGGAAACTCTGGAGGGTAGAGCCAGGTGATTGAGTAAAGGCACGGAAAGCTTGAACATCTCAGAGAATCCTCTCCAACCATCCTGTAGAAAAAACTTGGAAGGTAGGTAGACAGAGTCTGGTTCACTAGGATGAAAAGGGAGCACAACCTGAAGCAAGGCTTTCAGCTCCTAACACAAAGGCCATTATACCCCCTTAGAAGAATTAAAAGTTGAAAAAGAGATGAGATAAGGGTAACAGCAAGGAAAAACTAAAGATTAAGAGGATACCCCTTCTACCCTTAAAACAAAACCCACCTTTAAGAGAAAAATAAAAGCTGAAAAAAAGGTTAGGTTTTTTTTTTTTATGAGCAAACAAAAAACCAAACCCTCATCATAGAAAATTATTATGGAGACAAAGAAGAGCAAGACTCAGAAGGGGATAGTGAGGTCAAAGGAGTCACAAACAAAACTTCAAAGAAAAATTATATTTGGTCTCAGGCTTTGGAATAGCTTGAAAAGGATTTAAAATTAAATATAAAAGGCAGAAGAAAAATGAGTAAGAGAAATAAAAGTAGTGAAACAAGAAAATGACAGCCTAAAAAGCAGAACTGGCTAAATTTTTTTAAAAGGCACAAAAATCTAGTGAAGAAAACAGTTTCTATAAGAATAGAATTGTCCAAGTTGAAAAGGTGGCCCAAAGGCTCAAGGAAGGAAAAAAATGTCATAAAAATTTTTGAATTGGACAAATAGAACCTAATGGTTTCATGAGACATCAAAAAACAATGAAACAAAATCAAAAGAATGAGAAAATAGAATATGAAATATCTCATTGTAAAAACAACTGAACTAGAAAACAGATGCAGGAGAGATAATTTATGAATTAATGGACTACATTAAAACTATAATACTTCCTCTCCCCCCCCCAAAAAAACCCTAGACATCATATTATAAGAAATTATTAAAGAAAACTGCCCTGGTATCCTTGAACAGAAGGGTAAAATAAATCATGACTATAGGAAAGAATAAGAGCTACTGGGGCATGTACTTGGGGTCTTTCCATTTTGGTAGATCCTGACAAGATTGAAAACTTGTGCCACAACCATGAAGAGTTCTGAGTAATTTTGATATCATGATGAGGTATCAGTATTAGACTTTAATGAGGGAGCCATCTTATCAATCAATAAATATATGTATAATACATATGATTGTATAATTATGATATTTTATAATTACAATATAACATACAATTACATAACATAAACTATATTATATATGATATATGGTGATATTTTGATATGTATGTAGGCATCTGTGTATATATATATAGCAAATGCATGTATATATAAAAACTCATACTTATGTGTATATGTATACATATGTATACTTATATAAACATATATATATATAACTCATCTTTTTAAAAATCAGCATTTTGCAAGTTGAAGGTTTACAATGGCACAACCCTTTTGGCCCCTTCCCCAGAAGTTGGAAATCAAAATTTTTTAAACTTTGGCTGGGCCTTTACTGCTACTCAGCAAAGTTGATGTGGTTAAAGTAGATAAATTAAAGATAACTACATGATGTAATTCTGAAAGTCTGGTTAAAATGCATTGTTTTTTTTTTTATCAATTCACAAGTTGATAAAAAATAAATCCCAAATTATTTGGTTGCAAATAATCAACAATTATCAACAGAATAATCTTCAGTTTTTGCCAGCCATTTCTTGCAGTTAAAAAAAACACACTATATTTCTAAATGATTTTCTCATTATATCTACCTTCTTCCTCTCCATCTACATTATGCAATAATCTTCATTATTACTTTGCCTATGTAAAGTAAAGTTTTTTTTAATTTTTCACACATAAACATATGTGATTAATTCAGGAATCTGAGTCATAATAGATCTCTGAAAAATATTAAATGGGAACAGAAAAGAACATAGCTATTCTCAGTTGTGCATTGCATCTTCAAAAAACTAACCAGGTATTAGGCTATAAAAACTTAAAAACAAATATTAAAAGTCAGAAATATTAAAAGCATATTTTTCTCATCATTAGCAATAAAATTATATTTAATAAGCCTTTTGAATCATAGGTTTAAAGTTAATTGGAAACAATAACAAATGTAAAAAAGGAGTGGATCAAAAAATTACAGAAGCAATAAAACTTTTCATTAAAGAAAAGGAAAACAAGATAATATACCAACATGTGGAGGGGTAAAAATGTATCTCTAAATGCTTTCATCAATTTAAAAAAATAGAAAGAAAAGATGGAAAAAATATCAGGCATTAGTATTAGAAAATAAACAAATGTTTAAAAACTCAAACAGCAAAATAGAAATTCTGAAAATCAAGGGAAAGATAAAGAAAATTGAACATAAAGAACACTATTGAACTAATAACCAATAAAGAAGCTGCCAAAACCCACAGAGGAACTACAAAATACCAAAGAATTATTTATAGAGCCAGAAAAAATAAAGATTATCTAGAAGAAAAAAGTCAATAATTTTAAGGTAATCAATGGGGGAAAAAAGAGAATGAAGTGCGCTTAGCAGTACCAATAATGCAGCATTCTAAAAAGCTGTAATTTTCAAAATAATTTCTCATTGGCTAAGAAATTAAATACTTAATTCATGGAACAGAATAGGTAAATCAATGGAAGAGAATAAGTAAACAAAATACAAATGCAAATCAACACAGTAACCCAGTATTTGAGAAACATACTGTTGTAATTTATTTGGGCAAGAACTTGCTATCGGACAAAAATTCATGAGAAAACTGAAAAGTAATCTGGCACAAACTAGACATAGAAAAGCCCCCTCACTTCTTACACCAAGGTAAATTCAGAATGAGAGCCTGATTTAAACAAAAATGGTGATATAATAAAAAAAATTAATGGAATAGGAAAGAAATTACCTGTCAGATTTATGGATGGGGGAAGAAGTCTCCCCAAAAAGTTAAAGAAAGGATCACCAGAAGTAAAATGGATACTTTTGATTACCAAAAAAAAAATTAAAATCTATTGCATTAACAAAACCAATGCAGTTAAAATTAGAACAAAATATTTGTAGCAAATATTTTTTTCTGAAAATGGTCTCATTTCTAAAATATAAAGTTAAATTCATAAAAATAAGAGCCCTTCTTCCATTGAAAATAATCAAAGGACAGGAATATAAAATTGTCAACAGAATAAATCCAAGTGTATTAATAAACATGTACACTGAGGGAGATGTGAGAACCAGGAAGAAAACAGAAAATGATTTTGGTAATCATGTTGCAGACCATTCCCTAAAAGACCAAAGATATCAAGGAATATAGTTCAAAAGTATGAGTTGCATCAAGCACTTTTCCATCACATGTGTAATTTTCTTAGGTTTTTAGATGTGTGCTTGTACACTGCTAGAGACACATCTCGATCTAGTGGTGACCAATTGATGTGACTCTATTTTTGCATAGAACATTTGGATTATTTCTGTCTTTTTCCTTCTATACCACAAATGGAATATTGGGATTCTTATTGCTTTTGCTTTCTCAGTATATAAATGTTTTCTATTTGATTTAATAGTGCCTAAACAAAAAAAAATTAAAAAAAGGAGGCATTAAAATGTTAAGACAGGTTGATTAAAAAATAATAGAATTTTAAAAGTCTTAGAGAATCATATTAAAAATGGCAGAAAATCAAATCAATTAAAATTAACAGGGTGAAATCACAGGAAAATCAGAATATATAAAAAGAAAAATCAAAACATATTATGTAAAGTTTTATGCTAATAAAATTGAGAATACAAAAGAAATGAATACTTGCGGTTTATTGAAGACAAGGCAAAACAGTAAGGAAACTACTCTCCCTAATGCTCCCCAATTCCCCTGCAAATAATCCTAAACAAAAGTCTCATTTTTAGAGAAGAGAAACAGTTTAAAAGAAATCACAAAACAAACTGGTAAAAACAACCAACAAAAAGAATCTAACTCTAATTACTATGGTGACAGGAAGGTTCAAGATACAAACATAGATGAGGGCAGCATTGTCACAATAACTAAATGTGAGGCTTCAAAGAAAAATATAAATTGGTCTCAGGCCCAAAAAAGATCTAATGAAAAAAGCTCAAAGGGCACTTTAAACATTAATAAGCAACCCAGATTATAACTAAAACAAAAACTGGGAAAAAAACTTTATGACAAACTTCTCTCATAAAGATTTTATTTCTTAAATATATAAGGAAATAAATAAAATTTATAAGAATACAAGTCATTCCTAATAACAAATGGTCAAAAGATATTAATAAACAGTTTTCATATGGAGAAATCTAAGCTATCAATAATCATATAAAATGTTCTGAATCCCTCTTGATTAGAAAAAATGAAAATTAAAACAATTCTGAGATACCTCCACACATCTATCAGATCGGTCCATATAACAGTAAAGAAAAATGATAAATGCTGGAGGGGATATGGCAAAATTGGGACACTAATGCATTGGAGTTGTTAACCTAGTCAACTCTTCTGGAGGGAAATTTGAATTATTGCCAGAGGGCTATGAAAGAATGCACACCTTTTGATCCACTACTAAGTCTGTATCCCAAAAACATTTTTAAAAATTGAAAAGGACCTACTTGTTCAAAAATATTTATAGCAAATATTTTTAAAATATTTATTCATAATAATTTTCCATGGTTAAATGATTCATGATTTTTCCCACACCTCTTCCCTCCCCAATTCCAGAGTTGAAAAGCAATTCCACTGGGTTATACATGTATCATTGTTCAAAATCTATTTCCATGCTATTCATATTTGCAGTAGAGTGATCTTTTAAAGCCAAAACCCCAATCATATCCCCATCAAACCACATGATCAATCATATGTTTTTCTTCTGCTTTTCTACTCCCACAGTTCTTTTTCTGGATGTGGAAAAGATTCTTTATTGGAAGTTCCTCTGGATTGTCCTGGGTCATTGCATTGCTGCTAGTAGAAAATGCCTGTTACGTTTGATTGTGCCACAATGTTTGAGTCTCAGTATATAATGTTCTCCTGGTTTTGGTCATTTCACTCTGCATCAATTCCTGGAGCTTCTTTCCAGTTCACATAAAAATCCTCCAGTTCATCATTCTTCATAGCACAATAGTATTCTATCACCATCAGATACCACAATTTGTTCAGCCATTCCCCAATCGATGGGCATATCCTCATTTTCCAGTTTTTTGCCACCACAAAGAGCATGGTTATAAATATTTTTGTATGAGTCTTTTTCCTTATTATCTCTTTGGGGTACAAACCCAGCAGTGGTGTGGCTGTGTCAAAGGGTAGGCATTCCTTTAAAGCCTTTTGAGCATAGTTCCAAATTGCCCTCCAGAATGGATGGAGCAATTCACAACTCCACCAGCAACATATTAGTGTCAATTTTTGTAGTGACATCCCCTCCAACATCTATCACGTTCCTTTGCTGCCATATTGGCCAATCTGCTAGGTTTGAAGTGGTACTGCAATATTGTTTTAATTTGCATTTCTCTAATCAGGAGGTATTTAGAACCCTTTTTCATGTGCTTATTGATAGTTTTGATTTCCTCATGTAAAAACTGCCTATCCATATCCCTTAACCATTAGTTGATTGGGGAATGGATTGAATTTTTTGTAAATTTGACTTAGTTCCTTATATATTTGGAAAATTAAACCTTTGTCAGAGAGTTTTGTTATGGGGTTTTTTCCCAGTTGTTTACAGCAAATTTTTTTGAGATGGCAAAGAATTGGAAACTGAACAGATGTCTATAAATTGGGGAATGGCTAAACAAATTGTGATATATGATGGTCATGGAAAACTATTGTGCTATAAGAAATGATGAAGAGGATGATTTTAGAAAGAGCTGGAAAGATATACATGAACTGATGCATAGTGAAATAAATAGAATAAGGAGAACATTGTACAAAGTAACAGCAATATTTTGGAAGGATCAATTTTGATAGACTTATCTACTCTCAGCAATCAATGATGCAAGACTTAAGACAAAGAATACTATCCACCTTCAGTGAAAGAACTATTAGAATCAGAATGCAGATAAAAGTCGACAATTTTTAACTTATTTATTTGGGGGTTTGTTTTGAGGTTTTGGTTTTATAACATTACTCACGTACAAAGATGAACAACGTGGAAATATGTTTTGCATGATAATTTAGGTATAACTCAGACTGAATCACCTGCCAGCACCTGGAAGGGAAATGGAAGGGAGAGAGGGAGATAAGTTTGATCATATAACTTATGAAAACATGTGGAAATGTGTAATTTGTAAAAATAATTTTACATGTAATTTGTAAAAATAATTTTTAATTAAAAACTTTAAATAAGAGAATCAGAAAAAATTTGGGAAAATGAGAAAAATTTAGGAAAATCATGAAAAAAATCAACATATTGGTAAAGGAAACACAAAAATTGGGAAAAGATATCCAAAGAAATTCCTGAGGAAAATTACTTCTTAAAAAGTAGAATTGACCAAATGGAAAAGGAGATATATAAGCACACCTAATAAAATTATTCCTTATAAATTAGAATTAGACTAATGGAGAATAATGACTTCAGGAGGCTTCAGGAAACAATGAAACAAAAGCAAAAGAATGAAAAGTAGAAAAAAATATGAAATTTCTCAATGGAAAAACAAATGATCTGGGGAAATAGACCATAGAGAGATAATTTAAGAATTATTGGATTGCCAAAGAACCAAGATTTAAAAAAGCACTTGGATATTATAGTTCAAGAAATTATCAAGCAAAATTGCCCTGATATCTTAGAATGAGAAGATGAAATCAAAACTGAACAAATCCACTTCCTGAAAGAGATTCCAAAAGGAAAAATCCCAGAAATTGTGTAGCCAAATTCCAGAGCTACCAGACCAAGGGGAAAATTTATTCAAGCAGCCATAAAGAAACCATTCAAGTACCATAGAGCTATAATCAGCATCAAATAAAAGTTAGCAGCTTCTACCTTAAAGGACTGCAGGTCTTGGAATATGATATTCTAGAAGTCAACGGATTTAGATTTCAACAGAGAATCATCTATCCAACAAAATTCAGTATAATGCTTCAAGGGAAATGATGGAAAATTAATGAAATTGAGAACTTTCAAGAATTTATAATGAAAAGATCAGCCCTACATAGAAAATTTGACATTAAGAAGACTCAAGAGAAATGTAAAAAGGGAAACAGGAAAGAGAAAATATAAGAATTCAATAATATGATACTGTTAAACTGTATATTCTTACATGAGATCATATTTTAATTCTTACAAACTTTAACAATATTAGGGCAATTGAGAATATGAGTGTGAATTGTCTGTAATGGGAAGATATTTTAAAAACAAAATTAATGTAGGAGAAAGAAGACAGCACTGGGAGAAGAGGGAAGAGAGAGATAGAATGGGATGAATTATCTCACATAAAAAAAAAAAATCCCTAAAGAAGTATTAGGGCAAGGGCAAGATGGAGGGCAAGATGGAGGGTGAGCAACACTTAAACCTTACTCTTAACATTTTGGTTCAAAGAGAGAATAATGTAGATAGTCATATATAGACTAAGAGAATATAACATCCTAAGAGAATGCAAAAAGAGAAAGGGACTTATAAAAGCTCAATGAAAGGAGATGGTCAGAAGAAAAACAGTTGTGAGGAGGAACAAGATAAAAGAAGAGAGAAGAAGAAACAAAGGAAAGGTAGGATGGAGAGAAACACAATTAATTTTCATAACTGTAAATGTGAATGGCATGAACTCATCCATAAAACAGAAACAAATGGCAGAATGGATTAAAAGGCAGAATCCTACAGTATGCTGCTTTAAAAAAAACACACACATTTGAAACACAGAGACACACACAGAGTAAAAGGTAAAGAGCTGGAACAGTATCTATTATGCTTCAGCTGAAATAAAAAAATCAGGAGTAGCAATCATGATCTCAGAAAAGGCTAACATATAAAGATCTATATAAAAGTGATGACAATATTATATGATGAACATTTATGAATGACTTAGCTATTCTAGTCAATACAATGATCCATAACAATCTTCCTCCATAGAAAGAACTAATGAAGTCTGAATATAGGCCTAGACATATGATATTTCACTTTATTTCTCTCTCTTTTTTTAACCCTTACCTTCGGTCTTAGAATCAATAGTATGTATTTGTTCCAAGGCAGAGGAGTGGTGAGTGCTAGGCAATTAGGTGGGAAGCGTTTAGCTAGGAAGTATCTAAGGCCAGAGTTGAACTGAGGACTGTCTGGCTCTGGGCCTGGCTTTCAATCCACTGAGCCACCTACCTGCCCCCTATTTCATTTTACTTTTTCACTTTTCTTTTGTGTGTTTGAGTTCTCTTTGACAAAATGTTTAACACAGAAAGATGTTTTACACTATTATATATGTAAAATCTATATCAGATTGTTTGCTATGTCAGGAAGGAGATAGGAGAGGGAGAATATAGCTCAAACTTTAAAAAATGAAGGTTAAAAATGGTTTTTCATGTAATTGTAGAAAAAATAAAATATTTTTTAAAACAGGATACTTTCAAAAGTATAAAATATTGAAACTATCAGAAAATCAGATTGAGGTCTTAAATAAGTCAGTATCAAAAAAAGGAAATAGATGATAGCTATAAAGAAACTACCACAGGGAAAAAAATTTCAAAGCCAAAAACCTCTGGATCTGATGAATTCAAAGAAAAATTCTTTTAAACATATAAAAAATTGTTAATATCATTTTTTAAAATTCTCAATAACTGAAAAATAAAACCTTATCAGAATTCTTTTATGAGTTAAATACAGTACTGTGAATCTTAAAACTTCTCAGACTCTACCTTAGAACATTTGGTTAAGGCTATTCCCTATTTTAAACAATGAAGGTACTTGATCAGGAATGTATTGGGAACTTTAAAATTACTCCACCCATACTTAGGCATACTTTAGGGGAAGATAAAGTTGTAAAACTCCTTAGTAAACAATGAAAGTACTTAACTAATACTTATAGTGAGGCCAAAACCTTAAGCTAGGTCTCATTTTTAGATCTAATACAAAAGGGTGCTAAGTACCTATGAAAGTCAAATTAATCATTAAAAGGTCAGGCAACTTGCAAGGGGCAAGCTTAGCAAAGAAGTATGAAGTACTCAGAAGATATAATCTACCCAGAGAAGGTGAGAACTAAAAACTAAGAATGGGCTGTCCTAGGAAAAGCATCTACTGTGATTGGTAGACATGAAAATTTAGGGGAGGTAACACAAGAGAAATTTTTCCTTAAAAGGAGCCATCTGAACCAGTTCAAAGTAGTTCGATTTAGTGCAGCTTTGGTAGCTGAATTGGAGGTCAGAAGTCAGAGGAGGCTGCTGGGTTTCTGAACACTAGAGTTTTGCTTGGAAAGATCTTGTGGTGAGTGATTAAAGACTGATTTAGTTTCTCTCTTAAAGGCCAGTGGCCTAGGCCCTAGCCTTTTCCTATATTTCCTCTTACTCTGTCTCTTTCCCTTTCCTTAATTCCTTCATTTGTATTAATTAAAATCTCCATAAACCCAGCTGACTTGGGTCTTTCATATTTGGGAATTTTCCCATGGTGACCACTTATTTTTGATATAAAATCAAGACGCTAAAAATTATCTTTACAGTTTGGGCAATTCACAGTCTTTTCGTGGTCACAGTTTATGGCTGAACACAAAGGTTGTGACGAAAAACCCTCAAAAATCTCTGTGAAATCTCTTTCCTTTCTCTCTTTATTATTTTCTCTGTCAGTCAGTCTTTCTAAACATTGCTAACTCAGCTTCAAAACACAGCTGCAAGAGCGGGCGAGTAAAAAACATTTTGATTTCTCCTTAAATTAAATAGAACACAGCTGTTTTAAATCTTAGCAACAGGGCCCTAAGGTCCTGGCTAGGAGAGCTGTTTCTAAATATCCTTTCCTTTAGGGAACAACTGCCTAGATTAGGATTAAGGTAAATCTGGAGAGAGCTTTTGGCCTTGTCCTGTGCCCCACGTGTTTACTTTAGAAATAATGAGTTACAGCCAGTCTAGAACTTAGTTAACAATTGGATTCACAGTAAATACTTTGTTCTTTTTTTAGTACAAACATTGTTCTGCAACTTACTTAACAACTGGATCATCAGCTCCATGACCAATCTTGTAAATACAGAATTCCTTGTCTCTCTGAAAGGGCTAATCCCATGGAATTTATGGCAAAATCTAATCGACACACAGTTCATAACCAGTGCAAGATAAAACAAAGAAGACTATAGGTCAATATCGTTAAGCAACATTGACTCAAAAATTCAAACAAAATATTATCAAGCAGAAAATAGCTATTTATCAAAGAAATTATTCATTATGATCATAATGAGATGGCTCACCATTAGGAAAAAGATCATATTAAAAACCAAAATATATAAAACCAAATGATGATCTCAATAGATGCAGCAAAAACCTTTGATATAATACAACACTTTTTATATTTAAAAAATACCTATAAAGTATAAGTATGGGCCCTTTTCAAAATAAATTATAATAGCATCTAAAACCAAAAGCAAGCACTATGTGCAAGGAGGATAGAACAGTATATTTTCCAATAAATATTGGAGCAAATATGCCTATTCTCACTATTTTTATATAATTCTGGAAATACTAACACAATAGCATTAAGACAAGAGAAAGAAATTAAAGGAATAGCAACAGGGAAGGAGGAGTTTAATCATTTGCTGATATGATGGTATACTTGGAAAATCCTGGGAAATTAGCAGGGATGAACTAAGACAACTAATAGATTCAGAAAAGTTGTTGCCTACAAAAATCAGCAGCATTTCTATTCAATAACAACACAAGAAGCAACAACAGAAATGGAAATCTTATTCCAAATGACTATAAAATTCAAATATCTGGGGATTTTGTCTCTCAAAGCACAAAAAAGACATAAATGGATTACTACTTAATAAGAATGCTCCTTAAAGAAATAAAGAACAACCTAATAATTGGAGGAATATTTGGTGGTCATAAGCAGTCCATGTCAATAAAATAAAAATGAAAATACAGTAGGATCTCTTTTTATGTGACCAAATGCATTCCAAGATCCTTTATCTAAGTTGAAAATTGCACATAACGATGAACTTAATTATTTGATAAGGATTTCTTATGTGAACATACCTAGGCAATTCATGACTTTGGCTTATCTGAGCTACCAACATCACTATTCTTATACGTTGGGTCTATTATTAATTAGTATTCATGAAACACAAAGAAGCACTGCTCTGACTCAGATACAACTTGTTTAAAATGAGACTGCACAAAGACACTGCACAAAGGGGGAGCTAATAATTGGTACAAAGCATTATACTGACTCACACTAATCATTCTCAAGAATGAGTACAATTGAATGAACTACTGTAAGACTTTATGTCAATTGGGAAAATGGTGTGGTAAATTTAGCACATAATTAACAATTTTTATTTTACTTATTTTTCTGTCTATTTTTTTCAATTGACACACACACACACACACACACACACACACACACATATATATACCTGAATTTGCACATGTAGAGTGCATATAAAACAAGATTCACTATACTATGAAAGTTAATTTACACTTTTCATGCTATACAGATCAAATTGCCAAGGAGATACTTTGCAAAACATGACCAAATAGTAATAAAATTCATTTGGAAAAACAAAATATCTAGAATATCAAGGGAAATCATGAAAAGAGATAAAAATGAGGATGAAATAGTAATTTCTGAACTTAGACCATATTATAAAGCAAGAGTAATGAAAACCATTTGGTATTAGCTAATGAATAGAAATACAGATCAATGGTGGGATGTATAGTACAGTGAGGACCAGTACCTCTGGTCAGAAGGTTTGTTGAGTCCTTCGAGGGCTACTCACTCACCTTTGGTATCCATCTGTGACTCTAAAAAGCTGTAACAGTAGAAACAGCACTACTACATCTATATCCTAAAGAGATCAAAGAGAAAGTAAATGGACCCAATTGTACAAATATGCATATAGCAGCTCTTTTTGTGGTGGCAAAGAAGTGACAACTAAAAGGTTGTCCATTAATTGGGGAATGGCTGAACAAGTTATGCTATATGATTGTTACGGAATACTATTTGCCATAAGAAATGATAAACAAAATGATCACCAAAAACAACTAGAAAAATTTACATAATGTAATGCGAAGTGAAGTGAGCAGAACCAGAGGAAATGTTGCACACAGTAAAAGCAATAAAAAGTATGATGATCAATTGTGAATGACTTAACTATTACCAGCAATGCAGGAATGCAGGGCTACTCCAAAGGGCTCATTACAAAAAAGGCTATCCACCTCCATAGAAGGAACTGATGGAGTCTGAATGCAGATTGATGCATACCCTTCTTCACTTTATTTCCTCTATGAATTTTTTTCTCTAGTGTAAGCAATATGTGTCTCCTTTTACAACATGATGAATATGTAAATAGGTATTGCTACAACTTATATTACTTGTTATCCTGGGGAGAAAAGGAGGAAGAACATGAATTTCAAAATGTCAGAAAATAACTTAAAAATTGTACTGACATGAAAGAAAAAATAAAATAAAACAAAAAACCAAAACTGAACTGCTTCTGATTTTATTATCAAAGAAAGATCCTGAAGCTATCTGGAAATATCAGATCACTTACTTCCTTTCAAGAACTACTTTGCCAAGTATTCAAACTCTTTTACAGAGAATATAGCTGTGATGGCCTAGCAACATACTTCAAATGCCAAATGTGCACTTATTCAAAAGATTATTTTACAGCGAACTTGAATATGGTAAGTGCTCACATGCTGGTTGGAAGAAGCAGCATAAAGACATTCTCAAGATATCTCTGAAGAACTTTTTTATTGACTGTGAGACATGAGAAATACTGGCTCAGTTGTGCTCACATCAAAGCTCTGAGGAAAGCAGAATTATAGAAGCACGAAAGAATGTGAGATGTTCAAATCCAGCACTACTTCTACTCTAAATGCTCTAATGGACTACTTGTGCCCAATTTGTGGTGAAAATTTCTCAACATCTATTGGTCTGATTAGTCACAGCTGAACACACAGTACTCTGACTCCAACATTGTGATGTTATTGGATTTCTTGCAAAATAAAGGGCAAACAATAACAAGCAAACAACAGATCAATTGGAATGGGGCAAGACGTCGACGTCCCTCATCTCCAAAGGTGGTGGTGGCATGGTTAATGTGGGTTTGCCAGCTGCTTCTGCCAGAGGCAGCAAGTTCTAGTTGCTTTGGTGTCATGCCAGCCTACTTCAAGTTGGATTTTAGCTGATCCTTGAATCTTTTCTTTGGTAGGCCTTCTTTCCTGAGTCCATCTGACAGTTCACCATAAAATACCTGTCTTGGTATTCGCTGTGGGTCCATGCGGATGACGTGTCCAGACCATCATAGCTGGGTTTTGAGGACCATGACTTCGATGCTGGTGGAGTTGGCTCTGTCGAGGACTTCCTGATTGGTGATTCGGTCCTGCCATCGGATCCTCATGATTTACCAGAGGGAGCGTTGGTGGAATTGCTCCAGCTGTTTCATGTGCTTCTGGTACAGTGTCCATGTCTCGCAACCGTACAGGAGCGAGCTGAGGGCCACTGCGTTATATACTTTGAGCTTTGTCGCAGTGCTTACACCTCTGTGTTGGAGGACTTTGCAGCGCAGCCGCCCAAGTGCCTGACTGGCCTTTTGGATCCTGGCATTAATCTCGTGGTCTAGGGACCCGTCATTGGCGATGGTGCTGCCCAGGTACTTGAAAGTGTTGACGTTAGAAAGCTGTGTGTCATCGATAGTTATGCACGGCTGGTTAGTTGGCCTCCCTGGTGCAGGTTGGAACAGCACCTCTGTTTTGCTGAGGCTGATAGTCAGGCCAAAGAGTTTTGTTGCTGTAGAGAACCTGTCCACAATGGTTTGGAGATGATTTTCTTGGTGGGCCATGAGAGCACAGTCATCTGCGAAGAGAGCTTCCAGGATGAGTCTCTCTGTTGCCTTTGTTTTGGCAGTCAGGTGGCGAAGGTCAAATAGTGAGCCATCCAGTCGGTATTTGATATAGACACCCAGGTCTAGATTCATCACAGCATGTCATAATACTTGGGTGAAAAATAGGTTGAATAGTACCGGAGCGAGGACACAGCCTTGTTTCACGCCATTGGAGATGTTGAAGCGATCAGAAGTCTCTCCACCAGATGGAACTTCCCCTGTCATGTCGACATGAAAGAGCTGGATCAGTTTGATGAATTTTGCTGGGCAACCGAGCTTGCTGAGGATCACCCACCATGCGTCCCTGTTCACTGTGTCGAACACCTTTGTCAGGTCTATGAAGACAATGTAGAGACTCAGGTTCTACTCAAGGCATTTTTCCTGCATTTGCCTCACTGTGAAGACCATATCGATGGTGCTGCGATCTGGTCGGAAGCCACATTGTGATTCAGGCAGGTTCTGCTCTGAAACAGATGACAGGAGTCTGTTGAGTATAACACAGGCGAGGATTCCAGCAGTGGAGAGTAGTGAGATGCCTCTGTAGTTGTCACAGGCTGCTCGTGAGCCTTTGTTCTTGTATAGGGCTATGATGGAGGCATCTCTGAGTTCTGGGGGCATGTCTTCCTCTTTCCATATGCTGGTCAGCACTATGTGGAATGCCTGGAGCACCTTTCCATTTAAGGCCTTGTACACCTTGGTTGGGATCCTGTCTTTACCGGGTGCCTTGCCTGCACTCATTTGTTGAATGGCTTTTTGGACTTCCTCTATTGAAGGAGGGACGTCAAGTTGTTCAATGTAGCGGTTTTGGGGGATCTGGTCAAGGGCGCTTTGGTCGACTGAAGAGGGTCGGTTGAGAAGCTGACTGAAGTGTTCTTTCCACCTGTTGCTGATGCCTTTTTTATCTTTTATGAGAGTGTCACCGTCAGAGGATAGCAACGGAGTGGTGGTGGGTTTTAATGGCCCATAGACAGTCTTGAGGGCACTGAAAAATTGTTTGTACTTTTTCATATCAGCAAACCGCTGGATTTCTTCTGCCTTTTTTTCCCACCATCGGTCTTGCATCTTCCTGATCTCATGCTGTGCCGTGGCTTGGAGAGACTTGAATCTGTCCTTTTTAGGAGCAGAGTTTGGATTATTTTGCCACTCCATAAAGGCTTTGTTCTTCTTGCTCAATAGGTCTTTAATAGCAGTGTTGTTCTCGTCGAACCAGTCCTGCTGGTTGCGTTGTTTTGGGCCTAGACTGCCTTTGATGTTTCCTTCCCTGCATCTTTGAACTGGTTCCATTTCTCGGTTGAGCTTCCAGTGAGTGGTCCCTTGGCAGACAGCTTGTTGTCCAGGCAGGACTGGAATGTTTGCAAATAAGATGGATCTCTACGAAGACTCAAGTTGTAAAATGCGCGAACTGTCTGGGTGCATTTTGGATGGCGAGGCGCAATGAGCATTTGAAGAGTCACTCTAACCAATCGGTGGTCTGTCCAGCATTCAGCTCCTCTCATGGCTCTGGTGATCTTTACATCCTGGATGTCTTGCCGGTGTACAATGATGTAGTCAATGAGATGCCACTGTTTTGATCTTGGGTGCATCCACGTTGTTTTATATTTGTTCGCCATTCTGAACACAGTGTTCGTGATGGTGAGTTTGAACTCTGAGCATTTGCTGAGTAGCAGTAGGCCTATATATATATATATATATATATATATATATATATATATATATATATATATAATCTGTAAAGATTAAGCAGGACCCAGAAGAAGAATGTGAGAAGACTTCCTTGAATATCCACAGGAATTATATATTGGATAATTTTTTCTGGCTTTTTCAATATATCAAGCAGTTGTGTGTTTTTTCTCTCTAAAAACTATTTTTTGTCATGTGAGATGGCTCTCTGGGAGGAGGTGGGGGAATGCTTTGTTAAAATAGGAAATAAGACTTAGGACATGAGTGATTTACAGGGCATGGGATTAGAATTTTCCCTGGAGTTGATGGAATAGAATCCCAAAGAAACATTTAAGAAACTGACAATCTCTTTGGACCTGGATGAAGGTGGAGGAGTATTTTCCTGAATCAGCTTGAGAAACCATCATTCAAATTATAAGCCTGGGAATATCTTCAGCTGTGGAGAAGAAGGCAGTCTTCATTCTTCTGCTGGACAGATAAAACAGACCACTTTTGGATATTTCTCTTGGGATTTTTGGACATTGCCCACCAAAAGACTCGGTTGTAAGATTACTAATCCCTAAAGACTCCGCTTTTAATGTATTTAGAAATAAGATTGTTTGTAGTCAGTACCCATAGAGGGTAAAATAATTAAGATCATTCCCTTTCCCTTTTTACCTTCCTTTTCCTTGTTTTAATAAAATAAAAAATTCCTTCTATGTTTCCTTAAAACACCTTCAACCCTATTGTAATATTTCAGCTTGTAATAACTATAGTGATATAAGTATAAAAAATCATTAAAAATCATTATGATAATACATTTTGGATATAGTTGATGTGGGAAACTTTTACATTGTTAAACTATGCATATTTGTTATTATGTTGTTCTTCTTTCTATTTTAATGTGAAGTGAAAAGCATGAGGTTAGTCATAGATTTGCTCCACCCTCAATGTCTTTAAAGCAATACCCCTAAGCATGCCAATGTGAGGATCAAATGAGATAATATTGACAAAATGTTTACAAACCTTAAAACACCATATAAATGCTTGCTATTGTATTACAAAAGAAAACTTACATTAAAAACTAGAGAACAACACATGAATTATATTTAAATGATAAATTATTTAGTATATTCTGTTGAGTGCTATATGAACTCAGAGATAGAAAAATGAATTCTGGCTGTATTAAATTGAGGAGGTCTCATCTGTTAAAGATTTTCTCTCCTTCTAGTTTTTCTTTGTCATCCTTTACATGTCCCATGGGGTAATGGAGCTAGTTCTGACAAAAAATATAAATGGAATTTTTTAAATGATCATGATTTTTATCTCTACTTCTCCTAGAAGAATAACAACAAAATTAAAATTGAAAATAGTTTAAATTCTTATAAAGAGTATATAGCATGGAGAGTAGCTAAGTAGCTCAGTGGACTGAGGATCAGGTCTAGAGATAGAAGGCTCTAGGTTTGAATCTGGCCTCAGACACTTCCTAACTGTGTGACCTTGGGCAAGTCACTTAACCCCCATTGCTTGGCCCAAACCACTCAATACACAGTATTGATTTTAAGATGGAAAATATGGGTTTTTAAAAAAAAAAAGAATACATAGCTTGATGCCTTGAACACAATAGGTATGTAAATGTTGTGGATGTTCAATTAAAATAAGTTGAATTACATGAAACTGACCACAGATTGATCTCTAAATTTCAGGGTTTCTTGACATTTGCTATTTCACATTTTCAAGTATACATCATTCTAAAATCAAGAGATATTTTCATTTATGTTAAGTACATATAATTAGAGAAATATTTATGATGAAAGACAAAATTCCAACCATATTTAAAAAGGAAAATATTTTAATGGCCAGCTAATTATAAGGTAATGCTAAAAATTTCTTCTTAAAATCCATGAAAACCTAAAGCTTTGAAATTTTACTCATTTTTGGCAGTACATATATCAAAGGACAAGATGTAAATTTGGTAAGACATTGCTGTAATGTGTTTTATAAGTTTACAAGGATTGAATTACTGAATTATTGATTTTGTTTCTATAAAAGTTTACTATTGTGAATTTTCTTGTGACAGGACTAAATCTAAAATTTGAATTAGGTAATACTGTAATTTTTGCTATATTGGCAGGCAAATGCATGAATGTTAAATTCCTCAAGTATTTTTTTTTTGCTGAAAATATAAGTTAATAATAACAATTCACATTTCTATATAAATTTAAGATTTGTAAAGATTTCCTTCTCAATAACTGTGTGAGGTGGGGGCATCTGGGTAGCTCAGTGGATTGAGAACCAGGCCTAGAGTCAGGAGGTCCTAGGTTCAAATTTGACCTTCCTAGCTGTATGACCCTAGGCAAATCACTTGACACCCATTGCCAAGTCCTTACCACTCCTCTGCCTGGGAACCAATACAAAGTATTGATTCCAAGATGGAAGATAAGGATTTTTAAAAATATAATAATAACTGTGTGAGGTGGGTAGAACCTTTTACAGTTGAGAAAAATGAACATCAGTGGGAATGGCTGACTTTCCCTTAGTCATACAAATAATAATTCTTACCTCCCTAAAACTAGCACTTTCCAACACAACAAAAGGTCTCTTCATACTCTGAGACATTAGAAAGTCAAAAATATTATAGATAAAATTAGATTATGAAGCTTTATTTCTGAACTGAAAGCTTTTGAGTTGACTCATATTTGTTTTAGTCTAGCATTATGATTCAGAGTAATGTTAATTTGAGTCAGAGTGGGCAGAAGGAAAGTCAAGATATACCTCTGAAATTTCCTAGGATTAGGGCTCTAGAGCTGGAAAGGAGCTCAAAAGCCAAACATAAGGAGACTGCAGCACACGGAAATAAAGTGATTTACCTAAGGTCACAAAGGGGATAAACATCAAAAGAAGGGTCTGGGCTAATTAATAATGTATCTGGCTGTTCTATTACTGAGAGTTCCAACGGCAAATACCCCCTTATTCTGCCATCCTAGACTGGCCCTCATCATGGGTTCATAGCTATCACTCCTTTGCTTTCAATTCTTTACCCCACTCAACTCCATATTCCTGGCTTTTAATGATCCTAAAGTTGGAAACAGACATTGAACTTTATCTCAATTCAGTCTTAATTTTGGAGGTTATTTTTTCCCTTCCTGTTGCTGTTCTGATATAATTAGCTACAACTATAACAGTGGTTAGACTGATTAAAATGATGAAGGCTACTTTAAATAGAGAGAGAGAAATTTTTTAAATTAGGTAATTGGATAGGGGATTTAACATTTTAGTAACCACACAAAATTACTCTTGTGCCTGATTAATATAGAATTCAGCTCTGTATAGAAATTTAAATTGATATATACTAAAACATTTATACATTTCCCAAGTCCTACTCATCTCTCTTCCTGAATAGAAATGACTTATTTTAATTGGAATATGAAAAGGATGATGGGAACATGGTGGGAAATTAGTGGGGGGGGGCAGAAGACACCACTTCAAAGGTTTCAATATTTCTCTCAACAATAAAGACTAGGAAATTAAACCAGGAGATATATGTGTGTGTCTAACAAAATCTTATGGAGTCCAGACTGCACAGGAAGCTCAAGAAGTAAATTACTTGAAAATTACCCTGAGAACTGCCTGGATGGTCCATATTATTCATTTGGTATTGCTTCTCACTAAGTAGTAAGTCAAGCAAGAAGACATTGATGTTTCTTATTTTAGATCTTTTCATTCTATAGTAAACTGAGAATGGAATTTAAAATTCTACTGAAGTATTTCAGTTCTGAGATATGAATTAGAAATGAGGCTGTTCAGATTTCAATGAAATAAACAAGACTATTTGTTTTCCCCCTTAAATAATAAAGAAATTTTGCCTGAGAAGTAAAAAACAATCATTTATCCATTGATCTCAACAAACATTTAATAAGCAAAAGGGAAATAAAGGATACACTACATATAAAGGTAAGTCAATACAAGTGATTTGAAGAAAAGAGCACTAACAATTAGGGAGATCAGGGAAGACTTCACAGAGGAAATAATATCTGAACTGGGAATGTAAGAAAAAAAAATCTGAGAGCTTTAAATAAGAAAGGCAGTATGTTCCATTATAGGATAAGGTAGAGAGAATAAAGGTATAAAGGTATTAAATGAGATAATGTCTATATATGTTTTGCAATCCTTAAAGTCCTCTGTAAAGTTAACTATTATTATTGTGACTTTAGTCAACAAACACATTTAACCTAGTATAAGATAAACATAAAATGCATGAAGTAGAGTATTATGAAATAAAGTTGTGGCTGGCTTTGCATTGCTGATTAAGAAATTTGTACTTCATCTTAAAGGCAATAGAGAGTTAGTGAGGAATTTTTAACTGGGGAGTGACATGATCAGACCTGTGCCTTAGACTATTTTGGTAGCCACATGAAGAGTAAATTGGAGAAAGGAAATATTTCAATCAGAATAAATCAATTCGGAGGCTGTTAACAGTAGTTCAGGCAAGATACAGTATCAGGCAAGATAAATACTAAGTTTTAGTAGCTACTGTGTAAGCTATTAAAAAAAGATTTTTGAGAGATATAAAGATAGGATTGACAAAAATAAAGAGATATGAATTTCATTATCATTGCTGCTATAGAATTGACAAGATTAAGGAACTGATTAGATGGAATGAGAGGTTGGACAGAAGGAGGAAATGGAAGAGTCAAGATTGACTTTTAAGGTAATATACATAGCTGACTGGGAGTATGTTAGAACCAAGGACCTAGTTCATTCATTCACTTATTTCAACAAATCATGTTCCAATTGCATGCAAAAGGAAAGATTACAAAGTACTATTTGTTATCTCATTTGAGACTTGCACATCTTGTGAAGTAAAAAAATCTATTATCTTTACTTTATATATGAAAAAACTGAAGAGGACAGTAATTTACCTAGGATTATATAGCTAATGATTATCTGAGGCAGCATTTAAACCCAGATTTTTAGACTCCAGGTCTTATCACTTTACTTTATTTACCTGCTGTGCTGCACAGATACCTTTAAAATTTAGCTGTCCTGATTTCTAGTTCAATTAAAAGCTGTTTTCATGTGATTCCTCTTTTCTTAGAACCTTTTTCTCCTCATCTATAAAATAATCAGGTTAAATCAGATAAACACAAGGATCCCCTCTAGCAATTGTATGGTTCTATGATCTTGTCCATCTATGTCTATGAACCCGATCCCTTTCCACGAAGGGAAAATCTTTGGAAATGAAACAAAAACATGAGTCCCTGAATTTTCCTAGTTCCAGATAGTGTGATAAAAGAACAAGAATATGAGTTATTTTGGAGGTTTATTGACAGAACTTGATAAATGGGTACAAAAGGTGAGAGAAAAAAGAAAAGAATCAAAAATTACTTGGAATTAGAGAAATTAATTCAATGGAATTAGAGAAATTAGAGAGTCAAGTAGATTTAGGGAGGTAGGATCATAAGGATTTTTTATCACAATGAATTTGAGATGTCACCTAACTACTGGTGGAGAAAGCATGTAGGTCTGTAAATACATGCAAAATATTTCATAATAAATTTGTGAATGAGGCTGCAAGTGAAAGATCAGGAAACATATCACTTGAACAGTCTTGAAAGAAATTAAGGAGAAGCAAAATAGGAGTGTAATTCAGGCAATGGGGACATCCAATTGAAAAACAATGAAACGGGAGATATGAAGTTATGAAAAATGGCAATAAAGTCAATTTGAATTTTAAATTATGGGAAGGGGTATAATCAATAATTAGCTAGAAAATGTTTAACAACCAGCCTGGGGCCAGGGGTAGGGGTGAAGACTATGCAGGACACAATTTTAGGTTTAATATACATTATTAATATATTCTCCCAAACTTTCTGAAGTCTAGACAATCAAAAAAATAATATAGCCTTGCTAGTTTCTGAGGTATAAAGAAATGCACACACTGAAAATCAGCATGAGATCCATAAGAACTGGCTCCAGTACATACCTGTGAATGTCATAAAAAGAGATAGGGCCACTTTTTGAAGGTCTTTAAAATGCTAAACAGAGAACATACATACTTAGAAATATAGTTCTGAAAAATCATTTTGGTTCTGGTTTGTAAAAAGAAGAAACCTGCATCCAAGGGACCAATTAGGAGGCAAAAAGCTTGAACTAGGATGTGGTCATATGAATAGAAAGATAAATTCAGGTGTGATAGCTATTATGGAGCTAGAAATTATAAGATATAGCAACTGACTGGGTATGTGGGCTAAGGGAGAGTGAGCACTCAGAAATAATAATAAAGTTGAGAATCTGGTGACTAGAAGGATGGTGGAGCCTTTGCTAGAAAGAGAATTTCAGAAATTATATTATATGATATATTAGCAATAGCATAAAACATCCCTAATGTCTTTTTAATCCTTTATCTAAAATGCCAAAAGAAGCTGAAAAATCAATCTAAGAGCTGAATTGTACCACAGTCTGAACAATAAAGACAAACCTCGTTAATTTTCAACTTCTATCTGACTCTGGCATAAAAAATTTATTAAATTGCCATATAGAAGTGATGGCAAACCTTTTATAGACCATGTGCCACAGCCCCTACTAACCCAGACTTTCTGTCATGCCCTGCCCTCACAACAAATGCCATGTATGCCCTGCCCACACAACCCACACACAGGAGAGAGAGAAAATGCTCCCATTAGGCTGCTGGGTGGGGGAGGGAAGGGTCAAGTGAGGAATATCCTCAGCAATTGTGGAGAGGGAGTGGGAGTGGCCTGAGTGCTCTGCTGCCCTCTAGCTCTGCCACTTGTGAGCCATCCACCTTACCCTCTGTGCTCTCCCAGTGGGCTGCTAGGCAGAGGGGCAGGAGAATGTAAAAAAATGTAATCAGGGAAAGTAGAGAGGGGGAGGGGAGTAGGTCTGCCCAAGTCCCTCTGCCTTTCTAGTAATTGAATTGGGCAGGAGGAGAGAGGGGGAGGTGTGGCCATGTGCCCACAGAGAGTGCTCTGAGTGCCATCTTTGGCACATTTGCCAGTTTGCCAGCATGGCCATATAGTATTGCCCATTTCTTTATCTCACTTCCTACTTCCTAATATCTCAAATATTCAAATTATATATTCATTTCCTTGGCTCTAGTTCTGACCTTTTCTCATCAAATTTTCTACCTTGACAATTTCTTCTCCATTTGGTCTTTAATGGCTCTGGTAAAATTTGCATTACTGTCCATTGAAATACTTTCATTCTCTAGATTACATTCTTTTGTAGCTTCTTATAAATCTGCACCCATGTTTCAAACCCTTTTAATTAGGTTGTATCACACTATCTTACTTTCTCAGTTATATCCACACCTTATCAAATTTCTTCTACTCTACCTGGTCAAATTTACTCAATGCACTCTTCATTTATGCATCCCCTAATACTTTTATAGCCTTCTCCCAAGCCAAAAATATTCTTCTCATCTTATCTTATCCAAGGCCTCTCCTTTCAATCAAAAAACTTCTCTTCTACCATGAAACATTACCAGACTTATTGAAATATGAATATTGTATGTACTTCCAAATACCTGAGATTGTTTTTACTTATAACTTTAAAAATATGTACTTATCCCATTGCTTAATCTACTAATACTGTTTTTATTTTGTATTTGTACAATGCTATTCTGGAGATAATCATCAATCTGTGTATACCTCTTTTAAAAAATCTCTTATCTTCCATCTTATAATCAATACCAAGTATTGGTTTAAGCCATAAAAGCAGTAAGGACTAAGCAATTAGGGATTAACTGACTTGCTCAGAGTCATAGAGCTCTTAGGCGTCTGATGCCAGATTTGAACCCAAGATTCCTGCCTCTTGGCCTGGCTCTCTCTCTCCACTGAGCCACCTAGCTACCTTGAAGGGACTTTAAAAGGTAAAGCAAAATTCTTTCATTTATTTAAACTTGATAAAAATTGTACTTCAAATATAGTCACTAAAAATACAGTTATCAAAAACTCACACAAATGTATCTGTTTTGTACATAAAACATAACATTTTTTAAAACCATTTGTAGGCTGGAAAATTGAGTTTAATTCTTACCTTTAGCTGAATTTGGATGAAAAACTAGAAATCTAGGGTTATTTGGATATAAAATATAATGATATAAAATATCATTGATATAAAATATCAATGGTATAAAATCTTAGACCAGATTCCTTGTATTTAAGTCTAATGTCAATCCTATGTGAATTTTCTAGTCAGGCTTCCACACAAAATCAAATTAATCTTGTTCATCTCATGATCAAAGTTCTTAAAAAAAAAAAAACTAGTGTTTTAAGGTTTGCAAAGTAATTTACATATTTTATCTCATTCAATCAGTCGTTCATAAAATTGACAGAAGGAAATCCTTTATTCTGGCAATTTTATGATCTTTTCTCAAAGAAATCTACTGTTTCAGTTCAATTTAAGAGATATTGTACCTGCATATCACAGCAGTGGTCATATTCAGGTGACCTATATAGGTGCATGTGTTTGGGACATATTTAATAAATCAGATTTTTACAATGGTAAGAAGAAGGAATTGAATTATAATACTTCAAAAGTATGAAAAAATCATAATTTAACTGGTATGTGTACTCCTTTATTAAAGAAGATTGTAGACATGCTTTGATTTAGTTGTTACCAAAAAAATTCAAACAGCAGTGAACTTTCTATTTGATAAATCTTTCTGTATTTCAATAGATTTGTCCTTGAATGAAGACTTTTCAGTCTAGTTATGTAGTGCTATATGACATATAGCAAACCCTTAATAAAATGCTTGTAGATTTATTGCTAACATTCATATTGTATTGGTATAGCTTTTAGGAATTCATTGTCATCTCTACAATACCTCTGAGGAAGTATCAGAAAGAATTTCAGCACATATCTATATGTGTATTTATGTATTTATAAAATATCTTTAGAAAAATTAATAGTTTAGATCCTCTGCCTCCCTCTTTCCAGTATTATTATCAAGGGTTGCTTTTTTCCCCTAGAAAATAAAACAAATACACATGTAGTCCCAGAGGTATGAAAACCTCTAAGTGAAAGGAACTCATCATCTTGTAAAGCAATTTATTTCACTTTTGGAAAGCTCTATTAGGAAGTTGTTCCTGACAACATATCTCTTTGCAGCCTCTACCCAGGCACTGTTTCAGTTTCTGTCCCTTGTTGGCAAACAAACTACTCTTTTCCATTTGATAGCCTTTCAGACACTTCAAAGCAATTATCATGTCCTCTTGAGTCTTCTGTTATGGTTAAATACTCCTAGTTGTTTCAAATGATCTTCACATGTGATAGTCTCAAGGTAATCTTTTCTCCTCTTTGCTGTACACATTCCAGATCATCAATGTCTTTCTTAAATAATGATACCCAAAACTGAACACAATACTGCAGATAAGGTCTGACGAGGGCAGAATATTGAATACATATTATCACTTCCCAGTGTTTGGAAACTATATCCACTTAATGCAGGCCAAGATTATATTTGGTAAAGGACTTTCCTGCTGAAATAACAAGTCCAATCTCTATTCCCTATGCTCCTTACTGATATTTTTATTTTAATTCCTTTCTTTTTTATTTCTGCTTCACTGTCACTACTCCAAATTTTTCCAACCAAAAATATCCTTCTCAAATAAAACCCCTACCTTGTAATAAACAAGCACAACTAATAATTGGATTACTTAAGAAATATATTTGTGTTTTATTGGTTTTATCTGTATGTCTCTTATGTAGTCTATCTCTGTCAAGGTGGGGAAGGGTGGCAGCAGCAGCGGTGGTGGCATCTCCCTCTCTCTGTTCCTGGGCCCTTCTGTGGCCAACCCCACAAGCGAGATGTTGGATTTCAACAGCAACCCGTTCACAGACTCGGATTTCAACAACCCTTTCAAGGATCCATCAGTTACATAGGTGACTGGAAATATGCCACCAGGGCTTAATGAATATAATCCATTTTCTGATTCTAGAACCGCACCACCAGGAAATGTGAAAATGCCTAATGTACCTAGTACACAACCAGCGATAATGAAGCCAAAAGAAGAAGCCCCAACTTATACACAAATTGCAAAGGCACATGTTTTGGCTCAAGCTGACCTGATTAAACATCAAGAGCTAGAAAGAAAAGCAGTAGAGTGAGATCACTGAGAAAGAGAAATGCAGAGCCTCAATCAGCATGGTGGCAGAAAAAATAATTGGCCATCTCTTTCTGGGAATTTTCCAGTGGGACCTTGTTTCTATCAGGATTTTTCTGTAGACAACCTTGTAGAATTTCAGAAGACAGTAAAGATTATGTACTACTTGTGAATGTTCCATGCTGTAATACTGTTCCTAAATATCTTTGGATGCTTGATGTGGTTTTGTGTTGAGCCTGGACGAGGGGTTGATTTTGGATTGAGAATCCTCTGGTTCATGCCTTTCATGCCTTGTTCATTTGTCTGTTGATACAGACCACTTTATGGAGCTTTCAGGAATGATAGTTCCTTCAGATTATTTGTGTATATTTGTCAGTTTGCTGTACATGTGCTTCAGGCTGCAGGGCAATTGTGGTTGGATTTCATCCTTAACTGGACTCAACAAAAGTATTTCTGTTGGAATCATGATGAGGATCATAGCAGCACTTTTCACAGCATCTACAGTCATCTCTCCAGTTGTGTTTAAAAAGGTCCATGGACTATACCCTACCATAGGTGCTAGTTTCAAGAAAGCCCAGCAAGAGTTTGCAACAGGGGTGATATCTAATAAAACCGTACAGATAGCAGCTGCAAATGCAGGTCGAACAGCAGCAACAAGTGCAGCCCAAAATTCGTTCAAGGGTAAGCAGATTTAGATAAGTCTTCAGGCAACAACACACTGTTAACTTTTTGACTGTAATTTTTCTCAAGTTACTATATTATTCTATGAAGATTTTTATGTTCAAAATACACACTAACCACAGCATGTGCATTTCCTGTTCACCTGTGCATGGGCTAAAACCAGGAAAATTTCTTTGTTTGATTCCTTAAGATTATTTTTTTTCTTGAACAATATTTTAGTGCCCCCTCCCTCACAAAGAAAAAGATTATACTGTATGCTAAATGAATATTCTCCATATTTTTTGGGGGGTGAATATTTCAATGACTTATTTCAGTGATGGAATACTTTTGAGAATCTTTCATTAGATATGAGGGATATTTAGGAGCAAGTACATTGATTCTTGATTTCTGTCTCCCTGTTTTGTACAGAAATAAATAGGCTGAGAGGTTGGACAGTTCAATTTGGCTTGATAGAGTAGAAGCTTTATGAATTGATGATGGGCCTGTATGCATTCAGTAAGAGCTTATGTAAATTTCAATTTAATTTTTTATTTTCCTTTTAGGGTAATAGTTCTTTTGATATCAACGTGTAAGCCTGCACAAACACCGTTGAGTTATTTAAATTTAATAAATTAGTATTTTGATTCAGAATTTATCTGTACCATTTATAATTACAGGATTTGGGAAATGTTTTTCAAATCATAGAAACATTTTAAATAAAGTATTATACTCATAAATGAAAATTTATTTGGGGGCTCAGATATTCTAACAGTAGAATATGCAATGTTGTGTACAGTTGACTCCAAACATAATTGATGGAGTAGAATTAAATGATAATACTTGCTCTTTTAAAAAAAAATCAGTATTCATGTCTTAGAAAATATGCTGATAAAGAAAAGATGCTTTCTTAGTTCTTGATATACCCGTGTTTGTGTTTCTATCCTTACTTGGAGTGAAATCTTGGTTGTATTAAGGACTTAATGTTTGCATGTGTCATTTGTGTTTTGACAATGAAAGTTGTATTTTAACATTGGTATGTAAACCTTAAAATTTCTTAGACTTATGAATGTTGGAAATTTCCCCATTGGGAAATCTCATACTGGAAAAAATTTCCTACTGATAGTAAGAACTCTATTGGAATGTGAAACCCCTTGGCATGGGAGGATCCTTCTCCTCCCTACCTAAGACTACTTTAGGACAGAAACCTTTTGCTAAACAATGGAAAGGGCTTTGACCTATGCTTAAGCATAGAACAGGAAGTTCTTTGAGTCATGATTGATTTTAGAATTGATACAATAGAGATACTTGGAATGACAGAACCAGGTCTTGAAACTACAATCTCCACCCTACTCAGAGTAAAAGGATTTAGGAAGGGCTGCAGCAAAGATCAAGATTTAATTATTTGAGAATATGACCTTCAACAGATATGTGCAAAGGGGCAGACCTCTGGGCGGTCCTGGGTTAAGCTAGAGCCACCATTGACACAGGGAAGACATGGACAGTGATTGGTAGATGTGAGAACTGAGGGGAGGGGACTTAGATGGTTTCCTTAAAGATAGCAGGGTCTGAGGCCAGAGGAGGTTTGGCTCTGAGCAAGGTGGCTCTGAAGGAGGACTGAGGAGATTGCTCTGTGGGAGGACCAGGAGAGAAGGCTGGCTCTGAAAGAGGAGAATTCTCTGGAATCATTTCTTGAAAGGAGGCTCTCTTGAAGGTGGAGCCTGAGGTTGGCATGAGAAGCCTTACCTAGAGAGATCTTGGGTGAGTGATAAAACCAACTGACTGATTTATTCATTCTTATTCCTTTCTTACTTTCTTAATTTCTTAGACTTATGAATGTTGGAAATTTAAATTTCCAACATTCATAAGTCTAAGAAATTTTAAGGTTTACAGGTATTAACTTTCTTACCTTTAAAAGGCAGTTTGCCCTTTGTCCACAAATACAAATATATAGTGTTTTAACTTATTTTTCTTCTGTTATTCTCAATGCTAATGATTTTTAAGCTTCACACATACTTGAATTCCTTTTATTGCACTTCAGTCATTGGAATTTGAGAAAAATCAAGTGAAATGTTTAAATTCTGTAGTAATAAGACTTTCACACAGAAGTAGGAAAATTAAAACATTTACATATTCATCTTATTCTGAGAAGGGATATAAAAGTAAAGGTAAATGTATTTTTAATTGTATAGGTTATACTACTCACTTGCCTCCGTGCTACACAGAAGTTTCAATGTAATACATTTGGCTTCATACATTCCCAAGCCATCTTTCTAAAAAGTCATAGAGATCCTTGAGCAGTTTTTAAGGAGAAATGAAACATTTCTAGAGAAAAAGATAGATTGATCTGATTTTCATTAGCTTTATATGTAGGGGAAAATTTTGAGTGGAATACAGAGGCTTATTTTTAAAAAATTAAGATCAACACCAATTAAATACTTTAAATCTAAAAAACTCACCCTTTCATTGTTATAAAGTTAAATAAAATGCTGGACCAGCTTAGTGACCTAACTGACACCGTTCCTGCTGTTAAGAATCATTGTGTAGGAGGCAGAGTCAAGATGACAGCATAGAGGCAGCAAAAGTTCAAAACTCTGAAAACCCTTCCGTACCAATAACAAACTAAACGCTCCTAGGGGACTGAAAAATCAAACCTAACAACAAGACAGAGCCAAGGAACCCTCCTGCTGTACTCAATTCAAAAGGTAACACCCCCCCCCCAAAAGCCTGAATTTGAGAACACTCAGGTTTAAGGGGAAGGAAGAAGGAAGGTCCCAGGACCCCTCCCCCACCTAGAGCACTAAGCCTCCAGTGGCAGTGGGAACCTGTGGGTGGGCAAAGGCACTGGTCTGGAGGGAGCACCTTGTGGGCAGGGCTGTGCCAGGTTCAGAGTGTCAAACACAAGCAGTGGGGAAGGAGCTGGAGAGGGAGCTCAGAGTGGGCAGCCTGGTAACAATGGTGGAGACTCTCCATATTTCTTCAGCCATCCAGGAGGTTTTGGCCTCAGGGTACATCCAGACCAACCCAGATGAACTTAAACCCATCAAAAGTCTTCAGAGATATGGGAAGCTCAAGCTCCAATACCCATCCCCCACAGACTGCTGGACTTTAATCCAATCAAAGCCTCTAGAAAACAGGTAAGCTCAAACTCAAACACCCCTCCCCCACAGACTGCACTGAGAGATCTCCTGAAAAAGCTCCAAAAGGGGAGACTGACTGAAAAACCCAAAACCAAAAAAAAAAAAAATAATAAGAGTAGCAAGAGCACAGACAACTGCAGAGAGCAAAGAAGTGGAAAATATGAGCAAACAACAAAAACTAAAAAGAAAAAAGAAATTACAATCGACAGCCTCTATACAGGCAATGAACAAAGAGCAAATGGAACAGAGAGGGAGGAGGGAACATAAAGCAATAAAACAGAAATCCCAGCAAATTGGATATAAGCTTTGGAAGAACTCAAAATGCAATTCAAAACACAATTAAGAGAGGATGAAGACCATTGGGAAAAGAACTTAAAAACTAAGATAACTCATCTGGAAATAGAAAACAGTGTCTTAAAAGCCAAAATCAACCAGTTTGAAGATGAGGCAAAGGAGATGAAAGATGAGGTAAAGAAGACAAAACATGAGGCAAAGGAAATGAAAGATGAGGTAAAGAGGATGAAAGATGAATCAAAGGAGATGAGACATGAGGTAAAGAGAATGAAAGATGACCTCCAAATTCCTTTTCCAAAGCTGTTTGGAACTTTTACAATGGCAGGGAACAGAAGTTAGCCTAAACCTGAAGTAGTTCATTCTACTCAGGATAGTAACTACTTGCAGTTAATAATGATTATCACCATGGAGTCCTTATACATCCATTTTCCAATGATTCCTTATTTCATACTGGTAGTATTACCAGAATATTTTTACTTCATGGGATTTCAAGCCATAAGTCCCATTTTAGATCTGTTTCTAAGGAGACTCTTGGCATATGTACTTATAGTGTTGCTCCTACTAATCTGCACCTACCTGGCTCGCCAAGTGAAATATCAATCCTACAAGGAATGGAGTTGATGATATTATTGAGATACTAAGATTCCTGAAGTCCTTAGTACCTCTCAGTAATATAGGCCTAGGACCAGTGTACAAATCAATTCACCAGACAAGTTGTTGAAAATCAGGAACAGGGATTTATTCTTATGAAATAAGGTAGTAGAAAGGAAGGATTAAGGAATTAGGATTCCCTACTTCTACAGGGTTTCTCACTAACCACTCACCTTCCTAATACCTCCTCAAGGAGATTTCTTCTTTTGTTTCATGCTCCCTAGGCCCTCACCTGACTCTCTAGACCCCAGTGACTGACTAGCTAAACCTGGCACTACTTAATCGTCCCAGATTTATTTGAAAAATGTAATAGGTCTTCAGAGATATCTAGGAATGAACTCAGGATGCTTGGATCCACCCTAGAAGGGCCAGGCCAGAGTTTGGCTCAGGCCTCACCAACACTGCAGTTTGGCTCAGGCTAGATGGTCACAAATCTTCTTAGTAGCTGGGAACACTATCAGCATACAGGAACGGTTTTCATTTTCCTCTAAGAAGGGTTTTTCTTCAGTCAGGATGAACAGAGGTAAATCTATTTAGCTCCAGGGGACAGGAAATCAAAAACTCCTCAACTCCAGAGACAGGAAGCCAAAGAGCTCCAGTCAGTTCCAGAGACAGGAAATCTAAGAGCCCCCAGTAACTACTGGTGTTCACTCTTTATCCCTTCTCTGTATTCCAGAACTCTTGTCCCTTTGTTCCTGGCATGCAGTCGGCTTTTGCAAACCTCTCTCTCTTATTCTTTGCACCCCATTTCTCTTCTTCCCTTATTATAATACCTAAATCAGAGAGAATCAAAATAGAGGGGGAAAAAACTATAGACTAAGGGACCTAATGCTTTTTAGTATTATGAATCCTTTTAACAGTCTAATGCAGCCTTTGGCAGCCTTTGGTCATATGTTTTAAAATGATTTTTAAAAACACAGGATTACAATTAAAATCAATACTGTTCAAATAAAGATTTTTTTTTCCTATCCAAATTCAGCTGCTTCTAAACCCCAGTGAGTCTGGAATTCAGGTTAAGAATGCTTGTTGTCAAATATTATTTCTAATATACTGGAACTCACAAAAATACATAAAAGATTAGCTTCTAAAGCAATGTATCATAAAGATTATACACATTGAACTAGCTATATCTATACTAGAATTGTGGAATTCTTTCAATATTATGAAATCTATTACCCTAACAGGCAATATTAGTAACAAAAACAAAAATTACCTGAACATATGAATAATTGCTTTAAAAAAAACTTTTGAAAAATATAACACCCATATAAGTTGAAAGCAAATATTAGAAAACATGAGAACAAATAAACATTTCCTTAATATCGTTAGCATCTGTCTAAAATCAAGAGATAACATTCTATGTAATGAGAATAAATTAGAGGCTTTCCAATAAAATCAGAGGTAAAACAGGAATTTCATTATCACAATTGCTATTTAATAGCTTGCTAGACATGCCAGCTATATAAATAGGACAAGAAAAAATTGAGGGAATAAGCATAAGAAAATATTAAACTTTTTTTGAAGATGACATAATTTATATTTAGACCATTAATGAGTCAACTAAAATATATCTGAAATAATAACTTGGTAAAATGCAACACATAAAACAAATATGTTTAAAATATCAACATTTCCGTATATCACCAATAAAATTCATCTGGAAGAGATGGAAAGAGAAACTGTTTAAAATAACTACAAACAGTAAAAAATAATTCAAAGTCTATCCAAAAAATACACATATAGGAACTATATGAATGCAATTTCAAAATACTCTTTATGGAAATAAAAACAGAGTGTAAATAACTAAAGAAATATCAAGTGCTTACTGAAGGGAGACTGTAATAAAAATGACAATCCTACCTACATGCATTTTAAAAAATGACAAAATTTATCTGGAAGAATAGTGGTCAAGTTCTTAAGGGACATAATGGGAGCAGAGCAGGGAAGTATGCAGAAAGTAGGTCTGTAGTACCATATTATACAATAAACAATACTATAAAATAATAATATTCAATTATTTGGTATTGGCAAAGCAAAAAGGAGTTTGATCAATAGAATAGATTAGATACCAAAAGTACAGAAGCAAATTAATAAAAGAGTCAAATATTTGATAAAACCAAAGTTAACTTGTTATAAAAACTCATTATTTCACAAATACTACTGGGAAAACTGGAAAGCAGTCTAGTAGAAACTATGAATGGAACAATATCTTACACATTATAACTAGATCAGCTCGAAATGAATATATGACTTAGAAATAAAAAGCTAAATCATAAATAAATCAGAATCAAAAGTAACAAGGAAGGAATTATCTTTCAAATCTACAGATAAGGAAAGATTTCATGACTAAACTAGCAACCAAGAGGTTCACAGAAAATAAAAATATATATATAAGTAATTATTTTGCACAAACAAAATGAATGTAACCTAAATTAGAAGAAAAACATTTAACTGAGGGCTGGGGGAAAACAGTGGCAAATTTCTCTGATAATTATTTCGGAGATTTATTTGGAATTGATTAAAAATTTTAAAATAACAGCCATTTCTCAACAAATAAATGGCCAAAGGTTATGAAAAGACAGTCTTAACAAGGAAGAAACCCAAGCTATCAATAGCAATGTGAAAAGAATATCAAAATTACTATTAATTAAATAAATACACATTAAAACAGATCTGAAGTTCTACCCCATCAGACTGACATAGCTGACAAAGAAAATATGAAAAATTTTGGAAGGGATTCTGGAAAACAGGCACATTAATTTGCTTTTAGTCAATCTGTGAATTGTCTTAGCCTTTCTATAAAGCAACAAACTATGACCCCAAAGTTCCTAAACTATGCAGACCCTGCAATCCAGTGATACTACTACAATTCTTATCCATCCAAAGAGATCAAAGAAAAAAATGTCTCATGTGTACAATAATATTTATAGTAGTTTGTTTTTATAAACAGCAAAACACTGGAGAGTAAGGAAGTACCCATTAAAATGTGTTATATGAATGTGATTGAATACTGTTTCATTACAAAAGAATGGACAAAAGGGACAGTCCTGTGACAGTCTCCCTTGAGAGAACTTTTTTTAATACTTGTATGAATGGATGCAGAAAACAATGAAAAAAATCAGAAGAATAATTGATAGAATGATAAAACATTTAAAAAACTTGAGAACTCCAATCAATACAATAACTAACCACAATTCCAGTAGTCTAGTGATGAAACATACCTCCTAAAAATGGATTTCAGAGTGAAGTATGAGTCATATTTTTTGGACATGGCCAATGTGGGAAGCTTTCTTTTTTGATGATTTATATTTGTTACAAAGATTTGTTTTTCTTTTCTTTTTTATGCACTTTGGGAGGAATGAGGGAAAAATGAAAGCAAAAACAGATTTTGTTAAAATTAAAAATTTTATAATGTCATCATGAATGGAAAAGACTAACCAGGGATCTAAACTTGTAGACCTCTGCATGGTCCAGATAACTATAAGCAGCACAAGTCAGGTTTATGGTCACTGTGAAGTTAAAGTCTAATTTCTTTTCAAGAAGTTCTCCAAAGCAGCACTGAGCAGTGGGAAGAGTGCAGGAATAGAAGTCATAAGGTCTGGGTTCAAATTACAGATCAGCCAAATTACAAATTATGACTTGTATGATGACGGGTATGTCCCTTACCATTTCTGTGCCTGAGTTTCTGCAGAAAATGTAAGCAATCTCAGTGCAAAAAAAGATTATTTTTTGACTCATTTATCAGAATGCTTACATTCTTTTTTCTCTATATAATCCACGGGACTAATTCAATATTCTATTCTTACACTGTGTAAGTATGTATAAATGGTTTTAGTCGTGAATATGACTGATATGAATTCAAAAAATTCTTCCTGAAAGTGTGATGATATTTGAGTTACACAAAGTGAAAAGCAAATGAATTAAAGCTGTAAGGTCATAAAAAAATTAATGGCATTTTATGAATTGAGGTTAAAAAAATGGTACAATTAAAAAAAATCCTTCTCTGATGACAGATGGAGCTTATACTTAAAGCTTGGCTAACTTGGTAGTTCCTGCTAGGGCTTACACTCAATTACCACAAGCAGAGTCATTTCACTTTGAGGTTTTAAAGACAACCTAAGATCAGAAGTAAATAATTTGATCAGGATTTTTTTTAAAAGACCTTTTGAAATATTATTGTAAAACAAAAAGTTATTTTGGAAATATCTTTCTCTGTGGCTATTTACAATAAACTTACAGCCACCTTAGTATAATATGTTGTCATTTTGTGACTCCATTTACCAAATGAACAAATTCAACCACAAAATACAATGGTGCCATGATAAGATAAAGATATGATTATATAATAAATTGGGCAAACTATATTTTTAAAATGAAGTTATTTCTATTTTGTGATTAGGAAATACTTGAGGTCAAATAGTAAAATAATTCTGACATTTAAAAAAATGTATCTGCACAGAAAAAATGGTAAAAATATAGACATAACCTAAAAGCTGGAAAATATCACTTATAAAAATTTAAGCTAGAACTTTTACTGCCTCTCTTAATTTAAAGAAAACTTATTTACTAATTGGGATGGCACAAGTGTTTTCTTGACACAGTTCCTCTGTTCATGAAACCTGATTGGCCTCATCTTCCATGAAGGTCTAGGGGCATAAAGAGTTGTAGAAACATGTATTCAGCTTTTCTCAGATTTGGTGGGTTCCTGAGATCACAGGAGTCACCATACCCTGAGGACTGACTGACCAGATAAATTTTCAAATGAAGATAAGGGGAGTCAAATTAGATATTTCATCCCATCATCAAACCTGAAATCAGAGGGTACTTGCATTGGTATTAGGCCTATATATCTTGGCATAGAACTGTCAATACATTTACATTGAAAGTAAATTAGGCTACACCCTCAGCAGTTAGATTTAGCTTTCCTGGGCAGCACAATGAAAGACAAGAGTCAGCTAATAGAGTTAATGATCCCTCAAAGGAAGAAATCTCTCCTGATGGGATTGGAAAATGAGAGACTGCAGCTACAGTCTCTAAGTCAGAGGTCCTGATTCCTCCTAAGACAGGAACCACATTCTGGAGAAAAAGTACAGATCTGGGATGGAGACTAGGAATTCCAGACTAGAGAAAGAAAGCCCCATGGTTATCCTCTTACTATTCTAAGGGAAGGACAGTATCTTTCTACCTGAGGGAACAGGCTAGGAAACAATGCTACCTAGGAATTGAAGTAGTTGTAGGAGATGTTCCAACAAACAGAAAAATGAAGAATCCTTAGAGCCATTGCCTCTGGAGGAGTAGTCCAATGGAGGCAGTGCTTTCAATTTTAGTCTTCTATGGCCTCTCTAAGGAACTTCTTTTAAAAAGCCAACTATATTTATTAGAACCTCTAGAAGGAATATGCTGTTTGTCTCTTTTTAAAAGACTGAGCTAGCTTTTACACCTAGCCTTGTAAAATGAACTTCCCTTACAGCCAGATGGGGATCTGCAAGGAAGATGGTAAAGTTTCTAAGGAATATGGATTGGAAAGATTAGATTTATTCAATCTCCCTCCACCTCTACCAAGTCCTACCACACCCCATATCTAAAATGGGGACAAACTATGTTTAATTGCTCAATGGCAACTAGCTCTTGCCTTCTGCAAAAATGGAGATTTGATCCCTGGACTTCAATCCCCAGAAGTCCTTGCTCTAGTTCCCGAGATGCCCTCTAATCTCACTGAGATTTCCACATGGGCGAGATCAAAATTTCTATTTAACTGGCTGTAAAAGCCTACTGAGCGCTCTTCCTACTACTGCTTCCAAGCAGACTCGTCTCTCATGATGTAAGTGAAATGGAATGGGCCTTTCAGCCCTCCTAGGCATGTGTTTTCTTACTTTCTTAAATTCTCAATCTTTAATAAACCTCTAAAAAATATAATACTTCTAGCAGAGAAACTTAATTTTCATCTGCTACAGTTTGGCGTAACCACTTCGGGAAAATGAAATACCCTCAATCTTCTGATCAGCCTTTAATAGCTAGGGCCTAGTTTGTTTATTTTTTAAGGCCATGTTTCTCTGGCTGAAGTTTTTTACCCTCACAAAGCTGTTGCTGATTCAGCTCGTTCCAGCCATTACATAACTAACAGGCTCCCGGCTCCAGGACCTGCCTGCCTGCATTCCTGCCTCCACTCCAGACCTGTTTGCTGTTTGCCGCTCACCTGGCCCCAGGCCGGGCTTGTTCTGACTGCCTGTTTCCCCAGACCCAGCGGCTCCTGCTCCTGGTCTTTCTCTCACTCACCTGGCCCAGCTGATCCCCACAACTCTGGCCTCTGACCCAGACAGCTCATCACCCAGGCTGCTGGTAGCAGACCAATTTCTTCATGATCAAAAACCAACTGGTAAAAAAAAAAATGGGTAATTTTCCCTTAGGCTAAGATTACCCTCCACTTGAACTGGGGGCAGGGGATCACAGTAGGGGAGAAAGAACGGGAAAGAAGGAAGAGAGTTTTCCAAACAGGAAGTTGATTACAAGCATGGCATATTTCAAAGAATATCTTTTGAGTGCACTGGTCCTTTTATTTATCTCACTTGAGATTCAGGAGAGAAATTCATCTCCCTGCAAATCTTTGCTATTTGTTGAGATTCCCAAAACTCACTATGGGAGGGCAGCTGGGTGGCTCAGTGGACTGAGAGCCAGGTCTAGAGATGGGAGGTCCTGGGTTGGAATCTGGCCTCAGACACTTGCTGGTGCTGTGGCCCTGAGTGGGTCGACTAAACTCCATTGCCTAGCCTATACCAATCTCCTGCCTTCTGATAATAGGTATCTAAATGGATAAAAACCCAAGGAACTTTAAAGAGACTGGAGGTTATATTTTTAAGGCATTTCAGACTCCAATGGTTTATAAAAATCTCTGTATTCTATTGCATTTTACTGTTTGCTTTGTTTAATATTTAACTTTGTGATTTTAAGTTCATATATTACTGCAGTCCATATTATTCTGTTATGCTGAATTATTTTAATGTACTGAGTTTTAACTACTGTTATATTCTGTTGCTTTTCCCCCTATAACCATACTGAACAAACAAACATTGAGTAAGCCCATATAAAAAGCAGCCTTTGTAATTTTGACTTTGTAAATTGTCACATAGAGCATAGATAGACTCCATCAGAAACATTGCTATAACAACCTTTGGAAAAAATAATGTGCTAAATATCTCAATTGATTTTAAGGGTTCTTTAGACATGATTTTTAGAATTTTTTCTTAATCTCTGGTCATTTTTGCCTGCCCCCACCAGGAGACAAGGCCCATTTTAACAGCTGAAGTAAAATGTGTTTTATAACCCCCAACCTTCCCGCATTTCTAAAAATGTGAATGGAAGTTGGGCAGTTAATCTCAGGGTATTTGTACCCATAAAAAGCCTCAAAAAATGAGCATCTCTCATTTATACTCTTCAGCTCATTTTACTTCCACCAGAATGATATCTAGATTTCTTGATGATGTTCTAAACCCAAAATGAGTTTTACTTTGTTTAAAAATATGTTTACCTAGGTTGACATATTTGCTATGTTTGTAAAAATTGTGCCAAATATCCATCAGTTCATAGGCTTAAAAATGCCATACAGCAACTTATGTGAAATATGATAGTGTATTTGTTTGCTATTGTAATTAATTGGGCTATTGAGAATTTTGGGGATACTGATTCCTACATATTTGTACTAATGTTCTTTAAAAATGAAAAATGTTACCTTGTTCAATTCATTTGCTTGCACTCACAGTGGATCATGGCCAGATATGAAGAGGAAATGGATCTCATTTTTGGTGAGAAAGCCTTGCATTCTATATTTTCTTAGCTGACACAGTGTGTCAATGATTATAAGCTATATTTGTGAATTTTTTGAAACTCTTATTATATTTTTCTTGCATGTGCAATATACTATTTCAGTTTTTATTTTTTCTCTCCTTTTTTATATTTGAAGCACATGTCACCAGTATTAAGATTTTGTTTAACTTTTTTTGATTTTGCAGTAATATAAGTTTAAAATACATTTGATAATGCATGCCCTAAAAGTTTGAGACTATAAAAATGATGCCACTAATTGTTTAAAAAAATTATGGGACTTTACTTAATGAATCTGTCTTATTCCAGGACAAGATATACACAAAAGAGCCATTGCATAGAGCCAAAGATAAGCCAATCCAGGATGGATTGATGCACTTCCAAGCCTATACAAAGGTCTTGAACCTAGTGTGAAGACTCGAGGTTGCTATGTTTAACATTTGTTACGACATAGGCCTTCCTTGAGTCCACACTCACTTTGAAAATATAGACGAGTATCCCTAAACTTGGCTCCTACTTGGCTCCGATAATCTGGTCCCTTTTCTATTTTTCATAGTGTGGTAACTTTCTGTAGTCCTGGCTACTGACTGGGTAAATGCTTCATTGCTTAGATCATTTTAACAGGACACTGATTCAAGGACCTGTTATAGATTTATTTTTCCTTTACTTAGAATTTTTACACATAAGACTTTGATAGTCTATTTTCATCCAGTAATTTTCTTTTTTATTTGAATTTTTCTGATGTCCTTTTAATTTCTCTTGCCAATTGATTCATATACCGCAAAACTCAGCCATGCATCCCTAAGTGATCCTGTATTTTTCAATCACCCTTTTAATGGGGAAATGTAGAAATATTATTTTAAATTGCAGAGTATAAATTCCTTTTGAGAAGAATTTTAGGTAAAGAAACATGATACCTCTCCAAATCCAGAAACTGAACTGTTGGAGAAGACACCATGAAGAAGCCGCCAGACCACAAGCAACACAAGAAGATCAAAAATGAACTTTGGGTGTGGTTGATTGAACATTTATTTGTATGTATGCTTTCATGCCAAAGGGGACTGCCCCCTAACTGGCTTTTTGTCAATGTTTCCAGCAATTGTTGGTTTTGTTTTTGTTTTTCCTCTTATCCTCAAATTATTGTAATCTTTAGGTTAATTATGTTTTCATGATCCTACGGGAAAAATCTTTTTCCCAGAGGATCATTTGGAGAAATGTAAAAATGGAGATTTGAACCCTGGACTTAAATCCCCAGAAGTCCTTGCTCTAGTTCCCAAGATGCCCTCTAATCTCACTGAGATTTCCACATGGGAGAGATTCTATTTAACTACTGAGTGCTCTTCCTACTTCCATTTCCAAGCAGACTCGTCTCTCATGATATAAGTGAAATTGAATGGGCCTTTCGGCTCTCCTAGGCACATGCTTTCTTACTTGTATTTTCTTAAATTCTCAATCTTTAATAAACCTCTAAAAATATAATACTTCTAGCAGAGAAACTAATTTTAACTATAACACTTCTCAGCAGAATGCAATCTCAATTGCTTCAGAATTCAGCTATGGGTTTCCTCACACCAAACAACTATATAGATATGGGCTGATCAGTTGGTGAAATTTGAGTAGGATGTTGAGTAGGATGTAGCTTGGGTAAATATGGTTGTCAGTGCAAATAGGTACTCTGAGATTAGGGGAAGAATTTAGAGTCCATCAAAATCCTACTAGGTAGGCAGACACCATCCTCATGAGAAAGCACTAAGATTAAGAAAAATGACCAATGGCCAGCCTTCAGGAATGCTTGTAAAACTGTCTAAGAAATTTAAGCATATGATTTGAGGGACCCTTTAGCCCTAAGTCTGAGTACTCCTCCTAATCCCTCCCTCATTTACTGAGGGCAATTCATGAATGGAAGTGAGCTTATGGGCTCAGTATTTGGGTGGGCCCTTTCAGCAACACCGAAGAATATTACTAAGGAAGAACAAAATGGAAACTCTTAGAGTTGACAAGGTATATGGGGAAAAGCTATATTAGATCCCCAGGCAGTTAAAAGATATCTCTTCTCTTCTGATAAAGTGATGGAGGAGGCTGAAGTACTTCATTATACTTAAAATCTTGTGTTATCTGTGAGGAATACAAAGTCATCATGCCTATCTCCCTATGGCTAGTTCTGACCTCATCAAGGTATAGGCCAGCTATCACAGAACCAGAGTGAGAGTTATGGCATTATCAACCTTGCTAATGGGTTTTTCCCCCCTATTTCTATGACTGACCCTAATGAGGAACAATTTGCTTTCACCTGGGAAGGAGATCAATATACATTCAACACCCTTGTTTAAAGCTATTTGAAGTCTCCATACTGCCACTTTAAAGTGATCAAAGAGCTGAAAACAACCTCCTAGGTCAGATGAGGCCACAATAACAAAAGCCCTAGACCAGATGGAAAGTCCATATTTGGACAAGGAGTGAAAAGTCAACCCTAAGAAAATAGAGTTTATCCTGCTCAGTCAAGTTTTGAGGCAAACAAAGAGCTCCGAAAACCCAAATTATTATATGTACAATCCAAAATAAACTACCTACAGTTGCTTCCTCACGATCTAAGAATATAAGACTTAATGGACTGTTTAGATTTTGGAAAACTCACATTCCCAACCTGGATATTCTGATGACCCTCATTTCCAAGATACCCATAAATCTTTTGAGCAAGGCAAAGAACATTTAAAGCAGGTTTCCCAGCAGTTTCTCCCTTTGCATACTTATGACTCTGCAATATACTTGTTTCTGGAGATCTCTGTTTGGCAGACACCAGAGTAAAGCACTGTTAAGAATCCAGAACTCCAAATACACTGAAGCAGCCACTCCTATACTGCCTTTGAACAGCAGTTGCTTTTTTCTTACTGAGTGTCTTTTGCAACTCAACAGATAGCATAGAATCACAAAATCACCCTTTATCCAAAGTTGACTGTTATGGACTGGGTGATAATGGATAAAACAAAAGAAGATTCTATTGCCAAATGGAAATTGTACATTAGAAATCACATTTGCCTCAGTCTTTCTGGTATTTATACTCTTCACAAGAGGGAATGACTAAACTAAATACTGAGTCCTTCAGTCTATATCCTGGAATCCTACCTCTTTTCTTGGCCCAATGGACTCCAATATAGAGGGACTTGGCTCCCAAGGAATGCTATTTTCATGGCTATCCATTGCATTCATTGTAACAGAGGCACATGCTACTAGATTTTAACAGTAATTTAATTTGGTAATAGGAGATTACTCCAGGTTACATGGCTGGCTTATGAGAGAGTATTGAGAGATAATGGAGATTTTCATCTCTACAAGATCCTGGACAGTGGCTATGAATATGGTCAAGTGATCTTGGCCCTAGAAAGCATAGGACTCTAAAATCAAGAACTCTGTCCTTTAGGGTCAGGACCAATGGAGGAATTTTGCTAATGTCTCTCACTACATACAATTGTTTGTGGGATTTGTCAGCAGCCATCAGAAATATATGCTAAACAATCAGGTTGGAGCTGTTACAAGATTGGCAAAGGTTGGGGAGCGTATCTAGTGTTCATTTGGACACAAGACCATATGATCCTCATCAGTAAGGACAAGGTATGTCTTCCTAGTCCAAGTGGCTTCTAACCTGTCTCCAAGTGGTAAAATGGAACTCTCCCACCGTGGGCTAAGAGAGTTGTCCTTACTGATTAAAAGCTACACCATTATGCATCTGACTGTCCACATCAACTGTCTATAATCTTTCAAAAGCTATGCCCATGACAAATCAATGTTACTCTGGAAAGGATCAGGATTCCTTTGTCTAGAGAGGTTCTTGAATCTAATCTTCAAGAAGACTTAAGTCAAGCAAGAATGGAGTATTTTTGCACACTGTTCAGGCTGATCATTTCTGACTCTTCCTTATTCCTTTCTTATGGCAGAAGTGCCTTAGCCTCAATGTCTTGCCTCCTCAAAGGGAACTATATACTGGAGAAGTAGCCAATACACCCCACTAATTAGCACACATTGTTACCTTTCAGAGAGTTCAAGTAGTTCCTTTCCAGAAAGGTCTTGGGAGACATCTTGCTTTTATAAAAGCAAAAGGGAGGTTAAACTGTTGCTTTATAACTATGGTGAATATATATGTATTTACTTGGAAGAGTAGTTAGCTTTGTGGTATTTGAGTCACTAGATGAGGCTGAAAGAGTTCTAATTTAGCCAGTGTACAAGAAGGGGGCAGACTTTCCACAGTGCCCTCTAAGAAATCAAAGATTTCATACTATCTTCTTAATATGGTTCTCGGGAAGAGAGAGGTTTTCGTGTGTAAGCCAGGTAATGCTGAATGGGAAGGAGTACAAGAGCCACTTCTATATCAACTTAGATCCTGATATAGGTTGCATGCAAGAAGATTATGGCCTCTTGCCCATTTTAATAGTCCTGATGATCTTGATGCATGATGAAGAACTGTTGACTTTGCCAGAAGTGTCTATGTATAGATCCTGATGTTCCCAGAGCTCTTCTTCCTCATTATTATCTCACATCAGAAGAAATCTATTATTACATTGGGCTGTCATCATCAGTGCTAGAACTCTGATGTTCTTAAGTTGACTCTTTTTCATCACTCTATATTAGGTAATCCACTGTCAAATTTATATTAATGGCATAACCCACATCAAATGGACCAAACAATGCGATTTTGAGACAGTCTTTCAGAAGTAGCAAGGAAAGGAAGACTTAAGGCAAAAGTGTTCCTACATATTTTTGTATTATTCATTTCTATTTCTCCCTTTTCCCCATTTGTTGGACACTTCTGCTCTAGAAGATTGTTATGATCTTCTATCAAGGTACAATATGTAATAGAACCACCCATTTTTCTAATGTAGAGCTTCCCTGATTCTGACATGGCCTCTCTTCCACATGCAACAAAAATGGTCTCGTGAAATTTCCTTAACTGGGGCATAAAAAGTCCCAGTCACCTGTAGTTGGTATTTCTCAGACTTGATGGATTCTTGAAATTACACGATTCCATTCTCTATTGACTGACTGCTCCAAAATGTTTATTAGAGGGGCCATATACAGAGAAGCTAAATGTCACCACATCCTTCCTACATATATTTGCCATAGTAGGACAAAGTAAGCCTGTTCCATTGTTAAATATTCAGCAACTTAGCAGTGCTTCATTTTGTCCCAGAATTGAATCTGAACTAAACGAGTTCTGCATTATTTTAAGTGAAAAATGAAAGAGCACATTTAATTTCATTCTATTTATTTACACTTTATAATTTCTTTGTTTTAAAGCTAGTAATCCAAAGTGGGCAATTAAATACCTTATTAAAGTTGGTTTTGACTACATTGTTTCATTTTTTCATTTAATAGCATATACAAATATCATAAAAGAGAAAGAAAGAAGTTTGTCATTCTCAAAACAGAAGGAAGTACTCAGTTTTGTTTTAGCTTATTTTTCAAATGAGAGTAAGAAAAAGAATATTTGTCTTTTTACATATTTGACAGAATAGATACTTAGCATGGAAAATTTGAGCTATATTACAGTCAGGAAGACATGACAGATGCAGGAAGTTAGAAGAGCATACTGAAAAAAAACAGGTGTGAGAAGTTTCAAAAGTTAAGAATGCTTCCATTTTTTTTCACTTTCCACATTTTTCTATGAGGCTTAAAAATTTATTTCAATCTCATCATTTCCAGGAATAAACATAAGATTTAATGGTTAGATTTACAAATTTTACTTAAGAATAAACACTTGAATTGGTTTCCCCAAGGGGAAAAAAACTGATTTGATGTTCAAAACAAAGGTATTTCAAAAGATAAATATCATAACCAACTAATATTACTGATTAAAATGGTGGTTAAGATAATGCAACTTCCTTGTATTTAGGCACATGGCAAAATTCTGTGAATTTAATTTAGTCTGCCTTTTGTATGTTCAAATGGCACATCAATAGGAAACATAATTTAAACTTTTTCCCACTGGTGGGAATAGATTTGCCTTGATGCATCTCAATTCAAATTTAGTTCCCTTGGTAACCAAAGAAGATAAATCTACAAGGCTCTCAGATACAGTTATAGTACAGCAGGTGGCCTTGGTATGGAAAGAAACTCTGCTCCTGATGGGAATCAAAACTGTAAACCTGACCTCATTAAGCAGAGTATTCTAGCCAAGCTAACCAGTCAAACACACACTGTGGGCTAATGGTTATTGCTCTGACAACAAGAAAACTAGCTTTAATCTCAATGAAGTTCACTACTGTGTTGTTATGTATAATCACCAAGAATACATCTCACACAGATGTGAATTTATACACAGTCTGTCAGGCTGAATATTTTAGGCTCAAGGAATACACTCAATCTACTAAGTACTCCCCACTACCTCCATAATTCTCATTCTATTTCTGTATTAGTTATTACAAAATCAACTTCAATACACTTTTCAGGTCCTGCCCAACTCAATCAAAAGTCAGATGGAATCACTTCAATGGAATAAATGCTGGAAAATAAAAATAGCATCAACAAAATAATTCATATTTTATAAGAAGTTTAAAATGAACTTCCTTTAAATTAATTAGCCTGAAAATGAATTTTACAGATCCAAAACATCAGTTTTCTTTATAACTTGGGGGGCGGGGGGAGAAGTAGAATATGAGAGCATACTGCTATGTTCTACAAAAAATTTGATTCATTTTGATGATATTACCTCCCTCAAGTTCACATCTCCCCAAGAAAGCACAAAATGAACTAAGTGAAACATTTCAAAGACAAAATCCTTCCCCCCCCCAAACTGCTGCAGCAAATGATACCTTTTACTATCTTTCTACTTTTTCCTTTCATTCTAGATATTGACATCCATGGAAAATCAATAATCCATTTGGGCTGTTGTCAGCTATAATACATAACAGAATTTCTAAATAACCTAGCTTTTATTCTTACTCTCTACAATGAACAACTCTTCACACCAAAAAAAAATAATAAAAGCCCCAGAAACATTAAAACATGTAGATGAGAATTAGGAAAATCCACTGGGCATGGCAAATGAGTTCTCTCTCTTCGCTCCCTATCTTTTCTAAGCTTTTTCTTAAGAGTAAGAACATGAGAATGAAGAGAAAGGGAAACTATATCAATGATTCAAGTGATACAAATGATAATAATGATACTGAACCATGACTGCAGGGAAAGTATTTTATAAAGAGTAGGACAAAAAGTATGACTTTAAAACTTTATATGATCAATTCAAAAGGAAAATGCATCCCAGTGAACCAAAAACAAAGTTCAACAAAAACATATTTACACATACTTTGTTGTTTTATTTTTAAAAAGAGCAAAATTTTTGACAAATCATTGAACAGCAGCATGTGTGCCGCAAATGTACATGAAACCCTAAAGTGATTCTTACATCTGTGAATAATTTTGTATTATCATGCACTTTCCTTGAAGTGGAGAGATCAGAGTAGAATAACAAAACATCTGCATGTAGTATTAATATTTTCTCTCCTATTAAAGCATGATCTGAAATATCCTAAGTTTTTTCCATACTTGTAACAGTTTCTATATTGACATATTGTTACTAAGCCATGAAAGTTTTGCACACTAAAAGCAAGACAGAGTTAAATCAGAAACAAAGTTAACTAAATGAATCTTTCTCTACTCAGCAACTTTAAAGCAATGAAATACTATTCTGGAATTTTTAAATCTTATACCTTCAAATTCACAATATTATACAATATTACTGGAGATGACTGAATGGATAATAACAACATGTAGAATCATAAAAAGACAAATTACCTCCAAATATCATTTTTTCCATCTCATAACTAATTAGGAACTACTACCAACAATATCACACCAAACAAAGCATACGTACTAGAAATGAACTTTTTATTCAACCAAATCTAAAGATTAGTGCTTCAAACCTACTGTTTTATGTTGGCAATGTTACAAATTGTCTACTTAGATAAATGCTATGTCAAAATTCTAATTAAACTATTTTGCTTTCTTTCTCTCTCACCTTCCATTCCTATTCCTAAATTCATCTGCTTACACTGACAGATGTGTTCCCCCTTTTACTTATAATTGTTCTCAAAATTACAGGAAATAATGATCAAGTGGATTTAAATAATTAAGTGGACGATTAATTAATTAATATTAAATAGGCACAAGTTAACAATGAAAAAATTCATGTAGAATTTTCTTTTATAAATGTCTTTTAAACACATAACTCTGAAGATACTGAGTTTTTATTAGAAATAGATTCTTAAATTCTCCTGATGTTACAAGTTTAGTATATTCAGAAAGAATAACTATTAATATTTCTTGCTTTCATGTCTTCCCAGTAAATAACTATTCATTCCAAATACTCATAAATGTAAAAGCAGTAAAAAGAATATTGGAAATGCATAAGGCTAGAATATTCTTTAAAAATAGCCTATGCTAGGGGCAGCTAGGTGGCTCAATAGATTGAGAGCCAGGCCTAGAGATAGGGGGTCCTAGGTCCAAATCAGGGCTCAGACTCTTGCTAGTTGTGTGACCCTGGGCAAGTCATTTAACCTCCATTGCCTAGTCCTTACCACTCTTCTCCCTTGGAGCCAATTCACAGTATTGATTCTAAGATAGAAGGTAAGAGTTTTTATATATATGCTTTATGCTTTATGCTTTATGCTTTAAATGCTTTATGCTTTAAAACAAAACAAACAAGTGAATTAGTGAATTCCCTAATGGATATTGAATACTTGTAAATCAAAATAAAGACCAAGAAACAATTAAATATCTCCTTGGATCAATGGAAAAACTTAGGGAACCTTTAATTTTCCCAAGTATATCTCCTAAATGGTATCCACTACAAAGGTTCATCAAGACAGGATAAATTGGAGAATTTCTCAGTTCTTCTTGAGTTCTTTACAGTATATCATCATTATTTTATTTTAAAAGTATGGCCAAATTAGAAATAGTCATATTCAAATGTGAGTAGAAAACCACATTCTGAAGCAAAAAACAAATTATACAGTTGAGCAAATAGGTACTTACTATTCCCATGATTCTTTAAATTGTCTCCATAATTTAAGGAACTTTACCCTAATTTATATGTAAAAATCCTTATCAATTTTTCCTACCATTGCCTGTACTAAAGACTATCTTCCCTTTTCTTCCTCAATCCCTTATCATATGTATCTGGGAGTCTAAAATCTCATGACTATTTTGAGGCAAAAAGCAAAAGCTGTTAATTTTTTACTATTTCTTTTATTTTTCTCATTCATATTTTTCATTCTTTTGCAAATTGTCTGAATTCATCAATATTCCCTTAACTATGTATCACCAACATCCATTGCCTATCCCACTCCTCTTTTTTTCACTGTAATCAGATTTTGGAGTGGGCTGAATTTAGATTTCTGATCTGCTAATATAAATATAATTCATTGAAGTCTATCTCTCCCATTTCTATTTATAACTTCAATTTGGTTTGCATCTGGAAGATTATTAGCTAGAATTCAGGAAATTGTATGTAGAACAATGGTAACAGGTCAAAAAACAAATAACTTATGCACATAGTACTTCAATGTTTAAAAAGCACTTCATCACAACATCTTGGCAAAGTAGATAAGTGAAAGGTTTATTATCCCCATTTTATAGATAAGGAACCTAAAGTTCTTTTAGAGGTTATGTGACTGGCCCCTTGTCACATAGCTAGTAAATAGCTGAGGTAGCATTTGAACCCAGATATGATTCCAAGGCCAAGCCTCTTTCCAAATAAATCTACTATTCATGGCTCCATTACTTTTGTGCATAAACCAAACATATCAATGATACTTCTGTGGCCAATGTTAATTAGTGACCCCTTTCAATATAGATTGTAAATAGAGATACCAATTTTTTAAAAATCCACCACATTTTGACATATTCATCTGAATAAATAAGAATGAAGTCATCTCTCCCCTTTAACATTTAATTCTTCAGATAAAAACAATCATAAACAAAAAAGCAAAGATTTTTCTATAAAAATAAAACCAAATGATGGCAAAAGTCACTTATCTTTCCTCCCAATACAAACAATAAATTCTCTTACAGATAAATATCTATATAGCAAAGACAAGGGAATCGAAAACTAAAAAGAAATTTACCTTCATCAGTTTCATGCCACACAATCCCTTCCAAATTCACACTGGTCCCAGGTTCACAGGGTCCCAGACATTCAGGCTCAGTTATTACTCCAACTTCACATGTATTAATACCCACTGAACGAGTCCGTACCAAAAGCTGCTCCACTGGGGCTGCAATATTGGATGAAGATGAGGAAAAGTAGGAAGGCAGAATCTGAGGCGTGATGCTACTGGAAACTGGTGGAGGTGGTGCTGGCACTGTAAACAGGGAGTCAACCTGAAAAATAGACATGCTTACTGCAATGGAGCTGAGTAGGTAATTCACTACAAGCAATAACTATAATTGTATTGGAACAGATCCGTTTTCAAAACTCCCACTGATACCTCAAATACATTTTGAATGTTCTTAATGATGCTACAACCTAACATATGATTAAAGGTACAAATATTATGTTCTTTATGCTAAACAAGGTCCAGTAAGTTTTAAGTTTTCATTTAAGTTTGAATTATACAGACTAGCTTCTCAAAATTTGTCAAATATGTCTTTACAATTCAACAGCATGAAAATAAGCACTGCAAAATGAAAATGCCTCACCTCCACATCTTTTAAAGGAAAAATTCATTTTGAAAAAAAAAAAGGTACAATATGTTTCTTGGATATCACTATGAGAATCTTTAATGAACACCTGACATCCAGATAGGTAAAATATTAATTAGAAGCATGTTTAAGTTCCAAAGAAGACATACATTCATGCATTAATTCACAAATTAATCACCTCCGTTGCAGAAATATATACATCTATAATTATACTAATATAGAAATTCTATTAGTAATCTCTGTAGACATTATCAATAATATTAAAAACCATTTTGTAGGGATTTCTTCCAGCTTTATTTTGCTCATTTGGCCAAAAGCAAATCCCAATTAACTGAAGACATGTAGTAAATGGAATATCCCTGTTTACGTTTCCAACAGGTTCTGGACATTGTGAGCTGAAGGTCTTCTCTATCTTCCTAGTGTCTTTTAAATTGAATTGTTAATGAAGAATTCAAAAAATACTAGCACAATGCTTAGCACAGAAGAGATACTTAATAGATAAAACATATAGACTATCAGTCAAACTTTCCTCTTCTTTCCTAGAAAATTGGAATACTTTATAAGCATGAATGCAGGCACTCATACACCTTACAGATAAACACAACACACACACACACACACACACACACACACACACACACACACACACACACACTTTCCCATCAGATTTCATGTGAGAAGCAAAGTAATTACCAACATGAGGATATCATTTTTTTTATTTGAACCAGACCTGTATTTTTACTTAAATAAGGAACTCCCAGTAGGGAAACTCCTTCTAACAATACTGTTACTTACTGTTCTATAATTTATAATCTTAGAGAATGGTTTAGGATACTGAGAAGTTAAGTAACTTGTCCAGAATTACATAGGAAGTATATATCTGAAGTCAACTTTCAATTCATATCTTCCTAAATCAGTAGGCCACCTCTAATATCCACTGTGCCACAGTGCTTTTCTGGGATTTTTACTGTAGCAAAGCCTATATATAAAAGACGTAAATGTATAAACATTAAGTGTTTAGCTGTACAGCCGTTAAAATCCATTTACAATCTCAAGGACTGCGGCTAACTGTCACATTATTTAATCTTGACAAATAGCTATCAATTATTTTTTTTAAAAATGCAAAAGGAAGCATGTTCTTTCAATTAGCATCTTAAATCGCATATGTAACTAATAAGCCCTAATAGAAAAACTAATAGGTAAAATTCAGCCTTTCTTTACAATTTATATTTTTTAACATATTTCCCAAGAATTCATAGACATACTGTACAAATTCTGTGTAAAAATTATGTGTGTATATATAATGAAATGAGCTTTGATTTAAACAATTGAAGTAATCAGCTGAATCTTTTTCATGAGTGTAGAAACTCTCTACAGTTTGCATTCCACTAAGATGATAAACTGATATTAATTTAGTTGTGAAGATTCATAATTTAAGAGAGCAGTCTTTCATCCATCTATCTGCCCATTAAAGGAACTTTAATTTCCTCCTTTCAAATCTACCAAAAAAAGTTTTTTAGTTCAGTGTTTTTTTTATTGTTCTACATTATTTATCTTTAACCACAATGCCCTGGAACTCATTTAGAAGTTGAAACATTAAATTCAATGATTTAAATTTTCATGTAGATGCAACTTAATGTAGATCAAAGTTCACAACGATGTATATATACTTCAAGAACTAACTTGATAAATGAAGAGGGAAAATCTAGGAAGAATATCTATAAGTTAATACAGTGTTTATCTAACTTAAGAAGTTGCAATGTTGCAATAACATTTTTAAAGAATAAAGAAGACAATTAAAACAGGATAACAAACTTTTCAAGTATTTTGCATGGATTCTATTCATCAAAAACTTTTGTGTCTTTTGTTTATTGATGCTATTTTTATATGTGTGATTTCTCAATCTTCCCCATAGTACCACATATCCTCTAAGTACAAAAGTTATGCAAATAATATATTTTTGTGCTTTTCTTAATCTGCATCTATCTTTGTTATTTTACATATTTCTCATTTTCAACAATTTATTGGATTTTGTTTTTTCTATCATTCCACTATAATTTAATTGAGCTGTTTAATCCATATACATTTCAGTTTTATTTCTTATTATTGATTTTTCTGCCTACCTCATTAAAGTCAACACTTTGCCCTACAAATAATTTACTTATGCTGCTTTGATACTGTGTTTGGTTTTTTGGATTTGGGGTTGTTGGTTTTTTTTTTCCTTATAGGCCTTATTCTCTCCCAAAACTGCAAGCTTTGTTCTTTACCACAAAGGTGAAGAACTGTTTTCACCTAAAACAGTGGCAAGACCCACAATGTCCACCTTCCTCAGTAACAATAATAAGCTAAGCAATAAGAAATCCCTGGCTGACCAAGTGTTGCCCTGATGCTTTAAGCACAAACCATCCAACTTGTTTCTTGTTTCTGTAGCAAACTTGCCACAGCATCTTCTATATTCCTAAACCTTGTCATAATGCCCCAAAGATGAACTTTCTCATATGTTCTGTCCTTTATTAAAAATATGTCTTTCTTGAAGTTAGAGACTATCTCATTTTTTTTTAAATGTATCCCTGGTGCTTATTGCTTGACACATATGTAAGGACTTAAAACGCTTTTTCATTCATTCATTCATTTGAAGTGTATGCAAATCAAATATTTAGCTCACCTCTCTTGTTGTTATTGTTGCTGCTGCTGCTGTCGTTGTTTCCCAAGAATGATTCAAATGCTTCTTTTCTGATAAAGGTCCAAATTATTTCCTTGATGATTGGGTTAAGCTTTGTAGGATATGTTATTTTTGGTAGCAGCTTTAACTCCTTTCTTTTTGGAATATACTATTCCATTCTTTTGTCTTTATTTCCAAGACTATAGGGTTATCATGGGTTATTTGAACTGGCATTCCTTAATATCTGAAGGTCTTTCTCCTAAATACTTGCAAAATTTGTTTGTTACTAAAATTTTGAAATTTAACCAGTAGTTGCCTAAGATTTTTAAGCATGATTTTTTTTTCCTCTGGAAGTGATGAAAGAAATTGAACAGTACTGTGTTTTCTATATTTAAAAGTTCTGGACTGGTAATTGTACCATTTCTTGCTAAACGGAATTCAAGTTCTCAGATGTATAGTCTTCTGGGAGATGTATGATTCTTATTATCTCTGTGCCTCTTGTCTTCGAGGTCAACTGCTTTGTCTTGTGTAAAATCCATGTGTTCTTTTAATATTGTTGCCTTTTGCTTCATCTGCATCAGTGGAGGAAGCATTCAATGACTGGCAATGGGTGTAATAATTTATATGGTATTTCCTCTCTTCCCTCCCCATTTTCATTCTCACTGCAAAACCAGAAGAGATGTAGTTACTATCCCATGAATAGTTCCATATCTATTCCATGTGACCAGTATTTAAAGACTACGTGAAATACTGGGTTTGGGACATCTATCTAAAATGAGTAGAAAAAGACCCTTTTTTTTTCCTTTTTCCTTTTTTTGAAAGGGATAAAATTGAACTTATTTTTCAATCGGGAAAAATCTTCCTTCTCTCCCTATCTCCCTACTGAGAAAAAAAGAAAAATAAAATTCCTGTTACACACAAATTCTCCCAATGAACATGTCCAGAAATAAGTATGTCTTAATGTTCAAATAATATTACCTCTCTGTTTGGATATGAGTAGCATGTTTCATTATGAAACTTTTAGAATCATTATAGGTGACACTGCATTGATCAGATTTCTAAAGTTTTTTGAAGCTATTTATCTTTACTATAATGCTATTATTGTATAAATTATTCTCCTGATACTGCTCTCCAAACTCTGAATCAATTCATACGAGGTTTCCCACTTTTCTCTGAAACCTTTCCCTGTACCATATCTTATAGAACAATAACAGTCCATTAGTCACATAGTTCACTTGTTCATTCATTGTTCATTTGTTCAGTCACTCACCAGTGATGAGTGCCTGCTTAGTTTCCAATTCTTTACCACATCCTCCCCCACAAAAAGCTGCTATAAATATTTTGCACAAGGTTTCTTTTGCTCTTTCTTAGAGTCCTTTGGGGTACAGAACTAATATTACTGTTAAAAAAGAGTCCATAGAGAACTTAATGCATTGAGGGTCCAGGTCTACCTTGTTTTCCAGGAAGGCTAGACAGGTCCACAGTTCTATCAACAATACATTCATGCACTTGTTTTGCCACAAACCCTCCAGTATCTGTCATTGTCATTTTCTTGTCAACTTTACAGATCTGATAAGTGTAAGGTGGAACCTAATATCTGCTTTAATTTATATTTCTCTAATTATCAGTGATTAGGAAGCTCTTTTTCATATGGCTACTGATAGATAAGATTTCTTCTTTCAAAAACTGCTTATTGATTATTTATCAATTGTAGAGTGTTTCTTATATGTCTTAACCAGTTCCACATATGTACATATAGACACACACATATGTATGCATATACATGTTTTAAATTAATCCTTTAACAGAGAACTTTAGTAAAAATATTTTCCCTTTTGTCTGCTTCTCTTCTAATTTTAGCTAAATTAGTTTTGCCTTGTGCAAAGATATTTTAAATACATATAATCAAAATCATCCATTTTATCTGGTCTTGAACACTTCACCTATGAAAAGACCTGAAAAGTTAATTCTGTTGTCGATCTTCTAAATTATTTGTGATGCTATCTTTATATTACACTTTTTATATCACATAGGCATTTGAAGCTTATCTTGGCATACTCTTTGAGATGATATGACTAGTTTCTGTCAGGCATCTTTCTAGATTTCCTAACAGTTCTGTGAAATTGTATATTCTTACTACAATAGTTGGAATCTTTGGGTTTATTAAGCTACTGGTCACAATGTTCTCTTGCTCCTATTTATTGTGTACCTGATATGTTCCAATGAGCAATGTATTTCTTACCTTGCATAAAATTGCTCTAATGATTACTATATATTTGGGGACATAATACTACTAGGTTTCCTTCATTTCCAGGTTTTTTTTCATCATTTCCATTAAATTATTTGGTAAGTTGACTGGCACAGAACTGAACAACTAAATTACCTTAAAGATAATATTATTAATTTTATTAATTACAAATTAATAAATAATTGTATTGATTTGCTCAATAAGCTTGCCCTATCCATGAAAAAACTACCTGTCCAATTAACTGTATCTGTCTTGAAATGTGTAAAGAGGGTTATATAATTGTATTCATAGCATTCTTTTGAAGGTTTTAAACAGAATGCCAAGTATTTTTTACTTTCTGTAGTTATTAAATGGAATTTCTTTATCTTACTTGATTTTGTTGGTAATATAAAGAAATGCTCATGATTGTGTGACTATAATTATATCCTTCAAATTTGCTAAAGCTATTATTTTAATTAATATTTTAGTTGCTTAAGGTTCTTGAGTCAAACCAACTGTAAAAAACCTGTAAAAAACAATCATTTTATTTCCTCTTTATTCATATTTATTCCCTCTATTTATTTTTCTCATTTTATTCCTGAAGCTAAGATTTCTAGCACAACACTGAAAATCAATACTGATTATGTATATATATATATTTATATATATATATATATATATATCTTTCACTTTACCCTTGATGTCATTAGAAAGATGTCTTCCCACCTTTCAAAAATTAAAGAGAAAAAAAAAAAGAAAAAGTTCAATTTTATCCCCATTACAAATAATGTTGACTCTTCATTTCATATGCTATTTATCACATCAAGGAAAAATCCATTTATTTCTGTTTTCTATTTAAAAATAGGAATTTTTGTCAAAGGTTTTTTTCTGAACTTATTGACTTATGTGGTTCTTGATTTATAGTAAAAGTTTCCCTAATATTGAACAAATCTTTCATCCCTAGTATAAAACCAACCTAGATATGTATTTTTGTAATTTCTTTAATAAACAGTTTTATTTCTCTGTTTTCATTCTTCTTGGTGTAGATATCAAGACATGTTTCTATCATTAAGTGAATTTGATAGACTTCTTCCTATTTTTTTCAAACAGCTTTGGTAGTAATGGAATTAATTGTTCATAATGATTTATAAAACTTTCTTGTAAATCCATATGGTCCTTGGTCCGCCCCTTTGATGAGTCACTTGTGATTTGTTAAATGTTTCTTTCTGAGACTAGGCTGTCCTCCAATTTCTATTATGCTAGGCATTTTATATGCCTTTTGTAAATATTCACCCATTTCATTTAAGTCTTATCAGCATATAAATGCATGAAAGTTTCTAACAATTTCTTCAGTGGTTTTGAAAATACCTTTTCCTTTTTTAGTATTTAAATTTGATTTACTTCTTCATTTTAAAGTTAGGTAATAAAGTTTGTCCACTTTTTTGAGTTTTTTAAATAACATCTAGTTTTATTTATTAATTCAATATATTTTTTGCTAATCTCTTCTTTGCACAATTTATAAGTTGTTAGTTGTTTTTTTAAATTTCTAAGTTGTTGGTTATCATAGTTGTTTTTTTTAAGGTGCATTCCCAATTCATTAATCTGATCATTATTTTATTGATGAAAGTGTGTAGAGCTACAAATATTCTCATAAGAAATACATTGGCTACATTCCCAAAATTTTGGTATATAACCTCATTACTGTCATTGTCTTTAATGAAATTATTAAATATTTGTCCAATCTATTCCTTGAAGAACTCATTCCTTAGTTCCTTGGTCTCTAATTTTGAATGTTTATTCATTAGACTTTATTCAAAATTTTTTTTATTGAAGTCCATGAATGATGTGTTTAGTATTTGTGGTTTCATGAATTTTTGTGGGATTTTTATGTGCCAATACATGGTCAGATTTTATAAGGGCTTCAAGAATAGCTGGGAAATATAATCTCCAGATTATTGTACAATACTCTATAATATCTAACTTTGTAGCATTTCATTGAGGATCTTCTCTTCTTTTTTGTTTGTTTTGGACATATCTATATCTGTGAGGAGTAAACTTGAAGTTAATCTATTGTTGTAGTATCTATTTCTCTCTGTGATTCTCTTTTAACTATTCCTTTAAGTATTTAGATGTTATACCATTTGGTACATATAGATGGTGAATACTTATATTGTCATTCCTTATGATACCTCTCAGCAAAATGTAGTTTCCCTGTTTACCTCTTTTAATTAATTCTATTTTTGTTCTTGTCTTGCCTAAGATCATGATTACCAACCCCTGCCTTTCCAACTTTAGCTGAAGCATAATAGATTTTGCTTCATATTATTTTAATGCTATGCAAATCTTTATATTTAAACTATTACTTGTCAAAAACATTATTGGAATCTGCTTTCTAGTCTATTCTCTTACTTGCTTCCATTTTGTGAATTAATTCATCTTGTTGACATTCATAATAATTATTATTGTCTCTTTCTCTCAATCCTCTATATATTTTCTTCTATTTCCATTCCCCTTTTTATAAAGAACAGAGTGGTAAGAGAGGAATATGATCAGCCTCAGTCTTATAGAATTGGTGGAATCTGCTGGTCTCTTCTCTCTCTCCTCTTTCCCTCACCCAATGCCTAACCATAGATTCTTTTTCTTTCTTCTCTTTTAGGCTTCTTTTGAAAGGCCATCCTCTTTAGGGTTCGTTGGACTTGGGAAAAATATCTCTGTTAATCACTCGTCTGTCTTATCACTCTCTTCTCTTCTCCCCTTTCCCTTTTGAGTGCCTTCTATTTCTGTTCTCAATCTATTCTTTCTTTGACTAGCTCAAATTAGAATGGGGATCAAATGTCACTTGCTCACCCCACATCTTCCTCCTTGTTTATAGTCAAATACCTAAAAACCTCAGTGAAGTAAGATAAATGCCCCCTCATACTTTGTTTCTCTTCTGCCTACCCCTCCCATCCAGTCTATTCCTTTTTCCAACCCTTTCCATTCTTTTTTTTTAAGATAATCAAAACATAACGAAACCATTGCCAGGTGCTCCGTCTTTTTAGACTTACTCTATTACTCTAGTGGCTTTCAGGTTATCCAATGATGCTTAAATCACACTTCTTGTTTTGAGTTTCCACATCAATTATTTTTAAAATAAGATATATTTTCTTCCATCTTTCAGTCATTTGACTTGTTTTAATATTCCTTATGACCTCATGGAGTCATTAACTTCTATCTGTTATATTGCAATTTCCATTTTTATTTCTCTTGTGCCAAGCTGTTAATGCTTTTATTCATTGTTCCACAGTTCTCATTTCTTTTACCATTTTTCTCTAGTCTTAGCATTTTATGTTTTAAAACTTTTTTTTTATTTTTAGCATTTTTAAAAGCTCTTGCTTCCTCTTTTCCAGGAGTCAGTTAAACTCGTTTCTCAACTGTGTTTTTCTTTGAGGCTTTGATTGTAGAAATTTTTCAGTCAGTCTTTTCTTCTGGGAGTCTATCACAACAGCTCTCTATGGAGGGATTTCTTTTTTTATTGTACATTTATTCAGCTTTCTTCCTAACTTTGGACTTTTAAGTCAGGACTGGGTTTTAAGAAGTTCTGGAGGAAACATCAGGATGAATTTGTACTCTCTTGGATTCTGCCATTTTCATTGGGTATTTTGATTGTTATTACAAGATCTCAGGAATAGTTCAGGCTAAAGAAGTACAAGCTTTCAGAGCTCACAATATGGTCTGATTCAGGGAAAAATCTGATCACTGCCCTCTAAATCTGAGCACTATAGTTTCCTGATGTGGGTTTGGATCTGGTTATTCTGTTGCAGGATTTCACAATAGTCAATGCTATAACTAAGATCTGCTACCATTTTTAATCTTAGAATAAGACCTCAAGTACTGATTCCCTCCTCAGTTCACCCTATTACTATATCCAGGAACTGAGCAGTGAGTGACAGAACTACCAGTTAGCACCTATTCCTAAAGCCTGCACAAAGTGAGGTTTCTCTATATGGGCCTGGGACATCTTTCTTGGGTATACTGTCTTCACTCTCTTTCACTAAAATCCTCTATCATTAGCTAGACCCTAGTGTGTATAAAGCAATGTGTCTACCTATAACAACCTGGGCTCAAAAATGTATCATTGTGTGTTTTTTCCTCAGTTTTACTATTCAGGAATAAATTGTGTATATTTTCTAACTCTTTGTGGAGCAGTTATGGGAGTCAATCACATCTATACTTTCCCCACTCCTCCATCTTGACTGTTATACTTTATTGTTACCATTAAGGAAATTCAATATAGCAAAGACCTAATATGTCTAATATATTATATTGATCAATGAGGTTACAAGGATTAGACATGATAGTCTGAATTTCTCAAGGAATTTAGTAATTAGTAGAGATGATTTCTAATTATAATCCAAATTGGAGTATTTCATTATTTAAAACAAAACAAAACAGCATGAGAGATTCATAATTTTGACCTGTAGGTAAAAGAGAATGAGATATGGTTTCAGAAATAAAGCTTTATTCTGATAAACTGCACTAAATGAGTGACTCTGAGGATGTGGAATTATTTGCCCTGGCTGTACTTACTACTCAATGGGTCTGCTATTCTGACATGAATCAGTTCCCTTTGAAGATGGTGGCTAATATACTGGGTGCCCTTTTGCCAGTATTGAGACCACATTCCTCTCAAAACAGAGGACTTTTTCTCACTATTCCACAAATCCCAAACCTTTATTCTGGAAGAGAACCAAGAATCAATTGAGTATAGTTTCAAGAGGAAGTATTCAGGACATAGACCCAGGATGGCCTATCATTTCAGCTGAGCACCATTTGGGAAATGGCAAATGGGGAAAATTCTCCTCTGAAAATCAATTAGTTACAATTCCCCCGCCTAATCTATTCCCTTCTCTTTGCCACAGAAAACTGTGGATTAATGTGATGAAACAATGTTACTTGAGCTAATTATAGGAACTCTACTTAACTCAGTAATCCAACTCAATACATTATTCAATCATCATTCTGGGGTGCTGTTTTTCCTGAATCTTGATCATGTTCTTCCAAAACTATCTGAATTTCTTCTAGAGTATTCAGCTCTGCTCTGTATGATTCTTACCCTAAGCTTGTTCTGGGCATCTACCTAAATCAGACCAAGCTTTGTATCCCTACGATCTCTTCTCAAAATTCCTCTCTCCCCTTCAAACAAAGTCCAAAAACTGGTTCCTCAACTGGACAATGAATAGGTCTACGAATTGGCCTTCAACTTTAAATTCTCATTCCTGAGAAGTTCCAAGTGTTCCAGAATGCCATTTACATTCACTGTTCATTTTTATTTTCACGTCCCTCTTATTAGAGTATTTCAGTGCTTCCCACCCCCCATAGTGATCAATAAAAACCAAGAAACAGTTGTATAAGCTGAATTTTTTAACTTCTTAAGTAAACTCCTTTGAGATTTGCCCTTGAATCTCCCCAGATATTAACAGGATGCACTCTTGATCCAATGAAGCATTATTCTCATGTAGAGTAAAGGCTATGGTGACCCTAACCCAAGGACTGTAGTGGGAGCAACCAATATTTGAAGATCCAGCCACTCCCAGACTGTGTTAATTTTTACTTAAGATATGTGATCTGTCCTCAATACTTAATTGATTCAGGGAACTAAAGGATTAGTTCATTGATACAGGTAGCATTCTGCTGACTTAGATATAAAAAAGTCAGTTCACAATAAGTGTGCCCTCGGGCTTTTGATCAGATAACCATGAGCAGCATGGAGACATATGTCCAGGTAAATCAATCTTTAGTCCTTGATGAATATCTTCTTTACTCTGAATATCTTTCCACTTCTATGACTAAGTAAATCATTTTATGTTAAACATTACATGTTAAAAGAATATACAGTTTTATTATAATCTCAAACCTGAGGTACCATTTTGGCTTGAGTGGGACTTGGCTCATCACATGAGCCAATGTCTATAGTTAAGTGACTTGGAGTTTTTGTCTCCATTCCCTGGCTACTTACTTCAACCAATTAGTACATATTTCTCATCTATCTTGCCAGTTACTACAATTATATAGATCTAACCTTAAGTGAGTTGGTCTCATAGCTTTTGGATATGGGAGGAAACAAAGCCTCCAATTCACGAATCAGTTACTTAACTACATAAAGAATATAAAAGCAATTCAAAGATGCAAAGTGCCAGTAAGACAGGGGTTCATATTACACCCAACTCAAGGAGGGTACCTGTTCAAACTGGATATACTATACAGGTTAGACATAATTTGCCTCATTTCCTAAGACCTCTAGAGGTATGATTAAGAAAGGAAGGATTAGTAAGTCTGCACAACAAGGAGGATTAGATCTAAGAAGCAATGTATTTCCAGTTCCAACAGTTTCATATATTTTAAGAGTTGAAGGAGCTATATCATCATAGACTTACCCAATGTAGCCAGAGCTTTCCAGGCTCTTTCTAATTACATTCTAAGGTTAGAAGAAACAACTGGAAACTGGGTTAAGGTAAACAAAAAATAACTTAGGGTAAGTAAACAAAATTATATAACAAAATGTACGAATTTCATTGAACTTAAGGTAAACGGTTGTACATGGAAAGGGTGCAATTTCAATAGGAAAGGGATATGGTAAGAAGCTATTCCAAGTATGAAGGAAAATGTAAAGTAAGGATGAAATCAGGTAATTAATAATAATCTATGTTAAGTTTGAAACAACTCCACAAATATGAAGTATACACTATACGTGTGGTATTGACAGAAAAAAATGCTATGTTGGTGCTCAAAAATCACAGAATATAGAATTTTAGATTCATGGGGACCTCAATAGTCATCTAATCTGAACTACAAAGAAATTCCTACTGTAATATCTCCCAGGAGAGGGAGTCAACTTATTCTACTTTTGAACTGTTCTAATTTTACAAAGCACTCCCTGAAATCAAGCCTAAATTGACTTCTTTTTATGTTTCTAATTCTGCCTTCTGAGCTATAAGACACCTATCAGGTCAAATTGGAGTCTTCTCTTTTCTTTTTTTAAAATTAGTTTGTTTGTTGGATAAAAATTCACAGGTTCACCTTCCTCCACTCCCCCAGTAGAGAAGGCATAATTTGACAAGAAGATAGATATAGATATCCAAAACACATACTCACAGCTTATTCTAGTGTTTAAATACCTCCTCACCCCCATTCCACCAAATACTCTGTAATCCAGTGACATTGGACTTTTGTGGTTCTTCAGACAAGAAATTTTCTCTCTTAACTCTGGCCCATACTGTTCCATACATCTGTATTACTCTCCCTGACTTCCCTCAATTCCCAGGTAAAATCACCCATTCTATAGAAAGTTATTTCTGATCCTTCTTAATTCTGGTACCTTCCTGTCCTCCTGAGAAACACTGCTTTGTCTGATCCACTAATTCCTCCATCTGTTATGAGAAAGGGATATACAATTGGATATCCGTATTCATTTATCCATTAATGGGATAGCCTAAGGATGAGATGGGAGATTAATGCATTTTCCAAAGAGTTAAGATTCAGATTGTATCAACAGATAAGAGAACTTTTTCGGAATGGAGTAGAGAAGATCAGTGGCCATGGGTCAGCTCACATGAAACAATAGAAGAATTTTGCCAAAGCCTCCTACTGAATACAGATGTTTGCAGGGTATGTTATCATTGACATAATATAATAAGTCACATTGGCCCCATTACAAGAAAACCAAAGGTCAGGAGAGGTTCTATTGTGAATATGGATATTGGGGTGGTGATGCCAAGGTGCACTGGGCATGGGACCCTGACCTGAGGACAAGATAGCTAGCTCTGCCCAACAGGGATCCTTATCCAATAAGAAATAAAAAAGAAATAAGAAATGAAAGTGGCCTTCAAATGATCAACACTAGACAAAATGTTTCTCTTCAACTTTAGGTCAAGAAGCTTACCCCTGATAATCAACAATCATCATATATCTGACTCGCAGAAAATATGGCTATGACAAATTAATCCTGTTACAGAATGAAGAGTTCTCTGGCCCAGAAGAAGTATCTGAAAAAGAATAAACTTTTTAAAAATCATTCTATCTAATTCTATTCATTGATTTCTTATTTCTTCATGCAAAATTAGTACAAAGTCCTTGCACTCTCAGAGTGCAAGTACACCCTGTAGAAATAGTCCAAGTCTCCCTTAATTTTAAGGTTTCCTTTTTTCTAGGAGGGTTCAGATATCTATAACTCTTATAGAATGGGCTTGAGGGATAAAAGGGTACCACTTCTGGGAAGTAATAGGGGAGAGATAAAACTGTTACTTCATAACAGTAAAATGTGCAATATATTTGGAAGAAAAAGGATTCCCTAGCTAAATTGGTGGTAATTGTGGGTCCCTAGATGGACATGAGTTTGGAGTCTTTAGATCTTGTGGTAGAAGAGGGTAGCCCAACTTTAAAGCCCTCTACAGGGAACAAAACATATCATTTTCCCAACGTGGCAAGTTCTTTTTGTTTTGTTTTGTTTTAAACCCTTACCTTCTGTCTTGGAATCAATACTGTGTATTGGTTACAAGGCAGATGAGTGGTAAGGGATAGGCAATGGGGGGTAAGTGACGTGCCCAGGGTCACAGAGCTGGGAAGTGTCTGAGGCTAAATTTTAACCTAGGACCTCCCATCTCTAGGCCTGGCTCTCAATCCACTGAGCTACCCAGCTGCCCCCCATTGTGGCAAGTTTTGATGGGTGAGTCAGGGAATAGTGAGTGGGTGTTCAGTGCAGGGAGAGCCTAAGTGTCAATTTAGATAGCAAGATAGGTTGTATGTAAGAGACTTATAACCTCGTTGCTACAGGTGACCCTTAAATATAATGAAGAATGAGTGACAGTGCAACAAGCATCATCTCTGCTTTGGTCCTGATGTTCCTAGTACTACTCCCACTCATTGTTACCACTTGGCCTTAGGAGAACCACTGTAAACTACAAAAATGTGTTATTGCTTTATATAGAGACCAGATATTTGACATCTAAAACTTGGTCCTTCCAAATGCAGGAAGAAAAGTTTAAATTTTCTGACTTTTGTTCTCCATATTTTTCCTCTTTTTGTAGACAGCATCTATAATATTGTTTTCTACTCTTTTCCTTTTGTCTTTGCCAAGATAATTGTCAAGTAAAATCTCTGAAAGCACCAAAAGAGAGGAAGGCCCTCTGGAATATCCTTAAATCTATGTCACAATGGGATAGCAAGATACCTATCAGAGATGCCTGTTCTTCTCCCAACACTATGGGATAGTTCTTCCTCACCAATTTGGTTTAATTTTCCTTAGAAATGTAATCAAGCTGTCCCCAGGAATCAAAAGGCCTCTACTTGACAGCTTCTGGGTGTAGTGGTTGTAATAGCATTTATTTGTATTCATCTACGGACATAATTAGTAACACTCATTTGGAAACCTTCCATTTTGGGAGATATCTGAAGCTTACAGAAGAAATAATACATCTTGGTGGAAGATGCATTGTGGAAAGTTGGCAGGGTAGAGTGTGAAGCTTCCTCGACCTCCTACTACATCCCACAGACAGCCAAAAATCACTCCACAGAATCAATGCAAAAAAAAAAAAACAGCAAAAACAAACAGGATTAAGGAGTGAAGCTAAACATCCAGGGGTAAATTAGAGGCAAGTTTCCAAATTCTCTGGCCTCACTCTCAAAGTCATAGGCCCTAGGGTAAGAACACAACAGAGTGAAATCAACAAGGCATACCTTGGGGGCAGGAACTCCCCCTGGTTTGTGGAGTCCTGTAACATGCATCCTGGAAGAGAACACCTAAAGGCAGAAGGGTCCTGGGAGTAACTGTATCTCCCTGGGTTCTATAGATCTCAACTGGCCTCCAGTTGGGGATTGAAGGAGTGGACCACAAAGTCTATAGATACCAGGTAATAAGAAAAGGGAACTAAAGCCTGCTGCTAACAAACAAGGGACTTTGAAGGCTTGAGTGGATACCTGTTCTAGCCTAGACTGAGGCAGTAGACAAGGAGGAATAAAGGAATGCACATTGGTGACTGGTAGCTGAGAGACTGAGGACACATCAGTTGTGGTCCCTGACTGCTGCCACAGAGGAAGGTGGACTGTCTGATAGCAATTGCAGTGTCAGAACTGCCTGTGTGTTGGAGCACCTGAGGTCAATCACAGGCTAGGGCTTAAATAGGGAACTGGGAGTACATCTACCTAATTCAGGCCTATAAAAACTTGAATAAACAAATAGGACACAGGAAAAACAAATACACACTATAAAAATCCTAAAACCCAAGATAGCATATTCCAACACATAGGAACCAATGGGACTCCAACTCCAGCAAATAAGTCTATTGACTGGGCCACTAAAATTAAAATGAGCAAGAAAAAGAGAAAGAACTCAACTACTGATAGTTATTATTGGGAACAGCTCAAACTCAGAGGACAATGAAATAAAAACACATACTTCAAAATCAGCAAAGAAAGAAAATAAGTGGCAAAAACTTCAATAAGACTTTTTTGAAAAGCTTTAAAAAGACCTCAAAAACCAAAAGAGAAAGATTGAGTAAAATTTAAAAAAATAAGATGCAAGAGAATTATGAAAGAAATATCATCCAAATGGAAAAAAGAGATCCAGAAATGTACAAAAGAAAAAAATGTATTAAAAACTAGAATTGGTCAAGAGGAAGCTAGCAATTTCCTAAGACAAGAAGAAATAATAAAGCAAAATCAAAAGAACAAAATAATAGAAGAGAATATGAAACATCATCATAAAAACAACTGACTTGGAAAATAGATCAAGGAGAGATAATATAAGAATAGTTGGACTCCTGGAAAGTTAACAATCAAAAAAAAAGTTTAAATGCCATATATGAAAAAGTTGTCAAGGAAAGCTGCCCAGAAACTCCAGAAACTGAGGTTTACAAAGAATTTGAAAGAATCCATCAATCACTTCAAAGAGATCCAAAGATGAAAATGCAAAGGAACATCATTGCCAAGTTCCATAGCCCCATGGCTAAGGAGAAATTGCTATAAGGAACAAGAAAAAAAATTGACTATAGTAAGAATAACAAGAATTAGCAAATACAATACTAAAAGAACACAGAACATGGAATACAGCATTTCACAGAGCAAAAGAACTAGGCTTACAATCAAGAATAACATCTAGCAAAAATGAGCATAACTATAAAAGGTAAAAAAAGAACTGAAGGAGTTTCAACTATTCCTGGAGAAAAACCCAGAACTCAACAGAACACTCAATCTATAAGAAACATATAAAGATAATGAAAGACTAATCAGAAGCAGTCCAAAAGATCAAAGTGTTTGATTACTCTATGGAAAAATGTCATCTATGACTACTGGGAATGGCATTATATTGCCTGGGTATATTGAAGGGGCATATATGGATGGAAGACACAAGGTTGAGGTGAATGGAATGGAATGAGCTAAAATGGTAGTAGAATAGACCAGGAGGAATTAGAGTGGAATGGCTTTCTCATATGGAAGAGGAATGAATGGAGGACTGCCACAAAGAAGGAGACAAGGGGATGGAGAACTGGTAGTACTAAAACCCTACTTTCATCAGACCTTGGATAAAGAGAGAACAACATACACAATTAGAAGGATAAAAAAATCTTCAAAATCAGAGGAATCGGAAAGAATGGGGATGAGATAAGGGAAGAATGGGGCATCCCTTTGTGGGTCTCAGGAAATAAGAAAAGGCAAAGGTGGATAATGAGAACAAAGGGCAAGGGATAAGTAAACGAAGGGAAGCAAGGGATACTTAGACGGACATCAAGATGTAAGGGGTTAAGGCAAGGGAATAAGGGAGGCACTCTTAGGACAAGACAGAAGAGAGATTTTTAGAATCAAACTCATATCCAAAAATAATAGGATCACTTGTGGGGATAAAGAAAATATTTCTAGAAAGGAGGATAGAATAAGAATTGAAAGGTAAGGAGAAAGGTGCAAGAGAAAGAAAGGGAGGAGATGACAGTGTGGAGGAAGGGAATAGGGGAAAATGCACAGCTAGTAACAATTATATTGAATGTAAATGGAATTAATTCACTCATGGGAAGAAAATGGATAGCAGAAAGGATGAAAAATGAGGACCTATCAATGTGTTGCTTAAAAGAAATATACTAAAAATGAGAGACACATATAGAGTAAAAGTGAGGGGCTGGAGCAGAATATACTATGCCTCACTGCACCTTCATACAATCTGTTGCCAAAGTCTATTCTCACCTTTGCAATATCTCTTAAATATGTTCCCTTCTCTTCTTCACTACCATCACTCTGGTGCAAATTATCATCATTTTGATTCATTGGAATAATCTTCTTGTGGTTCTGCTTGCCTGAAATCTCTCCTGACTAGAATCCATCTTCCTTTCAGTTACCAAGTGATTTTCCTAAAACACAGGTTAATCAATTTGGTTCCAAAAAAGGGTTCCAATTGCCTCCAGGAACAAATGTAAAATGCCTTATTTAGTACTCAAAGGCCTTCATAACCTCTCCTACCTCTCCAGTCTTTTTATACCTTACTGACAGGTATCTTTGATCCACTGGCCCTGGCCTCCCCAATATTCCACAAACAAGACATTCCATCACTTGGTTCCAGGAACTTATTCAGGCTGTTCTCCATGTAAAGAATACTCTTCCTCTTCTACTCTATTGACCTCTTTGGCTTCCTTTAGGTTGCATCCAAAATCCCACCTTTTACAAGAAGTCTTCCCCAAACTCTCTTCATTAATTAATTAATTTCTTAAACTCTCTTTTAATTATTTTCTATTTATCATGTATATAAGATCATTTTGTGTATATTTGATTGAATGTTGTCTATATTCTTAGACTCTAAACTACTTGAAGTCAAGGGTTGTCTTTTGCTACTTTTTGTATCCCTGGAGCTTAACATATTGCATAGCACAAAGCAGCCATTAAAACCAAAATTTCATTGACTGATTGCACAGTTCCATGCTAACATAACTGAAAGCATAAAAGAAATAAAGAAATATATTAAAAAATGTCAAATATCAAACTCACAGAAGACCAAATAGACATCTTAAACAATCCAATCTCAGAAAAGGAACTAAAACAAGCTTTAAAAAAAAAAAGTAATAGAGGGCAGCTGGGTAGCTCAGTGGATTGAGAGCCAGGTTTAGAGAAGGGAGGTCCTAGGTTCAAATCTGGTCTCAGACATTTCCCAGCTCTGTGACCCTGGGCAAGTCACTTGACCCCCATCACCTAGCCCTTACCACTCTTCTGCCGAAGGTAAGGGTTTAAAAAAAAGAATTATTTTCTTAATGCTAGTTGTATGCATTCCCATTTACAGAACTATCAGATGTTCTAAATCTCTTTTAACAAAACTTGAAATGAGTTCATATTTAGCTCATATGGCATGTCAGCCAGCTACACATGCCTTACTCACTCTCCCCAACACACACCGACATACACACCGATAAGGATCACCCCAAAAGACCTTAAGAATCTATACCAGAGGAGCGGAGGAGCTGTAGAGCAGGGACCAGCAGTGAAGGTGCGTGAGATCGAGGCTTTACCAGCCTATAAGAGGGAGAAAGGGCTTCCACGTGAACACAAACACGAGCGGATACAGCCTGACCTACCCCAACCTATAGGGCCAGAGCCGAGGCCAGCTTATGCCAAGACGAACGAGCAAGAAGTGCCTCTGAAGTGAGGAGAGGGAACTTCTGCGTCCTTGTAAGCTGACTAGGACAGCAGGGGTACCCTCCCCATTAAGGCAGCTAGGCAGAAAAACTCAAGACATGAGAGAGTGCAGAACTCAGGTGCCCAGAGCCAGCTCGCCCACCGGACTAAGGGAGTGAGACAGGAGCCCCTCTGGAATGAACAAGGAGTGTTTTTTTTGGAAACTTGGGAATTAACCAGGTCTGCTAGGGACCCACCCCTGAAAGTAACTAAACCAGAAAACCAGGCAGGCAAGGGAGCAAACAATGAGCTCCCCCTGGAGGAAGGCACCGAGAAAAGCCGCAAAGGACTGAGGAAAACCAAGAGCCTGATCATTAAATTCATATACAAAAAAAAAAAAAAGCAAAACAAAAAAACCTGCTCAGCAGACTGTGATTTCTGACTAAAGAAGGAACTGAAAACATCCAGAAAAAAAAAATGGCTAACTGTGCACACAAGCCTCAAAATCCCAGCAAAAAAAAATCAAAGAAATAAACTGTCACACTCAAAAATTTTTATGGAGGAAAGACCCAGGCTACAGAGGAAATACTGGACGAAAATCAAACAAAGGCAAAACCGAAAAAAAAAATGAAAATTGTCCACAAACCCTAGAAGAGTCTCAAATGGAGCTTATCATCAGAAAGATGAAAGCCCTCTGGAAAGAGAAGTGGAAAATGGTTCAAACAGAAAACCAAAAAATTATATTAGAGAACCAAAAAATTACAGCTGAATGCCAAAAGATTAAAGCAGAAAACCAGGCCCTAAGGACTAGAACTGAGCAACTGGAAACCAATGATCTTGTAAAACAACAAGAATTAATGAAACAAAGTCAAAAAATCAATGAATTAGAAGAAAATATAAAATATCTCACTGACAAGATGACAGAGCAAGAAAAAGGAGGAAGGAGAGACAAGCTGAGAATCATTGGTCTACCTGAAAAACCAGAGACTTACAAATAACTTGATGCCATACTACAAGAAATCATTGAAGAGAATTGCCCTGATATTCTCAAACACAGGGGCAAAATAGAAATAGAAAGGGTTCATAGAACACCCACTATACTAAATCCCCAAAAGACAACCCCCAGGAATGTAATTGCCAAATTCAAGAGCTTCAAGGAAAAAAGCTAAGGAAAAAGCTAAGGAAAAAAAATCTTACAAGAAGCTAAAAAGAGGAACTTCAGATACAGAGGAGCACCAATAAGGATTACACAAGACCTTGCAGCAAACATGCTAAGAGACCGCAAAGCCTGGAACGCGATATTCAGAAAGGCAAGAGAACTGGGGCTACAACAAAGAATTAGCTACCCATCAAAATTGACCATATACTTCCAGGGGAAAGTATGGGCATTCAACAAAATGGAAGATTTCCAAGTGTTTGCAAAGAAAAGATCAGAACTCAGTGGAAAGTTTGACATCCAAACACAAAGAGCAAGAGAAACATGAAAAGGTAAATATGAAAGACAAAAGGAGAAAATTTTTTTTCTTTTATTCAAACTCTCTTCTATAAGGGCTATAATTAGATCAAATTATATATACTGCATATGGGGGAAATGTTATGTGTAACGTTCAAAAAAAATACTAGAGTAACCAGAAGAATCACTCATAGGGAAAGATTGGAGCATTAACATGACTTGGGGGGGACAAAAAGAAAGAAAAGGGGGGAATCAATGAGGGTACTAAGATATACTTGAAGAAATAGAAATAAATTAAATAGAATAATCCTTGTCACACAAAGATACACAGGGGAAGGGGAGGGGAAGAATTCTCTTATAAGAAGGAGAGGAAAAGAGTGCAAATTGTTATTACCTAAACCCTTCTCTCAGTAAAATCACCTCTAAGAGGAAAGAACATCTAGATCCATTGGGATCTTGAATTCTATCTTATCCAACATGGCAAGGGAGAGGGGAAACTAAAGGGGGCCAGGTGGGAGGGAGAAGAAAAAGGGAGGGAAGGAGAGAGTGGAGGAGAAGGGAACAAAAATGGAGGGGACAGAAAGGGAAGCTTAACAAGAGAGAGGACCAGGGGGACTGATTTAAAATAAATCACTGATTTAAAAGGTTATAGTAAAAGAAGAAAGGTCAGAATTAGGGGAGGATGGAAAATGCTGGGTAATTCACAAATGACAAACATAACATTGAATGTGAATGGGATGAACTCACCCATAAAACGTAGATGAATAGCAGAATGGATTAGAATCCAAAACCCTACCACATGTTGTCTTCAAGAAACACACATGAGGAAGGTAGATACTCACAAGGTCAGAATTAAAGGTTGGAGTAAGACCTATTGGGCCTCAACTGACAGAAAGAAGGCAGGACTAGCAATCATAACATCTAACATAGCCAAAGAAAAATAGACCTGATTAAAAGGGAAAGGGAAGGTAAATACATCCTAATAAAAAGGAGTATAGACAACAAGGAAATATCACTAATCAACATGTATGCACCAAATGGTATAGGACCCAAATTTCTAATGGAGAAACTTCTAGAATTGCAGGAGGAAATAGATAATAGAACTATACTAGTGGGAGATCTGAAACAACCACTATCAAATATAGATAAATCAAATAAAAAATAAATAAAAAGGAGGTAGAAGAGGTTAATGAAATCTTAGAAAAAATTAGAGTTAATAGATATATGGAGAAAAATAGAGACAAAAAGGAATACACCTTCTTTTCAGCAGCACTTGGCACATTCACAAAGATTGACCATACACTAGGTCATAAAAACATGGCATAAAAATGCAGAAAAGCAGAATTAATTAATGCAAACTTTTCAGATCATAAGGCAATAAAAATAATGATCAGTGAGGGTACATGGAGAGCAAAATCAAAAATCAATTGGAAATTAAATAATATGATGCTCCAAAATTGGTTAGTTAGAAAACAAATCATATAAACAATTAATAATTTCATTGAAGAAAATGACAATGCTGAGACATCCCTTCAAACCTTATGGAATGCACCAAAGCAGTACTCAGAGGAAAATTCATATCCCTGAGTATACATATTAACAAATTAGGGAGGGCAGAGATCAATGAATTGGAAATGCAAATCAAAAAAAAAAATTGAAAGCTAATAAATTAAAAACCTCCAGAAGAAAACCAAATTAGAAATCCTAAAAATTAAGGGAGAAATTAATAAAATTGAAAGTGATAGAACTATTGATAAATGAGAGAATAAATGAGAGAAGAAGCTGGTACTTTGAAAAAACAAACAAAATAGACAAAGTACTGGTCAATCTAATTTTAAAAAGGAGAGAAGAAAACCAAATTAGCAGTATCTCAGATGAAAAGGGGGAACTTACCTCCAATGAAGAGGAAATTAAGGCAGTCATTAAAAACTATTTTGCCCAATTATATGGCAATAAATATACCAATCTAGGTGATATAGATGAATACTTGCAAAAATACAAATTGCCTAGACTAACAGAAGAAGAAATAGAATTCTTAAATAATCCCATTTCAGAAAATGAAATCCAACAGGTCATCAAAGAACTCCCTAAGAAAATATCCCCAGGGCCAGATGGATTCACAAATGAATTCTATCAAACATTCAAAGAACAGCTAATTCCAATACAAACTATTTGTCATAATAAGGAAAGTGGGAGTTCTACCAAATTCTTTTTATGACACAAACATGATACTGATTCCAAAGCCAGGCAGGTCAAAAACAGAGAAAGAAAACTATAGGCCAATCTCCCTAATGAACAAAGATGCAACAATCTTAAACAGGATACTGGCAAAAAGATTTCAGCAAGTGATCAGGAGAGTCATTCACTATGATCAAGTGGGATTCATACCAGGAATGCAGAGCTGGTTCAATATTAGGAAAACCATCCACATAATTGACCATATTAACAAGAAAACCAACAAAAATCACATGATTATCTCAATAGATGCAGAAAAAGCCTTTGATAAAAAAAATACAACAACCATTCCTATTACAAACACTAGAAAGCATAGGAATAGAAGGGTCTTTTTAAAAAATAATAAACAGTGTATATCTAAAACCATCAGCCAACATCATCTGCAATGGGGATAAACTAGATGCATTCCCAATAAGATCAGGAGTGAAATAAGGATGCCCATTATCACCTCTATTACTTAACATTGTACTAGAAACACTAGCAGTAGCAATTAGAGAAGAAAAATAAATTGAAGGCATTAAAATAGGCAATGAGGAGACCAAACTATCACTCTTTGCAGATGATATGATGATCTACTTAAAGAAACCTAGAGAATCAACCAAAAAGCTAGTTGAAATAATCACCAACTTTAGCAAAGTTGCAGGATACAAAATAAACCCCCATAAATCATCAACATTTCTATACATCTCCAACACATCTCAGCAGCAAGAATTCCATTCAATCCCATTCAAAATCACCTTAGACAAAATAAAATACTTAGGAACCTATCTCCTGAGACAAACACAGGAACTATATGAACACAACTACAAAACACTCTTCACACAACTAAAACTAGACTTGAGCAATTGGAAAAACATTAACTGCTCATGGGTAGGATGAGCCAATATAATAAAAATGACCATCCTACCCAAATTTATCTATCTATTTAGTGTCATACCCATTGAACTTCCAAAAAATTTTTTTTTACTGAATCATAAAAAACCATAACAAAGTTCATTTGGAAGAACAAAAGATCAAGGATATCCAGGGAAATAATGAAAAAAAAAATACAAAGGAAGGTGGCCTTGCAGTCCCAGATCTCAAACTATACTATAAAGTAGCAGTCATCAAAACAATTTGGTACTGGATAAGAGACAGAAAGGAGGATCAGTTAGGAATAGACTTGGGGCAAGTGACCTCAGCAAGACAGTCTATGATAAACCCAAAGACCCCAGCTTTTGGGACAAAAACCCACTATTTGACAAAACTGCTGGGAAAACTGGAAGACAGTGTGGGAGAGATTAGGTTTGGATCAACACCTCATACCCTACACCAAGATAAACTCAGAATGGGTGAATGACTTGAACATAAGGAAGGAAACTATAAGTAAACTAGGTGAACACAGAATAGTATACATGTCACACCTGTGGGAAGGGAAAGACTTTAAAACCAAGTAAGACTTAGAGTCACAAAATGTAAAATAAACAATTTTGATTACATCAAATAAAAAGTTTTTGTATAAACAATGCCAATGAAACTAAAATGAGAAGAGAAGCAACAAAAAAATCTTCATAACAAAAACCTCTGACAAAGGTCCAATTACTCAAATCTATGAAGAGCTAAATCAATTGTACAAAAAAATCAAGCCATTCTCCAATTGATAAATGGGCATGGGATATGAATAGGCAGTTTTCAGCCAAAGAAATCAAAACTATTAATAAGCACATGAAAAAGTGCTCTACATCTCTGATAATCAGAGAGATGCAAATCAAAAAACTCTGAGGTATCACCTCACAACTAGCAGATTAGGTAACATGACAACAAAGAAAAGTAATGAATGTTGGAGGGGATGTGGCAAAGTTGGGACATTATTCATTGCTGGTGGAGTTGTGAATTGATCCAACCATTCTGGAGGGCAATTTGGAACTATGCCCAAAGGACGATAAAAGACTGTCTGCCCTTTGATCCAGCCATAGCACTGCTGGGTTTGTACCCCAAAGAGATAATAAGGGAAAAGACTTGTATTCAGAGCTGTGCTCTTTGTGGTGTCCAAAAATTGGAAAATGAGGGGATGCCCTTCCATTGAAGAATGGCTGAAGAAATTATGGTATATGTTGGTGATGGAATACTATTGTGCTAAAAGGAATAATAAAGTGGAGGGATTCCATGGAGACTGGAACAACCTCCAGGAAGTGATGCAGAGTGAAAGGAGCAGAACCAGGAAAACATTGCACACAGAGACTGTGTGAGACACTGTGGTTTAATTGAACGTAATGGACTTCTCCATTAGTGTCACTGCAATGTCCCTGAACAATCTGCAAGGATCTTGGAGAAAAAACACTATCCACAAGCAGAGGACAAACTCTGGGAGTAGAAACACCGAGGAAAAGCAACTGCTTGATTACAGGGATTTAGGGGACATGATTGAGGAGAGATTCTAAATGAACACACTAATGCAAATACCAACAACATGGAAATGGGTTCGAATCAAGGACACATGTGATACCCAGTGGAATCGTGCATTGGCTATGGCAGGGGTGGTGGGAGGAGGGGAAGAAAAGAAAATGATCTTTTTTTTTCTAATGAATAATGTTTTAAAATGTCCAAATGAAATAATGTTTAAAAGAAAAAAAGGAAAAGAATAAATTTAAATAGAATTTTCAAAAAAGTAATAAAGAAAAAAAAAGCAAAATAAACATACTCCCTAGTTCTGCTTGATTGACAGGAGAATTCTATCAAAACTTTAAAAAATAATTAATACCAACATACACAAATTATCCTCAGAAGGTGAGAAGAAAGTACTTTCTCATAAGTCCTTTGCTGGAACAAATATAGTTCTAATACTTAAAACAGGGAAGAATAAAGCAAAGAAGAACTACAGATCAATAACATTAATGAATATTAATTCAAAATTTTAAAATAAAAACCTATCAGGCTACAGTGACTCATCCAAAAAATCATTCATTACTATAAAGATGAATTTATAGCAGTCACACAATATTAAGAAAACAATACAATTACAACAAAAACAAAATCATCTAATACCACATTGTTATTTGAATTAATGTAGAAAAAGTCCTCAACAAATTACAGCATTTATAGTAACCCTACAAAGATGTAGCTCCTGTAATATTTTTAAAACTATATAAAACCAAAAGTAAGCATCAAATGAAATGGGGATGTACTAGAAGCTTTCCTAATAAATTCATTAGTAGAGATAGGATATCCATTCTCACAATTAGTTGATATAGTTCTGGCTAACAATACGAGATGAGAAAAAAATAAAAGTGTAAAAAATAGGGAAAAGGAGATAAAATTATCACTATTTGCACCTAACATGATCATTTACTTAGAAAATTCATAGAATCAGCAAAGATATCAATTGAGACAACTGATAGCTTCAGCTAAATAGCAGGTTATGAAATAAAAGCCTAAAAATAGCATTTTTATATGATAATTTTAATATCCAAGGGGTTATAATAGAAAGGTAAATACTATTCTGTAACTAATGGAGAAAATATTTGGGAATAAATCCCAACATATACACATACACACACACACACATATTAAATTACAAAGTGTTCCTTAATAATATAAAGAACAAGTTAATCAGGTGGAAAAATAGTTATTGTTCATTGTATTCAGTGATGCAATACAATAAAAATTACAATACAATGAAAGTGGCAATACAACCAAACAACTTACAGTTTTGAATTTTATAGCAATCAAATCATTAAAGGGATACTTTATATAACTTGATAAAATAATTACAAAACTGATTTCAAGAAAAAAAGATCTGGAATGCAAAGAAAGTAATCAGCAAAAAAGAATAAGAGCAGTTATTAGTTCTCAGTTTCATAATGTTTCATATAAAACAGCAGCATCAAAAACATTTGGTACAGTCTTAAAAAAACAGATACTTCACTGGAACAGACTGGACAAGAAATAATATAGAATAATTGAAGTTAATAATTCTATGTTCAATTAGCTTCAAAATTAAGTTGGGAAAGAAATCTATATTAACTAAAAGTTCCTGGAAAAACTGGAAAAGTCTGGTAGAAATTATGTTTAAGCCACCACCATATACCATATTCCATAATATGTTCAAAATAGGCACGTGACTTTAAAACTAAAGAATAAATAATTAAAAAATTAAAACAGAAAAAGATCATAAATCTCTCTTGCACCTATCAATAATGAACATGGGGTAAGGGCAATTATACAAATTATACAGTAGAACAGAAAATTTGATTAGGAAACTAAAAAATGATAAAAAAAAATGCATCTAGTTATGAAGGGAAGTTGTAGGGGTAGAAAGAAAAATTCTTCTTTCAAAAGTTTCTGATAAACATTTAGTATTCAAGATATACTGACAATTAATAGATGCAAAAGACCAAAAGCCATTCAAATAATATAAAAAGGAATTCTCAAAAAAAGAATTTCAAATGATTAACAACCATGTAAAGAATGTACCAAATTACTAATAATGAGTGAAGATCAAATTTTTAAAAAATCTTGAGGTTTAAACTCACACTCACAAAACTGACAGAGATGACAAAAAATAAAAAGAATCAATTTTAGAATAGCTGTAAAAAGATAAGTACACTAATGCATTATTGCTAGAGCCATGAATCAGTTCAACCTTTTGGGAAAGCAGTTACAATTATTCAAAGTAAAAGATAAAATATCCATATCCTTAGAGATTTGAATTTTAGATTTATTCCACTCTGCTTAGTCTTTAGAATTTTAGCAACCAGGAATGTATACATCCCCACTTAAGGATTGGGTGTGGGGGACAAAGGCCTATGACCAGCATGTGCTAGCAAGTGACAAATCAGAAACAACTGACTGACCCCTTGGGCTGTCTTAAGCCAGGCTTAAGCCACCATTGGTGCATGTGAGACACAGGAAGTGATGTAAAGAACTGCCTTTATATTTCATGTCACTTCCTATGACAGGAACTTTGGTGGGTTTTTGTGGTGGTTCTTGACAAGGAGGACTAGAGTGTGGAGACCTGAGACTGCTTTCCTTAGGTGACCACATAGTGAGTGTTGAGGCAGAATACTCTTTCCCTTGACCCTTCGAAAGGTCCCCGCCTCCAAGGAGGCCCCTCATCTTGGAGGAGGCCTCCTAGCTGGAAGCTGAACTAGATTTAATGTTCTGGGAAGGCCCCTTGGCTGAGAGGCCTCTGAACTCCCCCTGGCACAGGCCAGGCTGGAGTAGATCTTTACCCCTTCTTTCCCTCTTTCTCCTTCTTCTTAATTTCTTCCTTCTATTGTAAATAAACCACCATAAAATTCCATTCTGACTTGAGTTTTTCATTGGGATTTAGAATTTAAATCCCTAGCGACATATTCAGTCTCAACCCAAAAATTTACCCTTAACAACTTAGACATTCTACTGCTAGACTTAGTTTTCAAGGAGGTAAACAATTTTTAATAGCACTTTCTTTGATATCAAAGAAATAAAAACAAATTAGATATACAATTAGCTAAGGAAATGGTAGTGCATGAATTTAATGGAGTATTAGTATACCATGAGAAAAAGTAAATATGATGAATATGGAAAGTGAAGATTTAAATAAGCAGAGCCAAAAATATATATGCACGATCACTACACCAATATAAATGGAATTACTACTATAAAATAATCAAAAGTGAATTTTAGAAAATTACCCAACAAACAAGAATGACTCCAAAGAAATGATATAAGAAAATAAGTCTACTGTAGACTTTTGCACATGTGAAAAGTCAATGGATAGAGCAACTAGGTAGCACAGTGGTTGGAGTGCCAGATCTGGAATTGAGAGGACCAAAACTGGCCTCAGATACTTCCTACCTGTATGACCCCTATGCAAGTCACTTAACCCCATTGACCTAGCTAGCCCTTGTACCCTTCTGTCTTAGAATTGATATTAGGACAGAAGGGGAGGGTTTTTTTAAGCCATTGGATATGATGTATTGTGTACATTTTCAGACTTTATCAATGCATTAATCAGTTTTTCTGATTTTTTTCTCTTTATTTTAAAAGCACTATCATCATATAAGTTGGTTCTCTGGGAAAGGAGGCAAAGTGAGACAGAGAAATTCTGTTGATATAAAAAAAGATTAATAAAAGTTAATTTTAAAAAATCATTCAATGCATTGATGAATTTTAAAATCAGAAATAGATAAAATTTGGGTTTGATATAAATTCAGTCAACCCACAACCTCATTCCAGGAAAAAGAGGCTGGTAGGAGAACTAGGCAGGAAAGTTTACTCACATGGTCATATTTGAACTTTGTACTTCTGTTTTTTTTTATTTCTTCTACTTCAAGTACTAATAAATCTCATAAAATATAAAATTTGGAGTTATTGGACATTAATTTAAATCTTACATTTTTGGTGACCACATGTCTGGCGTTTAGGACCCTTGCTCCTCTCTAAATATGTATTCCTTTAACAGACAAAAAGACAGATTAGCTATAAAAGCCTCTGCCACCTTCACTGTTCCTCCTCCTCCTTCTCCCTACACTGCTAATGCTCCTGCTGCTGCTTCTATCTCCCACCATTTGACCAGAAACTGCCTGGGGGTCCTTGCTGCCACCACCCACCTGCCATTTCTCTTGAGTACACTGGCTGGGAATCCTTGTGAGCCATTTTCTGTGTGAAGGGTGAGGTATAAGTCCCTCCTTTCCCTTACATTGCTAACAGCTGCTGCTGCCTTGGAAGCCCAGGTGTTTCTCTTGGGCAAAAATTAGCCTCCTTGAGGCTTTTACATGAGGGGACACTTCCACCCTCTTAACTCCTTGCCCACATGTAGCTGGGGAGAACAATTAAGGGGAGCAGCAGTCCACTGTGACAGTGGAAGCAAGCAGCTCCCTGGTGTTTTACCCATGAGGGGAGAGGAAGGAAGGTTACTGTTCCAAACCTCTTAACTTTAGCCAATGCATACCAGTAGCACCACCTATGGACAGAAAGCAGAATTGCAAGCATGGCCCACTCTATGAAAGAGCAGTGCATTACCACAGTGTTAGGATGTCTTTTCTTACTCCCATTCCTGGGAATACTTGTATCGTTTGGATACTTTGAAATTTATCCATTCCTCCCCAAGAAAAAACAACTGAAATATATCTTGAGTAATCTCTAGATGCATCTCAAGTAATCTCAAGATACATCTCAAGTAATCTCAAGATACCCGGCCTCTGCAACACAACCAATATGGGGTTCATTCACACTATGCTCAGTACAGAAATCCGCTTCAGTATGGGGGACCCCAGAAGTGTGACTAAATGAATCTAGATTAGATGATACTGGGGAGAGAGGGAACCTCAAAGAGTCTGGAGGTGAATTTTAAGCCTTTTCAGATTCCATTGCTTATTGATGTTAACTGTTTCAGTTTGTTCCCCTCCAAACAGTGAATAAGTCTCTATAACACAGCTATTGGAATTGGAAAAAAGGCCTCTTAAAGTGATTACTCAAATGTAAAACCTTATATTAGCACTGAGTGCCTATATCCTGTCATGTTTATTGTATTTGCTGATTGTTTTAAAATTCGATTTTGTTTTTTTAAGTCCACATATTAATCTAATCTAATATATTCCATTACACTATGTCATTTTCAGCTACTGTGCTTTGGCCATTAGCTATATGTTCTGTTACATTGTCTATTATTTGTACCCTTATAAAAGTCCATAAGCTGGTTGAATAAAACCTGTGTTAGTAATGTTTGGAGAAGTTGACATGCTCTTTGATTTGAGGGATTTTGGTACTTCTTTGAATGTGCATTAGCTACTGTACTTCTGTTTTTATAAAGCTGATACCTGGTGAAAAAAATCACATGAACTCACACTCTGGATCATGGCCAAATTTAAAAGGAAATGGATCTCATTTTGGGGTGAGAAACTTTTATGTTGTGCCTCTATTTGGCTGACACGTTGTCATGGAATGTGAACTATATATTTTTTATTTTTTAAATTTTATTATTATTGCTTCTGCTTGTATGTGCAATAGAGTATTTGAGCTTTCTTTTTCTCTCATATTAATGGGTCTTTTTTATTTTGCACTATAAGTTTAAAATGTCCATTAGCCCTAATATCAATGCATACCCAAAAGCTTTAGACTATGGAAACTTCTCATTGACTGTTAAATATTATGGGACTATGATTAATAATTGTGTCTGATTTCAGAAGAAGGCATCACAAAAGGGCCACTGTACAGTGCCAAGAATCACAAGGTCAAGGAGACCAACCAATCCCAATGGGATGATGAGATTCTGCACCAAGACAGGGAACTTATTTGGAGGTTCCAGGAAGCGGCTGCTTGACACCCTCAGATGCAATATTCCCTCATGCCAGATCCAGACTTCTCCCAAGTACTTCAGTTTGGCTGCCATTTTGGCTCCCCTATCCATGAGAGCAAAAGTAAAATCAGACCAGGGAATGATATTTCCCTTCTGCTTCAAAATATACTCCTTTTTCTCTCTCTTTCATGCTATGGCAATTTTCTATAATCCTAGCTGCTGATTGGATAAGTGCATAATTGCTACTACAAGCTTCTGGGACATAAATCAATTTAATTGGGCCCTGATTCAAGGACCTCTTTTGGGTTTATACTTCCTTATTTAGAATTTTGCTCATAAGACTTTTATATTTCTTGTTTCATGCAGAAGTTAATTTTTTCACTTTTATTTGAGGGTTTTATGTTTTTTTTATCTTCTTTTGACAATGATTTATATACCTCATGACTTAGCCATATATCCCAGTGTAATCCATATGTTGGTCAATACCCTTCTCAGGGAGGTCTGTATGATTGTCATAAAATTCTAAATTTATAAAAAAAATTTCTTGTTTGAGAATCAATTTTAGGATAACAAACTTGCTACCTCCCCGAATCAAGAAAGTGAACTGTTTGGAGAAGGCACGAAGGCATGAAGAAGACTACAGAAACCATACACTGCAGCAAAAGACCCAGAATGAACTATGGGATGTAGTGAAATTGAACTGTGGGGACTTGAATGCATTGATTTTGAAAGTACACACTTATACCAAAGGCAATTGCCCTCTAATTGGCTTTTTCTGAATGTGCCTAGCAATCATTGGTTTTGTTCTTTTTCTCTTTTATTTACTTCATATCCCCAAATTTTTTGTATTTCCCCTTATGAAGTGAAATATTATATGTACCTCCAGTTAAAGATCTTTAGAGATATACGTTGGTTATGTGTAATAATTCATTGGGGAAACCAGGCATGTAAATCTGGGAGATTTCTAAATGCTCATTTCCCAAGGGAATCACAGAGGAGATTGTATAATTATAATTTTCTCCCAGCATCACTCTTGCCCTGTATCCCATTTGTGTGCTCATACTGAGTACAAACACTACGTATGTAGAGAAGATATATTTGGTGTAGCTCCTCTCTTTAACTGTGCTACAGGGAGGGTGATTGTGGAGGTTAAGTGAGAGCAAGACAGGAGAATTTTACCCATGAGCTTTTACTTAGGCTTTATACTTTTCTTCTTTTATTTCTTCTACTTCAAGAGATTACTAATAAATCTTATGAAATATAATGAAGGGAATTATTGATATTAATTTAAATCTTACATAAGGGAGGGACTGTTAGAAGGGCAAATAAGATTAACAACTAACATGGTAAGGGGAGCAAAAAAAGGTGGGGAAGGAAAATAAAGGTAGGATTGAAGAAGGGGAAAGATTAAGGAGGTAAGGATTAGAGGAAAATTAGATTTCTGAGAAGGAATAAGATAAAGAGAGTCAAAGAAGGCCAAACAATGAAGAAAAATAGAATGGAAAAAAAATAATTATAACAAATGGGGCAAATTCACCCACAAAACAGAAACAGAGAGCAAAATGTATTAAAAACAAAAATCCAAAAATATATATTGTTGCTTATAAGAAACACATTTAAAAATGAGAATCACGGGGAGTCAAGATGGCAGCTTAGCAAGCAGCAAAAGTTCAGACCTTGTGGAAGACCCTTCCTTAACAGATACAGACTGAATGCTACTAGGGCACCGAAATTCAAGCTGAACAACAGGACAGAAGTGGGGAACCCTCCTTCTGGACTCAAATCAAAAGGTACGCCCCCCCCAAAAGCCTGAATCCGAGAATACTCAGGGCTAAGGGGAAGGCAGAGGGTAGGTCCCAGGACCCCTCCCCCACAACCCAAAGGGCTAAGCCCCCAGCAGCAGCGGGAATCTCTGAGCAGGCAAAGGTGCTGGTTTGGAGGGTCTACCTTGTGAGCAGCGGGATGCCGGACTCGGAGCATCCAGCTTGGACAGTGAGGAGGAAGCCAGGGAGAAACAGGCTCCAGTCTCACTGTTGCCTCGGGGCACATCCAGAACAATCCAGTTAAACATAATCCCATTAGAACTCCTCAGAGTTTAGGGAGGCGGGCAAAGGCACTTGTGGACAGCAGAGAAGCAGCTGGAGAGAACTGTCAAGAGCATGGGCGGCCCAGCCTTCCAGGAGTCTTCAGAGCCTCAGTGCTTCATACCACATACAGCCCAAACAAATTGAACTCAATCCAATCAAAAGCCTCCAGAGGACATGGAAGCTAACATTCTTCCCCTAGAGACTGTACCAAGATATCTGACAAAGCACCAAGAAGAAAGACTGACAGCCCCAAAACCAAAACAAAATGAGAGGAGCAAGAGCACAGCCAAATACGGGGAGCAAAGAAGGGGTAAACTCGAGCAAACAACAGAAAAAGAAGAAAAAAATTACAATAGACAGCTTCTGAACAGGTAATGAGCAAAGAGCGAATGAAACAGAGGGGGAGGACCCAGCAAAGGAAAAATCAGAAATTCCAACGAATTGGATACAGGCTTTGGAAGAACTCAAAATGCAATTGAAAACACAATTAAGAGAGGCTGAAGACAATTGGGAAAAGAACTTAAAAACTAAGATAAGTCATCTGGAAACAGAAAATAGTGTCTTGAAAGCCAAAATCAACCAGCTGGAAAATGAGGCAAAGGAGATGAAAGATGAGGCAAAGCAGATGAAACATGACCTCCAAAGAAAATCCGACCAAAAGGAAAAGGACAACCAAAAAAACTAAGGATGAAATTCAGTCTTTAAGAACCAGAATACAACTAGAATCGAGCAACCTCACAAGGCAGCAGGACACTATAAAACAAAACCAAAAGAATGAAAAACTTGAAGAAAATATAAAGAATCTCATTCACAAAACAGAGGATTTAGAAAATCGTTCAAGGAAAGACAATTTAAGAATTATTGGCCTACCAGAAGACCATGACAAAAGAAAAAGCCTGGACATTATATTACAGGAAATTATTAAAGAAAACTACCCCAAAATCCTTGAACAAGAGGGAAAAGTGGAGATTGATAGAATACACAGATCACCTCCTATACTTAATCCCCAACTGACAACACCCAGGAATGTTATAGCCAAATTCAAGAACTATAATACCAAAGAAAAGATATTACAAGCTGCCAAGAAGAGGTCATTCAGATACCAAGGAACCACAGTGAGGATAACTCAGGATCTGGCAGCATCCACACTGAAAAAAAGAAAGGCATGGAATACAATATTCCGGAAAGCAAGGGAACTAGGTCTACAACCAAGAATCAACTACCCAGCAAAACTGACTATATTCTTACAGGAGAAAGTATGGGCATTCAACAAAATAGAAGAATTTCAAGAATTCTTAAAGAAAAGACCAGACCTGAACAGAAAACTTGATGTACAAGCACAGAACTAAAGAGAATCATCAAAAGGTAATTTAAAAAGAGGGGGAAAAAATTTTAAGAGACTCAATAAGTTAAAATGATATGTATCCCTATAAGAAAAGAGGTCATTGGTAACTCTTAAAAACTGTTGTTATTAACTGGGCAGCAAAAAGAAGTATACTTAGAGGGAACAGCAACAAACTGTATAGGATGAAAGGACAAGACATAAATAGGTATATAGATATATGCATGCAAAAATACATACGCATGAGTATGCATATATATATAACTAGAGCTTAAAATAGGTTAATATTAAAAGAAATGGGAAAAGAAACAAATGGGGGTAAATTTATATGTCATAAAGAAGCTCATGGTGGGAGGCGGGAGAACATCAATACACTGGAAGGGTAAAGAGGTCAGAGACAGGAAATACTCAACTTTTACTTGCTTTGAAAGTGACTCAAAGAGGGAAAAACAATCCAATCCATTGGGGGCAGAGAATAGATTTGCACCCTATAGGGGAGTAGAAGGGTAACAAATGGTCTGGTGGGGAGGGAAGCAGTACAAGAGAAGAAGGGAGTGGGAGGTTAATTTTAGAAAGACTACAGAGAAAATAAGGGGAGGATAAATAGGGAGGGGGTAGAAAGGGAAGTAAAATAAGGTTGGGAACAAGGGGGACTGTTCAAAAGCAAACATTGGTGTAGAAGGAAATAGTGAAAGAAGAAAAGGCAGGTAAAGAAGCAGAAATCAAAATGCTGGGAAATACACAGCTAGTAATCATAACTCTGAATGTGAACGGAATGAACTCACCCATAAAACGCAAGTGAATACCAGAGTGGATTAGAGTCCAAAACCCTACCATATGCTGTCTACAAGAAACACATATGAGAAGGGTAGATACACATAGGGTGAAAGTAAGAGGGTGGAGACAAATCTATTGGGCATCAACTGACAAAATTAAGAGAGGTTGAATACACCTGGGGAAAGAACTTAAAAACTATGATAAGTCATATGGAAAAAGAGGCACTTGAACTAAAACAAGAAAATAGTGTCTTGAAAGCCAAAATCAACCAGCTTGAAAAAGAGGCAAAGGAGATGAAAGATGAATCAAATAAGAAGAAACATAAGGCAAAGGAGATGAAAGATGAGGCAAAGAGGATTAAAGATGAACTCCAAAGAAAATCAGACCAGACGGAAAAGGATGACCAAAAAATGCCAGGAATGAAATCAAGTCATTAAGAACCAGAATACAACAACTAGACTCAAGTGACTTCACAAGGCAGTAGGACATGATAAAAAAAAATCAAAAGAATGAAAAAAAATTGAGGAAAATATGAAGCACCTCATTCACAAAACAGAAGATTTAGAAAACCGTTCCAGGAGAGACAACTTAAGAATCATTGGTCAAACAAAAGAAAAAACCTGGACATCATACTAAAGGAAATTATCCAAGAAAACTGTCCCAATATTCTATAACAAGAGGGAAAAGTGTAGATTGAAAGAATCCACAGATCACCACCTGGACTTCATCCCCAACTGACAACACCCAGGAATAGTATAGCCAAATTCAAGAAATATCAGACCAAAGAAAAGATATTACAAGATGCTAAGAAGATGTCATTCAGATACCATGGAACCACAGTGAGGATAACAGAGGATCTGGCTGCATCTATACTGAAGGACCGAAAGGCATAGAATATGATACTCCAGAAAGCAAGGGGACTACATCTACAAACAAAAATCAACTACCCAGCAAAACTGACTATATTCTTACAGGGAAAAGTATGGTCATTTAACAAAATAGAAGAATTCCAAGCATTTATAAAGAAAAGATTGGCCTGCACATAAAATTTGATGCCCAAGCACAGAAGTCAGGAGAATCATCAAAGGTAATTTAAAAGATGGAAAAAAGAAAAACAAAACAAACAAAAAAGAAACAAAACATTTTTAAGAGACCCAATGGGTTAAAATGATATGTATCCCTAAAAGAAAAGAGGTCATTGGCAACTCTTAAAAATTTGTTATTATCACCTGGGCAGCTAGAAGAATTACACTTAGAGGGAACAGTGACAAACTGTATAGGAAGAAATTCCAAGACATGAATATGTATATAGCTATATCTATGCATAAATACATATATATGTATATATATACATATATACAACTAGAACTAAAAAAAGAGGTGAATATTAAAAGAAATGGGGAAAGAAACAAAAGAGGGTAACATTATATGTCACAAAGAAGCTCATGGTGGGAGGGGGAAGAACATCAATACACCAGAAGGGTAAGAGGTTGGAGATAGGAAATACTCAAATCTTACATGCATTGAAATTGACTCAAACTGAAAAGAACTATCCAATAATTTGGGCCAGAGAATTGATTTGCACCCTATAGGAAAGTACAAGGATAGCAAACAGACTGGTGGGGAGGGAAGCAATACAAGGAAAGGAGAGGGTGGGTGGGATAGTTTAAAAAGACTAAAGAAAATAAGGGGGAAATAAGAAGGGAGGAGGGTAGAAAGGGAAGTAAAATAAGCATGGAAATTACGGGAACTGATTAAAAACAAAACACTAGTGTAGAAGGAAAAAGTGAAGAAGAAAAGGCAGAACTAGGAATGGAAATCAAAATGCTGGGAAATAGACAGCTGGTAATCATAACTCTGAATGTGAATGGAATGAACTCGCCCATAGAACAAAAGTGAATAGAAGAATGGATTAGATTCCAAAACCCTACCATATGCTGTCTACAAGAAACACAAATGAGGAATGTACATACTTATAGGGTAAAAGTAAGAGGATAGAGTCAGATCTCTTGGGCATCAACTGATAAAAAGAAGGCAGGAGTTGCAATCATGATATCTGACAAAGACAAAGTAAAAATAAATCTAGTTAAAAGAGATAGGGAAGGTAATTATATCCTGTTAAAGGGCAGTATACACAATGAGGAAATGTCTGTACTCAACCTTTGTGCACCAAATGGCATAGCATCCAAATTTCCAAAGGAGAAACTAGTGGAGCTCAAGGACAAAATAGATAGAAAAACTATACTAGTGGGAGACCTGAACCTTCCTCTATCAGAACTAGATAAATCAATCCAAAAAAATGAGAAAGACATAAGAGAAGTGAATGAAATCTTAGAAATATAGGAGTTAATAAACATGTGGAGAAAAATTAATAGGGACAAAAAGGAATACACCTACTTTTCAGCAGCACATGGTACATTCACAAAAATTGACCATGTATTAGGGCATAAAAATATTGCAAACAACTGCAAAAGAGCAGAAATAATGAATGCAACCTTCTCAGATCACAATGCAATGAAAATAATAATTAGTAAGGGTACATGGAGAGGTAAATCAAAGATTAATTAGAAACTAAACAGTACAATTCTCCAAAATTGGTTAGTTAATGAGCAAATCATAGAAACAATAATTTCATTGAAAAAAATGACAATGATGAGACAACCTTTCAAAATTTATAGGATGCAGCTAAAGAAGTACTTAGGGTGAAATTTATATCCTTGAGTTCATATATTAACAAATTAGAGTGGGCAGAGGTCAATGAATTGGGCATGCAAATTAAAAACCTAGAAAGTGAACAAACTAAAAATCCTCAGAAGAAGACTAAATTAGAGATACTAAAAATCAAAGGAGAAATTAATAAAATTGAAAGTCAGAAAAATATTGATTTAATATACAAGATGAGATGCTGGTACTTTGAGAAAACAAATAAAATACACAAAGTACTGGTAAATCTAATTTAAAAAAGGAAAGAAAAAAACCAAATTGACAGTATCCAAGATGAAAAGGGAGACCTGACCTCTAATAAAGAGGAAATTAAGGCAATCATTTAAAACTATTATGTCCAATTATATGGCAAGAAATATGGCAATCTAGGTCATATAGATAAATACCTACAAAAATATAAATTGCCTACACTAACAGAGGAAGAAATAGAATACCTAAGCAACCCCATATCAGAAAAAGAAATTGAACAAGCCATCAAACAAGTCCCTAAGGAAAAATCCCCAGGTCCAGATGAATTCACAAATGAATTCTATCAAACATTCAAAGAACAACTAATCCCAATATTATAAACTATTTGACAGAATAAGCAAAGAAGATCAACCAAATTCCTATTATGACACAAATTTGGTACTGATTCTGAAGCCAGGCAGGTCAAAAAAAAAAAACTATAGACCAATCTCCTTAATGAATATAGATGCAAAAATCTTAAATAGGATACTAGCAAAAAGACTCTAGCATGTGATCTCAAGGGTTATTCACTATGAACAGGTAGGATTCATACCAGGAATGCAAGGATGGTTCAATATTAGGAAAACCATCCACATAATTGAACATATTAACAAGCAATCCAACAAAAATCACATGATTATCTCAATAGATGCAGAAAAAGCTTTTGACAAAGTAAAACACTTATCCCTATTTAAAACACTACAATGTATATGAATAGAAGGGCCTTTCCTAAAAATAATAAACAGTTATATCTAAAACCATCAGCAAACATCATCTGCAATGGGGACAAACTAGAAGCCTTCCCAATAAAATCAGGACTAAAACAAGGTTGCCCATTATCACCTCTATTATTTAACATTGTACTAGAAACACTAACTGTAGCAATTAGAGAAGAAAAAGAAATTGAAGGTATTAAAAAAGCAATGAGGAGACCAAGCTATCACTCTTTGCAGATGACATGATGGTCTACTTAAAGAACCACAGAGAATCAACCAAAAAGCTAGATGAAATAATCAACAACTTTAGCAGAGTTGCAGGATACAAAATAAACCCACATAATTCATCAGTATTTCTACGTATCTCCAATACATCTCAGCAGCAAGAATTAGAAAGAGAAATTCCAATTAAAATCACCCTAGACAATATAAAATACTTAGGAATCTATCTGCCAAAACAAACACAGGAACTATATGAACACAACTACAAAATATTCTCCACACAATTAAAACTAGATCTAAACAAACAGAAAAACATCGACTGCTATGGGTAGGACAAGTTAACATAATAAAAATGACAATCCTACCCAAATTAATTTACTTATTTAGTGCCATATGCATTGAACTACCAAAAAACATTTTTACTGAATCATAAAAAAGCCATAACAGTTCATTTGGAAGAACAAAAGATCAAGGATATCAAGGGAAATCATGAAAAAAATGCAAAAGAAGGTGGCCTTGGAGTCCCACATCTCAATCTATACTTTAAAGCAATGGTCATCAAAACAATTTGGTCCTGGCTAAGAGACAGAAAGGAGGATTGGTGGCATACACATGGTGTAAGTGACTAAGCGCAAAGATCTCAGATTTTGGAATCAAAACCCAATACTTGATAAAAACTGCTGGGAAACAAAGGGCTTAAAGACTGTCTTCCCTTTGATCCAGCCATAGCACTGCTGGGTTTGTACCCCAAAGAGATAACAAGGAAAAAGACATAAAAGAATATTCATAGCTGCGCTCTTTGTGGTGGCCAAAAATTGGAAAATGAGGGGATGCCCTTCAATTGGGGAATGGCTGAACAAATTGTGGTATGTGTTGGTGATGGAATACTAGTGTGCTAAAAGGAATAATAAAGTGGAGGGATTCCATGGAGAATGGAACAACCTTCAGGAAGTGATGCAGAGCAAAAGGAGCAGAACCAGGAAAACATTGTACAGAGAGACTGATACACTGTGGTACAATCAAATGTAATGGACTTCTCCATTAGTGTCGATGCAATGTCCCTGAACAATCTGCAGGGATCTAGGAGAAAAAACACAATCCACAAGCAGAGGACAAACTGTGGGAGTAAAAACACCAAGGGAAAGCAACTGCTTGACTACAGGAGTTAAGGGGAAATGTCTGAGGAGAGACTCTAAATGAACACTCTAATGCAAATACCAACAACATGGAAATGGGTTCAAATCAAGAACACATGTGAAACCCAGTGGAATTGTTCATCGGTTATGGGGTGTGGGGGGGGAGGGAATGAAAATTATCTTTGTCTCCAATGAATAATGTTTTTAAGTGACCAAATAAAATATTGTTTAAAAAATAAAAATAAATAAAAATCTTAAAAAATAAAATAAAATAGTAAGTTCCTTTCAAAAAAAATAAACTGCTAGGAAAATTGGAAGATAATATGAGAGAGATTAGGTTTGGATCAACATCCCACACCCTACACCAGGATAAACTCAGAATGGGTGAATGACCTGAATATAAAAAGGAAACTATAAACAAATTAGGTGAACACAGAATTGTATACTTGTCATATCTTTGGGAAAGGAAAGACTTTAAAACCAAGCAAGAGCTAAAAAAACTCAAAAAATGTAAAATCACTAATTTTGATTACATCAAATTAAAAAGGTTCTGTACAAACAAAACTAATGCAACCAAAATTAGAAGGGAAGCAACCAAGTGGGAAACAATCTTCATAACAAAAACTTCTGACAATTGTCTAATTACTCAAATTTATAAAGAGCTAAATCAATGGTACAAAAAATCAAGCCATTCTCCAATTGATAAATCGGCAAAGGACATGAATAGGCAATTTTCAGTTAAAGAAATCAAAACTATTAATAAGCACATGAAAAAAGTATTCTAAATCTCTTATAATCCGAGAGATGCAAATCAAAACAACTCTGAGGTATCTCCTCACACCTAGCAGAATGGCTAAAAGGATAACAATGGAAAGTAATGAATGCTGGAGAGGATGTGGCAAAGCTGGGACATTAATTCATTACTGGTGGAGTTGTAAATTTATCCAACCACTCTGTGGGGCAATTTGGAATTATGCCCAAAGGGCGCTAAAAGACTGTCTGCCCTTTGATCCAGCCATAGCACTGCTGGGTTTGTACCCCAAAGAGATAAGGAAAAAGACATATACAAAAATATTCATAGCTGCACTCTTTTGGTGGCAAAAAATTGGAAAATGAGGGGATGCCCTTCAATTGGAAAATGGCTAAACAAATTTTGGTGTCTGTTGGTGATGGCATACTATTTTGCTCAAAGGAATAATAAAGTGGAGGAATTCCATGGGAACTGGAATAACCTCCAGGAACTGATGCAGAGCTAAAGGAGCAGAACCAGGAGAACATTGGACACAGAGACCCACATTGTATACTGTGGTACAATCAAACATAATGGACCTCTCCATTAGTGGCAATGCAGTGATCCTGAACAACTTTGAGAAACCTATGAGAACTATACCTGAACATACCTGAGCAACCTATGAGAAAGAACACTATCCACATTCAGAGCAAAAACTGTGGAAGTAGAAACAGAAGAAAAACAACTGCTTGAATACATTGGTCAAGGGGATATGGTTGGGGATGTAGACTCTAAATGAACATCCTAATGCAAACACCAACGGCATGGAAATAGGTTCTCATTTCAGCTGTGGTTATGGTGGGGGAGGGAGGGAAATAATGTGATTCTTGTAACCAACGAATAATGTTCAAAATTGACTAAATTAATTCAGAAAATAAAATAAAAATGAGAATCACACAGAATGAAAATAGAGGGAAGAAGTAAAATATATTATGCTTCAGCTGGCCAAAAAAGGCAAGGGTACCAATAATAAAGGTTAAAGCTGAAATAATTTTTTTTGCATTTCCTTTTCTTTTTCCAAATGATTTCTCTTTTACAATTTTATGTTTTCTTACACTTTTAATTTTTTCTAATTCTTCCTCAACCTCTCACTTGTTTTTCAAAGTCTTTCTAAACTCTTCCAAAATCTTTTTTAGACTCATGTCCATTTTATATATTCCTTTAAAATGTTATAAATAGATGCTTTAATTTCACTATCTTCTGAATTTGAACTCTCATATTTATTTTAAAAGAACCTATCTGTGATTGGGCTCTTTCTCTTTTGCATAAAACATTTTTATCTAAATTTTCAGCATCCTATTTTTGAATTCCCAATTTGATGCAAGTGTCAAGTTCTTCTAGCTGGGGACAAGGGGTTGTGATGATGTTTCAAGGTGTAATTTGTGGTGGTGGTTGTTAATTAATCAGACAGTTTTCTGAGAATCTTTGATTTCTTGGTTCTTTTAATTTCTATAATGCAGAGTTCTCAGCAATACTATCCCTTTCAAAATTATTCCCCTGGATGTTTCTCCAAGGGCTTTAAACATCGTATTACCCCTCAGTCCTGATTCAGCAATTAGTAATTTCTTTTTCCAAAGGTTGGCTCTTCCTCTTCTATAGCAATAGTTTGCTCCAGCACCTAGTAAGAGCATAAAGGCCTCACATTCTTCTCTCAGTCAGTCACCCACATAGTCAGTTGGTTGAAGGTTCCAAGATAAGGCTTCATTAATTTCATGTATCTGTTTATTGGTCTTTAGACCGATATGTAGAGACCTCCTAAACTTCTTCTCAAGTTAACTCACAGTGAACAATTATTTTTCCTCAAATCATAATCACTTTTTTTCCTTTTTAAATGCTTACTCAGGGCACATTTTTAAACCTTTGTAAGAAATTTGGAGAGTGGGGTAATCTCTGCACCTATTCTGTAATCTTTGCTAATTGATTTTTGAAGACTTATTTTGTAGCCTGCAACTTTGCTGAAACTATTGTATTCATAATGATTCTTTTCCTAATGTTTAATAATCTCTGCACCTGTAGGGAAAAAAATCTCATTTGGTCAAAATGGATGATTTCTTTAAATAAAATCAAAACTTAAAAGCAGCAAAAACAAATCTAACAGAGCAGTGAAGTTGAACAGCCAAGGACAAGTAGGTGGAAAGGCTTCTGACTTCCCTTACCTCAGACCCACAACCATAGCCCTAGGTGCATAACTGAGCCCAGAGAAACTACAAGGTAGCCCTGGAGAACAGAATTAGTGATCTCCAATTGTATATAGAGCCAGGGGAGCCTGTATTCCTGAGGATACCAAATTGAATCTGCAAGTAGAAGACCCTGGTAGTAATTGTCTGCTGGGAATTAAAAGAATAGATGCCTCAGAGTCAGCTCCTACCTCATCATTTATTCATTTGATATTTCTAAATAATGTCTAATAGGCATCTCACACTCTAAATGTGCAAAGCAGAACCATTATCTTCCCCAAAACCATGTCCTCTTCTACACTTCCTTATTAGTGTTAAAAGCACCACTGTCCTTTCTGTCCTTCAGATTTACATCAGTGCCACCTTTTATTACACATTTTCATCATCCTACCATAAAATCTCATGAATCCAGTTTAGGTCCTCATTTCTTTCTTTTATACTGCTTAAACTTCATCTCAATTGGTCTTCCTGTGTCCTTTCCCAATCCTGTGGGGGGAAAAAAAGACCTCTACCCCCTTATACTTGATTGGATTATAGTGATAGTGATAGGTTTAAGATAATCATTATTGTGATTCTAAAGTGATTAGTATAAATTCAATCAAAATCTTAATACAATCAGTAAAATTCATAATTTTACAAGGATTTCTAACTAAGGCATAAAACTGCTTCTAATGGGATATCTAACCCCTCCCTAAGATTGTACTTGCCCTTATCATAAGATGCTGACTATCCGAATCTCATGTCCAAATATAGCACAAACATCATGCCCCCTTTCCTGTTTGGAAATTAGTCATTTCTTCATATGAGAGAGAGGTAACTGTCACTTGACTTAACTGAGTCATTAGTCAAAGGACTAATATGGGCTTTCCAAAATGAACTAACCAAACTAACTGACCCTTTGTAATTGGGTAACTGTTTCTAAAATAAGGTCTACATGATGTTATGTCTTGTGATCTTGTACAGAAGTGTTCATTTTGTTATAAAAACCAGGTCTCAACCTCTAGGCATTGTCTCTTGCCGGGGTCCAACAATGTAATACATGCAAAAGAATGCTTTTATTGGAGGATTGGCCCTCTTCCAATAAAATCTAACTTTCTACCTTGACTTGGAGAAATTTGGTTTTTTGACTTTATTTACCTATATTATCTATATGGAGTCTGTAGGTTTCTATTTCACAACAATCCAATGGATCCTCCACATAGTCATCAAAATGGTTTTCCTACTCAAAATTTAATGGTTCAATCTGGAATCAAACATGAAGTTCTATGGAATTTAGATTTCTTTGTAACCTGACCTCTTTCCACCTTTACAATTATCTTATTTTACCTTCTTCTTTGAATCAAACTATACTGGTTTATTCACTGTTCCATATATACAGTACTTCATCTCTCATCTGTGTACCTATGTATTGCCTAATTTCTCATATCCCAAATGCCTCTTCATCTCTCCGTCTTTCCATTCCTATTTTCCTTCAAAACTCAGTTCAAATGCACTTTCTACATTAAGTCTTTCTTCACTTTATTCTACTCCAACTCCTAATGGCCTCCCTCCAAGATTAAACAACATATATTACCCCATCAGAATGTAAGATCTTAGAGAGTGGCAACTGTTTCACTTTTGGCTCTGTTAACTCAGGCAATTATCTCAAAGTATGGTACATAGTAAGTGTTTAAAAAGTGTCTGCTAATTGGTTTGGGGAGGGGTAGTAATTTTTGTACACATGACAAGATTTTACACTAGTTAACTTTCATGAAGAATGTTTAATCCCCCCCACCAAAAAATAGGCTTCTTTCTGTTATCCACTAATCCTTGACATTTTTTTTAATGAGGAATATTTTTAAAATAAACAAAAACAAAATCCCTTAAATTTATATTTTCTCTCTGCTGGTCACAGTGGATTCCAATAGTGATCATTACAATTTATCTTTTCCACCTCAAGATTTTATTTCTTTGTTACTTCCTCTTCTTCTGCATCCATATCATCAACTTCTTCATTTTCTGATTTGGAATTTTCTGATGTGCCTTCTGTCCTATCATCTTCCTCATCTTCTTCAGGCTCTTCTGCCACCTTTACATCAGAGTCAATGTTCAAACTTAAACAAAGCATCATTTCAATTCTGTCACCATATTCTTTGCTGTTTAGTAGAAGGTAGCCTAATCTTAGTGTTACTACTTCAAATACGAAATAAAACTATTTTGTCATCTTCATCTTTTTAACCCATCTAAGAATATCCTTGATCAGTGAATCAGTCTAGGGTACTAGAAACATAATAAGAGACAAATTTCTAAAGAGTTTTAAATATCAAATAATATTTTATATTTGATACTAAAGGTAACTGGTAGCCCCAGGAGCTTATAGAGCAGAAAAAATTAAGTTTTAAGACCTGTGGCTTTAAGTAAAACACATTAACAGCTGAACAGAAGATAGACTGAAGTAGTAAGAGACTTGAGAGGTAGAGAAATTAAATAGAAACCTATTAGAGTAGTCTCAATGAGAGGTGATGAGGATGATAGTGGTATCTCCCTTTTACTCTTTCTTCATTCTTGTTGGTATCAAAGCTCTTAACTGGACCTTTTCTCATTTTCTCTCTATACTTTCTTATTTATTAAACTCATCATCAGTTCCCATGGGGTTCAATTGTCATCTTTATGTGAATGAGTCAACAGCTAATCTCTAATTGGATGTCCCCAAAAGCATTTCAAATTCAATACATTCAAAACAGAACTTCTTTCCCCCAAACTCCTTTCAGAACTTCCCCATTACTTTTAAGGGGTCCACCATGCTTAAAATCATCCAAACATGTAAACCCCTCTATCATTCTCAACTCCTCACTCACCCTCACTTCACAATTGTCAACTCTCATCTTTTCTACTTTCACAATGGCTCTCACATTCATCCCCTTCTTTCTAACCCAAATCTAAATTGACACCCTCTCACCTAGACTACTGTAACAATATTATGATTAGTTTCTCTGCCTCTCTAGTCTCTCACTACTCCAGTCTATTCTCCATTCAGCTGTTAGGGTAATTTACCTAAGAAACAGATCTTACAAGTTACTCTCCCTGCTCTACAAACTCCTATGGCTACAAATTGTCTTTAGTGTCAAATATAAAACATTATTTGGCAATTAAAACTCTTCAGAAATTTGTCCCTTCTTTTATAATATTCTTAAACTTCCCACCACACACTCTAGAATGCAGCTATTATGCTGGAAGACTTGTTCATTAAACACTATCCCCAGAAGTATCCATAACTTCTGTAATAATTCATCCCAATGCCTAAGATGTTTCCCCTCCTCTCTTTGCCTCTTAGCTTCTCTTGTTTCCTAAATAAATGTTAGTTATTTTTGTTACTCACATTTTAATTTATAATTCCTTTATTATTTGTGTTCTATAACACTTTTTCATATGGGTCATTGGCAACTTACCTTTCCTTCTCTCTTCTTAATTTTCTCTAATATATCAATTAAATCACAATAAAATTTGGCAGATGACTTGGGTATTTTATTATTTGGGTTTTTCATTAGGATTTTTATGAATAAAATCTCGGTCAACCTAAATTAATTATACATTCAGTCTTGGCCATAATTTCACCCCTTACATTGGCTGACCATGTCGGTTGTAATGAAATACCCTCAATCTTCTTAACTTGCCTAAAATTTTTTTCTACTGTGACTATCTCTTTTTTAATAACTTATTTTGATCAGTAAATTTGGATTTAATTTTCTTTTTTTTCTCCCTCTCTCCTTAAATTAGATAGAACACAGCTGTTTTAAATCTTAGCAACAGGGCCCCTAAGGTTCTAGCTGGGAGAGTTGTTTCTAAATATCCTTTCCCTTAGGGAACAACTGCCTAGATTAAGAGTGGAAAAAATCTGTAGAAAGTTTTGGCTTTGTCCTGCTCCCCACATGTTTTGTGAAGACTATTAGAAAAATAATTTATATATAAATATATATAATGAACACTACATTCTTCAACATTTACATGGCGATTAAAGAATCAGGGACATTGAGGAATACAGCATAACTCCAATTTTTTATATTAATACGTAATGTCATTTTTGTACTCCTCAATAGTGTGTTTAGAGATGCTAAATTAAAAAAAATTGAGGATAAAATGCAAGCCAAATTAGAAGATTTAAAATGTTTCTTACAGGATCAAGTGGCAAACATCCACTATACCAGAAACAGATCTGTTTCTGAACCTCTGAATGAGGAAATTTCCTTCCCCAAAATAGAGTTGGAAAACACCTTCCCTATAGCTCAGCTATCAGACTGCTTCTCTCAGCTAACAGACTGCTCCTCTCAGGGTCTGCAAATTTTGGCTGAATTTAATCCCCAAAACCCTTCCCCTGTAATCCCAGTTTCTCATGTTCCTTCTCCTACACAAAACCAAATTCCAGCCCAAAGGAGATCTTGTCCTCCTAGAGAAACTCGTCCTACTCGAACTGACCCACAGGTACAAAATTCAACTAGAGGCCTATTTCCTCAAAGAGAAGTACATAAAATAGGACGGAATGGGGATATGGTGACTTTAAGAAACAAGATACCATTTACTCCCCAAGAAATAAATGAATTTACACGAAATATCCACATATGAACAAAATCCCTTTCTAGTAACAAAAAAGATAACAGACATATTTTTTCAGTATAATCCATCTTACAAGGATGTTGAAAACTTGCTACAGGCTCTTTTTAACTGAATGCAAGAAAAATAAAATAATTACTCATTTCAAAAAAACGCGGGGGCGTAATGCAGTACATTGGCCATATCAAGATCCCTAATGGAACTATTACAACCCTGAAGATTATCTAAAACTATACCATTGTAGAGAGGCCATCCTAATGTCAATGAGAGAATGTGCAGACAGTACAGATAAGTGGACGAAACTTGAAAAAATTAAGCAAAATGAGGAAGAAACACCCTCCAGATTCATGGATAGAATAATCGAGTTTGGGAGTAGATACCTGGATTTTGACCTATCTAAAGAAAATAGCTTAAGACAAGTTAGAAGGCACTTTGTCAATAACTCTTGCAAAGTGATTAGGGATTATTTTACAACACATTGTCCAAGATGGCCAGATATGGACCTTGAAGAATTGCGGAAAACAGCTATATGTGTTTTAAAGGGAAAGAAAGAAAAGGAGGAAAAAATAATGATGTCAGAGAGGAAATGAAGAAAGAATTGAGAAGTTTAAAAGATAAGATGGCTAAAACAGAAAGTGGGCATGATAATCAACCAATGACACTTGCCCCTCTCTAGAAATCTAATTATCGATTTAGTACCTGCCACTTCTGTGAGAAGAAGGGCCACAAAATGGTAGAGTGTAGAACTTTTCTCAAGATTATCAGAAGGAATAAGCAGTTTAATAACAACTACAAAAGGGATAATTATAGAAATAACTATAATTATGACAATGGAAACCACAACTTTAGGAATGATGACTATAGGAATAGATATTGGGAAAATGATAACTCAAACCAAATGACTCCACAACAATATAACTTAAGTGGTGCTCATCAAAAAAATACTCGAGGTGCAAAAGTCCCTCAGGGGGAGTGACTTTCAGGGGGGTTCCCAAGGAACTTCACAAACACAATGAAGGTGTCGGGGGGAGGCACTGGGACACAGAAATCAGAGGATACAACCTTTGATTTTTAGGACACTGATGTCTTACTACCCATTGTCCCTATCCACTGCCCCCATATACTAATAAACCCCATGTTACCTTAAAGGTGGGTAACACCTATTATGATTATCTTTTAGACACTGGAGCTTCCCGGTCTATATTAAAGAGAATACCTGATTTACATTGTTATTCTGTTGGCTCAGAGAATGTAATGGAAGTATCAGAAATACCACAAAAAGTTAAAAAAAAAACTTCCCCCTAGAATGGTGTCTGTAGGACCCCTAGAGGTACAACATTCCCTGCTTTTGATGCCTGACTCCCCTTTAAATTTGCTGGGGAGGGACCTTCTATGCAAACTCAGAGCCACAATAACTTGCTCCCCAGATGGTTACTTTTCATTGGAAGTACAGGAGGAATCTTTAAATTTACTCCCTGTTAATTCTCTCAGAGAGTCAGGAGGAAAAAGAGCATCCCACCTTTGTAATACATGAAGATATAACGGAATTTCTTTGGGCCTCATCTTCTTCCAATGTCGGCTATACCTGTGCAGATAAAAACTAAATCTAGCCCACCTCCTTCCATTCCTCAGTACCCCTTCTCAAAAGAGGCAATAGAGGGAATTACCCCAGTAATTAACTCATTAATTGAAAAGGGAATAATAATCCCTTGTAAATCTGAATACAACACACCCATCTTGCCCATAAAAAAACCAAAAAGAGGGCCTGATGGCAAATACCTCTATAGATTCCTACAGGATTTGAGGGCTGTGAACAATCACATTATAAAGAGACACTCCGTAGTTTCCAACATCAATACTATTATTTCTTCTATTCCTAGCACAGCTACATACTTTACAGTAGTAGAATTGTGCTCAGCCTTGAGAACTCCATGCATATCTTTGCTTTCACCTGGCAGGGTCATAGAACTCCTGGAGTCATCTGCCACAAGGTTTCGTAGACAGCCCGAGCTTATTTTCACAAATTTTGAGCCAAAATACAGATAATATAAAATTTAAAAACAGCAAATTAATCAAATACGTACATAATCTACTATTGGCTTCAACAGATGCAGAAGCATGTAAGAAAGATAGTAAGCACCTCATTTTGGAATTGCACAAAAGACAGCATAAGATCTCGGAAGATAAGGTTCAGTGGTGCCTCCCTAAAGTAGAATATTTGGAGTTCATCCTGACTGCAGATGTCTGCTTCATTTCTCCCATGTGAATTGAGAATATTCGAAACTTAAGAGCTCCTACCATTAAGAAACAGTTTAGATCAATTTTAGGAGCAACAGGGTTTTGCAGACAATGGATTCCTTGCTATGGGGAAATTACTAAACCCCTTATAGCACTAACAAGAGCTTAGGTCCCTGAGCCCCTAAAATTAGAACCACAACACCTGTCAGCTCTATCAGATCTAAAAAGGATATCCTATCTGCCTCTGCTCTAGGTATCCCAGATTACAACAAGCCATTTATTTTGTATGTCCATGAGAGAAGAGGGGTAGCTTCAGGTATTTTAACTCAGATTTGGGGTCTTCTCAGTGCCCTATTGCTTATTATTCTGCCGAACTAGACCAAATAGCATCAGGAGCACCACCATGTCTTAGAGGAGTAACTGCTACAGCCTTAGAGGAGTAACTGCTACAGTGACAAAAACTGTTGATCTAGTATTGGGATGCCCAGTAACAATTATGTGCCCACATGAGGTAGAAGCATTGTTGCTAAGACATAGAACACAGGCATTTTCTAATCAGCGAATTACAAGGTATGAAATAACCTTGTTAAACAATAAAAATATTACCTTGAAATGCTGTTCAACCCTTAAACCTGCCACCTTGCTTCCAGATTTACCAACTTCAAGGAGAACCATTACATAGTTTTGAAACACTAGTGTCCATGGCAGAAAAGCCTCGAGATGATCTCTTGGACACTCCCTTAAACAACTCAGATCTGGTCTTATTTATTGATGGTTCTTCTTTAATGAGGGATGTCATACACTACACTGGAGCCACTGTAGTCACAGAATTTGCCACTGAGTCGTCAGCTTCAGTGCCCTCTAACATTAGCCCTCAAGGGGCAGAACTCATAGCTCTCAAACATGCCTGTATAATTGACAACGGTAAAAAGGCAAAAATTTATAAGGATTTTAGATATGCTTTTGGCATTTCTCACTCAGTCGGGATGCTGTGGCTCCAGAGAGGATTTTTAACCTCACCTGGAAAATCCATAGAAATTATTAATGAAGTTCTTTCTGCTCTAAAACTGCCTGAAGTCCTAGCTATTGTTCATTGCTCTGCCCATACAGATGGCACTGACCCTGTCTGTAGGGGAAATGACCGAGCAGATACTGTTGCAAAGCTAGCAGCCACAGTAGGGCCTGAATTAATGTTAACATTAACAACCACTGATGTATCACTTTCCTATAATGAAAAGGAAGTGGAAAATGGAAACAAAAATTCAAAGCAAAACAGATTAATGGAGTATAGGTGTCATCTGAAGGAAAACCCCTGCTCCCTACCAAATTTGCCAATCTGTTCATAAAAATGGTCACTTTGGTACCCAGGGTATCGTGGACTCTGTTAAGAGAGTATGGATAGCCCCCGGTATAATTACCATAGTCTCTAAAGTGTGTTCAGCCTGCTCTACCTGCTAGGAATATAACCAACACACATTTCTTGGCAAAGCTTTTGGTGGGCGTCATCTGGTTTACACACCTTTTGAGCACCTACAGATAGATTTCATAACAATGCCAAAGGCCGGACATTATAAATTTTGTCTAGTCATAGTAGATCAACTGACCAGATGGCAGGAAGCATTTCCTGAGACCCGAGCCACAGCGGCTTTTGTTGTTAAGGTGCTTTTAAAAGAAATTATTCCTTACTTTGGCCTGCCAACACATATTGATTCAGATAGAGGAAGCCATTGATCCTCAGCAAGCTCGGTTGCCCAGCAAAATTCATCAAACTGATCCAGCTCTTTCATGTCGACATGACAGGGGAAGTCCTATCTGGTGGAGAGACTTCTGATCGCTTCAACATCTCCAATAGCGTGAAACAAGGCTGTGTCCTCGCTCCAGTACTATTCAACCTATTTTTCACCCAAATATTACGACATGCTGTGATGGATCTAGACCTGGGCATCTACATCAAATACTGACTGGATGGCTCACTATTTGACCTTCGCTGCCTGACTGCAAAAACAAAGACAACAGAGAGACTCATCCTGGAAGCTCTCTTTGCAGATGACTGTGCTCTCATGGCCCACCAAGAAAATCATCTCCAAACCATTGTGGACAGGTTCTCCACCGCAACAAAACTGTTTGGCCTGGCTATCAGCCTCAGCAAAACAGAGGTGCTGTTCCAACCTGCACCAGGGAGGCCAACTAACCAGCCGTGCATTACAATCGACAGCACGCAGCTTTCTAACATCAACACTTTCAAGTACCTGGGCAGCACCATCGCCAATGACAGGTCCCTAGACCACGAGATTAATGCCAGGATCCCAAAGGCCAGCCAGGAACTTGGGCGACTGTGCTGCAAAGTCCTCCAACACAGAGGTGTAAGCACTGCAACGAAGCTCAAAGTGTATAACGCAGTGATCCTCAGCTCGCTCCTGTACAGTTGCGAGACATGGACACTGTACAGGAAACACATGAAACAGCTGAGCAATTCCACCAACTCTCCCTCTGGTCAATCATGAGGATCCGATGGCAGGACCGAATCACCAATTAGGAAGTCCTCGACAGAGCCAACTCCACCAGCAACGAAGTCATGGTCCTCAAAACCCAGCTACGATGGTCTGGACACGTCATCCGCATTGACCCACAGCTAATACCAAGACAGGTATTCTATGGTGAACTGTCATCTGGACTCAGGAAACAAGGCCGACCCAAGAAAAGATTCAAGGATCAGCTAAAGTCCAACTTGAAGTGGGCTGGCATTACACCAAAGCAACTAGAACTTGCTGCCTCTGGCAGAAGCAGCTGGCGAACCCACATTAACCATGCCGCCACCACCTTTGGAGATGAGTGGCGTCAGCGTCTTGCCGCTGCGCGTGAATGCCGACACCAGGCCACAACCTCACCTCCTATAACAACTGGAGTCCCATGACCCATGTGCCACAAAATTTGCACCTCAGCCTTTGGACTCCAAAGCCACATGAGGGTACACCGTAGATGAAACTGCACAAAGACAATAGTCATTCTCGATCACTGAGAGACTACTATATATATTCCTCACTTTGGTCTGCCAGCATGTATTGATTCAGATAGAGGAAGCCATTTTACTGATTCTGGCAAATCAAATATACTCTTGCTTGGGGATAACTCCCAAATTCCATGTTCCATATCATCCCCAGAACTCAGGCCAAGTTGAAAGGATGAATAAAGAACTTAAAACTATGATTGGCCAATTATGCACTGAGATCCATTTAAAATGGCCTGAAAGGGGGCAGCTGGGTAGCTCAGTGGATTAAGAACCAAGCCTAGAGACAGGAGATCCTAAGTTCAAATCTGGCCTCAGCCACTTCCTAGCTGTGTGACCCTGGAGGTCCACCTAGCCCTTACCACTCTTCTGCCTTAGAGCCAATACACAGTATTGACTCCAAGATGGAATTTAAGGGTTTTAAAAACTAAATAAATAAATGAATGAAGAAATAAATAGATGAATAAATAAATAAAATGGCCTGAAATTCTCCCTCTGGCCCTATTTTATCTTAGAAGCTAGCCTAGAGGAGACCTACACATCTCACCATTTGAGATGCTTTTTGGACATCCATCTATACAGGCTAATCCTTTCTCCCCTGCATATACATCACTATTAGGGGGAGATACTACCATTGCTTCCTATATACAGGAATTACAGCACAAACTGTGTGAACTCCATGTATCCAGAAGTGCAGTACAAGCTGGACGACTAGACTTTTCACTTCACAACCTGAACCCAGGAGACAAGTGTGAATCTTAAAATTTCTCAGACTTGTTAATGTTAAAAATTCTCAGACTCTACCTTAGAACATTTGGTTAAGACCATTCCCCATTTTAAACAATGAAGGTACTTGATGAGGAATGTGAGAACTATAACATTACTTCACCCATACTTAAGCATATTTTAGGGGAAGATAAAGTTGTAAACTCTTTACTAAACAATGAAAAGTACTTAACCCATACTTATAGTGAGGCCAAGCCCTTAAGGTAGGTCTATTTTTAGATCTAATACAAAAGGGTGCTAAGTACCTATGAAGGTCAAATTAATCACTAAAAGGTCAGGCAACTTGCAAACTTGCAAGGGACAAGCTTAACAAAAGAGGTGTGAAGTTTTAGTCTACTCAGGTGTAAACTTACTCAGAAGTTTTAGACTACCCAGAGAAGTTGGGAACTAAAGAATGTGTGAATTGCGAATGGTCAGTCCTGTGAAAACATATACTGTGATTGACAGATGTGAGAACTTAGGGGAGGTGACATAGGAGAAAATTCTCTTTAAAAGGAGGTCAGAAAGGCCTCTGAGGGGTTCAGCTTGCAAAAGCTGAATTGGAGGAATGCAGCTATGGAGCTGAATTGAAGGCTGGTCTCTCTCTCAGTGGCTGATGAATGCAGCTTTGGAAGCTGAAGTGGAGCTTCCTAAGCTAAACTGGAGGGTTTCTCTGAACACTAAAGTTTTGCTTGGAAGGATCTTATGGTGAGTGATTAAATACTGACTGGTGTCTCTTAAGGCTTAAACCTAGGCTGGACTGGCCCCTTTTCCCATTATTTCCTCTTACTCTCTCTCTCTCCCTTTCCTTAATTCCTTATTTTTATTAATTAAAATCTCCATGAAAACCCAGCTGACTTGGGTATATTTAATATTTGGGAATTTTCCCATGGCGACCACCATATTTTTGATTTGAACCCATATTTCCATGGTCACAGTTTAAGGCAAACACTCTTTTATCAGTAACACAAGGTGTATATTAAGAATTTCCAGCATACTGGAGCAACTCAGCCTTCCTGGAAGGGACCAATCCAAATATTATTAACTACTCCAACATCTATAAAGGTTGGAGAGAAGGACTCTTGGATTCATTGCTCACATGTAAAGAGAGCATCTTCTGTTGAGACTGATTGACTGTATCCTATCTCATGCATTGAAGATAATCCATTGACAAGTGGATGCTGTTTTTCGAGAATACATCGAATTTCTGATTTTTCCCTTATTTTTTATTATTGCTTTTCTTTTATTTTGATTAGAATATTTGATTTACCCCTTTTCCTCATTTCTTGTACTAAAGGTACATACAATTAATTTTTTCTCTCTCTGCAGTAATATAAGTTTAATATTATATATTATATTGTACCCTACACAAATTGCTCTGGCCTGAACCTGACTCAGGCAGATTTAATATCATAGCACTCATGAGTCATTCAACAATTAACAAAAGGAGATTTACTCAGATATACCTAGGAAAGAATATGATAATAATAGGAATTGAGAACAGCTCAAATTAATTTGGCTAAGCAAACTCTTGCCAGAATTGCCCACCATTTTCTACCAGTTAAACATCAGAGAAAGTTCCTAAGGCTCTTCCAGGCTGCTTTTTGTAAGTAAATAACTAGGTAGTTTTATCAATAGCTTTTGTATTTAGCCTTCTGAGCTATCCAAGCCCCCAGGATGGTCTCAATTTCTTATAAGCAAAACCAAATAGAACTTGCCATTGGAGGAAGGGTTAGGATATTGTTCCTACCACACATAGTCCTTTATAAACTGACCCAAACCTATCTTTCCAGCTTCATTATACATTATTCTCCTAATATTCTTTAATCCTTCAAAATGGAATCTCTGTTTCTTACACACAGAACTCCTCTCCAAGTATAGTGGCTTACCTACCCCAATGTATGGAATACACTCCCATCTTCACTTTTGCCTCATAGTGTTTCTCTTCTTTTCAAGAAACAACTCCATTTACTATGAAGCCTTTCCTAATGTCTCATAAGTTAGTACCCTCCATTTCTAACTACCTTTTATTTATTTTGAATATATTTCATATTTATCTATATATGTACATGTTATCTCCCCAATATAATATAAACTTGTTGGTAGTAGGACTGCTTCATTTTTGTTATCCCTAGAGTTATTAAGCACATATTAGGTGACAAATACTTGGTTGATTTAATAATTAATTAACCTCTCCTCTGCCTTCATAATGGCTGTTTCCCTTTCCAAGAATGGACTCCCTCTACTATCCAGGAACTTAAGTATCTCTAGTTTTCTTCAAAGCTCAGTTCAAATGATACTTGCTATGTGAAGCTTTTTCTGATACCTCGATCCTCTAATGCCATTTTCCAAAATTTTTCCTGATTTTTAAATACATATTTTGCAGATATAGTATACTTATGTCTGTATGTATAGCCTTCTAATACTGAATGTAAACTCCTTGAAGGAAAGAATGATATCTATTTTGGACTTTACATCCCAAGAAAATACTATAGAGCTCAATAAGTACTTACTAATTGATTTTCTGATTATTGATATTCTCTCTGAAGTTAGCTAGGCTAGTCCTCAAATAACAGTCCCACAGTGCACCATGGCCAGTATCTGAAGTTCTTCCAATTTGGTAAGACATTCCTGAGATTGTGTTCAACTAGTATAATATTTGAGTGTCCAGAGTCATTCCATAAGACATACTTTAGAAAGCAGATGTAAAATAACCTTCTATAAAATAGACCTCTAATTCTTTTAATGCCAGACTACCAAGTAGTTTCCAGAGATCATAGGACACTACACCAAAAGATAAATTAGGAAAAACTGGATTGTGTAGTCAGAGGCACTGAGTTCACATTCAGCCTTTATACATACTACCTGTCTGACTTTGGACAGATATGTCATCTTATTTCCCTCCCTTACAAAATGAAGGACTTAAAATAATTAATTTCTAATGTATCTTACAGCTCTAGAGTCTATAAGATATAAGTTTAGACAAGTCATATCTCCTGGCCCCATAGAGTTGACTCCAACAGTAAAACATAAAACACACATAACTAAATATGTAAAACATTGTTGAGAGGGTGAGAGACAGAAAGAGATAAAAAGTAAGATTTCTTGGAAATAATAACATTTAAATTAGACCTAGCCACTTGTTTGCCACCATTACCACCACACTAATAAAAATTAGTTGATTCTCCACAACTAGGACAGCCTCAGATTCGTTCCTTTCTAATAATATGTCTATCTTCTCCACTTGTCCTATTAGAAAGTAAATTTTAAGAAAGCAGAAATTCTTTTTTGTCTTTGTCTTCCCAGTATCTAGCATACATTCATATTACTATATTATAGCATTTAATTATTATGAAACACTAAAAGTGGGATCAAAATAGTCATCGTGTTGCTATTAATAATCATTAATTAATAATAGTTATCAATAAAAAACTAGTTGAATGGCGAAGAACAATCTTCTTAGGATAACTACATAAGAAATTGTTTATGTTTCTATGTATTAAATTCAGGTCCAAATTTTAGCAAAAAAGCAAAACAAAACCTCATAGTAAATCTAGAGAGTCAAATGACAAATTCACATGTAGTTAATTAAAATTGGACATTTTTTTCTTGAAAAGAAAGAAGTATTCCAAATTATCTATTTGTTAATTTAATGTTTTAATTATCTGAGCTACCTAATAACAATAGTACCTAAAATCAATTATCTTAATAGAACATTGATCATTTTCAGCAATCTTTTTCAAAAGTGCTTTTATGCAATCTCTACAGGACACTTTATGTAGTCTACTAAAGCCAAAAAGATGAAAACAGGAAAGCAATCATATCTGGTAGGAAAAAAGGCACCTAAATCTAACAGCTGGTAGTGGCAGTCTGTCAAACCATGTAAAAATGTCTGCAACAGATGTTCTACAGTCTCTAACTGTTATTTTTGCTTGATTATTCCCAGGTGTTGGTGCATGAAGAGCAGTAATCTTCCTATTTATCATGTAAGAGATTCAAGGAAAGGAAAGAGAGCAAATGAAAATAAAAATTATTTACAAAGAAAATGGGATTTAGTATACATAATAAGAGAGCTGAAAAATCTACAAAAATATTCTGGCAATATTTTCTGCATTTATCCCATTTCAAGAGCTTTCTTGGGTTTGTGGTACTGATTTACAATCAAAGCTATGAAATGACTGTTATTTGCTAAGAATCTCTCAGTTGTTGAGGATTTGATTGTACCAGGAAATGAAGATGACATAAAATAGTCTTGCCAAAGAAGGGATAGGAAGTGCTCCCATGAGCACTCCTGCTCTACAAATATGACATAAAAGACATTTTGGTAGCTTTACCATGAGAGCTGATGAGGAATGTGTCTGTGGGGGAGGGAAGAAGAAGAAAGTCATTGTTATGCAGGCTTCCATAAAGAACAAACATTTCTTTCTTTGTCGCAGTGTTATAGCTGAAACACTATTATTAAGCTTTTCCAGTATTTTGGAAGTAGTGAAAAATATCCATATTTATTCACTCTTAATTCTTATATCTTAGGATCATCAAATTGCCAACAAATAGGGATTTTTGTATTGAGTTTTCTAAAATAATCTATTTTTCCCATGACAACAAAGTGGAGCATTATTTTTAATACTCATGTTCCCTATATACCATGGTAGTTAACCTTTGTGAAATAAAACAAAATATCTTAATTTAATTTAAACAATTTATAAAAACACTGGAAATTGAATTGTGAGGGATAATTTCTTAAGGTGATTATTTTTCAATCTTAGTCTACCTCTCTTTTTCTGTTTCATAATCTGACACTGGCCAAATTATTGGAGAAGCTTGGAAAATTTTCCCTAAAAAACACTCTCCTTTTCTCCAAATCATTTGCTAAACATGAGGATACAAGGGAAATCTAAGACAAATGCCTATAGATCACTTCTAATTCTGTCCCAGCATAATTTTCCTGCTAATTTTCTTTTGAATTTGCAACTTGAGCATCCCTGTCACCATAATAGCTTTTTCTGGTGAGATTTTTTTTTTATTTGATCATTATTCTTATCTGTTAATAAAAAGAAAAATAATGAAGTAGAGGTGAAGAGGTTGTAAATTCCAAACATAAGAAGCAACCAATTCAGTGGCATGGAGATGGGAGATAGTTCCATGTATTGTATAAGAAATAGAAATATCAGTTGTGAATTGATCCAACCATTCTGGAGGGCAATTTGGAACTATGCCCAAAGGGTGATAAAAGACTATCTGCCCTTTCATCTAGCCATAGCACTGCTGGGTTTGTACCCCAAAGAGATAATAAGGAAAAAGACGTGTACAAGAATATTCATAGCTGTACTCTTTGTGGTGGCCAAAAATTGGAAAATGAGGGGATGCCCTTCAATTAGGGAATGGCTGAAAAAATTGTGGTATCTGATGGTGATAGAATACTATTATGCTAAAAGGAATAATGAACTGGAGGAATTCCATGTGAACTGAAACAACCTCCAGGAATTGATGCAGAGTGAGAGGAGCAGAACCAGGAAAACATTGTACACAGAGACTGATAACACTGTGGTACAATTGAAGGTAATGGACTTCTCCATTAGGGTCAATGCAACGTCCCTGAACAACTTTCAGGGATCTAAAAAACACTATCCGCAAGCAGAGGATAAACTGGGGGAGTAAAAACACCAAAGAAAAGCAACTGCTTGACTACAGGGGTGGAGGGGATATGACTGAGGAGAGACTCTAAATGAACACTCTAGGGCAAATACCAACAACATGGAAATGGGTTCGAATCAAGAACATATGTGATACCCAGTGGAATCGTGTGTCGGCTATGGGAGAGGTGGTGGGAGGGGGAGGGGGGAAGAAAAGAAAATGATCATTGTTTCCAATGAATAATGTTTGTAAATGACCAAATAAAATAATGTTTAAAAAAAACCTTTTAAAAAATAAAAAATAAATAAATAGGAAGGCAACCTAGCAGAACTTAAAAAAAAAGAAATAGAAATATCAGTTGACAGAATCATAAGATGTGAAGAGGTTAATGTAAATTAATAATAATAGTAATAATAAAGCTGAAAGATGAGGGAAGGGAGGAGTGCGGGAAGTGTAGTTCCGAAGAGTGACTTGTTCCCTATTCCAATTCCTAATATTACCTAGACTCTATTTATGAAAATTATATATATATATATATATGTATATATATATATATATATATATAACACAAATCATTCTCTTTATAGCTATAATTGGACACATACAAAATTCTAAAATTACAAATGAATAAGGCACTGCCCAGGTAGAGCCTTTACTATGAAGGTTATTTAGTTCTCTTCAACTATATTTTAGAAACAATGTACTTAAAATATCTTCTTTTGCACATTCTAAGATTACTAAATTTTCTGAAAAGTCTTTGGTCTTTAAAAAAAGGTATATCTCGTCTAAAATCCTAGAATATATACGTATTTTTCATCAGTAAAGTTCAATTCCACTGTTTTATCAGGTTGTTAAAACAACTCTTAGGATTTGAAGATGATTATAGAGAAGCAAAATCTCTATCAGGCCCCAGCAAACATGAAAGATTTTGTGCACTGCTAGCATAGTTATCAAGGCCCAGTTCAGTCAATGGCAACATTGAAAACCAGTTGTACAATGTTGGCCACAGCCAAAATACTAAATATTTGTAAATCAAATTCTACTTCTATTATCTCAAATAAATGAAATTATCTCTATTAGAGTATTTAGATATCATCAGGTAATATATATTCACATTCTATTGAAGTTAGAAAAAAATTATCTCACTAGCAGAAATCAATTAAGTAAAGGTCAAAAAATAGGACAGCAGCTAGGTAGTACAGTGGATAGAATGCTTGTCTTGTAGTCATAAAAGCTCATTCTTGTGCAGCTGAGTATCTCAGTAAATTGAGAGTCAGTCCTAGTTCAAATCTGGCCTCAGACACTTCTTACCTGTGTGACCTTGGTCAAGTCACTTAACCCCCATTGCCTAGTCCTTACCACTCTTCTGCCTTGGAACCAAAATACAGTATTGATTCTAAGGTAGAAGGTAAGGGTCAAAAAAAAAAAAAGACTCGTCTTGAGTTCAAATCTGAACTCAAGATACCAGCTATGTGATTTTGGGTAACTTAATCCTGGTTTCTTCAGTTTTCTCATCTGTAAAGTGAGTTAGAAAAGGAAATACCAGATCACTCCAGTACCTTTGCCAAAAACAAACAAACAAACAAAAAACTTCACAAGAGTCACAAAGAGTTAGATATGACTGAAAAATTCCTTGAAAGTTAAAAAAATATGAGATGGTGATTTCCTTATCAGGGTTTGTTAAGCAACGATTATTCCTTAACCTGATAACATTGTCTTAATGGGGTAAAAATATATCTAAGACATAATCAATAAGCTCAGAAAACTCAGAATAGATGATAAGCACACATTCTTAGTGATTCACATACAAATAAATGATACTTGCAGAACTAACCTAAAAAGTATTGTCAATGATTATGAAGTCTTAATAAAAAATTTGAAAAGCATACAGGTACAGGTTATTATTTCCTCTCATTTTTCCCAATTAAGATGATGAATATAAATGAGAAAAATTAATATAAATAAGCAATTTCTTAAGAAAGTGGTACATAAAAATGGTCTTTAGTTTTTGGATCACAAATGGCACTTCAGGCTCCACAGACAGCTGGCCAGGGACAGAGTACATTTAATGGAGGTTGGTAAGGATGTATTTGCCAATTATTTCGTAAATGTTATCCAAAGGGTCTTGAGCTAAAATTACAGAGGAAAGAGATTACTTATGTATAGAATCACAAATTATATAAAACAGAGAGTAGCCACCAAGAAGGAATAATAATAATGGCAACTGGAAGCCAGAAATTAAGAGGAAACAAAAATCCAATTTACTAATAGCAAAATGTCCCATTTAAGTCACAAACAAGAACCAGAGGTCCTAATGAAATGGAGCAAAATTTGACCCTAAAGATATTACTGAGACTTAGTGGGATGAAACTCATGAGTTTACTTTATTCAAAAGAAATAAGACAGCTAAAGGGTTACTACTATATATTAGGAAGATATACACATGTCAACTTGAAATCTGAAGACCCTAATTTTTCTCCTGTGCCCAGAGAATTTACCCTAAGGAAAGTCCCAGACTCACCCATTTCATACTAAACAATACACTTTAAAGTACTTGATGATCCCAGCTTAGGTGGGGGTAGCAGACCTAATCAAATTTTAAGTACCCTTATAGTCAAAGAGGTTTCCCCCATTGTATCAGAGATCCATTCCCAAGAAGACTAACCTGTGCAGAAACCATCATTTTAGTATCTTTTAGCCCACTCCCTGATACCCTCAACTCTGGCTACAGCCTCTTTCCTAAGCCTGTTTACAACCTGTCTGTGTATATTTGATGCCCTGAGTTGCCCAAAAGGTGTGTAAGATTCCTATGTTCTACTGTTTCTTTGGAGAATCATCATGCATGGCACATTCTCCCAGAGATACTGTCCCCAGAACCCCAGGGTTTTGACTCTGTGTAGTATTTTGGTGCTTGGTTCTATGATAGCAAACAATTATGTTGGACCTATCTCTTTCCTGATTGAAGACTTGGTTC